>NC_138339.1:95463049-96075049 GCF_046562875.1 Panthera onca | reverse complement strand
TCAAAAAACTATAAAGGGCATTTAACTACAAACCCAAAAAACTCAAAAACATATATATAGAACAAAGGTAACAATTATAGTAGTTTCTCATCACAAACTAAGCAGTCCATAAGAGAACAGTGTGATAGTGCCAAAAGAAAACAATTGTCAACCCAGAATTCTACACACAGGGATGATACTTTTCTAAATGAAGGTGAAATAACAAAAGCTGAAGGAATTCCTTACCAGCAGATAACATACTACAGGAAATATAAAGGAAGTTCTTTAGACAGGAACTTGGATCCTCACAAAAAAATGAAAATATCTGGACATGATTAAAATGAAGATTATTATAGAGGCATCTGGTGGCTTAGTCAGTTAAGCATCTGACTTGGGCTCAGGTCATGATCTCACAGTTTGTGAGTTCAAGCCGTACATCAGGCTCTGTGCTGACAGCTTGGAGCCTGAAGCCTGCTTTGGATTCTGTGACTTTCTTTCCCCACCCCGCCCCTGCCCCTCCCCTTGCTCACATTCGGTCTCTGTCTCAAAAATAAATATTAAAAAATATTAAAAAATTAAACGAAGATTATATAAAAAATCCCAAGACAGTTCAAAGGAGAATGAATAGCCTTTTAAACAATAGTGCCAAAACAACTAGATAACCCCCCCCACACACACACACGCACGCGCGCGCGCACACACGCGCGCGCACACACACACACACACACACACACACACACACACACACACGCAGAAGAAAATCTTGAGTCCTATCTCCTATCCTATATAAAAATGAACTGAAAATATAAAATTGTTATAAAATATAAACCTTCAAGAAGAGACCACAAAAGAAGAAATCCTTGTCAACATGGGTTAGGCAAAAGTTTCTTAGATAGAGCACCAAAAGTGTGATCCATTAAAAATTGATAAAAGGTATTTCATAACAATTACAAACTTCTCTTTGAAAGACCCAATTTAAAAAAAAAAAATGAAGAGACTGGGATGCAAGGAAAGTTTAACATACAAAAATCAATGTAATATACCACATTAATAGAATAAAAAAAACACATGATCATCTCAAATGATGTAGAAAAACCATTTGACAAAATTCAATACCCTTTTATTATAAAAATAGCCAATAAATGAGGAATAGAAGGAAACTACCCAATATAAAAAGGCCATGTAGGAAAATCACACAGCTAACATCAGAGTCAAAAGTGAAAGCTGAAACCTTTTCCTCTGAGATCAGAAACCAGACAAGGATGCTCACTTTCACCACTCTAAATTCAACATGGTACTGGAAGTCCTAGGTAGCACAAGGAGGCACAAAAATGAATGACATGTGTCTAAATTGGAAAGAAAGTAGAATTATCTGTTTGCGGGAGACATAATTTCTATGTTGAAAACCCTAAAGATTTCACAAACAGGCTGTTAATAAATGAGTTCAACAAAGTTGCATCAATACACAAAAACAGATGTAATTCTAATATACAACAAATAATCAGAAAAGGAAATTAATAAAACAATTGCATTTATAATAGCATCCAATAGAATAAAATGCTTATAAAATACTTAGTAATGAACTTGAACAAGGGGATAAAAAACTTGTACACTTAAACTATAAAAGGTCACTGGAAGTGGGGCGCCTGGATGGTTCAGTTGGTTAAGTGTCCGACTTTGGCTCAGGTCACAACCTTGCAGTCCGAGAGTTCAAGCCCCATGTCGGGCTCTGTGGTGACAGCTCAGAGCCTGGAGCCTGCTTCAGATTCTGTGTCTCCCTCTCTTTGCCCCTACCCCACTTGTACTCTGTGTGTGTGTGTCTCTCTCTCTAAAATAAATAAATATTAAAAAACAAATTTTTTTTAAAAAAGGTCACTGAAAGAAATCAAAGAAGACACAAATGAACAGGAAAACATTCCATGTACATAGACTGGAAGACTTAATACTGTGAAGATGTCCATACTGCCCCAAGTGATCTACAGATTCAACGTAATCCCATCAAAATCCCAACAATGTAATTTGAGGAATAGAAAAATTCATCCTAAAATTCATATGGCATTTCAGAGGACTCCAAATTGCAAAACAATCTTAAAAAAAAAAAAAAAAAAGAACACAGTTGGAGCTCACATTTCCTGATTTCAAAACTTATACAAAACTACAATAATCAAAACAGTGTGTACTGACGTAAAGACAGACATATAAACCAATGGAATAGAACATAGAGGCCAGAAATAAAGCCTCACATATATGGTCAATTGGGTTTCACATATATGATTGCCATGATCATTCAGTGTGGAAAGGATGGTCTTTCCAACAAATGATACTGGGAAAACTGAATACCCACATGCAAAAGCAGCTAGGTCTCTGTCTTATGCCGTATATGAAACTTAACTAAAAATAGATGAGTGACCTAAGTGTAAGAGTTAAACTATAAATCTGTTAAAAAGAAAACATAGGGGAAAAGCTCCAGGACAAAGGACTTGCAATGATTTCTTGGATATAACATAAAAAGCACAGGCAATTAAAAAAAGATAAATTTGGACCATGGCAAAATTTAAAACTTTTGTGCATCAGGAACACCTGGGTGGCTCGGTTGGGGGTTCGACTTCGGCTCAGATCATGATCTCATGACTCGTGAATTCGAATCCCACATTGGGTTCTCTGCTGTCAGCACAGAGCCAGCTTCAGATCCCCTGTCCTCCCTCTCTCTCTCTGCTCCTCCCCCACTTTCTCCCTCTCTCTCTCTCAAAAATAAACATTAAAAAAACAAACCAAAAAAACCTTTTGGGCATCAAGATACAGTTAGCAGAATGAAAAGACAACCTACATAATAGGAAAAAATATTTCCAAATCACAGAGTTAATATGTAGAATATATAAAGAACTTGTACAATTCAACAACAAAACCCAAATAATCTGATTAGAAAATGGGCAAAGGACTTGAAGAGATGTTTCTCCAAAGATATCCAAGTGGCCAATAAGAGCTTGAAAAGATGCTCAACATCACTAGTCATTAGAGAAACACACATCAAAACCATGATGAGACATCATTTCATATCCATTAGGATGACTACTCTCAAAAAAACAAAAACAAAAAAACAAAAAAACAAACGTTGGTGAGGATTCAGAGAAATTGGAACCCTTGTACACTGTTGGTGGGAATATAAAATGGTGCAGCTGCTGTGAAAAACAGTATGGCAGTTCCTCAAAAAATGAGGGACGAAATTACCATGTGATCTAGTAATTCTACTTCTCAGCATATATTTAAAAGATATTTGCAAAACAATGCTCACAGTAGCATTATTCACAACAGTCAAAAGATAGAAGCAACCCAAGTGTCCAGTGGCAGATGGATAAACAAAATGTGATATACATGCAATGGAGTATTATTAAGCCTTAAAACAGAAAAAAATTGTGGCACATGCTACAACATGGATGAACCTTGAGGATATTATGCTAAGTGAACTAAGCCAGTCACAAAAAGACAAATATTATACACTTCCACTTAAAAAGTTACCTAGAGTAGTCAAATTCAGAGACAGAAAGTAGAAGGGTGGTTGCCAGGTGCTGGAGGGAAGAAAGGAATGGATAGTTGCTGTTTAATTGGTACAGAGCTTTAGTTTTGCAAGATGAAAAAAAAAATCTATAGATTGATTCTGCAACAATGTGAATATACTTTACACTATTGAACTGTACACATAAAAATGGTTATGACGATAAATTTTATGCTATATATATTTTACCATAATTTTTTAAAAGGGAAAAAAAGGCAACATATTGTATGATTTCCATTTATATGACATTAGGGAAAAGACACTATAGGGACAGAAAAGAGATCCTTGGTTGCCAGTGGCTGGGGGGCACGGATAGAAGTTGACTATACCAAAGAGGAGGAGAGAAATCTGGGCATTATAGAACTTGACTTTGTGTTGGTGCCTACACAACTATATAAATGTGTCAGAAGTGATTAAAATTGCAGAGCAGAAAGGGTAAATTTTACTATATATAAATTATACTTCCATTAAAAAATTATCACATTACCAAAAGAAAAGTAAAAAGCTTTCTAAGCACTCTTAAATACACTTTCTGTGACTGTAGGATTACAAACAGTAAGAGCTGGAAGGGTCTGAAACTGGTAGAATGTTCTCTAAGCAGCTCCAATCATGTCTGTATTTGTTGGCATGGGAAGAGACTGGGTGGGCAGGAAACACATAATAAAAGAATCAAAAATAAAAAGGAAGGAGGTGAGTGGGCATCTGTAGATGGTGATAAGAAGTAGATAGGAGAAGTAGGATTATAGAGGCAGGGATATACATAGGAAAGGAATAGGACATAGATGAGGCATAATAAACACTGGTGTTGGGCAGTAAGACACTGAAACAAAGCCTTTGGATCAGGATAGAAAAAGGTGAAGGTAGTAAGTTTCAATATGCTATGAAACTTGTCTACTTCATTTCCCTAAATATGTCTTGTGCCTCTAGTATATTAAGTAGTGAGATCTGGCCACAGATAAGCTGTCCAATGGACTCCCATTTACCTTTTTCTTCTTTGCAGAGCCCCAAAGTTCTGCTGATTTTGTTTAAATAACAAGGTAAATGTTGAAGAAAATGGTCATACCAAATACACTGAAGCATATTGCACGAGAATACATTAAACCATAACAATATGAGACCTAATAATCTTTAAGTGACTACTAGAGGAGAGAGCAGTTCAATATACTTTCTGCATTGTCTTACACTTGGTTCCAAATTAAGTATGTGTTTTTAAGTCTATTTTGCAATATCAACCAAAATTTTAACTTTGTTGGTAAATCTGAATCTTTCCAAACATTCTTGCTTTTGCTTCCTCCATTTTATGAGCCACTTCTTCAGTAATCTATCTTTCTAGAGCACAGTGTGAAACACAATTTAGGAAATATGTTTTTCATTTTTGTCCATCTGCCCTGTTTTCTCTTTATAGCTTTTTCATATATTCCCTTCACCATCTAGTATATTAGAACACCCTATACAATTTCAACTTGGGTAATAAATTCTAAAAAGTATCCTGAAAGAAGTCCTACATATGAGCTATCTCAATTACCTCAGAAGTGCTCAGCCCTCATGTATAATTTTAAATACTTCGCGTACTTTTCAAATTTTGAAAAAATAACGTTTATTTTCTTAGAACTTTAAGCCAGCCCATTCCTCCCCTATTAGACGGATTTAGTAGTAACCCATTAGACAGATTTAGCAGTAATGAATACCTTGGGATTAATGCTGATAGCAAAACTTTAAGCTTAGCATCTTACATTTTAGGAATACTTATTTAAAAAAATGTTAGGGCTCTAGCTTTGGCTGCTAATTTGGTCCTTTTTTACAGGTAGTTTTGATAGTTCCACATTAAGTAAACTGTTCACAAAGAAACCACTAAATTGTTTAGCTGGAGACACCAGTGAGTCAGAAGAGATATTGAAATACCACTATGATCTCATGTCTGTTTGCTGGAATAAGGGCAAAATAATTCTTTATTCCTGTGACTGGTAAGAATTCCCTTCAAAAAGGACCAGCCGGTTTCCTGTTGGCTTCAGATCTACAAGTCAGATGAAGGAGTTCAAAACACACCCAAGACATCATTTAAATAGCTCTTTAAACTGTAATTTTACAAGTTTCCTTGAACTAAAGTCAAATTCTACAAAAAGTGGTAAACTTCATTAAAATTAGTTATGTAAAGTCTAGAAGAAAAAGTACTATCTAATTAATAGACTATTTAACAAATAAGAGTCTAATGCATGAGCAATGCACTTATTTAATCTATGAAGT
Organism: Panthera onca; assembly: GCF_046562875.1. Classification (NCBI taxonomy): domain Eukaryota; kingdom Metazoa; phylum Chordata; class Mammalia; order Carnivora; family Felidae; genus Panthera; species Panthera onca. The sequence goes on along the minus strand of NC_138339.1, from coordinate 96,069,273 downwards.
AAATCCTGTATGTGAATGGTCAGTTTAAGAAAGATGCTTCTCCCCCATGCCTCCAGGGCCCAGATTCACCATCAGTCTCTAGAATGGTAGCCCTATGCATATACTTCTTAAGCATGCTAATTATGTAGAAATATAAATAATATCCAGAGAAGCTGTTTTTTTTAATGTGTACTTATTTATTTTGAGAGACAGAGAGCTGGGGAGGGGGAGAGGGACAGAGAGAGAGAGAGAGAGATAAAGACAGAGAGAGAGAGAGAGAGAGAGAGAGAGAGAGAGAGAGAGAATCCCAAGCAGGCTCCAGGCTGTCAGCCCTAAGCCCAACACAGGGCTTAATCTCATGAACCATGAGATTATGACCTGAGCTGAAATCAAGAGTCAGATGCTTAAGTGACTTGAGCCACCAGGTCGCCCCCAGATAAATTTTTAGAATGGGATTTAAAAATAGGTTGCAATAGGCAAATCTGGACACAATTGTCAGTAACGATATTGAGGTTACTCCCTCACTATGAAAGTAACAGAGTGACTCAAGCACCCCCAATACTGCCCTAAGGACAGCCTGTTGGTTTGTCTCCTTACTCTTCCTGCACACCCGTGGGCTCAGAAACAAACAACCTGGACTTCAATGTACATGTGTGCCACTTTCATGAACTAGGTGCTCTCATGCTGGCCTATTGCCCCAAGCAAGTTCCACTTAGAAACTAATGCTTTAGGGCTGCTTGGGTGGCTCAGTAGGTTAAGCATCTGACTTCGACTCAGATCATGATCTCACCGCACGTGGGTTTGATCCCCCCATCAGCTCTGTGCTGACAGCTGGGAAGCCTGGAGCCTGCTTCAGATTCTGTGTCTCCCTCTCTCTCTGCCCTTCCCCGGCTCATGCTCTGTTTCTCTTTCAAAAATAAGTAAACATAAAAAACAAAAAAAAATTAAAAAAAAAAGAAACTAATGCTTTCTTCAACAGTTTGGGGTCTAAATTTGTGTTTCTTAATACAATTTAAGTCACCCTGTTACAGAAAGAAAGTATCCCTTTGAAGAAAAGAGAGTAACTCCGCATTGTTTACAAACATTATTTATTATGAAAAAGACTTCTATGAGTAAGGATTTCAGATTCTGCCAGGCAAATAATCTAGTAAATTAAAGTATTATTCTACTAGATATACCTGCAAACCTCAATGTGCCTGAATGCTTACCAAGGTGTCTCTCAAAGCTTACTGTAATTGGTTTCCTTGTCCTTGGGGTCCTCTTATCAGATGTTCCCATTGTTCTGTTCCTTATCCATCTATTGGCACCTGCTTCTAAATGGGGCCTCTTCTGACCCTTGTTGTCAATTTAATGCCTTGATAATCCCCCAAATCTTACTTTCTAGCTCAGATTCCTTCCTAACTTACAATCCATCATCTTTTTTAAAAAAATTTTTAATGTTCTATTTATTTTTGAGAGAGAGAGAGCGCAAGCAGGGAAGGGGCAGAGAGAAAGGGGGCCAGAGGATCTGAAGCGAGCCCTGCCATCAGCAGCTAGCCTGATGTGGGGCTCAAACCCACAAACCACGAGATCATGACTTGAGCTGAAGTTGGATGCTCAACCAACTGAGCCCTCCAGGTGCCCCACAATCCATTATCTTTGCACATACCCTACCACATCTGGATAACATACAAAATAGAAACTGATGGCTACTGGTAGAGATGAAGATATGTTTGCTGATAAAATTTTATAAACAGTCTCAGTGGCTCTGTCGCAGGCATCTGACTCTTGGTATCAGCTCAGGTTATGGTCTCACAGTTCATGAGTTCAAGCCTCATGTTGGGCTCTGCATTGACAGCATGGAGCCTGCTTGGAGTTCTCTCCCTCCCCTGCCCTCTCTCTCTCAAGATAAATAAACATTTAAAAAAAAAAAAAAAAACTCCTAAAAAGAGTCCCTGTACTGAACTGGAAATCACATTCCAGAAAACATAGTGTTTAGAACTGAAATGGATTATGTATTAGAGTTTTTAATGAATAGTGGATTAGAAGAAACTCTCAGAGGTTAGAGTGACATAATTTTTAAAGAAACACTCTATCTCCAACATTACTGATAGCCCAAAAGGGGTTGAAAAATGTGGACATATAGTCAGAAAGTGAACCAGAAGAGCTGGACTTTGAGTATGATGAAAGCGTAGGAACATCTTAAGCCATTTATTCTACATATTAATTACCTAAGTACAAAAATGTTATAGATGTGGTGACATCTGTGTCTAAACAGATGTCTGAAAGAACTGTTATATTCAGTTTAATCTACAATGTTTTTTCTTGGTAGTATATAAAATAATGATGTGTCTTATCATCAAAGGCATCTGAAACTGGTAAAATACAGAAGTTTACTTAGCTCTGGTAAAGAAAATGAAACATCATGGACTTTTCTGAGCAAGTTATAAAATTAACCTGAAACAAATTACTTTAAAATATATAATCCATGCCTTTATCAGTCTTTAAAAAGAAATAGAGAATTTTGTTAAATGTATACATTAAACAAGAACCAGTGTGATAGAGTGGTTAAAAATACAGGCTCGGGTGCACCTAAAACTAATAAAATGTTATACGTCAATTTTATCTCAAAAAAAAAAAAAAAAAAAAAAAGGAAAGAAAAAAAAGCACCGGCTGAGGAGTTGACTTCGTTGAAACTGTGGCTCCAGCTACTTGCTAGCTATGGGACTTTTGGTACATTATCTAACTTCATTAGGCCTTGGGTTCCTCATCTGTAAATTTATGGTTAATACTAACTATGCTTACTGGGTGATTTTGAGAACAAACAGCCCACATAAAAGTACCCTTGAAGAAAGCACATAAAAGACACTCAAATATTAGTACCTTCTGTATATGCACATGCAATAAGGAATCTTGAAAGAATCTTCAGTAAGCTATGAAAAAGCTAAAAGATTTAATATTAAATATTTTAAGGGAGATGTTTTTGTCTAGTGACGTAAATAACTTAAATAGGTGTCATTTAAATCAAAACCATTTCAAGCATATACTCAGTGAGTTTTGTCATCATCCTTGGGTATTACAGATGTATTATTCATAGTAAGCTTAAACCTCTGGCGTAGACCTCTGAATAAATTTTGCAAGATAATGGAGGAATGAGAAAACAAACAGCACGGTTAATTTCTGATTATGTGAGGAGAGAATGGAAGATGAAATCTGAATCTGAACTACGTCAGGTTCACCTAGTAAAACATCCTACAGAGTTTCCCACTTGATTTTGGCAGGCATGAGAAGTCTAGCTCTACCCCATTTGTATTCACCAAAATGGAGGAACCCATAAACCCACTAAAAAGAGATCTCTAGAAATCTCCTGGCTCCCGTAATTGTGCTCGTAGCAGTAACAGAAGCATATCTACATGCTAGAACTGCAGTCACTAAGAAGGCTCTGTAACATTTATGGCACTGCCTGCCTGACATAGTGACTTCTGTGGTTTCTGCCGTGCCTTAAGGAACCTGTGGCCAAGGAATGAAGATATAAGGTGAAGGGATCACAGGAGGCCCAATATTATGACCACTTTTTACTCCTGCTGCAAGTTCCTACCCACAATGTTCTAAAACCTCTGAAGAGATTCCCTTTGAAAATTTAAAGCAGCCCATTCTCCTTGTGGTAGGAGATGTGGACACTATTTGCTCGCTCAAAGATATTTGTGGAAGGTTTAAACTACATTACAGGCATTTTAAATATTCTAATGTAAATAATACTTTCTCTACATGTGTGAATTTGGAGGGTTGGGTGCTGGATATAAGGGTAGGAAGAAAAAAGCCACTTAATGAGCCTACTGTTAGTTTGTGAGAAAAGAATTTACTCAAGGAGATACTGTGAATTATGTATCTGATACTTTCATACAAGTTACTATTTGTGCGGGTTTCCCTTTTATACAAACTGATCAGTCACTAAAAACTTTCTTTAAAATTTATTCAGAGCATGAGGTTAGACTATCCTATTGGGGAGATATCTTCAGGGAAACAGCCTTACATACTAAGTTAAGAATTATGTTTCTCTCATCTCTTATGAATACACATCTATCTTTTGCATTCTGCAAAGGGTACAACTATTTTTAAGCCTGTCCTTTTATTTACAGGGTAACAGAATTATAATCATTATACTGTATTCAAGACAGAAATAAGTATTTTTATCTGTCCATCCATAATTTGATTTCTAAGATGTCTGTTTCCTTGCAAAGCACGTCATGTATGGAAAACCCATCCCCAAAATTGTTTAGCACAATATTAGTATTGTTGGGGGGAAATATTATAAATAATAGAAATCACTTTCAGTATTGGAAGAATGAAAAAGATGCTATTAACATATTTTGCCAAAGCTAAAATTGGGTAGAAATATATGAATAATTTTACAGTTAAAATCTCTATTTTCTAATTTCCTGGCATAAAAACTTCATTCTTTAAAAAAACAGTTGTGATCAATAATCTAATTGACCACTCACTATATGATATTCAGAATCAGAGAACTTTTGGATTTCAGTTTACATTTTTTTTAAAAGAGAAGGCCAGGATCAGAAGATAAAACTTCAAATTAATCAAATGTTTGACTAACAGCATGAACACAATTTTAATTGCAACTATTATTGTGTTAGGTGAAGCAGTTCATCATACCAAACTTCATTTATTTAAGCATATATGTACTATATAAATAATTTGTACAAGGACCCTGATCAAAAGCATTATGCAAATGAACTTTAAGGAGGGCTAGACATAGTATATACGAATATAGCTCAGAATTAATAACATGTTAATCCATTACCATTCTCAATAAAGGCTTCCCCCCGGCCCCAAAGTCTGCTTGATTAGCCTGCATGGAAGCAAAAGTCTATTATAACTCTGGGAACCAACTCTACTGGCCACAGTAATGAAGCCTGGCTTTACTTCAGCTCCAGATTATGTCAGCAAGCCATCACGTTAGCTTTAAGATGATGACACAACTGACATCTTGGTCAGCAGGGTATTTCCTTCGTGTTGTTTTCCTACTAACAGTGACAGACTTGAGCATATCCACCCCAATTTAGGTCTCCTTGATCGAATATCCTCTTTTAAATCTGCGACTTTAAAAGTTCTTCTTGGTGTGAAGCTATCATCTATGATTCAAGACCACTGACTTGGGCTTCATTTATACCAAGCTTAAGCAATGAATTAATTAACCCAAATTAAATAACCCAGAGAGGGGCGCCTGGGTGGCTCAGTCAGTTAAGCGTCCGACTTCGGCTCAGGTCATGATCTCACAGTTTGTGAGTTCGAGCCCCACATCGGGTTCTGTGCTGATAGCTTAGAGCCTGGAGCCTGCTTCGAATTCTGTGTCTCCCTCTCTCTCTCTGCTCCTCCCCCACTCATGCTGTCTCTCTCTCTCTCGCTCTCCTTCAAAAATAAATAAAAACGTTAAAAAAAACTTTTTTTAAATAACCTAGATAACAATCCAAAATGCTTTAACAGAACTTTAAGGAGGAAAACTTAAACTTTTCCTCCTTAAACTTTCTGGAAACTTTCTGTCTTCCGTATAACAACAATAAAGCTAGGACCTGAATTAAGATTCCTGCCTTAAGCGTTTTCCAACTAAGGGCTCCTGGGTGGCTCAGTTGGTTAAGCATCACACTCTTGATTTAGGCTCAGATCACAATCACATGGTTTGTGAGACTGAGTTCCACGTCAGGCTCCGCATTGACAGCATGGAGCCTGCTAGGGATTCTCTCTCTCCCTTCTCTCTGCCTCTCCCCCCATGCTCTCTCTCTCTCAAAATAAATAAACATTAAAAAAAAGATTTTTCCAACTATATAGTCGTTTCTTACATGTGCTATTCCTCTATTACTTTAGAAATAATCTGCAACTGACTATACGTAGTCATATATAAAGGTGTTGACAATGCTATGCAAGGATCACTGAAAAATAATTGATCACTTTTCATTAGTTTAGAATATGAGTAAAAGTCAGTGATAATCAGATTAAATTGATCAGAAATGAAAATGTCACTCTGACAGTCTTATGAAGTATAGAATTGAACAGATTTAAGTTGTTGCTCGAAAGGCCTTCAACATTATAGCAAAATGTGCACAACATATTTCAGAGTGGAGAATGGTTACAAATAAGGATGTCTCTCTGTAGATGCCTAGGTGACTTGGTCAGTTAAACGTCTGACTTCAGCTCAGGTCATGATCTCACAGTCCGTTAGTTCGAACCCTATGTTGGGCTCTGTGCTGACAGCTCAGAGCCTGAAGCCTGCTTCAGATTCTGTGTCTCCCTCTCTCTCTGCTCCTCCCCCACTTGTGCTCTATTTCTCTCTCTCTCAAAAATAAACAAAAAAATGAAAAAAAAAAAACCTTCAAAAACAAAATAAAGTGGGATCTTTGCATTTCTTTTCGAGGATATGAAAATACTAGACATACACGTCACTAGTCAAAACCAAAAACTTTATATTACAGAGATGGATGACCTCATGTTTTGCTTACATTTACATGAAAAGTAAATAATTTTATAACACATAAATGTGAATATCTGTGGAACTACTTCACACCCTTCTATTAATACCTACTAAGCAGTTTTATACAAATGAATGCACATGCCACTAAAACTAGGCTCTTAGTACTAGAATATGCTTCTAAGGTTTACTGGGTTTACTAACAGCTTTCAGAAAACTACCTCAATCACATATGCCAAGTTTGAGAGTTTTTATCAGATACATTAAATTCACCCATATCAGTGAACTCCTTATATAACTGTCCTTTTTTATGAGCTTATAATGACTGGTGATTTTTTTTCCCACCATTCAACAGTTAAATTATATCTGTGGTTGTCACTGACTTATACAAAAGAAATTAAGTACTTAGTACATGTCCAATATAGGATTATTCACAAAAGCCAGCATATGGAAAAAACCTAAGTGTCTATCAGTGGATGAATGGATAAAGACATGTACACACACGTGCACGCGCGCACACACACACACACACACACACACAATGGAATACTATTCAGCTACGAGAAAGAAATCCTGCCTGCAACAACATGGATGGGCCCTGAGGGCATTTTGATAAATGGATTAAGTCAGAGACAGAAATGTAAATGCTGTATGATACCACTTATATGCGGAATTAAAACAAAAAAAAAAAAAGCATAGAAATAGACTAGTGGAGGGGGGGGGGGATTGAGATGTTGGTTAAAGAGTACAACCTTCCAGCTATTCAATGAATAAATTCTGTGGATCTATTATATAGCATAGTGATTATAGTTGATAATATTGTATTCTATACTTAAAAGTTGTTAACAGAGTATTATGTTAAATGTTCTCACCACAAAAAAGGAAATGGTAAATATGTGACAAAACACAGGTTAAGTTAGCTAATGCTACGGTGGTAATCATGTCTCAATATATAAGTATATCAAGTCGAAACATTGTATACCTTACACTTATACAATGCTGTTTTCAAACATCTCTCAAAACTACAAAAACAAAACAAAACAAAAAAAACTGGAGAGACTCTGTAAATACAGATCTGGAAAGCTAGCTTCTATGCTAAGTTTTTTCAAGAATTATATTACAGTGACATGACTTGTGGCAACTACATATGCAACTTAAAAATGGTGATCTTTTCAGGGGTGCCTGGGAGGCTCAGGTGGTTGGGCATCCGACTTCGGCTCAGGTCATGATCTCACAGCTTCTGAGTTTGAGCCTTGCATCAGGCTCTGTGCTGACAGCTCAGAGCTTGGAGCTTGATTTGGATTCTGTGTCTTCCTCTCTCTCTTTGCTCCTCCCCTACTCACGTTCTGTCTCTCTCAAAAATAAAGATTTAAAAAAAAAAATTTTTTTAAATGGTGATATTTTCAGAGTATAGTTAACTCTTTCAGATGCCTTTTTGTAAAAGTGAATAGATTCAAGAAGGAAAAAAATTATTTTAGATTATTTTCAACTCTATTTACGGATACCATTTAGCATTATACTCATAGAAGATCTTAGCAGACAGTGCTAAATGATATTCTGGATTTATAACAATCAGAAGTACTTCTTCCTTAAAATTTTTAGCAACTGAGAACCATATAACAATTTTTATAAAATTTGGGCATTTATATATTCTGGCTCTTGGGTTCTATTTGAAGAAAAAAGATAAAATAATCAAAGACGTGCTAGTCTATTTTCTATCAATACATTAAGATTGTCATTTCTAATTTATTTAGTCATGTGATGCTAGCATTTTAATGGTTATTGGATAACTAAAGAGGCTATCAGTTTGTACAATTTTTGAATTTATTTCAAGCAATCAGTGCTAAGTCAATAGCATTTATTACTTTTATGAGTCTAATATTTTTGAGATATATATAAATGTATATGACATTTTCTTTTTTCTTTTTTCCAAATGCGTACTTATTTTGAGAGAGAGTATGTGCGAGCAGGGGAGGGGCAGAGAAAGAGGGGAAACAGAGAATCCCAAGCAGGCTCCAAGCTCAACACAGAGCCTGATGTGGGACTTGATCTCACAACCCTGGGATCATGACCTGAGCAGAAATCACGAGTTGGATGCTTAATTGACTGAGCCACCCAGACACCCCTATATGACATTTTTCTTATCCTCAAAGGAATTTCTACCTTAACTGTCAAAAAAAAGAAAAAGAAAAAAGAAATCAAATATATAAGGAACAATTAACCAGTCACCTGATTCATCAAATATTCATTGCACATCTATGTATCAAGCACTCTACCAGACAATGTCAAGGGCGAATAAGCATGGTTCTTATTCTCAAAAGGCTTACAAGCTAGTGGACTAGAAACATCTTGATTTCTTTCTATCCCTTTGCTCTCAAAGCTACAAAGTAAAACTTTTCTCCTTACTTTCTTCCAGGCCAGTCTTTCTCTAGGTTTTTTTTTTTTTCCTTTAAGTTTATTTATTTATTTTGAGAGAGAAGGCGGGAGAAGGACAGAGAGGGACAGAGAGAGAAACCTAAGCAGGCTCTGTGTTGTCAGCAAAGAGCCCAACGTGGGGCTCGAATCCACGAACTGTGAGATCATGACCTAAGCTGAAATCAAGAGTCAGATGCTCAACTGACTGAGCCACCCAGGCTCCCCCTTCTCTAGCATGTCTTTCCTTTGTCATTACCGTGACCTCAGATGAAATCACTAAACACCTAGGAGCTTTAAGGCCCAAGCAGATGCCCCTCCCTCTGCCTGGATGCTCCTCCTTCTCTCCTAGGCCAACTTCTTTTCTCTGGAAGGAGGAGTGATGTGTGGTCCTCAAGGAGGCCTACTCTTCTGAACCAGCCATACCACTACATGCCCTCTCCTTTTCCCTTTGATCTCTTCTTTCATGATACTCTTCATAACAGTAATTATGCTGTTATTTAAGTAGTTATTTTTCTTACTCCCCTTTAAACTTAAGTTTAAATACCATGAGAAGTAAAACGCTCTCCTGTTCAATGATGCATCCACAGTGCCTGGCACTCAAATTGGTCAAAAGAAAGTGAAGTGTGAGATCTGAGATTAGAGAGAGTTTTTAGTAGCAATGGAGAGAGATGGGGCTCTTCGTGGCTTACAGAGCACCCCAGGGATCATTACCATAAGTGCTTATATTTCTGCCTCACAAAACTCTTCAAGGGCAATCTTACTCACTTTGTCCTCGCTCACAGACATGCTCAATAAATTCTTGATTTTGAACAAGTGAGTATTAAAATGAACCTATATGTGGATAACTGCCAGAAACAGCTGGTCATGCTTAGCTTGACCACATATTGTTTTTGTGTGTGGCTCTTGTGATTTTACACATATAAATTTTAGTTTAATGATTTCTAATCCAGGTGATAATACATGTATATATACATACATATAAACACTTCACAAAGGTCACTGTGCCTTCTAGGTGCTCTGAGCCTCTGGCTGTGTTTTTAGAATCACAGGTTTATAGTAGAGCTACTTTTAACCCCTTCACCTTCAAATAAAATTCAGAATCTACTTTTTAACTATTCAGAGACTATGATCAAATTTGCAAATTATCTTTGCAGCTGTTTACAAGTTTCATCTAGATGTTCTCAAGAAATGACTATTGTTAAGGGGCACTATCTAGATGCTAAGTTGTCAGGACCATTCCATGCAGGTCTGAGAACTCATAGGAGAAGGGTTTCAAATGTTTCTTCATGCCATGATGGTTCTGGAAACATAAAGCTTAGCTCTAAGGAGAATTAACACGTTAGCCAGCTACTTGGTCAACACTCAGATTGTATTCTTTACTACATTACTAGATCAATAGACTTAAGAGCAAAGAAAGCATATAATGTATAAGTACACGGTAAACATACAATACAAATTCCTGTACAAATTATAAATACAAATTATTCAAATCTGATTACCTAAATATTTTCCCTTCCTGCAGGCTCTACAAGCAAGAATTCTATGACTACACACACAAACTTACCCACCAAACCTTGTTAAGATGGTTGTCAATGTAAGTAACTTTAATATCAACATGACCATATCAACTTAACCTCAATAATAACATGTTCTCAAATAAATGAAATGCCTACAGAGCTACTACTTATTGGTGAATTTCAACCACACATTTAAAGATTCATAAGCTATTTTTTGTGGCAAATAATGACTGAATTTTGTCAACTACCCTCTCTTCCAAGTTTGGTTTCCATAAGAAGACTAAAATGTCTTCAAGATAGATTAGGGGAAGACTGGGGGAGAAAAGCCAAAGGTTAGAGTCAAATTCTAATTCTGGTGTCTGCAGGTTTTAGAAAAATTCTCTAACCTCCTTACACCTCAAGTTTGTTTTCTGAAAACAACAAAATTATATCTGTTCATCTTCTCATGAGACAAGTGTAAAAGAAAATAGATTAAAAAATTAAAAATTATAAAAACATAGTTTTAAGTATAAAACCACCTAGGCCCTTTAATGAATAGATTTCCATATATACTATATCACCTAATCTTTAGAAGTACTAAGAATAGTGCACACAGCCTGGCATTCAGAGTTCTGAACTGAAATAAACAGACTATCACAAGATGATCTCTTCAGGAAGAAAAATGAATACAAAAGAACAAAGATGATCTTTCTCTCTCAATTGGTATCACTAAACTTCAGTAAGTTAAAAGCAAGGAGTAGTCTTCTCTGGCTTTTTGGAGTATAATGTTTTCTTCCTATAAATTAGTTTAGAACTTATATTAGACTGTGAGGTATGACTCACAGGTAGGACATCCAACAACAAGATTTGAGGTGCTCAAAGCCTGTGCTATTATTTCCAGGTACAGCAACAGCAATATATCACTTATTAAATTCTTACATTTTACTTTCCCAAGACAGCATATCAGACTACACCATTTTCCTGGGGTTGAAACCTGCAGGTTTCAAAGTGAGGGACTACATATAGCAAGTTTCTTTCAGTTTGGTGTTTATGATTTAATACTGCTAAATTCCATTCCCAAGTATAAAAGGTTTAATTATCATTATGGGTTTCAATCTAAGTCTAGCTATTAGATGGCATTATAGTTCAAAAATGTATCCCATTACAATAATCCATTCTATGACAGTATGATATTATGGCTGTCTCCTATGCTAGTGCTCTAATTTTAAATGAATCTACTGTTGAAAAGTAATAACTGATGGACTGATCACATATTTTGAATCCATAATGCCATCTGGAAGGAAGTTAGATAATGTTAGTTATGTGTGCACATAACACAAAAGCATAGGATACTATACTGCTTTTTCCTAATGTTCTACTTATGACAGAGATAGCTAATTTGACTTGTAGAATAGATTCTTTTATGTAGCAGAGTAACATTATCAATGTTTTTAATGATGCCCAGCCACAGGAGATCACAAGAGGACATCTTTCTTATTTCCTGGACTAAGGCAAGATCACTTAAGATAATCAAGAGAAAGAGCGTTAGAAATCATTATTTACTCCTCTCTTTTACTTTACAGATGACGAAACCAGCTTAGAGAGTTGATGTAATTCGCCTAAAATGAATACTGCTGGTAGGACAGCCAGGAAAATCCAAGTTCACCCCTCTATTTCTGAGAGGGATAGGATGATAAGAATGTATTTTATTTTTAGAAATCAATACAATGATCTCAAAACCATTGTTATTCATAGTTCCTCCCACGAAATTATTCTCTATCGAATTACATCAAGCTCAGCATGCATTCATTCTACGAACTGTTTTCATAGTAAAATGGCACTGATACAACATAGCCCTTCTAAATTTTAAAGATCAGATAAGTAATAATACTGTTAAGATAATGACTAATACTGTTGTATTTCTCCATTATTTCTGTGGTACATGGTCACCAACTTTTAATATGTGCTTCCTGTGACAGACTGGTTAGAAGAGTAGACATATTAAATGCTATCATATCATTATTAGATTCCATTTTTGGTGTCAAAAAATATGTAGGGGCAATGGAAGTCAGGTTCAGAATTGTAATTATTTTTTAATTTTAGTTTTCTTGTTTTTTTGTTTAATTTATTTATTTTGAGAGAAAGAGAGAGGGAGAAGGGGACAGGGGCAGAGACAGAAGAAGACAAAATCCCAAGAAGGTTCCACACTTTCAGTGCAGAGCCCAATGAGGGGCTCGAAGCCACGAACCATGAGATCATGATCTGAGCTGAAGTTGGGATGCTTAACTGACTGAGACACTCAGGCGCTCCCAGAATTATTTTGAAAGGGGCTCTATTTTTATAAGTGCTTATTATCCATAAAACGTTATCAATAATTTCATTATTACCCTCAAACTAGCTCACTGTTCACATTGAATTTTTCTCATTACTCTGAGGTTAGAATTTTCAAAGTATTATTCTTGTTGCAGTAATCAAACATATGAGCATTAAACTAGACAAAGAATGATACACTTTATACCATTGCTCAATAATACACAATGAACCAATTTATACCATTCCTATCAGATATGAATGCATATCTACTACATAAATCTTAAATGAGAGCAAACTATGAAACTATTAAAAGGGGGAAGAATTACAGAGACAAACTGAGTTAGCTAAAGAAAAGTTCTGGGGCGCCTGGGTGGCTCGGTTGGGCATCCAACTTCAGCTCAGGTCATGATCTCATGTTTATGGGTTCGAGCCCTGCATTGGGGTCTGTACTAACAGCTCAGAGTCTAGAGCCTGCTTAAGATTCTGTGTCTCCGTCTCCCTCTGTCCCTCCCCCACTCACCCTTTGTCTGTCTTTCTCTTTCTCTCAAAAATAAAGAACAACAACAAAAAGTCCCTTGTATAGTTCCCACCCCTACAGAAGTTAAATAAATTACACAACATAAGTGAATTCTGTGGTACACATGACACTAGGAGCAGACTGGCAGAGACAAGTGTGAAAGGCTCATCTAAAGCTATTACATGTTTTGAAAGTGAGGCATACAAAAATACAACACTGCAATGTCAAGTGCTTTCTTAATCCCAGCATTTTTAACCTAGGACTATATATCCATTCTCCTTTTTAAAGCATATAGAATAAATTACAAAACAAGCATTTAAATAATATGGTAATTTAGAAAATATTTCCCAAGTTATTTGTTTACAAATAAAGATTATAAACTTGAATCCCTAAATTCACTTTGAATTAACTTGTCTTTTGATTCTATGATAGTAAGAACAAAGCAGAAGTAGACATTTGATAATGATTTTAAACCTTCACTCTGGGAGCCATTAACTAACTGATAATTCATGTGCTGTAACTAAGCTTTGGCTTGCAAAACTCGGGTTGATTTATGCGAAAAAGAAAACATTATATAATTACTTCCCAAAATATGTCACGAAAATAGAATTGTACAGATGAAACCAAATTCTGCAGGCTATCAAGAATTTTCTATGCATGAATTTTAACTCATTTTCCTTAATGCAAATTTTCTTTCTGACTCTTTTGCTGTCATATGAAGCAAGTGCTTATCAAATTTCTTTTTTTTATGTTTATTTATTTTTGACAGAGACAGACTGTGAGTGGGGGAGGGGCACGCACACACACACACACACACACACACACACACACACACACAGAATCCGAAGCAGGCTCCAGGCTCTGAGCTGTCAGCACAGAACCCGGGTAGGGGCTTGAACTCATGAACTATGAGATCATGACCTGAGCCAAAGTTGGATGCCTAACCAACTGAGCCACCCAGGCGCCCCTCAAATTTCTATTATCATAATAATCTTATTTTTAATCAAAGTGTTAGTAAAATTTCACCTCTATCTAAACACAGAGCTTACTCAGCTTTTAACAAAGCTAATTCTAGGCATCTTTAAGCTTCAACTTTGTTTCAAGATTTTCACTTTTTTGTTAAACTTGTATCTATTTCATTGTAGTTTTCATTTTCTTTTCATTAGAATTTAATGAATTGGGTTACCTTTTTTCTAAGAGGTATGAATAACTAGATCTCAAATAAAAGGGGAAACGAGACACTTACTTTAGCTTTTCTTTAATTAAAATGATATAAAAGCTCTTTTAAAAATAAAATCAGTGCAACATTTCATTTAAATTATACAAGGATGTTCATTGATAAATCAATTACAATTTCATTATCTTACTTCCATTTTAATATACCTACTATCCATTTATAACTATAAAAAACACTTGTAAATTGAAAAATAAACAAAATTTTATAATTATAGAAACTACCAACAAAGAAACAGTCAAGAGTTATTAATTCTACACTTTTCTTAGGAACATTTAAAATTTGCCTCACAACATCCCTGTGAGGTGGGGAGTAAAGTTTTCATATATGACAACAAAAGAAATGGACCAAGATAGGAGTAACAGATTACACGTAGGAAAATGGCTATGTTAAGTCTTAAGGAAATGACATCTATAAACAGTTCTATTTCACAAGTTAGGTTACTTCTTTTCCATTCTTTTGTATCAGGAATAGTAGCTATTGGGATTCTCAAGAAACAGGAATTTTTCCTCATGAAGGGCTCTTAAGTCTTCCAAAAATTAAGTGGAGCACAGGACAGGCATACCTTGGAGATACTGAGGATTCAGTTTCAGACCACCACAATAAAGTGACTATCACAATAAAGTGAGTCAAATGAGTTTTTTTTGTGTGTGTCTCAGGGCATATAAAAGTTATGTTTACACTATACTGTAGTCTGTTAAGTGAACCATAGCAGTATGTCTAAAAAATTGTACATATCTCAGTTAAGAAATACTTTATTGCTAAAAAATGCTAACTATCATCTGAGCTTTCCAGAAAATTGCAATCTTTTTGCTAGTAGAGGGTCTTGCCTCAATGTTGATGGCTGCTGACTGATCAGGGTGGTTGGTGCTGAAGGTTGGGGCGGCTGTGGCAATTTCTTAAAATGAGGCAACAAAGTCGGCTGGAGTAACTGACTCTTCCTTTCACCAACAAATTCTCTGTAGCTTGTGATATTGTTTGATAGCATTTACGCATAGAACTTCTTTCAAAATTGGAGTCAGTCCTCTCAAACCCTGCTGTTGCTTTATCACTTAGTTTATGTCATACTCTAAATCCTTTGGCGTCACTTGAATAATCTTCACAGCATCTTCTCCAGGAGTAGATTCCATCTCAAGAAACCACTTTCTTTACTCATCCATAAGAAGCAACTTCTCAACCGTTAAAATTTGATCATGAGATTGCAGAAATTCAAATAATAATGATGAAAAGTTTGAAATATTGAGAGAATTACCAAAATATTACAAAGACGCATGACGTGAGCAAATGCTGTTGAAAAAACAGTGCCAAATGGACTTGTTCAATTAGGGTTGCCACAGACCTTCAATTTGTAAAAAAAAAAAAAGAAAAGGGTTATCTAGTAAGTGCAATAAAGCAAACTCCAATAAAACAAGGTATGCCCATATAACAGGATTTTGCCAAAGGAAAAAAAACATTTCTTTCTTCTGCTACATGGAAATATCTTAAATGCTATCTAAGAATAAAAAGGAATTCTAACAGTCAAGTATCTTCTTTAAAGGTTCCACTTCTTTGGACTCTTCAAAGTCGAAACTGTGAAGATTAGGTATCTTAAAACTGTCATGTTTCTTCCATGTTAGTTAGGCTCTCTCAGTCAGGGGCTCTTTGCGTGGTTTCTATTGGATAAACTGTAGAACTTCTTCTTCCACAGGAAATGGTGACTCCACTAAGCTCCAAAACTAAAGATGGCCACAGAAATCATCAGTCAGCCAAGGAAAATTGGCTTTCTTCACAGAAGAAAAAATCCAACTTGGAGAACTGATCTTTTCTGACTTTATAAAAAAAACTATCCAGCAGGCATATTATATAATCCCAGTGTTCCTTGGACTCAGATAATACCCAGTGATATCGTTCTTCACATAATTTAATAAATATCAATATTCATTTTCTATATATCCAAAGAAAAAAATCTATTATTTCATAGAGCCAGAGAGGCCTTAGGTGGTCTCTTTAATAGTAACTTAGTTTGTGAGTAAAGCATACCCTAGAATGATCTAATCACAAGAAACTATTAAGCCAAAGGATTAAATATACTTTCTAAAGACTCTTTTATTAAACGCTTTTTGATTCATTTCATGTTATAGACTCCAAGACTACTATGAAGAAAATTTCTTTCTATGCTTATGTTTAAGGTTTCTTATTAATTATCATGAAGAATTTCTACTGGTGAAAATCAAAAATTGAAGCAAAACATAAAGACCCTCTTTGGTGCCCAAGGTAACAAAGACTGAAAAAATTTGGCTTCATTTAGCTTGTGACTTAATTTTCTAATTTATATGCATAGGCAGCCTTTAAAGTGTCCCATAATATGATTATAACATCCCTATGTTGCTTAAAGGTTAATGTACAAATAAGCCCAAAACTCACTTAGACTACACGCATCCACAAACACCTGCACTATGTTATAAACCAGGAAGAACACTACTGACACAAAACAAGTATTGATCACATAACAGATGATTTAAGATAATCATAAACTAACATTTCTATGATGCAATAAGGAAATATATCTGATGACTTTTATGGAGTAATAATCACACTAGAAATCAGAGTTATGTGAAATGAATAATTTTTAATGTCTATTTCTATTCACAGAAAGAACATGCTTTACATTCACTAAAATAATGTTATGATTTATCCAGTATCTCTTTTTATGTTTTTTTAATGTTTTAAATTTATTTTTGAGAGAGAAAGAGAGAGAGAGAAAGAGAGAGAGAGAGCGTGCATGCACACAAGTGGGGGAGGGGCAGAGAGAGAGGGAGAGATAGAATCTGAAGCAGGCTCCAGGCTCTGAGCTGTCAGCACCACAGCCCAACAGGGGGCTCAAACTCACAAACTTTGAGCTCATGACCTGAACCAAAGTTGGACACTTAACTGACTGGGCCACCCAAGCGCCTCTACCTACTACCTTTTTGAAAATACTTAATCTTTTATAAAAAAGGAAGGGTTTAGATGGTGGAAGAGTAGGACAACCCTTAGCTTACCTCCTCCCTAGAACATAGCAACATAAATATCAAATCATTCTAGACACCCAAGAAATTGATCTGAGGACTCAGAGAACAAAGCTGCAAATCTACAAGCAGAAAAAATGACTACCTTGTGGAAGATAACAACTGTGGTGTTGATATGAGGGAGAAAAGAGGCACAGCAGTTGCAGAGGGGAGGGAGCAAGAGAGGAGCGAGAGAGAAAGAGAAAAATTATGAAAACACGTGCAGGGGATTACACACAAAAAATTCTTCCCTAAAACTACTGACTGGGAAACAGGAGAGGGTTTAAATATTGCAAGTTTTTTATCATAGCAGAATGCAGAGTCTGAAGTTTGGGAAGTCCATGCTACTGCCAGGGTTAGGCCTGGCAGTGCTCTGGTGGGGAAGGAGGGCAGAGACCAGGTAGCAGGCAGTGTGGTTTAAGGATCCCCTGGGTCACATGGAGGAAGACTTCCTCTGCTTCAAAGTGCATTTGGTAGAGGTGATATGGTTTCCTCAGGGGCAAAAGACCTGGCAGGCACCATTGAGATGCCCTGCTCATCAGCATAGGAACAAAGACACCAGCTGAGGGCAGCAAACCTAGGTGCTGACTTTGTGCTGTGATTTACCATAAACTCTGAACCGCTGTGCCACCGTTTTCTAGGACAGACTGGCACCGGCCAGTGTGGGGGAGACCCTCCCCCTGGGGATAAGCACAGGGTTAGACTGTGGGGGTCTCTAAAGTTCAGAAGTTTGAAACACAGCCACATCTGAGATAAAACACAGGAGGGCTATGCAGCCTGCCAGGCAGACAGCTTGGATACAGGGTGAAGGTGGGGATCTGACAGAATCCAGGGACACAGGAGGGGTGACTGCTCTTCTGTGAGGGCTTCCTGAGGAGTGGTGGGCACGAGCTCCCGGCTCTGGAGGCAAGAGAGCATGGCAAAGTCATTTTCACCCTCTGCCCACCAGCACTGACCCACCTCAGTGAGCTAAACAGAGCCACCAAGTGGAGACTGGAGCCGTTACACCAAGCCCTGCCCCGACACACCCTGCAGACAGCATCTCCACTAGGGCAAGAAGACCTGAGAAACAGCACAAGAGCCCTTCTTCCAGAAGACCAGCAAAAATCACTGGCAGATACCAAGTCTACTGATTATAGGGTGCTACAAGGCTTTAGCTCTAAGGAAATAGGATCCAGCTTCCTTTTTATTTTTTATTATTTATTTTTACTATTTAAAGTATAAACTATATATTTTTTCCTGTTATTTTCTGGATCTAGCTTCTTTTACCAAGCAGACCAAAACACACTTAGGAGCTAGTTGCTTTTGTCTTTGTTTTTGTTTTACCCCTGGACAAAATGACAACATGGAGGAATTCACCCCAAAAGAAAGAACAGAAAGTAGAGGGGCAACTGGGTGGCTCAGTTGTCTGATTCTTGATTTCACCTCAGGTCATGATCTCACGGTTTGTGAGTTCAAGTCCCATACTGGGCTCTGTGCTGACACTGCAGAGCCTGCTTGGGATTCTCTCCTTCCCTCTGACCCTCCCCTGCTTGCTTTCCAGTACGTGCTCTCTCGCTCTTTCTCTCTTAAAAACAAAGAATAAACCTTAAAAAAAAGAAAAAAAGAACAGAAAGTAGAAATTACGGCCAGGGATTTAATCAATATAGGTATAAGTAAGATGTCTGAACTAGAATTAAAGCTGGGCTTGAAAAAAACACAGAAGCCACCAAAGAATCACTTTGGGCAGAGGTACAAGAATGAAAATCTAGTCAGGCTGAAATTAAAAATGTGAAAACTGAGATGCAAACCCTCATAACAATGAGGATGGATAAAGCAGAGGAACAAATCAGTGATAGAGAAGAAAAAAAATACGAAAATAATGAAGCTGAAAAGAAGAGGGAAACAAAGGTATTAGATCACAAAGGTAGACTTAGGGAATTCAGCAACTTCTTAAAACATAATATTCATATCACAGGAGTCCCAAAAGATGAAGAGAAAAAGGAGCAGAAGGCTTATTTGAGCAAATTGTGGCTAAAAACTTCCCTATTCCGGGAAAGGACACATACACTGAAATCCAAGGAGTAGAGAGAACTTCCATTTAATTAAAAAAAAAAAACAAAAAACTGGCCATCACCTAAACATCTAGTCAAATTCACAAAATACACAGAAAAAGGAAAGAATCCTAAAAGCAACCAAGAAAAAAAAGTCTTTAACCTACAAGGGAAGAGAGATCAGATTTGACGCAGATTTGTCCACAGAAACTTGGCAGGCCAGAAGGGAATAGCAGGATATATTCAACGTGCTGAATGGGAAAAAAATGTAGCCAAGAATACTTTATTCAGCAAGGCTGTCATTCAGAATAGAGGAAGAGATAAAGAGTTTTCCAGACAAAAACTAAATGAGTTTGTTACCACTAAACCAGCCCTGCAAGAAATACTAAAGGGGACTGAGTGGGGGGAAAAAAAGACCAAAACCAACAAAGACTAGAGAGGAACAGAGAACATCACCAGAAATGCCAGCTTTACAGGTAACACAAAGGCACTAAATTCATATCTATCAACAATCACTCTGAATATAAATGGATTAAAAGCGCCAATCAAAAGACATAGGGTATCACAATGGATAAAAAACAAAAACAAAAACAAAAAAACCAAAGATCCATCTACATGCTGCCTATAACTCATTTTAGACCTAAAGACACCAGCAGATTGAAAGTGAAGGGATGGAGAACCATGTAGCATGCTAATGCATGTCAAAAAAAAGCTAGAGTAGCTATAGACAAACTAGATTTTAAAACAAAGACTGTAATAAGAGATGTGGAAGGGCATTACATCATAATTAAGGGGTCTATCCATGCAGAAGACCTAACAATTGTAAATATTTATGTCCCCAATGTGGCAGCACCCAAATATTTAAATCAATTAATCACAAACATAAAGAAACTCATTGATAATACAATAGTAGCAGGGGACTTTAACTCCCCACTTACAACAATGGACACATCAGTGAAGCAGAAAATCAACAAGGAAACAATGGCTTTGAATGACACGTGGGGTGGGACGGACTTCACAGCATATTCAGAACATTTCATCCTAAAGCAGCAGAATACACATTCTTTTTGAATGCACTTGAAACATTTTCCAGAACAGATCACATACTGGGTCACAAATCAGCCCTCGACAAGTACAAAAAGACTGAGACCATACCACACATTATTTTCAAACCACAACCCTATAAAACTTGAAAAGGAACAGGAAATAAAGCCTAAAACCATCAGAAGAAGGGAAATAATAAATATACCACCTAACCTCACACCTAAAGGAGCGAGAAGAGGAACAGCAATAAAAGCCTAAAGCCAGCGGGGCGCCTGGGTGGCTCAGTCGGTTGGGCGTCCAACTTCGGCTCAGGTCATGATCTTGCGGTCCGTGAGTTCGAGCCCCGCGTTGGGCTCTGTGCTGACAGCTCAGAGCCTGGAGCCTGTTTCAGATTCTGTGTCTCCCTTTCTCTCTGACCCTCCCCCGTTCATGCTCTGTCTCTCTCTGTCTCAAAAATAAACGTTAAAAGAAAAAAAATTAAAAAAAAAAAAGCCTAAAGCCAGCAAAAGAATGGAAATAATAAAGACTAGAACAAAAATAAGTGATATAGAAATAAATGAATAAACAAAAAACAGTAGAACACATCAATGAAACTAAGAGCTGGTTCTTAGAAACAATTAATAATTAATAAACCTCTAGCCAGACTTATCAAAAAGAAAAGAGAAAGGACCCAAACAGATAAAATCATGAATGAAAGAGGAGAGATCACAATCAACATCACAGAAATACAATTATAAGAGAATATTATGAAAAATTATATGTCAACAAAGTAGGCAATCTTGAAGAAATGGACAAATTCCTAAAAACATACAAACTACCAAACTGAAACAGAAGAAATAGATTTCAACAAACCCATAACCAGCTAAAAAACTGAATCAGTAATCAAAAATCTCCCAACAAACAAAAGTCCAGGGCCACATGGCTTTGCAGGGGAATTTTATCAGACATTTAAAGAAGAGTTAATACTATTCTTTTCAAATTGTTTCAAAAAAATGGAAATGAAAGGAAAAATTCTAAACCTCTTCTACAAGGCCAACATTACCTTGATTCCAAAACCAAAGAACCCACTAAAAAGAATTACAGGACAATATCCCCAATGAACATGGACACAAAAATTCTGAAGAAGATACTAGCAAACTGAATCCAACGGTACATTAAAAGAATTATTCACCATGATCAAATGGGATTTATTCCTGGGTTGCAGGGCTGGTTCAATATTCACAAATCAATCAACGTGATACATCACATTAATAATAGAAGGATAAGAACCATATGATCCTCTCAGAAGACGCAGAAAAAGCATTTGACAAAACACAGCATCCATTCTTAATAAAAACCCTCAACAAAGTAGGGATAGAAGGAACATACCTCAACATCAGGAAGGCCATATACAAAAAACTCACAGCTAATAGCACCCTCAATGGAGGAAAACAGAAAGCTTTTCCCCTACAGACAGTGATGTCCTCTCTCACCATTACTATTTAATAGAGTAGTGGAAGTCTTAGCCTCAGTAATCAAATAACAAAAAGAAATAAAATCTACAAGGAGGAAGTCAAACTTTCACTATTTGCAGACAAGATACTCCATGTAGAAAACCTGAAAGACTCCACCAAAGAATTATTAGAACTAATTAATACATGAATTCAGCAAAATCAAAGGAAATAAAATCAATGTACAGAAATCTGCTGCATTTCTAAACACCAACAATGAAGCAGCAGAGAAAGAATCAAGGAATTGATCCATTTACAATTGCACCAAAAGCCATTCGATACCTAGGAATAAGCCTAACCAAAGAGGTAAAAGATCTCAACTCTGAAAACTACAGAACATTTATGAAAGAAACTGAAGAAGACACAAAGAGAGGGAAAAACATTCCATGCTCATGGATTGGAAGAATAAGCATTGTTAAAATATCTATGCTACCCAAAGCAATCGACACATTTAATGCAATCCCTATTAAAATACCACTAGCATTTTGCACAGAGCTGGAACAAACATTCCTAAAATCTGTATGGAACCACAAAAAATCCCGAAAGTCCAAAATAATCCTGAAAAAGAAAAGCAAATCTGGAGGCATCATGATTGTGAACTTCAAGGTATATTACAAAGCTTTAATCATCAAGACAGTATGGTACTGCCACAAAAACAGACACACAGATCAATGGAACAGAATAGAAAACCCATAAATGGACTCACAACTATATGGTCAACTCATCTTTGACAAAGCAGGAAAGAATATTCAATGGAAAAAAGGCAGTCTCTTCAACAAATGGTGTTGGGAAAACTGGACAGCATGCAGGAGAATGAAACTGGGCCACTTTCTTACACCATACACAAAAATAAGTTCAAAGTGGGTAAAGACCTAAATTTGAGACAGGAAACCATCAAAATCCTAGAGGAGAACACAAGCAGAAACCTCTTTGACCTTAGCCGGAGCAACTTCTTATCAGACACCTCGCCATAGAAAAGGGAAACAAAAGCCAAGACAAATTATTGAGACTTCATCAAGATAAAAATCTTCTGCATGGCGAAGGAAACAATCAACAAAACTGAAAGGCAGCATGCAGAATGGGAGAAGGTATCTGCAAATGACATATCTGATAAAGGGTTAATATCCAAACTCTATAAAGAACTTATCAAACTCAACACCCAAAAAACAAATCATCCAGTTAAAAAAAATGAGAAGACATGAACAGACATTTTTCTTCTTCTTCCAGTTTTTTTTTTAATGTTTATTTATTTTTGAGAGAGAGAGACACAGCATGAGTGGGAGAAGGGCAGAAAGAGAGGGGGACACAGAATCTGAAGCAGGCTCCAGGCTCTGAGCTGTCAGCACAGAGCCTGACGTGGGGCTCAAACTTGCGAACCATAAGATCATGACCTGAGCTGAAGTTGAACGTTCAACCAACTGAGCCACCCAGGTGCTCCAACACTTTTCTTTTGTAAAATTTTTTTTTAATGTTTATTTATTTTTGAGAGACAGAGTGTGAGTGGGGGAGGAGGAGAGAGAGAGGGAGACACAGAATCTGAAGCAGGCTCCAGGCTCTGAGCTGTCAGCACAGAGCCCGATGCAGGGCTCGAACCCATGAACCGTGAGGTCCTGACCTGAGCTGAAGTTGGACGCTTACCGACTGAGCCACCCAGGCACCCGGCACTTTTCTTTAAAGATAATGTTTATTTATTTATTTTGAGAAACAGAACGTGCACACAAGTGGGGGAGGGACAGAGAGAAAGGGAGAGAGAGGAAGAGAGAGGATCCCAAGCAGGTTCCATGCTGTCAGCACAAAGCCCGATGCAAGGCTCAATCTCATGAACCATGAGATCATGACCTGAGGCGAAGTCGAGAGTCAGACGCTTAATCAACTGAGCCACCCAAGTGCCCCAATAGATATTTTTCCAAAGATGTCCAGATGGCTAAAAGAAAAGATGCTCAACATACCTAATCATCAGTGAAATGCAAATCAAAACCACAATGAGATACCACTTCACACCGGACAGAATGGTTAAAATTAACAACACAAGAAATAACAAGTGTTGGCGAGGATGTGGAGACAGGGGAACCTTCTTGCACTGTTGGTGGGAATGCAAACTGGTACAGCCACTCTGGAAAACAGTATGGAGGTTCCTCAAAAAGTTAAAAATAGAACTACTAGATATTTACCCAAAGGATACAAAAGTACAGAATCTAACGGGTACACGCACCCTGATGTTTATAGAAGCATTATCAACAATAGCCAAACTATGGAGAGAGCCCCAAATGTCCATTGATTGATGAATGGATACAGAAGATATGGTATACATGTACAATGGACTATTACTCAGCCATCAAAGAGAATGAAAGCTTGCCATTTGCAACAATGTGGATGGAGACAGAGTATATAATGCTAAATGAAATAAGTCTGTCAGAGAATGACAAATACCAAATTATTTCATTCATTCATGTGGAATTTAAGAAACAAAACAGATGAACATATGGGAAGGGGAAAAAAAAAAAAAAACAAAAGTGGAAAACAAACCATAAGAGAATCTTAAAGATAGAGAACTGAGGGTTGATGGAGGGAGGAGTGTGGGGCATGGGCAAGATGGGTGATAGGTATTAAGGAGGGCACTTGGTATGATGAGCACTGGGTGTTGTATGTAAGTGATGAATCAGTGAATTCTATTCCTGAAACCAATATTGCACTGTATGTTAACTAACTGGAATTTAAATAAAAATTTGAAAAGAAAAATAAAAGAATCAATGAAACAAAAATAAATGAATAGGGCATATTTTTACTAATTATTTTATTTATTTTTATTATTTTTTTTAACGTTTATTTATTTTTGAGACAGAGAGAGACAGAGCATGAACAGGGGAGGGGCAGAGAGAGAGGGAGACACAGAATCTGAAGCAGGCTCCAGGCTCTGAGCTGTCAGCCCAGAGCCCGATGTGGGGCTCGAACTCACGGACCACGAGATCACGACCTGAGTTGAAGTCGGACGCTTAACCAACTGAGCCACCCAGGTGCCCCTTTACTAATTATTTTAATATAAAAAATCAATGAAGAAAAAAGTCACTCAAAAATCAGATAAGGAAGTAAATGTACCCCTACTACCACCATTCATAAAAGCTGCTCCACATACTTTGGAAAGATAAAAAGCTAGAAAACTGGAAGGTTTCATAATTTTAGATAGAAAAACTAAAGCCTAGTGATGTGCTTTTAAAAAATATCGATAGGGGAACCTGGGTGGCTCAGTTAGTTAAGCTCTTGATTTCAGCTCAGCTTATGATCTCGAGGTTCATGAGTTTCAGCCCCACATTGGGCTCCAGCGGCACTGGCAGTGTGGGGCTGCTTGGGATTCTCTCTCTCTCCATCTCTCTCTGCCCCTCCCCAACTCAGGCACGCACTCTCTCTTTCACTCTCAATCTCAAAATAAAGAAACTTAAAAAAATAAAATAAAAAATATTAACAGTTTTATAAAGGAATTCTTCCTCTCCATTAAGTTCTTTTATAGGTTAAAGAAACTATCAATTACCATTTAAGAGATAAACACAAGGAAAGCATATTGCTGTATTTGTCAAAGCACAGATTTCTAAAGCTACCAACTAAGGGGAGGAAATCACTAACCAACTAGAGTATCAATGGAAAAAAACGTCAAAAAACTAGGAATATAAAGAGCATCTATGAAAAATCTGTAGATACTGTCATACTTAATGATAAAAAACTTAAAGATTCCCCCCCTAAGATAATGAACAAGACAAGGATGTCCACTCTTGTCCCTTCTATTCAGCATATACTGGAGGTTCTAGACAGGGCAATTAGTCAAGAATATGAAATAAAATCTAGATGGGAAAGAAGAAATGTTATTATCTCTATTTGCAGATGACATGATTTTGTATATAAACATCCTAAGGAAGTTACTAGAAACTATTAAAATTATGTGTTTCACAAGTTTATGGGACACAAGATCACTGTATAAAAACCATCTTATTTCTATATACTAGGAATGAACAATTAGAAAGTGAAATTAAGAAAATAATTTCAATAACAGCATCAAAAAAACAATATTTAGGAATACATCTAACAAAAGAAACGTAAAAATTACATTCTGAAAACTAAACAACACTATTGAAAGAAATTGCAGAGGTAAATAAATAGGAAAACATCCCAGGTTCACTGACTGATAGACTTCACATTAAGATGACCCATGAAATTGTTCTACAGATTCAAGGCAATTCCTATCAAAATTCCAATGGGCCTCTTTACAGAAACTCACAGGCTGATCCGAAAACTTATGCAGAAATTCTAGGGTCTCAGAATAGTTGAAGCAATCTTGAAAAGGAAGAATAAACCTAAATAGATAGATCAGTGTGTTAGAATTCAGAGTTCAAAAATAAACCCTCAAATGTACAGTCAACTGATTTTTGACAAGGATGCCAAGACAATTCAATAAGACAAGAATGATCTGTTCAACAAATAGTGCCAGGACAAGTGGATATCCACAGGCAAAAGAATGAAGTGGAGCCTCTATCTCACAATGTACAGAAAAAAATAACTCAAAAATTAGCCTAAATGTAAGAATTCAGACTGTAAAACGCTCAGAAAAAAACACGTGTAAACCTTCATTACCTTGAATTACACCACGGTTTCTTAGATGTGACACGAAAGTGTAAGAAATGGAACAAAGTAGGTAAATTAGACTTAATTAAAATGTAAAGCTTTTGTGTTGCAAAGGACACAATCAAGAAGGGGAAAAGACAGGGGCACCTGGGTGGCTCAGTTGGTTAAACATCCAACTTCGGCTCAAGTCATGATCTCATAGTTTGTGGGTCTGAGCCCCACAGCAGGCTCTGTGCTGACAGCTCAGAGCCTGGAGCCTGCTTCAGATTCTGCGTCTCCCTCTCTTTCTGCCCCTCCCTTTCATGCTCTTTCAAAAATAAATAAATTTTTTAAAAAATTAAAAAAAAAAAAAAAAAAGAAGGGGAAAAGGCAACCTACAGAATTGGAGGGAATATCTGCAAATCATTATCTGATCAGGGGTTTCTATATCCGGAATATATAAAGAATTACAACCCAACAACAAAGATAGACCAAACAACCCAACTGAAAATGGACAAAGGATCTGAGTAGCCATTTCTCCAAAGAAGATATACAAGTGGCCAACAAGCACACGAAAAGATACCCAATAATATTAGCTATCAGGGAAATATGTACAATTCGAAACCATAATGAGATAGCATTTAACACCTACTAGGATAGCTATAATCAAAAAGACATCTAATACCAAGTGTTTCTGATAATGTAAAGAAACTGGAACCCTTATACACTGCTGGTGTAAATGGCGCAGCTGCTTTTGCAAAAACAGTTTGGCAGCTCCTCTAAAGGTTAAACAGCAAATTACCATATGACCCAACAATTCTAGTTGTACAGTTTATGTGGAGAACTGAAAACATATAGCCACACAAAAACCTGTACACAAATATTCACAGGAGCATTATTCATAACAATGGTGTAACGTTCAAAAAGTGAAAACAACACAAATGTCTACCAACTAATGAGTGGATTAATAAAGTCTAGTATATCCGCACAATGGAGTATCATCCAGCAATAAAAGGAAATGAAATATTGATACATTCTACAATGCGGATGAACCTTGAAAAACTCATTCTCAGTAAAGAATTCAGTCACAAAAGACCAGATATATAATTCTATTGATACAGACTATCTAGAATGGGCAAATCTACAGAGACAGAAAATCAGGGATTGCCTTGCGTTGGGGGAAGGAGGGAGAGTACGTGAAAGGGAAAAAGAAAGTAACTGCTAATGGGTACAGGGCTTTTGGGGAGATGATGAAAATGTTTTAAAATTGACTGTGGTATTGGCTGCACAACTCTACAAAATATACTAAATACCTCCTGAATTGTACACTTTATATAGGTAAATGGCTAAGTGTGTGAATTATACCTCAATAAAGTAGTTACTAAAATTACTGATGGTAATATTAATAGCTAAGTGGATCCTGTTAGAATTTAAAAGGTTAAACTAATTATTCTTTATATTAATATCTTTGTCGGCCCTGTCTAGTATATGGTGTATTTTTCTTGGTAATGATCAAGATGTACCAACTTCTCTGTCATCTCAGTAATGGTAAAAACACACATTTATTTGCACAACAAATTCACTAATTTATCTATTACATATCTAAATGGCTTGAAACTATATGAGACACCAAGAAATGCAAGCCAGTAAGACTTACTCCACAAGCTAAGAATCTAGTAGATGAATTTAACAAGTAATGGTAAATATGGGTTGAACAATGACAAATATCCAGATGAAAAGTATCTTGAAATGTGACACAGAAAACAAACCCTCTTGGAGTTTAGCAGCAGGAGTGCTGCCTCAACCAGGATGGACCCTAATGATCAATGTCTTTGGAGACCTCTCTGTTCTAATCTAGCCATTAGCAAACACTGATGCTGCATACCCCTTCCCTGGACTCGCTTCCACTTCTGTAAAATGACGTGGGTAGACTATGTAATATAAAGTTCCTTCTATTTCCAAAGTTCTATTTGTTTGTTTATTTTTGAGAGAGAGCGCAAGGAGGAGAGGGGCAGAGAGAGAAGGAGACACAGAATCCAAAGCAGGCTCCAGGCTCTGAGCTGTCAGCACAGAGCCTGACGTTGGGCTCAAACTTACAAACCGCGAGATCATGACCTGAGCCAAAGCCGGATGCTTGACCGACTGAGCCACCCAGCGCTCCATCTCCAAAGTTCTAATATCGACGTTTAGACTTCAGTTTAGTCCAGTCATAAAAATTAACTCTCTTGTTTCCACTGGATACACGGCCAAGTTAAATTGTCAGAGGAAAATGGCAAAATGATGGAAAATAAAAATGTACATTTATTTAACTGGTTAGTCATATATACATTTTATATACCCTATAAGGAAGGTTAGTCCCTAGGGCATGACTACCTTCAATACTTTTCAGTGTACTGTGAGCTTATTGCCATATGAAATGTATTCTCTCAATCTTTACTTCTGTGAAATGTACATAGTACAATTCTTAATTTTAAAAAAAATCAATAGTCCTGAAATTCACTTCTTTGTGTCAAATAATAAGTGCTTGTGTTGACCTTTGTAAGAGATGAAATTTTTAAAAAACACATTTTGGTCACAACTGGTTTTAAAAACAAAGAATCTAAGTATTGCCTAATTTTACAAAAAAAAAAATACATCACTGAAACATTCTGCGGTGCTTTTTAGATAAAAAGAAAAATTATTATCAAAAGGATAAAAAATTATTCTGTTACAATAAAGCATTTTAGCATCTTTCACGTTATTCAGGTACTTAAGAACATTGTTTATTAACACACTATTTTTAAAATTTCTTTATACAAACTAGGAGATTTCGAAGAAAATTAGACTAAGTCAGTTAAACGCAAGACTTAAATTTGTTAAGAGTGACTGAATTTCAAAGAATATAGCTAGTTTTATATTTTAGTTTCAAAGTTTTCTGAACCTGTAGGTGTAACTTCAGTTGACTGAAGCCCTACCAAGGGTATTCAATGCATGTACTCAATTTTTGTAAGGGAAACTGTTGCATTCATATTTACTGACTGTCTACCATGCTAAACACCAGGAATACAAATGGATAAAACACAATCCCTGCCGCAGGAGAAACTGATAATTTCATGTTAACCTCCACATATTAAGTTAGGAGGTAATAGAGATTTAATAGAGGAGGACATGTAATTCAACATGAGGGCACCAGAGTAAGGTTTACTGGAGGCAGTGGTACTGAAGCTTGAAGGATATGTAGGGGTCAAACAGTAGGTGGCTGAATTAAAGGCAGAGGTGGGTGGCAGGCAGTATGGACTGTGGGTACAAGGCCATTGCAAAGAGAAGGAAGGACATTCCCAAAACAAGGAAGCAAAGACTTGCAGATGAGAAACAGCATGGTTGCTGCTATATGGAGAACTGCAAGCAATTTGGGGCAACAGGAACAGAAGCACAGGATGATGAGGCTGAGGAAGCCTCATCTGATGACCATGGAGTGGTCTATATATATACCATGCCACTGAAACTGTGTGATTTTTGTTTGTGAACGAACACCTGTCAGAGTAATATGTCACCAAAGAGGACATACCCAGGATTCATCTGCACATATATCCTCCCAAATACCTCCACCAAGAGTTTATAAGTTACTACAACAACAAATATTACTAGCTAGAAATTGCTTAAAATTCTTCCCATGAGTTAAACCATTCGTAAATCAAAGTTTCCTCTGGAAAGTGTAGACTAGAAACCGGATGGGTCATCCAGTCCCCACCCCTCTGTGTGACCTTATTTTTTAAAAACTTTATTACCTTCAGATGAACCTTGCACACTTCACTTTACTACAGACCTCACCATTTCTTCCACACCACAAGTGTCACACATTTACATAGCCTGTTTGACCTCTGCCTCTGTACACATCTTGATCTTGTCCCTTACTTCTCTAGTAAGAGGGAAAATGGGAAGCCAAATTCAAAGAACATTTTCCTCTAAGTCCTAGAACAGAACTATCCATATCACATACCTCCCTTCCAACAGAATCTCCACTATGGTCTTTTAAAAACAGAAATGAAACAATAAAAGGAAATTTAAAAGCCCTCTACAGGGAAGAGATCATAGTTAATCTAGGATCAATCTGTCCCATTGTGAATAACCACACCTCTAACTCCAGCTAGTAATTTTGAAAATAGAAGCTCACAATCACTGGAATGGACTGGTAAACATTCTTTCCCATTAATGATACTGGTAGGGGGAAGAAGGAGAAGGGACTAATTCCTGATGGAGGTGAATTAGTAATGTCTTTGTCTCATATAAATAGTATTTTTCTTCTTACAAATAACCTGTATTAAGTGTTAATACCTGAAAAAATGCTTCAGCAAATTTCCACAGTTTCTTCAAAATATTTTAGAAGACGTTAGAAGAGAATAAGGATTAGTTCTTGAAAAACGCAAAGTAAAAATTTAAGTATACTTATTTAGAAAGCTAATAAAGTAAACACTTCGGGTCACTAAACTCTATTTTTTTATTGCCTGTTATTCAAAAATACATACATTGTTTCTCACTTCCCAGAGAATGTAAATTGTATCTATTACTGAATTACTATAGCACCTCTTATAAAATGCTACCTGTTCACAATCAAGGTAAAGGAAATTCTGACATTTCTAAATTGTTAAGTTACAATCTTTCATAATCTGTCTTAGTTAATTTTTAAAAAACCTACTCTAAATTTTGAGGTTCCATGGTGGAAAAATAACAATAATTATGTCATTTTTAACTGTTACTATAAGGGAAATCCTACAACTTAAATTTTCACCTATAATTATATTCATGATAAAGCACTTCTTGTGAACTCAAATCCCAGTTTTACACACAAAATCTTAAAAAAAATTTTTTTTAAATATTTTTATTTATTTTTGAGACAGAGACAGAGCATGAGCAGGGGAAGGGCAGAGAGAGTGGGAGACAGAATCTGAAGCAGGCTCCAGGCTCTGAGCCGTCAGCACAGAGCCCGACGCGGGGCTCGAACTCATGGAACTGCAAGATCATGACCTGAGCTGAAGTCAGATAGATGCTTAACCGACTGAACCACCCAGGCGCCCCATACACACAAAATCTTATCCAAACAAGAGTCAGCCACAGAAATTATATCTATTTTAGTTCCCAACTAAAATCTTGTAAATTTTGCCTACTATCCATTAGAGGGGGAGACAGAAGGCACAGCTGTGGAGAGTATAGAACCCCAGAACTCAAAACTTTTTTCTTGTTTCTATCATCTTTCGAGTAAGTACAAACTGTATTTGATTCAAGATAAAGCACTTCTTAACAATTCTAACATATAAGTAAAACTGTGTGTAACATTTCCAATGAAATTTAGTTTTTGAAACTGTACAAAAATCCCTCATCAGTTTTAAAATAGCTTTCTGAAACTCTGATAATGGATGAATTAATCTATTAAATAGGAATGAAATGAACCCACCCAGATTCCATAAATTTGAGTAAAATTATAGTTATACTGATTTAAAGCAAAACCAATGTACTAAAGAGTGATATTTCTGCATACATCCTTTAATGAGTATCTGTTGGAAACACACAAAGTGGCAGAAAAATCTCTTTAACAGAAGATACATGCAGTACCCCCAAAATATAGAAGTTCTGGCAGCACCATAAGAATATATTATTGAAACATTAAAAGAATGTAAATATAATCAGTGCTTAAAAGAATCTTTTTTCCATTAAGATAACCAAAACGTTATTAAAATTCGTCACTACGAAAATAGTTTCACGAACTACTAATGCATGTGTATGTCTGTTCTGGACTCTCAGAAATATGGTAACAGCACTTATTTATCAACATATTCCTGTATATTTGGGAGCATAAATTTACAATGAACAAAATAAAAAGTTTTAGTTTTCAGTATTACGTTGTAACACCAGGACACTAATAAAATTAACTATTTCCAAGAGAATTTTAAACAGCTTTAAATCTTAAAAAAAACAAATCCTATATTTTCTTCTTCTTAAGTGCTAACAAGTAATTTCAGAATTCTATACAGTCAATGTTATGAAGAAACAATAACTCCCTGGAAGGAGAAAACAAAACCTTCACCCAATTGTATATGCTGGTCTATTAGCATATAGCTCTTCATTTAGTATATAGCTAATCCAAGACTAAGGTCTCAAAGGATGCCCTGAACACTTCAGTTGGTCAGTGTATACCTGCTCAGTCCCAAAATGATTTTTATCATTTAGGTTAAAAAATATTTTAAGAAAATATAGCAAGTTAGATAAAATGTAATGCTATTTCCTCAAAGAAATTAGTGAATATTTTCATCCTCACAAACTCCCTTTTTTACACACCCTAAACTTTAAAAAAGCATTTAAATAAATACATTATAAATTTATTAATTTATTGAAACTTACTCAGTGAGAATGTTTTTGCATAGGTTATGGCAAGGGCATAAAACAGTACTTTAGCACTTGACTAAGGAGTATTTAACAGCCCATACATTTCAAAATTTAGTTCAGCAGTATAATTACAAATCAAAGAGTAAATAATTCAAGGTAACCTGATAATGCCACTGAATTAGAGAATATAAAAAACTGTACTACCCTCGTAAATAAGTTTTTAAAAAGCTAAAAAGTAGTTTAAAAAGTATTTGTGGATGAAATTATGTCTGAGATTTGTTTTAAAAATAATACAAAAGTGGAAGAGTGTGCAGGGATAGAAATGAATTGAGATTAGCCATTTTTTCATAATTCTTGAAGCTGGGTGATGCACTAATGGGAGTTCATTACAGTATTCTTTCATATACATATGAAAAATTGTATAAGTTTAAAGAGGAACAAAAAAATCTTGCTTATATCTTTAAAGCTAGTACTTTTTAAAAAGTACATAAAACTTACAGAGAGTAAAGAGCCAACTGTAGCAACATTACTAAAATTTTCAGGACCAAATGAAAATCAGGGCTTTCTTTTGGCATGTTAATTAATTCATGAGATTTAGGCATACAGTTTGAATTTTAAGAGCACAAATTGTCTTGCTATGTGCTATTACACCATCAACTCTTAATTAACTTGACTAACTAGATCACTGTTCCCCATATCCTTCCTTTACAAAGGACAACACATAGACATAGACATTCGAGTGTTTTGCTCCTTATGTAGCAATAAGACGGCAGAACAGAGAAATGCTGGCAAAATATTTTTTGTTCATTCTTTTCTCTTGAAATAAGGAAAAAAAGGCAAAATAGCCTAAATAAGCCTTAAAACCATAGACTTTAATTGTCTTCCTTTGCCACGGGAAAAAAAAAAAAGTGTTTCAAGTGTAAACACTTACAAGTTTCAGATTTAAGTGAAGATTACTTTAATATTCTTTGTGTTTCTAATTCATGAAACACTGATCCTATGTCTACAGAGTTCTCCTAGGACAGGAAGTTATTAACTTCCTGACAACAATGTGCATGTTATGGGAATGGAGCTAAAATACACTATTAACCGGCTGTACCTACTGGGGTCAAAAGGTGATCTGTACTACTACTAAAGTTTTTACTACTGAACAGTGTGACCTAGCACAACTCACCTAACCTCTGTGATTTAGTCTCCTCATGTGTCAAAGGTACACATTTTCAAACTTGGATGTTTTACACCATGATCCAGAGCACACACATAAATCTGTATATGACTAAAATAAAGTTTCTACTTTTAACGTGAATTTTACTCTGATGTTTCCTATTTTATTATGTTTCATTTCTCAGAATGCCATGAATAACCTAAATTGATTTCAAACTACCAGTCTGGAAGATCTTGGTTTATACCATCTTTAAGGTCTCTTCTGTTATTTTGGGATTCTAACATTGGCTATAAAACATTCAGTCTTCTATTTCAGGTGGAAATCAAACCAGTTCAGAAAATAATCTTCAAAAATCTTATAAACTAAAGAATATTTAAAATACTCTAACAGGAGAACTATAAGATTGTGTTAATACCTTTAACATAATTAAAAGCTTAAAATGACTTGTTAAATTCTTTTCAGAACTCAAAATATCTCCATGGCTAATCTATAGATTCTACCAAAGAAGCTGTATCTTCAAATCAAAGTAAGTCCTATTAGACTCCCAGGAACAGAGAAAATCAATAGATGACTAATTCTAGTTAGTAAATTCAAGTACAAAGGATTAGTAAAACAAACATTCTGAGAATTTGGGGTGTATAATGCAGAAACAGTTTTTTACAAATGTTAAATATAAAAGTTATTTCCAAAAGCTACAGTATTCAATGCACATGGCTCATTTAAGTGTTAGCCAAAGAAATCAAGTTTGTAATTATATGCAGTGCATTTAAGTCTTTGAAATGGGTCTGCTAAATTTAATAGGAATAAAATTTTTCCTTCCCTTGGCATTTTTTTAAATCTACATACTAATCACATTGCTCTTTAATTCTAATTGTATATTCAAAAGAAGTGTGTACTTTATAAATC
The DNA here is from genome assembly GCF_046562875.1 of Panthera onca. Lineage (NCBI taxonomy): Eukaryota > Metazoa > Chordata > Mammalia > Carnivora > Felidae > Panthera > Panthera onca. Next base: position 96,034,245 of record NC_138339.1, on the reverse strand, counting down.
AATGTGAAAATGCAGTCTTCAGGAAACTCAAAAATTTTCATGTGTTCAGTAATGTTTGTAACAACAGAAAAGAGAATATGCTTACACTGCAATAGTTAAAGCATGATCTCCATGATAATTCTAAGATATGTCTACTGTTTTATGCAAAATTACTGCATTTTTAGGAACAAAATTAGAATACCTCAAAGTCAAATAGTTTTCCTCACACATTCTTAAAAAAAACCTGTAACTAATTTCTTCTTCCTCAATCTGACCATGAGGTCTCTCAATGTTTGTCTCTGATATGTATAATCTATGCTGCCTCTAACAGTCAACAAATTCAATAGAAATTAGAATTCTCATGGAAGAGTTTGGATGCTATCACTTCACAATTTTTCTGAATATGCTAAAGAATTTGATTTTTTAAGAAGTGGTCTTGAAAAGAAAATAGTTTTCCTATGTTGTGCATCTCTTAACTTTATTTAAAATTACCTAGTCAAAAGTTTCCAAAGGATGAAAATTAATTTTAAGACAGTGACTAATAGGTTTTTGTTTACATTTGCAAGGCTACAGTTCCACAGACCTCCCTACATCCTAAAAATACCACAGAATAGCAAATAATTAATGTAACTGGTTTAGAACACGTTTAAGATACATTGTATCTTTTTCAAGTACCAAATTCTTTTAAAATTCAGAAGTATGTGAAGATTTATCTTCTGTTAGTTGATATGCAAAATCTAAATCTGACATTAATACTAATAGAAGTGACAATAACTTGCTTCCTTCTGTGAAATCCTATGGTGAGATCACCTCTAAGAGTACGGTAAAGCTTAATTTCAGAGTAGGAAGCCTGTTTTTTTAAAAAAATGTATAACCCTCAAGAACACAGATGAAAGTGGAAACCAGGTTAACAAAGAGGCCTTTTACGGCTGTGGTTAAAAAAAAAAAAAAAAAAAAAAGAGTAGAAGAGATTTATAATAAGATATTGTTTCACTGAAAAGTGATTTGTGCTGCAATTAACTAGGTAGCCCTTTTTCTACATAAAGGAAATGTTCATTCCAGTCCATCTAGCCATCCATAAACTATAAATTATAAAAACCTTTCTGAGGTTAACAAAAAAAGTAAAAAAGGAAAAAAAAAAAAAAAAAGACTGACCTGGAATTTTCACTCAGGGTAGTAACTTTGCAAGATTTATCTAAAAACCAAGTAAGTTTCCATATTTACACATTTTACTTAATCATGATGGTTGAATTGAATCTGTACCTATGTGAAAATGGCAATGCATTCTGAGTTGGTTCAGCCCTTGGTTCTGAGTTCTGTGTCACGTCAGGTGCTCTTTCATCATCTGTTCCATTGATACTTTCTGGTGTTAAAGGAGACTGAAGATCCCCGCCTGCTGATTCCTTTAAAAAAAGGGAGGTAGGGGATAAAAGTGTTATGCTTTTGTTAAAATACACAAGATTATCTTCAAGTTAAGAGTGACTCTGATGTATGTTTACTTACAAACCATATTTCCATTGAAATATGAGTCAAAGATTTAAAAAAGGAAATTTAAAGGAGAAATAATTTTTTAAAGCAAAGCAACTCATAAAACTATCTGAAACAATACAATTTAGAAATGTAAAGATAACACAATTTAGAAATGTAGTTTCAAAGAATTGAAAAGCTTTTGGGTTTATATAAGCAATTAATTGGTTAGAAGAAAAGATATTCAAAGAATTACTGAAGAAAAAGAAGATAGCACAAAAATGGAAGAAAATGTGATTTTACTTGGGGAAGTAGGAAGGCAAAGGGAAGAAAGAAATCAAGTTTTAATTTTTTTATCTGCCCTACTTTTCAGTTCCAGAGTTATCTACAAAAGCAGCCAGAAATCTCTCTGTAACATATACAAAGTGAGTTTATTTCAGCTTTTCTTGCCTGTTACTCATAATGGAATTATTTTTCTTCACAAAATTTTCTGTCTTATTTCTACTTTTAATTAAGATTTGTCTATCAAGGCAAACTTAATTTATTCTTCTGGAAAACAAGTGGACTTTAAAATGCAGCTTAAACTGACACTTATTATTGTCACTGCATCATAAGATTATCTAAATTTGGTATTAGTAGAGATCAGAATGAGGGCTCATTGGACAAACCTGTTAACCAGGGGCAATCTTAGCATGGGATCATTAAAGTGCACCTTTGTGGACCCCTTGGGATCTCTGGGCACTGAAAGTTTACAACTGAAATATTAGGCTATGCTAGTGAAGAAAATGAAAACATCAGTGTCCAAGAGGAGAGTGGGTAGGTATGGTCACCATCTGCCAACTTGAAAGAATACAGGTTTTCTTCAAATAAAAACAAGACAGGCACCTGACCTGGTTTAGTTCCTAGAGCATATGACTCCTGATCTCTACTGGACTGGAATCTCTACTCTAGAGTTTACTTTAAAAACAAAAACAAAAACAAAACAAAACAAAAAAAAAACAACCAACAAGAAAAATATGTGTAATACAGGAAAATGCTTAGAATTAGAAAAATATGTAAATATAAGGAAATATCTAGATTATGATAGTTTATTTACTTTACCTAAAAATATTGCACATGGAGAAATGTTAGGAATATAGAAAATATTACTGTGGTGAGGGTAACTTTCTTTTGTGGGCTTCTGGTTTTAAATTGTATGTATTTTATTTCATATGTAAATATTTTAACTCATTATACCATAATGCTATTAATTATACAAGCTTATTAAAAGTCAAAAGGCTACTTTCTTGATTCCACCTTATCACTTAACTGTTTTTCAATTATTAATGGAATTTCCATATTGACCTTTAATTTCATTCTCCTAAATCCTCTTTGTTTCTAGTAATTGATGGTCTGTCCAAGAATAAGGTTTACAGTATAATGTTACAACATAAAACCATATCCAAGGTGGTTACTTCTAGGTCAATTATGGATCACATGAATCAGCCAGAAAAAGTTTAAGCAGCAAGAAGAAATTAATCAGAGCTACTTCTTTCCAAGAAAGACCAAACCAAACTAAAATAATCAAGGTGGACTGTCCAATCAGCTAAACAGTAAGTTGATTCAGTGGAAATGAGAACAAAACAAGTTACGTTGTTAACCGGAAAGGGCATAACCAGCATTAGCAACTAAGGATTCACCTAGAGATTTGCTAGAATTGACTGATATGAGTGTGAGGGACAAAAGTAGATCAGGATTAAAAGAGAGAGAAGAAAGAGGGACAGTTGTTTGATTTCTGGTTCTCACTGCCTTCGGGGGAAAATGAGTGTTTGGGTGCATGGGTCTTGGGGGGATTAGGAAAGCTGATGTTACTGAAGTAGAAAAACCATTTCAGAGGCAGGAGAAAAAGGAAGAAGGAAGGAGAGGAAGAAAGGGACCGAGGCTGCAACAATTCTAGTATCGTAATTCAACAAGCTTTTCATTAGAAAACTTGAATATTAGCTATATTTAATGAAAGGTAGATTTAGTTACCCTAGACATTATATCTAAAGTGAAAACAAAAAGCCCAGAGCATGTTTTTTTTTTAAAGCAGGTTAAAAATTCATAAAATCCTAAGAAAGAGTTCCAACAGTGCATAGGAGCATAAAAGGAAAATGAGATTCCTTTGACTTTTAACTGCCCCACAGGTAGTGAAAAGTATTCTGTGAAACTTTCCAGGAATTTCATATATGCTGAAAATAGCACAGTTGTTTTATTTAACATATTCCAAACTAGTTCTTTTTTAATCTAAATTTTGTGTAATTTTTAAAAATGTTTATTTATTTTGAGAGAAAAAGAGAGAGAAAGAGAAATCAGGGAAGGGGCAGAGAGAGAGAAAGAAAGAGAATTCCAAGCAGGCTCCATGCTGTCAGTGCAGAGCCCAATGCAGGCTCAATCTCACGCCTGTGAGATCTCGACCTGAGCCAAAATCAATAGTCAGGTGCTCAACCCACTGGGCCACTCAGGTGTCCCTAAAGGTGTACCTTCCATCAAGTCAACATTTTCTATCTTTAATTCAAATATTAAAATAAAAAACTTGGAGATGTATTTATTTGACTAGAAACTTTTCAAAGAAAAAAAGGGTAATTTGTCTTTAAAAATACATTCCATTTTTTGTTTCTACAGTGCTGTTAATTCTTTTTTTTTTTTTTTAGTTTATTTATTTATTTTGAGAGAGAGAGAGTGAGCGAAGTGGGGAGGGGGCAGAGAGAGAGGGAAAGAGAGAATCCCAAGCAAGCTCTGCACTGTCAGCACAGAGCCTAATGTGGGGCTTGAATCCACGAAGTGAGATCATGACCTGAGCTGAAGTCAGATGCTTAAAACTGACTGAGACACCCAGGTGCCCCTAGAAAGACATTCTTAAGCTAATATGGCCATTTTAAGGAAAAAATTATCACACAATACCTTCTTTGATATATGTATGTATGTATATACATACACCAAAGGTGATAAGAGAAATGAAAAATGTAAAACATAAAATACGAAAACGTAAAACACGAAAAACAAAGGACCTGGGCTCTCTCTCCAGGCCTTAGGGTAGTATCACCAACCTCCTCTCTGGTGTCTGTGCTGTAGTAGGAGGGTGGGCCGGAAGGATGTGATGGCACTGCCCTTCCCCACTAGACTAAATACCACTAACATCTTCCCTTTAATTCCAATAAAGACTAAATTAAAATTCCTGTTACAGTTTCATCCTTTCTTACTTCAGTAAAACAGAGCTTCTTCTCTTAATCATTTAACAAATATTCAAAGAAGACTTATTCTATTTCCTGTCGCTTGTATTTAAATGAAGATGAGAATCCTCTTTTCTGGGCAGAGGCTCAGACAGGAAAAACTGAGGGACAACCTTAGGATTTTGAGTTCCCATGGCTGTGGATACGGAAAAAAATGCTAGGGAAGAGACACAGAAGGGCAAAAAGATATATAAAGGAAGATAAGGTTAAGATAAATGTCTACGATCACAAAGCATTCCCTTTACCTGGTCACCATCTCTGAAATCCCACTTTCTGACAACCACAGAGTCTCTTTGTACCCTGACTCTAGATTAACTCATGTTCTTCCTTCCCTATGTAAAGTGGATGGACTGATGCACAGTGCTACTGGGTTAATCTCTATTCTGCATATTCTTGTACCTACCAGCTGCATTAAATGATAACCAAGAATCAGCTGTATCTGTCCCAAACATGTTTATGCCAATTGTATTCATATCATTATATAGTTCAATTACATATTATACAAATTAATAAAATCTGAATGCAAACCTAGAGTGGTTATTTTGATGAAAATCAAACTACATGCTTTGAAATGACTAACAGGTAAATGACTAGAAAATAAAATCCACTATTGAAGTCGCTGTATATAATAAACGATTACATAACATACATTATATGCTACCCACATAGTATCAGAAAAATGACATAAAAATCTATCATACTCAGATTTCTTTGCAAGTGACAAGAGTCAGCTCTACTTAAAGGAAAACAGGAAATTGCTGACAATTAATGAACATGGTTTGTGTCAGAAAGAACATGGAATTCCAATCAAGATTCATATTCAAAGAGAACACTTGACCTTTAAATAAAAATATTGGCAAATACATAAAACACAGTATTACTGAATTTTATTTTACAAATTTTTAAGGATTTTTTAAAAACTTCATCATCGAAACTGACTTTTTTCACTAACTTATCAACTACTAATGTTGATTCCAACAGGTAATAGGTGCTGTACAACCTCCTATCCTCTCAACCTAACCTGCTCTTTAACCTGGTATCTTTTGGCCCTCTGCAATTATCCTACTTTGTGAGGTGCAATCTCTCTACACTCAGCCTAAAACCAGAATGCCAATCACCTTAATGATATTCTCACTAGCATCATCCCAATTTGGGGGATTCCTTTACCTTCCACAATAACTATCTTGCCAATTTCCAATTTCTCATCAACTGAACCATCATTCTCTATTCTTACGTGCCCAAGCTATCAAGTGCTGAGAGAAAATACTGTGAGGTATGCTGATTAGTGTCATGAAAATAATCCGGAGCTCTGACTTCAATTATGCTCTTGAAATACTGAATAAGCTTTAATTTTACTTACTACTCCCACTGGACTCTTCTTTTTTACTTTACCTAACAGCTGTTCCAAATCTGTGTTCAAGCCTCCTCTCTCTTCAAGCTGTCCTTCCTCTCAGTGAATGACCCAACTCTTCCATCCAGAGAAAATAGAAATAAACTGGCATGAGTTTCCTCGGTCTTCCTCCTACCTGTATCTGAATTCATTTTTATCCTTCCCTCCTGTCTCAGATGAAGAAGTGGCTCATTTGTCTCTAACCTCCTCGCTTACATTACCTTCCCCTGCACAATGCTCCATCAATGATCCATTCTTTCTATTCTTCTCTTTGTCCTTTACTGACTCCTTCCTTACATTTAAAAACATAATCAAATCACTCCCACACATACATAAAAGAAATATTCTTAGCTTCACATCCTCCAGAGATTATCATGTTGACTCTAATTCTCCTCATAGAAAAGAAACAAGTATTTGTGACCTTATTCTCACTATCAAACATTTCCATCTCAAGAATACCTTAAAGTCACCAATTCTACTTCCTTTAATTCTAGAAACTACTTCGCATTGTCCTTTCTTCACCAACAGTCCACCTGTAATTACCAATGAACTCCAGTTAGGTTTAAAGTACTCTTAAGTTTCATCCTACTGGAACCCCCCTCTGACACTGCCAAATCATCGCCTCCAACTGAAAATGCTCTTCTCTTGACTTCTGTGCTAACATTTCCTGCTGGCTCATTTCCTACCACTTTTCAGTGTCTCTCCCTGTATCTTCCTCAATTTAAGTGACAATCTTCAAATGACAATTTTTGACCCTGTCTTCCCCTATCTTTGCATTCTACTTTCTTTCTGGATGATGTCATTCTCTCCTAGAGCTTTAACTATACTCACTTGTTGATGACTCTTGAGACTTCGCTCCAATTCAAAATATCTAACTACATACAGGACACATCCCCTGATGCTCAATTAGGATACAAATTCAGTATGTGAAATGGAAATCTTCTGAAGTTCATGCTACAAAACAACAGTAGAAGTTTCAAAAACATCCAGCTCCTGTTTTATCAGCCTCCCTCACCATTCCTTCAACTGCTGTATTTCCTCCAAGTTTGGTCAATTTCACCATTGTCATATCTATTTCCTCCTCTCTATTCTCACTGCAAACACCTAGGAGGTAAACCCAATAGAGAAATGGATAAATACTCCACTGAGGCAAGTAACAGGATTAGAGACTCTTAAGTCCACCGTCCTTACTTTGGACAGCAAACCATAATATCCAGAGAATTCTAGTGAACCTTTCCTGAGATTGTTTTGAGCTATCTGGCTCAGTAAAACCACTTTTGTTAAGTGATAGTAAGAAATTATCACATTAATTTATAGGCATTTGCTAATTCCAATGGTATATTTGTATGCTAGATATGTAACTAATACAGTTCACAGTAGTAACACTTGGCTAATACAGACCACCTTTCAAAAAAAATCCATGTATAGCAAGTAACATCCTTTTTTAAGAAAATCTGAAGTATTTGAGATTTATTATATTTGAAATGTCCAAAGAGATCATATAATTCAAACCTCTGACCTTACAGATTTAAGAACTACTACCCAGGCAGGTCAAGTGACTTGTAGAAGATCAAATAGCTAGTCACAGAGATACTAACAATCAGTTACAAAAAAACAGTGCCTCGTTTGAGTAAATACAATTTACCATTAAAATGAACATTAAAAAATTACGGTATTTATAACAAAGCTAAAGAAACTTTGTTCCTTCTTTGAATATACACATACAGACATATTCTACTTTTTCTATAAAGTGAATTTTTAAAAATCTGAGGAAAAAAGCTAGTCTAAATATAGATTAAGAGGCTACAACATATCCAATACTACACAACCTGACAATTTATATGGGGAGGGGGGAACCTAACTTTTGTTTGACTACAAACAACTAATGCATTAATATTTCACTCCATTTAAAAGTCTTAGTGAACTGTCAGCTAAAACTTATTTTTTTCTAAACTCCAGTGAAGAAAAAATTGCATTATTTTGATTATGTAGCCCCTTTTAAAGCCAATCATCACTCTTGATTTTATGTCAAGATTATTAAAAGATTCCCATGGAAACACAAGAAGAGAAGATCTCCAAAAGAGGAGAAGTTCTAAATTAATGTCTGTTATTTAAAGAAGGACATGAAACAGACTAACAACAAATACATGATTCAACTTATTCCTGGAGATGTTTTCCTGATAAAGACAACATAAAGACTATCTGACATGACCACACATTCTATCAAGTGTACAAACTTAGCCCAAGAATTTAAGAATGGGGAAGCAGCTAACTCGGTTCTAAATGCCCGACTCTCTTCATCACATGCCCTTAGGGGATGAGGAAGTTTGTCTACAGCACTGCTTCTCAAAGTGTGGTCCCCAGATCACATCTCCTGGAATGCTGTCATCAGAAACGTAAATTCTCAGGCCCCATCTCAGCCGTACTAAATCAGACATGCCAGGAGTAGGACTCAGCATTTTGTGTTCTGATAAGTTTTCCAGGGTACTCTGATGCAGGCCACATCACCAATTACAGCTGTTAGCACTTAAGCACTTACTATATAATAAGCACTTTGTAATCCTCATTTAATTCTCACAACAACCCTCCAAGGAGATACTGTTTCTTTTTTTTCCATCAAGTTTTTAATTTTAATTCCAGTATAATTAACATACAGTATTATATTAGTTTTAGGAGATACTGTTATTCTCATTTTATATATTAAAAAAAAATAACTTGCCTAAATTAAAAAAAACAAACAAACAAAAAACAAAAAACAAAAACTAGTAAGGGCTGGAGCCCAGATTAAAAAAAGACAGGCTATAAAACCTACATTAGTGCCATTATCATTAGACATTGCCATTATCATATTTATCCTCTCCAACAATCCTGTAGTGTAAGTATGTAATTGCCATGTTACACATGTATGAACAGACCTAGGTGAAGCCATTTTCCCAAGATCACATAGTGACAAAAAAGAAAAAAAATTATGTACAAGTTTGTCTGACTTGAAAACCCATACTCTTCAAGAGCTATGACCAACTGAGTGACTACCACTATCAATTATTCCATTTAACTTCTTGATCCCCTTAATTCCTGAGTAGTAGTCTATTCTTCAGGCAGAGTGTTAATTTAGCAGGTTAGGTTAAATCAGGGAGAATCAAACTCTACTCTCCAGATGAGTATAATCAGAGTGGCCAGCAGTCATATATTTCAAAGTAAAACAGAGATATTAATGACATATGTAAGAGAATGTCACAAAAAGGAGGGGGAGGAAATGGAAATGAAAATAAGTATATTTTTTTTAAATATTACTCTGCTTTGTACATCAAATTAGCAACCAGACTTCAAATGTTTTGAAAAGATAACTTAAGGTCAGTGTATTTTGGCTCTCAAATACTGATGAACTTAAGATCTTTTTTAGTCCTTCTATTTCATAGTATTTTCCATATATAAACATCTTGGATATACTCTTTTGATGAAAGTGAAGGCTTAAAGACATTCCTACCACCAAAGAGGGGCAGATATCTTACCAGCAACTTGCTCATGGCCAATTAAATAAAGACATGTTATGATCAGAGAAACAAGAACTAAGTACAACGGCCAAGTGTAATCAATTATAATTTTATTGGAGTCCTTTGCTTATTCTCTAACTGCATGTGCTGTAATATCCTCTTACAATGCTAGAATCATTCACCTGAGGACCTGGAGTTCCCAACATGTATTGGTACTAAACTTTAAATAGGTTTTTATGAAAAGTATACTCTACCTCCCGTAGCATTTAGGGAAGAGAGATTCAACGCAAGTTTCAAAATGATCATTCATGTTATTCCAGGTCAATGCAAATGTTGAGGAGGTACAATGGAGCCTTGGCACACCTTTAATCTATGAGGAAATATGTACTTTAAGCATAGTTAACAGAGCTCTCTTTTTCTGTAAAAACAAAACAAAACCAAAAAAACCCACCCAACTCTTTATACCAGTAGGGTTTATCAAAACCCAGTGGGGTGCCAGGTGTGAGGTGGAAGGTGAAGAGCAAAAAAATTTCAAAAATGGCTAGTCACTAAATTCCCAGGCAACTCCGATTTACTTCCTCAAGTTTTATGTAAATCTGCTACTACTGACAATATTCCAGAGAAACATTTATAACATCTGATTTTTCCTTTTCATGTAAACTCCCGAGTATGCTTCAAAAACAACTACTATAGACAAGAACCCAGCCCAAACCTGAACTCTACACTTAGGGCACAAATTTAAATAAAAATTTATTTTATTTTATTTATTTTTGAGGTGGGGGGAGGGACAGAGAGAGAGGGAGAGTGAATCCCAAGCAGGCTCCATGCTTTCAGCACAGAGCTGGACATGGGTCTGGCATTCACGAACTGTGAGATCAAAACCTGACCTAACTAAAATCAAGAGGTGGACATTAACTGGTTGAACCACCTAGGCATCCCTGAAAATTAATTTTAGAAAAGCCTATTAAAAAAGTTGAATCATACCATGTACATTAAAACCTCTGTAAAAGTACTGAAATAGGAATATTTAAGGAACTTAACTCGGAGATCTAATTAATTTCCAAATGAAGGAAGATTATGATGGGCAAGTCACAGTATTAAATCAATTGTTAAAGGAAAATTGTTTGGGTCTCAGTACTAAGTATAAAGATGTCCCAACTGTCAGATTTAATTACACTTAAAATCAAGTAAAACAGACTAAAATCAAATAAAACAGATTTTTTTTTAAATTTTCTATGTATTTGACATTTTGACATCTTAAAAAAAAAAACCTTTCTGGCTAGCCAATTCTTAGAGCAAGGAGGTAAGATGGGGGCATGGCTTTGAAATGCAAACTAACCAATGCAGAGCTATACCTCCTTCATCTGGCCCAAACACCCAGGATGCAAAATTCCTCTGCCTTAATCATCCCAGAGCCAGATACCAGGCAACAAGGGAATACCCTGTAAATTCAGAGCCTACAGAAATTATTCAACAAGCCAAATAAACTGTCTACCCTGCCCTGCCATTCCCAAGGAAACTCCAATATAGCTCTAGCCTCAGCTTTTCCCATGCTCCTGCTTTCTGCCTCCTGACCACCCTGAGGCTTCCCTATGTGCCCCTCAGATGTATGCTATGCCGCCTTTTTCTAAGACCTGTGAGTACAATAAACTCATTTTCCTGAGCCTCTCCTGTGTCTCCTCTTGTGATTGACCATCACAGAACATAAAACATTAGGCCAATCTATGCTTTTTACACATGATTGTTTTAAAGTTAAATGCACATCAAAAAATCTGAGTTATAATTATTAAACTCATTTCCTCCCCAGATTCTTGCAGACACTGGCATACAGGAAAAAACCACCTTTCTCCACTATTACAGATTAAGTGAAGGGCATATTCTATGTCCACTTTGGAAATTACCTTAAATTTGCCATTGTTTTCCCAAATGTAACCCTGGCATAAAGGATACCATCGGAAATGAGTAAGGCTCAAAAATAGGAATAGAAATTAAATACCCACCTGTGAAGGTGTACTGGTAAGTTCCATCTTTTCTTGTGATTTCTCCTTTGCTAGTCGAGCAGCTTCTTTAAATTCCTGAAACTTTTCTGCGAACTGAATGTATAAAGACTATATACATTAACCAAATAAAATAAAAACAGGTCTCACTGCCCACTTTTACCTTGGTTTTCTTTCAATTGCTGAATAACTGACTCTTAACACAAGCGACGTAGCCATAAATCAATTATAGGTGTAATACGAAAATGAAGGAAAAAGAAATCTACTACCAAACACTTATCTGTACACTACAAACTCCTTGGACAAACTGCAGTCAAAGACATCATGATAACTAACTTAGAAGTTGAGGTCAGCTAGTTTATCTACGTCTCTTCCTCAGTGTTCAGATATACTTTACTAAGACCAAGGTGCAGAGTATAGGATGGGAGTGGAATCAGTAAAGATTAGCATACTTTGTTTATCACAGGGAAAAAAATGAATCTTTTAGGTATTTACTCATAAACATCTCGGTATTTGGAGTGTGCTTTTAACTTTTACTGGAACATAAACTCTCATATTATGTGAGGCTTTTTATTTTCAACAATATAAATGGCAACATTTACTATTATCGCTAAATGGCATTACTAAAACTTCATTTCCAAAGATTCTTAAACAGCTAATGTACAACGGCAGAGAGGAATAACACGAACTCCACAAAGGTCTTTAAAATTGGTAACAACAACAACAAACTATGGTACATAAAATGCTAATTCCTACAAATCCATAGTAATCTAGAAATGTCAGAGCCACAAAGATTATCTATTACTGCTTTGGAAGTGGAAACTAGTCTACATTATTCTCAGAGTAAGTTAAGGCTACACAATAATCAAATTAAAAAGTCAAAAATCTCTATGCAACTTAAAGCACCAGCTAGAGCTGGTAATTAAAATATGAAATTATGGTTCCCTACTCAAACCCCATAAGCCAACCCTGATTTCATTTTGATATTGAGAAGGAAAACTTGGGAAGGAAAGGTCATTGTACTCTAACCTGCCTTGGACATTTGGAAGAAGGCTAAAATTTAAGTTTTCATTACAACTTTCCTTCTTACATTAAAGTTGTCACCTGTAACTTGTAGATCAGGGAACTGAAGGTATATTACTACTCCTTTTTCAAGTAAGGAGGTATTCTGTTCAAGTAATCTGAACACAAAGCTAAAAAGGTCTCATTCACACTTGTGTAAATGGAATAAAAAGGAAACCATAATTAATTTCTCTCAATGTAATCTGAAGTAGAACACAGTTTTTCTTACACTCATCTAGCATTCCAACATAGTTAATGTTTAAAACTCTTTCAACTTCACAAAGGCTCACACTACTGTTAATTTTTATAGGTTTGCGTTTCCATGGTAACAAAATACAACTTAGTAAGCACTCTAACAATCCAAGCACAGTTGCAATTTTCCTCATACATCAACCCTACGGACCAAACATTTCTCTCAATACTGCTACTCTCTCTTATTTTGAGAGATCCTTGTCTAGAATTGCCTTCAGACTTTCTAAAACCCTTATAATGCTTTGATTCACTTAAGGTTTTTAATGATAAAATAAGCCAGAATAATTACATGCTTGCTTCATTTATGTAAAAGATTATAAACTCCTTGGGATCCCCTATAGTCTATAAAGCAGCAACAATGGTCTTTAAGGTAGCATGGAAAATAAATCATGATTTTGTCATCTCTGGACAAAAACATTATGAAGAGACTGATCACCAACTCTTGGAGCCAAGTCCAGTGAATAATTCCTGGAGCCAAGTCTAGTTTATTTAATGTAGATTCTCCCTCAAAATACTAGGAATCACTATCAGTAAGGTTGGTCAAAAGTATATGTTAACTTTAAAGAGGAAAAATTCTTGAAATATAAAAGCCATTCTCGGAAAAAAAAAAGATCAAATGAAAGGATACAGTATAACTGACAGAATTTAATAAGCTATTACTTTGCCACATTAGCTAGCTGCCCAGTAACCTCAAAGATGTGACAAAAACTTAATTTGCAGTCAAAATTACTTATGCCCAAAAATCATTTCATACAAGTTTATTTGAGAAATTAATCCACAATTTAGTTCCTGTCAAGAAATTTAGCAAGGGTAATATATCAACTTTTTTTGCTCTAGACTTTAATAGACAATTCCAAAAGGAAGTTCCAAAAAGGTTCCATCTGAGTAATGGCAAAATTATTAGAACAAATGTGTAATTTCCTAGGGGGATTATTTCCAGAGAGGCAATGCTCAGCTGGATACCTGTGTCCCTGCTATGTTGAAATACTTTGAATCTAGAACTCATACCTTTACCACAGTCCAAGAAATGTATTTAGAGAGTAAGATGGGTGTAACAGAAAACAAATCAGTAACACTTTTTCATTTTCATCATCCTACAGAGAATGGACTTATAATCATGAAGGCGAAAGTTAAAATAGCCTTAAAATTGGTCCCTAAACTGTAATTTATATTAAAGGTAATAAAAATATTTGAAAACAACCATGTTAAGTAATGTCTACAACCAAAAAAAATGGAAGCAAAGATTACTTCAATTATTGATCTAACTATACCCACGAGTCAATAAATATTCACAAAAATGTAAGATTATTTTTAAAAAGAACTTATTTTTAAGCATCAGAATGATTTCTGTAATGAATAGCTTACAGTGTAAACATAAACAGTGTATACCTACAAGAGTCTGATGACCCTGAAGCTGAACATTTGTAACTCCCAAAAGGCATCAAATTATTGTGAAAGGTAGGGTTATCCTTTTAATTGAACATTTCAAAAAGAGAAGTTCAAAGAATAAATCTTTGGGTCTGGTGAGCATAAAATCTGACGAGCCAAGTGAGTACTCCTCATCTCCTTGACCAGTATCTTATCCTGAGACAGTTTCCTTTGCCTTAGTCTTTGTGGATGACACCCACAAGGCACTGCTGGTATAAACACTGCAAGCTGCTGCTGGTACGCGGGACAACTCTTTTATTTCCAGTAATTAGCCTGGTGATGTTCTGTATTTTGTTGGCCTTTCTGGCCACAGTAATTCACTTGGTCAGTATCTTGCAGGAACTCTTCATGTGTTTGTTAGATCTCACCATTCTGTCCTATATTACAGAGTTTGAAGTAATTCTCAGAGAAAGCACCATTTTCCCTAAACAAGTAATTCTTAAGTGCCTGCTGTCATGTCAAAAAGCTAAAATCTGTATCACTATCAGCTTACGTTTTCACAATTCAGAAGAGCTTGCTGTTTACCTTCTTGCAGACCATCTCCACTAAGGTGCTAATCCCTGGGCAAAGTCCATTCAGAAGTGATAATCCCCAACTGTTATGTGAACTATCATACAGAGAGTTAACCACCCAAATACTTCTCTATCAATGGTGACCGTTTTTAATGTGCATAAATTATTTCCCAATTGACAGTGAAATCCAATGATCTCTCACTTCTTGCTTTAAAATCACTGTAATTGTTCTAGAGTATTAAATTTCTCCTATATTTTACACTTTTCATTTGCTATTATATATTTAAGACCTATGATTTGAAGATGAAGATTTCCACGTAATCTAATGAGTTAACTTACTTTTGAAAGATGATGCTCAGAGGAGAATCCCAGTCCGTAAACAGTGTTTGCCCGGCTATCGGCCCACTGGCCAAACTTCTGAGATGTTTTAGTAAATGTCATGTTTGGGGTGATGGTGCTATTAATTATTGCCTAAAAAATAAAATAAATGTGAGTTACAAGCCAAAAGTTAGCAAACAGGCATTTAAACACAGGACTATTTACTTCTGTAAAAAAACAAAGGATTTCTAATGAGTTTACTCAAGGGAAAAACAACCCCTAAATATATACTTTACTTCTTTTCCCACAAAGTGGTATAAATTCATGATACTGAGATTCACTATCATTTCTATTTAACACATAGTTTCTTACAAAATTAGTGTTTTGGTGTTATTAAATATTGATTTTGGTGAACACCATAACAAATTCCAACTATTACTTTGTATCATATTAACAGAAGTACCTTCCCACTGCCAGTACTATAAAAGTATATAATCAGTTAAGTTAGTGAGTTAATGCCCTCCAAAATTCAGATTACAAAGTGATTCCAGTAATAATAGAAATAAACATGTTACCAAATTCATAAGCAGTTTTTTGGTGAACTACCAAATGTAGAATGAAAATCAAGCATTTTCAGAACAAAGCAAAATCTATTGAACACGTGAACAGTACAAATTTAAATACTTATAAGTATGCGTGTATTGATGAAGTTATAATAAATGTATGACACCTGTCCTACTAAAGAAGATAGTAAGAGTAGCTGGCCCCTTGCTTTCTGTCACAAAAGCAGATGTGTTATCTGTAGTTCTATGAGAGCCCTTACCCTTGATTAAGCATTTTTACCTGTGACAAAATTTAAATACTCATACTCAAACCTCCTTACCCTTCAGTTCAAAAGCTGCTTTTCCTAGCATGTCATTTTAGATTCTGTAAAATGTGGCTAACAAAGTACTCTAAATTGCAAGGAGTCATGAAATGAAAAGACTCAATGGAAAAGGATATATTAACAAATGGTTAATAACAAAATATAACAAAAGGTAAGGAATCTGGTTATGGAATCATTTGGTTATGCAACTTTTTTTTTGCTGAGTACCTATTAAATGCCAAGCACAATTCTAGAGAGTTGAAATGTAACACTGAACGGTAATGTTAACTGTGGATTACATTCTAAACCAAGAACAGTCAGTCAATTAACATATACGTAAGTAACTGACTAATGTAATTTCAGAGTGTTATGTGCTCCGAAGCCTGTAAGACCAGCATTTGATAGAGAGAGGGTCTAGAAGGCAATGACTGGCAGGTACTAGGTTAGATTTGGCGGTCCTTGAGTGTTCCCAGAGGAGGGTGCTTGTGAGCTGAGATCTAAGTGTTTTCAAGGAGAGAAGGGCATTTTACATGGGATCTCAGTAACTCTCAAAAAGTGAGGTAGCAATAGGTTTTATAAGAAAACCTGTAAGAAAACCTGTAAGAAAAATGAACCATTTGCTGTAGGTCACAGACCTTCACTTTCAGCTCTTTCAAATGAACTTCTTGATGCTTTTAAGGTTAAGAGTCCCATTTTAATCCCCATTTTGAACCTTTCCTTGCCTCCACTTGTCTTGGGGATTACTTGTTTAGGGATTCTTTAATCACTGAAGAAAAACTTTAAAATGAAAGACGATCCCACACTTAAAAAACATTATTCATAGGATGCTTGGGTGGGTCAGTCAGTTAAGTGTTCAACTCTGTTTTGGCTCAGGTCATGATCTCATGGTTCATGGGTTTGAGCCCTACATCAGGCTCTGTGCTGACAGCAGGGAGCCTCCTTGGGATTTTCTCCCTCCCCCCACTCTCTCTCTCTGTTCCATCCTGCCCCCCAAAAAAACTTAAAAAAATTATTCATTAGAATTCTTAGAATAGAATGGTTTGAATTTTTTGAAGATGAATCCACTTAAAAGGAAAATCTTAATTCTTTAAAATAAATTTTCTCTCAATCCCAGAGTTCCCATCCTTTCAAGGAAAACAGGTAGAAATGCTGTGTCATTACAGATCATGTAGTGCCCTTATCTTGGCCCTCGGCCATGCTGATGTCTCTGCAGCATGATTAGAAAGCCTTTAAGCAAACTTTACATGCACAGTAAGGGCATTAAATGAGAACAAATGGACATTTTCTAATCAGGGGCACCTAAGGGCTTTCCAACTCATCACGCAGTGCAGAAATAGAAGTGGGGCGGGGAGGAGAAAACACTCATTTAGCCACAAGTAAGCCACTCTGCTTACACTATTGCTTACCAAAAACAACTCTGCCTGCAGGGAACTGCAGTAGTTACCAGCATCAGTTTTAAAAAAGTTAACTAGAAAATGGAACATGTGATAGAAATCATAACTGCTACAGAGGGTAGATTTTGTTAAAATAAATAAAAACTTGTTCACAAGAGCTGTTTAAGAGTGTAATGTTTACAAGCTGCAAAGTATACTCAAGAATGGAGGCCAGAAGCAATAGTTCCTATCGCCTCAGAAGGAAGGACACATGAGAGTTATTTAATCACATGGGACATGGGAATACTTCAGTTGAACTTTATTCTATTTAAGTCTCCCATCTGATAAAACTCCATCTTATCTGTGGTTTGGGCCAAGAGGGAAATACAGATTATAGAGAACTGAAAGTTCCAGTCAGGGAAAAGAAAGAAATTAATATTCTAGTGGCTGAGATCACAACAATTAATATCTGTTGATGTCACTAAATAGTTACAAAATATGACAAACTTATTCTTCATTAAAGAAGTTTTATAGAAATTAACTATTAGTATTTCTCAAGTCCTTTAAATCCTCCAAGTAAAAATGAAAGAGAACCAATTATTCTAATAAATACATACTAGTCACTTAAGTACAAGATAAGGGGCAAATAGCCCCTGGGGTTCTGTAATCTAGTTAAGGAGATAAGCAGTGAGCACAAGAGAAAATGAACTGAAAGTTGAGCATTAAATTATCTTTTGTTTCCCCAAACCACTAGGCAATACCTAATAGCCTAAAAATATTAACAACGATAACAAGAGCAGTGTTTTTATAGTGGTTACTATACACCCTTTACGTGTTTTTGCATAAATTACTTAATCTTCACATGAATCCCATGGTGTAATGATGTAGGTATTTTTATTAGTTCCTTTTTACAGATGAGAAAATTAAGGTGTGAAGACATGAACTATCTTGCTCGATCTAGGTCACATGGCTAGGAAGCAGTAGAGCAAAAATTCAAAGCAGAGAGTCTAGGTCTAGAGTGTGTGCTCTTAGACCCTGAGCTGACCTGCTAAAATTTCTGCAAGTTCAAAGGCCTCATGGCTTTAAAAAAAACGTGAAGGAGAAGAATGAAACCCTTGTCCTTCTATACACATTTTATCCAGAATCTGATGTTTGGTATTTCTTATTCAAAATTCATTGATAAAAAATGGAATTTTCCCCCCTTTGAAAGGCATACTATCTATAAGACAATGATCAAAGTGCTATGCAGATATTAACTCATTTAATCCTTACTAAGAATAATGAGGCTCAGAGAAGTAATTTGCCGGAAGTCAAAAACTTAGTAGATGGCAGAGCTAAGATATGAACCCAGGCAGTCCATGCTCTTAAACATTATACTATTTGCCTCTCCTAAAAATAAAAACTTAGGTCTTGTCCACATATTTCCCTTCAGAGTAAGGGATGTCAGCTTTAATGCTGACACTGACCAGACTTCATACCATTTAGGGACTTAGAATTACTGAATAATCTACAAAAGTGTATCTGAAAAGAATTCTAGCTCCTCACTAGACTGTAAGCTCCAAAAGTGTAGAAACTGTCCATTCTGCTTACCACTATATTCCTAGCAACTAGCATAGTGCCTGACATGTAATAGATATGCAATGAATATATATCAAATAAACTAACCTAAAATTTGTAGAATATTTTGGAATGTAACTCAATATAAATAAGGTGGCCAATCCAAGTAATTTAGAAGATAAAAAGACAAAAAGTGTTGCTGAAAATGATCAATTTTGGCTTTTTGAAGTTTTTAAAACTCAAAAGGAAATATTGTATCTTAATAAAGATGAAAATTCCCCAAAATAAAACAGAAGATGCTCTACTATAAAAAGCAAAAGAGCAAGATCATTTAAAGAGAATATAACTTACCTTTGAGCCATCTAAACTGATTATCCTATACACATTTCTTGTGCTGTCATAGAAATAAGACACAGTAACTGCATGCTTGCTGGTGGGTACCCAGTTCTTCTTTGTGTTTGGGTCAATCTGGAAGACGTGAGCTCGAGTGCTGAAGATGGGTTGTTCCCTATCAGGCAGAAAATAAAATGACAGATTGAAAGCAGTCATTTTATTGCACTGGACAAGAGAACATGAAATCTGTGAGGATGACTCCACTTACCCCAAAACTCCCACATCCCCCAAGACGACAGAAACATTGTTCCATATTTGAATACTGTAAGTATTCAATCATAAGCTTCTTTAAAACAATTATAGTCCATTCTCATTATGTGATGAATCTGTCTACTCGCTAAAATGTATTTGTAACTCCAAAATCAGTACTTGAGGTACCTTCTTAGTCTTTTGTAGTGGAAAGATGCAATCGCCTGACATGCATGCTTCCATCTGAGGTTGATCAAGGCAACACTCTGCCTTATTTCAGCTCCCATACTATAAACAAGTGTCCTTTTTGTGATCTATTTGGCACCATGCATTTCATAATACTGTGCTTTTTGTTGGTGTTTTCACTGTGTAAAACAGCTCCCAAGCATAGTGCTGAAGCACGGTCTATTCTTGGATGCAAGAAGGCTGTGATGTGTCTTACGGAGAGAATGTTATAAGCTATGCTCAGGCATGAATTATAGTGCTGTTGGCCATGAGTTCAATGGTAATGAATCAATTGTCTATATTAAATGAGGGGTCTTTAAATACAAACACACATAGAACAAGCTTATATATTGACTGGTTGATGAAAATGTGATCGGAGGCTTGTAGGAACCTAACTCTCTGTATCCCCTAGAAGCAATCTTTGAGTATTTGATAATTCAGTGTTCGTGATGCCTGTATAGAACACAACTACTCTAAATAATGAGAACCGACTATATTCTATTAAAATACAAGAACTTTATATAAGCACTAGGTTAAAAATGTTCACCTATTTAAAACTAGATTAATCCAGTAACAGGTAATAAACTTACTAAGAAAAGTTGACCTCTACTATATTAAAAAGTATACAGAACACAAGGTAGCTCACAACCATAGTATCTTTTACTGAGTAGGGCCTTAAACAGATTTTAAAAATAATTTCAAGAACCCAAACTATTAAAAAATGTGTATCCAAAATATCATTAGCTTATTTTACAGTCTGGAAAACAAGCATGTGATGATATATATGCAACAGAAGCATCAGAATGCAAAATTTTCAAGTTCTGAGTAGACGTTCTTCTGGAAACAGCCTTTACCAGGCTTTTTTGCTTTGAGCCCAAATAAAGTTCATTTCTTTCAATTACACAACATCTTCCTTTCCTAAAGCTACATAAGGTCCTAAAGAGAATTTTAACCAGTAAAGAAAGGAGAGTATGGAAGAGAAGAAGTTAGAAAACAGGCAAGGCAAGTCTGGCCCATGGCAACACGACTCTTCAGGTAACAGTAATAGGCTAGGTGTCACATACGTCTATGATCTTCTTCAGCCCTTGGAGAGCAGGTATGAAAGGGAGGCCCCTTCCCTGTAGGTAACCTGGCTCCTCCCAGCTTTATTTCTGGAAACCTCCATAACAACTTTTCTTATTCTAAGAATCTGTTGTAAAGCAACTGATACATTTTATGCCACTCCCTAAAAATTGAAGCAGAGACTCATCACTTCCGGCTTAACTCATATTACATATAGATTCATTCAACAAGTAATTATTCACAACCTCCCAAGGCATTGTGCCTGGATGAAGAACTCTTCTGAATTGGAAAGAGGTCTAGTTCATTCCCTCTTACCCTATCTTTAATCCTTCAATTTTTCAGTGAGGCTACACTTGGGCTATCTTCCAAAAAGCCCTACAAACCTTGAGGCTTTTTTTTTCTCTTCACCTTTTAATTAAAGTTCTAGGTGTACTGCAGTTGGTCAGCCTGACTGTAACTAACTAGTTCCAATCCACAGGAAAACCCAAACACACAAGTGTATTTATTTAGGGCATGGAGGGAAGGGAAGTAGGAACTCTAGGGTTATCTAACAACTTCTCCCCCATTTGACAAGCAGTAAATTTCTAAATAGTGCAGGGTGTTGCAATATATGTATTTTATAAGAAACAAAAATAGTTAAGACAATGATATTGCCTTTACACATCTTATATGACCAATCAACAAATCCCTATCAGCGGAAATCTAGTGTTTTGAGTCTTATAAATACTTTCCACATTTTAATTCACATAATTATATTAATCTACACAATTAATCCATAAATTCAATTCCCTTGTGAATAAAAATCTTTAAACTAGCTGTTTTACAAGCATGCCTTATGAATTTGAGTATCAACCAAGTACACTGCTTTTCTTCAATTCTCTTCTGAATAGGTGATTTCTTAAAATTACAGTTCAAGATTTCTGGTCAAAATCTTGTCAAACTCTAGATTAAAAATATTAGGAAAATAATTTCACTGCTGACACAGGGAACAGAGTTCCTAGAAGTAACAAGGAAGTTACTACATCTATCAAGGCATACTAATAAATAGTTCACACCTTTACTGAATATCTACAAGCCAAAAACAGATAAAGATGGTCCCTGCCCCTGAAAATGATGAGGGAGGACAGATGTCAAAAAATAAAATGCTCTTCACCATGACAGACTCTTTGGAAATAAGTGACCGAGAGCTACCATGGAGAATGTGATGTCTTAGTAGAATTTGAAACAAAGTAAGGTAACAGTGGGAAGAGGCAATAGTACACAGGTAGGTGTAGCAAGAACCTTAGTGAGTGTGAGTGCCTTTGAAGAATGAGGCTAAAGAGAGAAGCCAATTCATGTGGGTCCCCTCTGGAAACTACTCAGAGATTGTAAATAGAGAACAGCTCCACATTTTAGAAAGACACATTTGGCAGTACTGAAGGGGTGGATGGGAAGGAAAAAAGACTGAACACAAGAAGGCTAGTCAGACTCTTATGAAAAAAACTCAAGTACTAGAAATAAAGACGAATGGGGTGCGTGGGTGGCTTAGTCGGTTGAGCATCCGACTTCAGCTCAGGTCATGAAGTCATGGTTCATGGGTTCAAACCCCATATCAGGCTCTGTGCTGACAGCTTGGAGCCTGGAGCCTGCTTCAGATTCTGTGTCTCCCTCATTCTCTTTGCCCCTCCCCTGTTTGTGCTCTCTCTCTCTCAAAAACAAATAAATAAAACCTGAAAGAAAGGAAGGAAGGAAGGAAGGAAGGAAGGAAGGAAGGAAGGAAGAAAGGAAAGAAGGAAGGAAGAGGTATGGAAGTTAGGGAATGGAATGAAGATTGAGGAGGGATTAAAGGTAAATTTAGAAAACAGAATCAGTAGGGGCGCCTGGGTGGCACAGTCGGTTAAGCGTCCGACTTCAGCCAGGTCACGATCTCACGGTCCGTGAGTTCGAGCCCCGCGTCGGGCTCTGGGCTGATGGCTCGGAGCCTGGAGCCTGTTTCCGATTCTGTGTCTCCCTCTCTCTCTGTCCCTCCCCCGTTCATGCTCTGTCTCTCTCTGTCCCAAAAATAAAAAAATAAACGTTGAAAAAAAAAAAAAAAAAAAGAAAACAGAATCAGTAAAATTAAGCAACAGATTGGTTGCAGGGCAGTGTTTCTCAAACAGGGGTGATTTGTCCCAATTGGGACCTTTCACAATTTCTGGAGACATTTTTGGTTGTCACAACTGAGGGAGACTGCTATTGGCACCTACGTGGTAGAAGCCAGGGGCATCGGTAATCATCTACAATGCACTGAACAGCCCCCTACAAGAAAGAACCAGACCGAAATGTCAATAGTGCCACTAGCCATGTTGGGAAACAGAAACTGAAGTCTGGGTTTGAGGAAGAATGAAATGGGAGAGGATGAGTGAAGTTTTGACCAAATTCAGATGTGTATAAGGGTTTGCATATAAAACTGTCAGAATGGAAACTTAAAAATATTAGTTTGGAGCACAGTAGAGAAAACCACGGAGCAGAAAAAAGTTTGGGGAGTCATCAAGAGATCGTATCACACTAGTCTGTTTAAGATACATTTCAATAACACTAAGCATGAGGATGAATTTCATTCT
This sequence comes from Panthera onca, assembly GCF_046562875.1. NCBI lineage: Eukaryota > Metazoa > Chordata > Mammalia > Carnivora > Felidae > Panthera > Panthera onca. The sequence goes on along the minus strand of NC_138339.1, from coordinate 96,010,849 downwards.
AGAGAAAAGCTCTGAGAAGCAGCAGAGAAAAGCCATAACTGAAATCTTAAAGCTCTTAATTTTTAAAAGGATCCGTAAAGCATTTGAAACTAACTGGCCCAAGTGTCCAAGTGTTAAAGTTAATACTTTTTTAGGTAAACTGGATGGCATTCATCAATAAAGGTTAGACACAGTACTTCCTTTACAGCAATTCACAAAAATACTAACTGCATCAGATACAAATAGTTCCCAAAATACGTTCTATGGAACAACAGTGTTAGAAATGAGTGTTCTGTGTTTAAATAAATTCTGCAAACACTGTTCTGTCCCATTCTGAAATACTTATAATGTACATTAGTGTATTAAAGGTTCTAAAACATCCTGCAGTAAAGAAACCCATTTAGGCCTGAGTAACCCAGCATGTGGCAAAATTATCTGGCCCCAAAATTCTTTTCCATGTAACACGTTAACATGTCATAGGACTTATATTTATAACCAAAATATGAAAATCAAAAGATAAATTTTGAGGTAAAAGTATCTCACTGTAAGCTGGTCTGGATATTCTGCCATTTTCACTGACATTACTGTCAGTAGAAAACATATATAAAAAATACAATACAAAATCGAAGTTTTATTTAGTAACGACTAGAGTATTATTTCTTAAACGACATTGAAAGGAACTTTTCTAAGGAATTAATCTGTCAATTTTAAAGCAAATAGATTTTGGCATGAAATGCTTTAAACTGCCTTAGAGGAATAAAATTGAACCACATACACACACCACACCCATACACACTTTAAAACTAGAAAATCATCTACTTTGGCATTTCTTCCATCAATTATCAGGACAATGAGTAGTTCAAATGACCTATTATAAGAAAAGCTTACTGGAATATTTTCCAGTTGGTTCATAAAATAATTCTATGAAGCTGGTACAAGAACAATTCTGAAGTTCTTCATCTTGGGCTAAAATGCAGTAAAAGTACTACATGCAGTGATCAACTCCAAAACTTAATATGGATATGAAAAACTGGAAGAATGGAAGTACAAGATGACCTGAGAAAAATGTGGTAAAATCAGAGTTTTGTTTTAAAAACAAGGTTTACTTAAACACATTAGAATTGACATAAAGAATGAGTATATTTAACTCTTATCTCTGTAATAAGAAAAAAAAAAAAAAAACAACGAAAACTGAAGCAAAACATAAAGACTACTTGCCAAGAAATATATAAACTCTAGATCTAGAAAAAAAAGGAAAAAGTTAACTTTCATCATCTGGATAGCTTTGATTTAGAAAAGTTCAATGATAATGCTTTTTAAAAATTATTACTGAAATCTGTATTTTTACAAACATTATGTGATTATGCAATAAATGTATGTTTCAAGGAAGTGCAAAGGTATGGGTCCAATATTAACAACCAAGCTCAAGGGAAGAAAAAGAAATTATACACTCCCTAGTCTTCTTTTAAAATTTTTGTTTTAATGTTTATTTGTTATTGAGAGAGAGAGAGAGACAGAGCATGAGCAGGGGAGGGGCAGAGAGAGAGAGGGAGACACAGAATCTGAAGCAGGCTCCAGGCTCCAAGCTATCAGCACAGAGCCCAATACGGGGCTGGAACTCACAGACCGTGAGATCATGACCTGAGCCAAAGTCAGACGCTTAATCCACTGAGCCATCCAGGCACCCCTCCCTAGTCTTCTTTTAAGGTTTGGTTTACAAATACTCTTTTTCATATATGTAAATATAATTAAATATTGTAGCAAAGGGGATATAAAGAAGGTTATGGTTTCAAATAATTCCCCGACTTTCTAATTAAGTTTTCAGAAGAAAGTAGCCTGGTAGAAGTTTAAGAAACCCCAAGGTTAATCATAGTTTCCACTGAGAGTTTGACACTGTTATAAACACGGTTGGCTGGCTATTCACCAACTATTCTTCAGCACTCCCTCCTAACATCTCCCTGCATTTTGTTCTGGTGCTCCAACCTTCCTTCACATGACTGTGAGCTTCACTAGAATAATCAAGGCAATTCCAGTCTTCTTACCACAAGTCCATTTAGGAATGGACCTCTGAAGCAATTCAGGTCAATGAGATAAGCAAGGAATGTTTGCTGGAAGCTTCTGGGTACAGTCACAAAGAGATTCACACATAACAAGAGGTGTTCTTTTAAATAACACTGTGTATGCAGTGACATCGGACCTAAAGGAGTCATTTTAATGCTATGAGGCCACTAACCTGAGAACAAAGCCAACATTGTTTGCTAAGAATAGCAGATGGAAAGACAAAGAATCTGCTTCCTTGAGTTGTTACTGATCAGTGAATTAGCCTCCAGGCTTATGTGGTAAAACTAAAGTTTCCTAATTGTTTCAAGCAAGTCATTTTCACTTTAAAAATTACACAAATGAGGGGCGCCTGGGTGGCTTAGCTGGTTAAGCATCCAACTTTGGCTCAGGTCATGATCTCATGGTTCATGGGATCAAGCCCCATGTCCAGGGAGCCTGCTTCGGATTCTGTGTCTTCTTCTAATTCTCCCCCTTCACAACTTGTGCTCTGTCTCTGTGTCTCAAAAATAAATAAATGTAAAAAAACAAAAAATTACATAAATGATCATTGAAGAGGTTTACATGAAATAAACCCTACAATGAAGTGCCCCCAATAAAATGTGACTGATGGTCTTCCAGAACTCCTGGCTAGCTATACACTGGTCATTCATCAACTTCATAGTCGACCCCACAGCATATCCAATTAGATTTGGGTGGGGGTGGGGTGGTCATTTAAAATTCTAGAGGTAATCAATAAAAAAATCCCTAAGACTAACTGCATTCAGACAGGTGGGAGGAAGAAATGTGACAATGGCAAAAGTTCACTATCAACTGACTTTCTACTTTAAGAATTTAATACCCAAAGCTTTTAAGAAATAGCAGTATAACACATATTAGAGATAGGGAGAAAACCACCAAGAGAAATAACAACTGGATGTTTTAAAAGCAGTTGACTCTGGTGATGCAGCCAGATGAAGGGGAAACTAGTGATTGTCTTTACAAAACTTCAAGTATTACTTAATTTTTTAACTCTGTATAGGTACCAAAAAGACTTTTTTAAAGCGGCATTGTGGAGGAATCTAGATACACATCAAAATTAACACCAAGAAAAGAATGTTTTAGGGACTACTTATGAAGACTGCCAGAGAACCAAAGAATAAGTGACAAATTTTAATAGCTTGGAACTCAATGGACTCAACAGTACATGCTATGAAGGTATTTCTATTATTCATTAAGAGGAATAGAGAGAAAGTGGAGAGAAGCAGAAATCCAAACGTGCCTAAATCCAAGACTGAAGGTATGTCTACTTCTTGGTGAGGTGAAAATACTCTCCTCCATTAGAAGTAAAAACACACTAAGATAAAAACATTCTATGTCAGCTCAGTTTTTGGAATTTGAGAAGCTGGATAATACTTGTTAAGGCCAAAAGGACATGAGCAAGGATCAGACAGGGAGTGAACAGACACCAATGATCACTGAATTTAGATGTAATACCTGAAGAACTTAGCTTCAGTGCCACTTGGTGGTGGCACAGAATGTCTTCAGACAAGTCAGAGCTCAAGCACCTGAATTTCCTCCAAAGAATTATCTTGCACAAGTAATAATATAAATTGTAATCCCACTGGGATTATCGGGGAACTGGTTTAACTCTGTCTCCCCATACATCCACATGAGAAAAATCTTGACTACAATACCTGTCTTGATGCTGCTCAAATATTGTAACTGCATATTGCCAATTAGGTACTTCTATTGCCATGTTATGTGTTTAACAGCTGACTGCATATACATTTAGAATGTTATCTTTTAAAAAATACAAGCTTCTTTTGAGGGAAGCAGAGATTATTCTAATGGCTACCCAACACATAGTTGTACTACAAGAACTCCATCTAGTGATGGACCAAAAACATAGCAGGCATATGTTTTTTAAAACTTCCAAGTTACTATTTAGCCAACACAAAACTGTAAAGTGACATTGTTATACCACAAGTATGCAGATTCAAAATGTGACGCCAACAACTACAAAACATTTTTTCTGGAAGAATTTCTTAGAACTGTTTGATGTTTAAAAATAGAGTTCCTTGGTCTTGTAATTGGTTAAATTACCCTTTGAATGAAAGATTTTTTTTAGAAAATCATCGTTTGCATCACAATTGAGCGTCAGAAACTTTCATGACATCAAATAAATTAAAATTTTCCATTTGGAATTTAAGATTATTAAATTACGAAATTATACTTAGTAATAATACTATTTCTTTATATACCATCCCTCACGTTAAGAGCGGTTTTCATCAATCTTAGTCCTTTCATTAGGCCACAGCACTAGTTACTAAAAGACATTATAGTACTTATTTACCTTGGGAACTTTAATCATTAGCTACTTTTAAAACATCAAGAGGTATAACAAAATTCATAGTAAAAGGAAAGCAATCCCACTCAGTGTATACTTTTTAGCAAATGATAATTATCAATTGATTCAATGCTCAAAGAACCTGACTTGCTAATTATTTTTATTTTTAAAAAAATTTAAGTAATTTTTTAAAGTTTATTTTTGAGAGAGAGCGAGCAAGTGAGCAGAGGAAGGTCAGAGAGAGAGGGAGAGAGAGAGGATCCCAAGCTGATGTCTGTCAGCACGGAGCCCAATGTCGGGCTAGAACTCACGAACCATGAGATCATGAACTGAGCCGAAATACAGAGTCAGATGCTTAACCAACTGAGCCACCCAGGTGCCCCTTGACATGCTATTTATTAAATAACCGCCAAGTGACATCATCTCTGCCCCTCTTCTCCATTTTATTATTTTTTATTAAAAAAAATTTTTTTTTCTTAACATTTATTTATTACTGACAGACAGAGAGAGAGCATGAGCATGGGAGGGGCAGAGGGAGGAGGAGACACAGAATCTGAAGCAGGCTCCAGGTTCTGAGCTGTCAGCACAGAGCCTGATGCGGGGCTCGAACTCACAAACCACGAGATAATGACCAGAGCCAAAGTTGGACGCTCAACCAACTGAGCCACCCACGCGCCCCCCCCCTTCTCCATTTTAAACCATATCCATTTCAGATAAAATACTGGATGTTTAAAAATAAAGAGGTATTCCTGATAACTCATGATATTTAAAATTAGTATTGTCTCTCTGTCTCTCAAAAATAAAGAAATGAAAAAAATTTTAATCTCTGTCTCTCAAAAATAAATAAATGAAAAAAAAATGTTTTAAAAAGGCGGGGTGCCTGGGTCGCTCGGTTGGTTAAGCATCCAACTTCGGCTCAGGTCATGATCTCACAGTTTGTGAGTTCGAGCCCTGGGTCGGGCTCTGTGCTGACAGCTCAGAGCCTGGAGCCTCCTTTGGATTCTGTCTCCTTCTCTCTCTGCCCCTCCCCACTTGCACTCTGTCTCTCAAAAATAAATAAAATAAAAATTTTAAATTAGTATTGTTATTTCCAACTCTATTAGACTTTAAATATTCTTTACCCAGGTGATTTCCACTAAATAAAGCTAAATAGTGAAAACCGAAAATATACAAAAGGGAAATCAAAGGAAAAAAGCCTCTTATTAATGAAAATTTAATTCGTGTTAAAATAGGTGGCGCATTCCAAAAAATCTAAAAAAATTTTCTAGTAGACATCCAATTCCTACAACCTTTAAAAGTGAGTAAAATGTAAAAATATTATTTTAAAAAAATTTTTAATGTTTATTTTTGAGAGAGAGACAGAGCACAAGCGGGGGAGGGACAGAGAGAGAGGGAGACAGAATTTGAAGCAGGTTCCAAGCTCTGAGCTGTCAGCACAGAGCCTAAAGCAGGGCTCAAACCCATGACTGCAAGATCATGTCCTGAAGTTTGATGCTTAACTGACTGAGCCACCCAGGCGCCCCAGAAGATTATATAAGTTCTAGTACCAGTAATATTTGAAGGAACAACAATACTCTTAGGTACTTTTCCTGTACACCTACTACAAACTAACCAAGTGGATACTCAATCCATATAGTATCTGAAGAAGTAACTATTCTAAGAAATAAATCCAGGAGTGAAGAGAAAGAATTGAAGGTACTGTGGCAAAACGTTAATGTTTGCTACATTTGAATAGCAGTTGCATGAATGTTACATTATTCCCTGTATTATTCTGAATATTTTAAATAGCTCACAACAAACAGTAAAACTTCACACCACTTCTCTAGAATTTTTATTGACACTGTGAAATCTGAATAATCAGCTATGTTTTATAGATATGTAGATCATTTATTTTTAACCGCAACACAAAAGTCTATAGTATAATTAGAGCTTCACTGTCCAATACAGTAGCTACTAGCCACATGAGTACTGAATATTTGAAATACGGCTTATGCAATTGATAAAGTGAATTCATTTAGATTTTGATACCCAAGTCACTTAAACACATTTAAGCATATACGGGACAACCTGGGTATGTCAATCTATTTCAACTGTACATTTGATGAAATTTAAATTCAGATCAAGTATTTCTGATTTTAGCCTCCAAAATGAGAGGTGCTCTAAGTACAAAATACGTAAGGGATTGCAAAGACTTAGAAAGTAAAAGTATGTAAAATATTCCAATGATTCTTATATTAATCCCATATTAAAAAGATATTATTTTGGATATATTGTGCCAAAATGTGTTAAAACCAATTTTACCTTTTTAAAACATTAACAATAAATTTAAAATTATACAAGATGCTCACACTGTATTTCAAGTAGAAAATACTGGACTATTTTATGTAGCCATTTCCTTACTGACAGACATAGAAGTTCCATTTTTGACACTATTACAAACAATGCCCCTGTATGTTTACTTGTGCACACATGCAAGAAGATATACTAGAAAAATTCCTGATCATAGGGTATGCACCAAAGCATATTTCCAATTTGCTCTTCACAGCACATGTATCAATTTATATTCTTTTATAAAAAAAGGTTTATTATTTATTTTGAGACACAAGAGAGAGAGAATCAAGCAGGGGAGGTGGGGGGGGGGGGAGAGATGAGAGAGAGAGAGAGAGAGAGAGAGGAAGGGAGAGGGAGGGGATCCCAAGCAGGCTCCATGCTGTCCATGCAGAGTCTGACATGGGGCTTGATCTCATGAACAGTGAGATCAGGACCTGAGCTGAAATCCAGAGTCAGATGCTTAACCGACTGAGCCACCCAGACGCCCCTGAGTTTATATTCTTAATAGTCTTAGATAATCTCCTCCCAACACTTGGTAATGTCCAAGTAACATCTTTAATTTGTGCCAACTTGATGGGCATAAAATGGTATTTCAATGTTGCTTTAATCTGCATAACACTGATTACTAGTGAGGCTTAGGAGATCTTCGTATACTTCTGACCCATTTGAGTCCACTAGATTTCTATACTTATTCCTGAGCTTGTTTAAAACCTTATTTTAGCTTCAGAGAGTGAAAGAGACCAGAATCCAAAATTCAGCACTCAAACCATATGCAGGGCAACATTTCATAATTCTACCATATATAAACCTAATTGAGGTCAACACCCACTAAAGTACAGAAAAACCAAGTTGCTTTTTTCCCCTAAATCTAAGGACATCTAATGTTTGAAAATCAATACAGCATAGATATAGCACATAAATTCTGCTCTTTTCCAAAGGCAAATTATAGTTTTAGTTTTTATATACCAAATTGTTCCTGACATTCTTCAAAATTTTTCCTTTGTGGAGGGGTGACTACAGGAGTAATAAATGTGTACTAGTCAAACTTTTAGAGTTTTTTAAAGTTTTCCTGGCTTCTTATCAAAACAAACAAACAAACAAATCCAGGAGCTCCTGAGTAATTCAGTTAAGCGTCTGGCCCTTGATTCTGGCTTAGGTCATCATATCACAGTTCTCACAGTGCATGAGTTCAAGCCCCGGATGGAGCTCTGTGCTGTCAGAGGCTGGTAGGGATTCGCTCTCTCTCCCTCTCTCTCTGCCCCCCATCTCAAAAATAAAGAAATAAACTTAAAAAAAAAAAAAATTTAAACCTAACCTTTAATGCTAAACTATAAGTCAAAAGTAATAATGTGATTTTACTGTCAAAAAGGTTAAACTCATGGGTGTTTTTCAAATATTAAACACTATCACCACTTCTACACAATTTCCATTCCAACTTTCCTTAGACTTGAAAGAATCACTTCTGTCTAATGGAGTTTTCTCAGTCACAGGTAATAACTACATCTGGCTAACTCCTTTCTGAGTGGTCTTCAAGTAGGTTAGCTATATGTAAGTCTACCAACGAACAGTATCTGGTATTTTATGTACGGTAGCCACACATTATCAGTTTCTCAGATTATCCAACTTTAATATACTTATTTTTTCTATTGAAAAAGGGCTGCATTAACTATAATTAAATGTGATTTATGATGCCCACTGTTCTCAGCTTCTCAGGAAACAAAGATTATAGACAAAAATTTTTGTCAGATGCTGTGCCCCAATTTGGGGTTTTGCAAATACAATCTCTATAATGACATAGGGTTTTTGCTCAAATGCATTAGATCTATTTCAAAACAGTGGTGTTAAAATAATTCAGTCATTACAGCATTATTGAGTCCCAAACAAATTCTGACTGTGAATCCCAAACTTTCTGACTGTGAATGTATTTATTATTTGTCACTGATGATAAATTTAATATACGTATACAATAAGCTAGGTTAGGGGGGGGGGTGTCTTTGGCCTTTTTAGCCTTTCTGAAAGTGAATTCTAGTTGAGAGGTACATGAGGTAATCACTATTGATAAAAAGGGCACCAGATACAGTACTCTACAGCTTATAGCACTGTTTTTTTACACATTGTGGCAACCCGGAGGGTCATGGTCAACTTCATGGTTAACAATGGGCATTATAGGGGCGCCTGGGTGGCTCAGTTGGTTGGGTGTCCGACTTCGGCTCAGGTCATGATCTCGCGGTCCGTGAGTTCGAGCCCCGCGTCGGGCTCTGTGCTGACAGCTCAGAGCCTGGAGCCTGTTTTGGATTCTGTGTCTCCCTCTCTGTGACCATCCCCCATTCATGCTCTGTCTCTCTCTATCTCAAAAATAAATAAAGGTTAAAAAAAAAAAATTTAAAAAAAAAAAAAAAAAAAACAATGGGCATTATAAAAAGTGACTGACAATGTAAAATATCAGAGGACATCTTACTTGTTAGCAGTGTACATATTTATTATCCATGAAACTTTGGGCTACATATTTATTTATGCTTGCTGCAATGTAAGCTACTTTTTTTTTCTTACTGTGAATCATAGTCAAAAAGTTTAAATATCTAGGCATTACAAAATGCTTTCATTTAATGTTCATGAAAACCATGTGAAGCAGGCACACAATACCCACTTCATGGTACAGAAGCATAGGTCCTAGGTGACTCACCCAAAGTCACACAGATAGCAAATGATATGAATAAGCATTTTTAAAATGCAAATGAAAATAAAATTCAGTCTCACTAGAAATTAAAGAACTGAAAATTAGAACCACAAGTTATTTTTTCACCTGTCAAAATAGGAAACCTTTTTTTCAATGAAAAAACTCAATGTTAGTGAGAGTTTAAGGAAACCTGACACTTTCAAAAGCAGCAGGTGGGAGTACAAATCAGTTAAAGTCTTTTTGAAAAACACTTTGACAATGTATATCAAAAGCCTTTAAATTTTTGTGCGTATCCTTTGACACATCGATTCCATTCTAGGAATTTACCTTAAGGAAATAATCAGGGGAATATGCAGAGATTTAGCTGTGTTGTATCACCACATAATCTACAATATCTATTTAGCTGGTTGTATCACCACATAATCTACAATAACCAAAAGATGTAAATTCAAATGTTCAGTAATGTAAGACCAAACAAATTACAGTAAAGCCATATAGTGGAATCCTATGTCGCTATTAAAAACAAAGTAGTAGAATATTCAATGACATAAGATGTCCAAAATAGTCAAGGAAAACAGTTTATAAAATAGTGAATACAGTATGTTTTGTTTAAAATATACCTATATGCATAGAAAAAATATATGGAGGACATTTAGTACTTCTATTCAGTCTTTGTCCTGCCTCTCCTTCTCTCAACACAGAAACCAGAGTTGTCCTTCTAAAAACCCAAGCTAGCATTAAAAAACTATGGGGAAGAAAAAGGGTGGAAGGGTGAGGATAAAGCAAGAAAGGCAAAATGTGGAAGGCTACTCAAGTGGGTGTGATGATGGTGGTTCAGGAGAGTTAACACCTAAATCAGGCGGGTCATTCCTCAAAACCCTCCAGTGGTTTACCAACTTAGTCAAAGTAAAACTAAAGTCCTTACAACAGTCTAAAGGCCTTCTACCAGTGTTTCTCAACCGTGGCTGTGTTAGAAACCTTCAGCCTGCAAGGCGATTGTCCTGTGTAGCCAGGAGGAAGAACCACCAGGATACCCACCCTCCAACCTCATCTGCCATGTGGTATCTTTTACTCCAGCCACACTGGCCCTCCTGGTGTTTCTCAAACATGCCAAGCACTGCCTACCACAGGGCCTTTGTATGAAGTACTCTTTGCCCTCAGATCTGTCTAGCATTTTCCTTTGCTTCCTCCAGCTGTTAGCTCAAATGTTACCTTCTCAGTGAGGCTGGTCCTGATGGCTCTCTGTAAAAACTGCAACTCCTTCCTCTTCTTTCCCAGGATTCCCCAATCCCCTTGTTTTAACTTCTCCCCCTGGTGTTTATCGCCATGTGACATACAATGTATTTTCTTATTTACTGTCCCTCTCCTAAAATGTTATCTCCTCAAGGGCAAGAATTAAGTCTTTTTAAATTCTTGCTATGCCCCCAAGCAACTCAAATACCTGGCACACATTAGTCACATAATGAATGAATGAATGAATGAATGAATATATATTAAGAAATATAGAGTTCTTGGTGGTAGAATTTATAAGTGACTGGTTTTTTAACTCAGTTTTTCAGGGGGTAAACATGCTATATTTGTAATAAAATTTTAAACAAACAACCATCATGCAATATATTTGCTTTAAAAAACACAACTAGTAAAAAAAATTAAATTTAATTTAAAAAATAAAAAACAATTAGAATGTTACCTTGGTGATTACACAGATAAATATATGTGTAAGAATTCAAAGAATTGTAGATTTACGCACCTGACAGAATATATGTCTTAAATTTTTTAAAAAAAGGTAAATGCCAATTAAAAATATTATAGTCCTATTGATAATGGATTCATCTCTTGCCCATAGACAACCACTATAAATCAGACACAAATCCCCATTGATCCAAGTTTTTCCATCAATGAGGTCCGCTTAAAGTTCTATTATGATGTTTAAAAATACCTATAAATATCCTGCACAGTAAGTAAAAAATATAACTGTATCACTGTGTGAATCAGGAAGCTTGTCCTACAAACTCTCACAATACATCAACTCTAAGAAAGCCAATCATCTCAATCGGAAAAGTTCCCTAACTGGTTCTTCCAGCTAACACAGCATAGAAGATCATGACAGTTTAACTAACAAAATACAAATATTAGCCGAACCGAGTGATAAATACAAAAAGTACCAATTCTACTAAAGCCTTCGTGTTTGGCAGACATTCCACAATATTTAAATGGGTAATATCAGGAATCTAATTAAGGTTGCCTAACACAACTTTTTGGTGACCACTGAGATACCAGTTCTCTTCGGTTCTTCTATAAAAGGCATATTCTGATGTACTGACAAAGCACTAATACCTACTTTTAAAATCTCTTCCAGTCAAAAACAGCCTCTCACCATGTGAGAAAAAGCTTAGGAGACGCAATCAAACTCTCTTTTGAGACATTTCAGAAAAACAAGTTAGCCTTACTTCTCAAAAAAAAAGAGAGCAGTGGAATTAACAAGGAGAGTACTACTAACAGCAGCTTGAGCACAGCATGTCTCCTACAACAATCTGTATCATGGTAATGAAAATCGTATCAGAAATAAATACGGCGAGACTAAGGAAAAGAATGAAGAGTTTATATGAATTTATAAGCTAAGCCATAACACAAAATAGACACCTTCCTATCCTTAGTATCCTAAATCATTCACTCTCATATATTATTATGGTACTTTGGCAGATATCTAGTATTTGCTTAAGGAACTGGTTAACTATTCTAAACTAAGAATAAACCGCTCCCACCTCCCCACTAGTAATACATTCAGAAGGCAAATTTCTGCTTATCTTAATTCCTTTGAAGAAAGCCTTCACTGAATTAAGATATCAGGCTCCCCGTTGAATTTTTTAATAGATTGATAAAAGAAACTTCCATTGAATCCCCATGTTACTCAGTATCCCATGTGACAGCGCTAGGGAAAAACTCGTCTGCTTGCTGTTATATCCAAATAAGACTATAACCTAATACACCTCTCACTCATTTGCCAAGAAACTCAGCTATGCTATTTTTCCCTCAGTAATGTAATCTCAGGTGTCTGCTGTATCTACTCATCTGCTTTTCAACAACTGTTTTCAACTGTACTGGCTTTACTTTGTTCTTGATCTTACAAATTATTGGAAATTCTATGTAGAAACCGAAAGCTTACACATGTAACATAATAAAAACTGAATAGCTTAAACAGTAGCTTTTGAATTTGAGAAAAACACAGGGCCAAAAAAAGTTGACAGTTTTTAACCTTTTGCCCTTGGAATGTGATACCTCGACCATTTCCCTTTTAAAAATTAATGAGCACACAAATGAACAACTTCACTCGTTTATGCTAATGGAGGAAAGCCACAGATTGGATAATTCAAACTGAGAAATTCAAATATGCCACTCCTAGGCCTGAAAACAAAAACCTCAACTTATAAATTGGTGCGTGGTAAATTCTTTGGTTAATTAACATTTGTGAAGACTTACCCTATGGTCAGACACTGTTGAAAGCACTTTCCCTGTGTTACTTAATCCTCTCAGCCTTTATGAGGTAGCTACTATTACCCCTCTTTTGAAGGTGAGGATCCTAAGGCACAGAGAGGGTCCATACATAATTTGCTCATAAGATGACACACGGTAGAGACGGCACGCAAACATAACCTGGCTCTAGAGCGCACAACTTCATCCTATGCTGTGTCCATGGATGGGAAAAGAATTCTTTAGTCCTGTAGACCAGACTTTATGCTATGACCAAACATTTGCCTGGCTCTCCCCTGTAATTTTGCGGACTGAAGTGGGATAGTATGCTCCACAACTAAGGTTACTGTGCGTGGTAAGCACCATTAAGAGTACTTCAGTGTTTTCATCTTTCTTTCAAGAAAGTGTTTTCTTACCTTTCACTTGTATTTTGAAAGCAATTTGTAATCTAACACTTTATTGGAAGGAGAGTATGGTTTGGGAGAATCCAAAAACTTATTTTTAGTCATGCCAATTGTCATAGTTCTTGAGCTGTTCTTCTGCAAGGAAGACAAAACTCTCTGATCTGTATTTTGATACAATGATTCCACCTCTTTAACAGAATTCCCTAAGAATAATGGTGAGGGGGCGCCTGGGTGGCTCAGTCAGTTAAGCGTCCACTTCGGCTCAGGTCACGATCTCACGGTCCTTGAGTTCGAGCCCCGCGTCGGGCTCTGGGCTGATGGCTCGGAGCCTGGAGCCTGCTTCTGATTCTGTGTCTCCCTCTCTCTCTGCCTCTCCCCCGTTCATGCTCTGTCTCTCTCTGTCTCAAAAATAAATAAAAACGTTAAAAAAAAAAAAATTAAAAAAAAAAAAAAGAATAATGGTGAGGATGTTAGCCTGTGTGAAGTGAAAGCATTGGTCTTTGAGACTAGATGTTATTAATTTCAAATTACTTCACATCTGCTTCACACACTGGCTAGATTTAATCATACATGGCATTTCTGAAAAGTATCACATGATAGGAAGAATATGTATATTCTGTTAACATACCTGCACATGTGCAAATATACTTTCTACTTTCTCCTTTTTTCCCCAATCTTGATTTAGTTTCTTTTTAGTAAAAGCATCTAAGAATTTAATACTTCCAGTATTTATTTCATTGAATACTTCACCTCTGATAAAAGAGTTTTTCCAGGAAAATGTTTCCTTTCGGTTTTTTAAATGTAACTCGCTAGGGGTGCGTGGGTAGCTCAGTCAGTTAAGCATCCAACTTCAACTCAGGTCATGATCTCCCAGTCTGTGAGTTGGAGCCCTGCATTGGGCTTTGTGCTGACAGCTCAGAGCCTGGAGCCTGCTTCAGATTCTGAGTCTCCCTCTCCCTCTGCCCCTCCCCCCACTCTCTCTCTCTCAAAAATAAAAATAAACATTAAAAAAAAGTTTTTAAAATATAACTCCCTAGCTAGTTGCACTTGTGGGGAAGTTGTGTATATGTTCTATAAAAGCTATCTGAGCCATGAGAGAATTTACACACAATCAGAAAGGCTAAATTTCATAAAAACAAGTTTTGTAAAATGGGTTCCATGAACTACTTTTGAAAGTACTTATTAATTCTCTGAAAATAATGGGACTCTTAAGACCATGTTTTTCTTATAAATCATCACAACTAAATATTTGTGGAGATAGGTGGAAAAACATACTTTACCATGTGAAATTGTAAACAGTCTACAGAAAAGGGGAAGTTAACAGGTGACCTCAGTAAACTGGCAGACTTTTAAATATAAGACTGCATAAAAACACTTTAACATACAAAAAGTAAGATTTATTGACATCCCCTTTAAATGACTGTGCAAGGACGAATGCCCCCGATGATACATAGGTCCTAAAACCTAAACATGCAAATGTTACCTTATTTGGCAAAGGTACTTTGAGGCTATGATTAAGTTAAAGCTCCTCAGATGGGAGAGATTGTTCTGGATTAGATGGGTATACCCTAAACGTAATCTCAAGTCCTTATAAGAAAGTGGCAGAGGGAGATTTAGCTACAAAAGAAGGTTATGTCACAAAGGGAAAAGAGGGAGAGGTTGGAAGATGTGTACAGTGCTGGCTTTGGAGATGGAAGAGGCCATCAACCGCAAATGCAAGGAATATAACTCTAGAAGCTGGAAAAGGCAAGGAAGCCATTCTCTCCAGAGGCTCCTGAAGGACTGCAGCCCTGCTCACATCTTGATTTCACCTCCAGTGAAACTGATTTTGGATTTCTGACATCTAGAACTTTAAGGGAATAAATATGTGTTGTTTTAAGCCAAGAACTTTTTTTGGTACAACAAACATAAGAAACTAATACAACAGTAGATGACATAGTAGTCCCCACCTTATGTGCAAGACGTGTTTCAAGACCTGCAGTGGATGCCTGAAACCACAGGTAGTACCAAACCCTACCTATCCTGTGTTTTTCCCTATACATTTATACTTATGATAGAGTTAAACTTATAAATTGGGCACAGTAAAAATAACAGTAACTAATAGAATATACTGTAATAAAAGTTATGTGGTCTCTCGATCTCAAAATATTTTTGTTTATTTTAATAATTTTTAAATGTTTATTTATTTTTGAGAGAGAAAAACACAGAGACAGAATGCGAGGGGGAGAAGGGCAGAGAGACACAAAATCGGAAGTAGGCTCCAGGCTCTGAGCCGCCAGCACAGAGCCCAATGTGGGGCCTGAACCCACGAACTGTAAGATAACAACCTGAGCCGAAGTTGGATGCTTAACCAACTGAGTCACCAGGCACCCCTCAAAATATCTTATTAGGCTGTACTCACCCTTTGTGCGATGACGTGAGATGATAAAATGCCTACGTAATGCCAAGTGAGAAGAATGATGCAGGTACTGTGATGCAGTGGTAGGCTACTATTGACCTTCTGACAAGAGATCAGAAGGAAGATCACCTGCTTCAGAACTGCAGGTGACTAAAACCGTTGAAAGTGAAACCATGGATAAGGGAGGGGACTATGGCACAAATCCTCATCCAGTTAAAATCTACTAATTCTCCACCATTTATAGGATTAGTTTATTCTAAATTCTATTAAAAGTAAGTTTCTAATCATATTTCTCAAGTAATATGTTTACTCAGTAGGGGAAGAATTCCTGAAAACAGCATAAAATCTTAATAGAAGCAATTTTGAATATCTTAAAGCACTTTTAGGCAATTTGTTTACCAACTGGGTATCCTCAACTGCAGTGTAATTTGATAAAAATTAAAGCTCAGGAGTAAAAAATGATTGCTATGGGAAAAGTTACAGTAATTGTTCAAGAATAACAAGTGTAGTTGAGTAGTGACTCTGTTTTTCTCCCCATTTCACTAAACATCAAATCAACACGTGATTCGGAAGTAGCACTGTTGCAAAAATGAAACAGTTGAAGGATGGGGAAACGTGAAGAAACCAACATTTTGTTAAATTTCTACTACATGTAAATGCCTTATATATATACACATATATGTATATATTCTCATTTCCTATCAAAATAACATTAAAAGATAAAAGGAATTTTTTTTAATTTTTTTTTTTAACGTTTATTTATTTTTGAGACAGAGAAAGACAGAGCATGAATGGGGGAGGGTTAGAGAGAGGGAGACACAGAATCCGAAACAGGCTCCAGGCTCTGAGCTGTCAGCACAGAGCCCGACGCGGGGCTCGAACTCATGGACCGCGAGATCATGACCTGAGCCGAAGTCGGCCGCTTAACCGACTGAGCCACCCAGGCGCCCCAAGAGATAAAAGGAATTAAAAAAAAAAAAAAGACTTACTAAAGGGATTTAACTAATTGGTCACAGGTCACAACTACTATCGATGTTTTTTCCTTTTGATGTTTATTTTATTTTTGAGAGAGAGAGAAGGGGGGGCATGAAAAGGAGGGAGCAGAGAGGGAGAAAAGGACATAGGATGCAAAATGGAATGGGCTCCACGCTGACAGCAGCGAGCCTGAAGTGGGGCTCAAGCTTACAACTTTGAGATCACATCCAGAGCTGAAGTCTGACACTCAACTGACTGAGCAATCCAGGCACCCCAGTATTTCTGACATTGAATAGCATGCCTAAATCCAAAGCCCACGACTTTCACTATTCCCAAACAAGAGAATAGTGTCTGTCAATGAAAACTAGACTTAAATTTCCTTTTTCTTTACTTCTGAGTAACTCAGTAACCAACTCAAAATTTCCTAGCTTACAAATTTTTATGTCAGGCTAACAAAATACATTCTATTTCCTCATTTCCTTAAGACAAGCATTGTAACTGTACAAGTTATTATCTACACATATATATTAGAAAATAGCCTCCCTCTTTCATTAGATCCTTTTACAAGAATATCTTATTTTATTTTTAATTTTTTTTTAAGTTTATTTATTTGAGAGAGAGAAAGCACAAGTTGGGAGGGGAAGAGAGAGAGGGAGAGAAAGAATTCCAAGCAGGCTCTGCACTGCCAGCACAGAGCATGACATAGGGCTTGGGCCCACAAACCATGAGATCATGACCTGAGCCGAAGTCGGATGCTTAACCGACTGAGCCACTCAGGCGCCCCTACAAGAGTATTTTAAAACACAAAAATATTCAGCACTCAAACTACAAATCTAAATATATAACATTTAAAGAAGTAAAATACAATCAGCACAAAGAAATCAACAGAAACAGACCCATAAATGACACTGATAGGATAAGTAGACAAGGACATTAAAACATTTATTTTAACTACAGTCCACAGGTTCAAGAAGGCAGAGGAAAGCACAACCATGTTAAGGAGAGTCTTGAAGATATATAAAAGCTTCAAATCAATTTTCTAGTGATGACTAATATGCTGGTTGTAATTAACAGCCAACTAGACATTTCAGGAGGAAAAAAAAAAAACAAGTTAATGTGAAGATATAGAAATAGAAACTATCCAAAATAAAGCACAGAGGGAAAAAAAAAATCACTAAAAAAAATTAAGTATTCATATGATTATTGAAAACAATTCCGGGGTGCCTGGGTGGCTCAGTCGGTTGAGCCTCCGACTTCAGCTCAGGTCATGATCTCATGGCTTGTGAGTTCGAGCCCTGCATCAGCCTCTGTGCTGACAGCTCAGAGCCTGGAGCCTGTTTCAGATTCTTTGTCTCCATCTGTCTCCAGCAGCCCCTTCCCTGCTCATGCTCTGTCTCTGACTCTCTCAGAAATAAACAAACATTAAAAAATTAAAAAAACAAAAAACAAAAAATTCAAAGAGGCCTAATACACATCTAACTGAAGTCCTCAAAGATGGGAGAGACGAAAAAAATACATGAAGAAATATGGTTGAAAAATTTCCAAATTTGATATCATAAAGCCACAGACCCAAAAAACTCAATAAATCAGAAGCACAAAGAGAAACGTGAAGACAATTATACCAAGGTATACCACAATTAAATTGCCTAAAACCGACAATGGAGAAAAAGTCTTAGCAGTCTTAGGGTGGTGGGGCACGTTACATAAACAAGAACAACGATAAGAATGACAGCAGACTTCTCATCAGAAGCAACTCAAGCCAGGAGACAGCAGAACAACATCTTACAAGTACAGAAAGGAAAGAACTCATCAAACATTCTCTACCCAGAAAAAATTCTTTCAAAAGTGAAATTGAATTTAATAAAAGTGAAAGAAATTAAAATGTCTTGGAACTAGACAAATATGATGTTTACCTAACATGTGAATGCAATGAATGCTATATACTTTTAAATGGTTAGTGGTTACTTTCACATTTTATCTCAAAAAAATTCTTTTTAAATGAGAGTGAAATGATTTTCTCAAACACACAGAAATTGAGAGACTTCATCATCAGTTGATCGGAAACCTAAAAGGATATTAAAAAGAAGCTTCAGGTAGAAGAAATTGATACCATATAGCTATCTGGATCTACTCAAAGTAATGAGGAACATAAAAATGGTAAATACAACATTTTTTAATTTTTAAAATATCTTTAAAAATAAATGACTGTTTTAGTAAAAAGTAATCACAATGTACTATAGGGTTTATATTAGAAGTAAAATGTAAATGGGGCACCTGCATGGCTTAGTCAGTTGAGCATTCACCTCTTGATTTCAGTTCAGGTCATGCTCCTAGGGTCATGGTATCGAGCCCTGTATCAGGCTCTATGGTGAATGTGGAGCCTGCTTAAGTTATTTCTTTCTCTCTCCCTCTCTCTCTCTCTCTGCCCCACCCCTCTACCCAACTTGCACATGCTTTCTCTAAAATAAAATAAGGTAAAATGTGTAACAGTAGCACAAAGGTAGAAGATAACACGATACTACTGTAAGGTTCTTATTATATGTGAAGTGATATAATATCACCTGAAGGTAGTCTGTGATAAGTTATAGAGTTGACCCTTGAACAATACAGAGGTTAAGGGTGCTGAACCCCTGTGTGGTTAAAAACCCATATATAAATTTCACTTCTCCCAAAGTTAACAGCCTACTGTTTGACCAGAAGTCTTACCAATAATATAAACAGTTGATTAACAAGTAGTTTTTATTACATTATATTATACACTGTATCCTTACAATAAAACTAGAGAAAAGAAATGTTACTAAAATCCTAAGAAAAAATACATTTAGAGTACTGTATTGGTGGGTGCCTGGGTGGCTCAGTCAGATGAGCATCTGACTTTGGCTCAGGTCATGATCTTGTGTTCATGGGTTTAAGCCACGCATCAGGCTCTGTGCTGACAGCTCAGAGCCTGGAGCCTGCTTCAGACTCTGTGTCTCCTTTTCCCTCTGCCCCTCCCCTGCTCGCATTCTGTCTCTTAAAAAAAAAAAAAAAAAAAAGTACTATATTGTGGTACCTTGGTGGCTGAGTCACTTGGGCTTCTGACTCTTGATTTCAGGTCAGGTCAGGTCAGGATCTCACAGACATGAGATCGAGCCTGAGTCAAGCTCTGCACGAGGCATGGAGCCTGCTTGAGATTCTCTCTCCTTCTGACCCTCCCCCACATGCATGCTCTCAAAAAAACAAACAAAAAAAAAGTACTGTATTGATTGAAAAAAATCCACATATAACTGATAACTGGATCTGTGCAGTTCAAACTGGTGTTGTTCAATGGTCAGCTGTATACTATAAACTCTAAAGAATCATTTAAAAAAGGAACTAGAGGTAGTTAATAAACCAATAAAATAAATAAAAGGAACCATAAAAGATACTCAAGTTTGCCAAAATAAGTCAAAAGAGAGACAGGGAGGAGAACAACAACAACAAAAACAGACGGACAAACAGAAAGCAAGTAAAATAGTAGACAAACCTGATCATATCAGTAATCATATTAAATTAGACACAATCTAAACATCCCCATTAAAAGCCAGAGGTTTTAAGATTGGATATAAAGTAATACTCAACTATAAGATGCTTATTAAAATTTTTAAATCATTAAAAAAATAAAATCATTTGAAACACAAACACACATACAGATTAAAAGTAAGAGGATGAAAAAATATATACCTTGCAAACATGAGTGTACTCCCATCCCCAGACTGTAAGCTCCATGGGGGCAAGGGCCATGTAGATTCTATCTGCTCTTATGTCTCCAACACCCAACAAAGTGGCATGCAGTATGTATTAAGCAAATGAAAGCCTTTAGAATTTGTGGAAATTTCTATCCCACATTACTATTCGCAGGCTTACAATATCCAAGGTATTAGCAGCTGTTCTATTAGCTGTACCCCACTGTCTATTCTCTTTGTCCTACCCAATCACAAGGAGGCTGAGAAACCCAGTAACTAAATTTGTTAGATCTATGCCAAAAGTGAAAGGGTAGTGGTTCTGAGTGAGGGTCTGGTTAGGTTTCCTTGAGTAAAGAACATCTATCTGGCTGCTCTGAGAGCACAGTACTGAATATTTCTTAGGCTACCATTCTTTGTGAGACCAGCTAGAAGCCTTGTGCCATGAAACGGATACTAGAGAAACAGAGAAAGAGAAAATGTATTTGTGAATTTGATTTTTAAAAGTATAGAGAGATTAAGCAGGGATTCAGCTATTGCAACTTACACTACCCACCCCCTTTCCCCCACAAAATTTATACATACATGTGTCTCCTCTCCACCCTATCCTCACCCCAAGCTAGGCAGTAGAACGTGAACTATCAGGAGTTAAAGGACTGACTCCGGGTATTGCTGTATCTGTTCCTTTCCTTCTACAAAGTTTAGAATATGCTATTCTTAGTGGGAATTAATACATGGTGTTAAGATGTGTAAGCTTCATATAATACATTTTAACATTTCAACAGGTTTTATGCATGGTACTAGGTATATAACATGCTCTAGCCTTCATGGACTTTAGGAGAAAATTACCAACTGTGACTGTAATTGATCAGTGGTTGCCAAGGAAAATAAAGAGCTATGAGAAAGAAAGTACACAATGGGAATGGAAGAAAAGGGAACTAATTTAGACTGGATACTTAGTTAAAGAGCGAGAATCAGAGTGTTAACAGCATTTCAGACTCAAATACATGTGTGGCGAAATGTGTTTTCCAAAGATGGCTGCAACAGTATCTCTGTCCTTCTTCAAGAACCCTCCCATCCCCTTATCAGGAGGTAGAGTCTGTGTCCATTCCCCTTAAACTTGAATGGCCCTATAAGACTGGACCAAAATAATAAGGCAAAAGTGACCCTGTGACTTTAGATGCCAGGCTGTAATAGGCCACTCAGCATCAGCCTGGTTCTCTCAGGACACTCACTTTTATTTTATTTTTTATATAAAGTTTATTGTCAAATTGGTTTCCATGCAACACCCAGAGCTCATCCCAACAGGTGCCCTCCTCGATACCCATCACCCACTTTCCCCTCCCCCCCACAAGGACACTCACTTTTAGAACCTGGCCACCATGCTGTGAGTAAAGCCAATCAGCCTATGGAGAGGAACCAAGGCCCCTAGCCTTGGCCGAGTTCTCAGTCAAAAGCAAACATGATCTTGCCAGCTATATGAATGACTCATTTAAAAGTAGATACTGCAGCCCCCAGTTAAGCCACCCCAGCTAATGCCACATACCACAGAGATGAGCCATCCCAACCAAGCCCTGTCCCAAGTTCCAAATTCATGAGCTAATTAAATGATTGTTGTTATTATAAGACACTAAATTTTGGGTGGTTTGTTATATAGCAAGAGATAATCAAGATAATGTGCAAAGATCCTGAGGCTCGCAAGAACTTGGCAGTTCCAGAAACTGAAAAGTACAGTGAGGCTTAAAGGCAGATATAGAAAATGACAGCACCAATATCAGCAGCAACTGACAGCTAACACTTGGTATTTGTGTTATACAGGCATTGTTCTAAGTGACTCATGTATTCTTTAATCATTACAATTCTGTTGGTAGGTACTCTTAAAACACTGATTTTATATGGAAAATCAAGGCACAAAATAGTTGAATGACTTGCCAAAGTCCGCACACTCAGGCAATCTAGTGCAAAAGCCTATCTTATGCAAAATTCTATACTGCTTCTCAAATGACAGAATGGCATAAAATGAGGTGGAGACAGGTAGATTAAGACCAGGCTATGCAGACTTTTTAGACCATGGTAGAAAGTATAGGTATTAATCGTTGAATAATGCGATATGACTTAAGCAGAGTGGTCTATGATCCAATTTATATGTAAAAGATCATCCTGGCTGCATGAGAAGAACAGATTAGAAGAAAGGCAATGTTTCACAACAAGGTACTGTTTGAGAATAAAATTAGGAAGAACTAAAATATCATGGTTTTGTAATATAATGGATGGATCAAATTGATTAACATGGAGTCCCATGATCAACTTTAACATACAAAAAAAGAAATGCCAAGAAATTTTAATGTGCCTTCTAGAGTAATACAATACACTGGAAGTGTACCACACTACCTATAACATATTCTTGTGGGGGAAAAAAAATTCAAAACTGAGTCCACTTAAACCTAGATTTAATTGTAAGTTTACCAGTAATAAGAGAACAGAGGAACATGTTACATGACACTATGAGAACATAGCCTGCCAATCCAGAATGTGGAAGATTTCCAGATGACATATTTGATAAATAGCCAGCAGGAAAGGTGGCTATTATAGATTCAAAGACTCAAGAAATTTATCAACCAAATGTAATTTTACAGGTAAAACCATATGATGTCTAGACTTGCTTTAAAATAATACTAAGAGGATCAGGCAGTATAGATGAAACAATATATGCCATATGTATATTAACTGTTGAACCACAGTGAAAGATGACAGGGGGTTATTATACAATTCTCTTAATGTTTTTATATACTTAAAACTTTCCATAATACAGACTTTAAATTTAAAAAATTTAGGAGTCTATCTAAGCTTCTCAAATCCAACCAAGATAAGGCTGTAAACTCAGGCAGGAATGATCACGCTAATGACTAAGCACAAAACCTCCCCAAGTGCTTCCCCTTTGTCTTCAAGAAGATACAAGAGGAAAGTAGAGAACTACGTAAGTTAGAAACAAGGATTTCTGAGAGGTGGTTAGGCAGTGCCTCTAGCACTCTCTGGGCGAGAGGCGGCCTGATGTATCTGAGTGGTAAATGGAGATCAATGCATGGGGTGTAGCAGTGGATATCCAATAAAATACCCTTACTTATCAAGCAAACTTCTGATTACAATCTGGCTTCCACTGTGGCATTTTTTCTATGGCAGATGATGTATTTTTAATGACTTATAATAAATAATTAACTAATAAGTTGCCATCTTAGTTTATGTATCAGTCTCTTTTGAATTTTCATAGGGGATAATCACTCCACAGTGCCCAAAAATCACACATCCTAAGTAGTGAACTAAAAAGACCAGAATTTACCATCTGATGACACCAAAATATTGCAAACTTTTCAACAGGAGCCTTTCTCTACATTGTTATACATCTTTCACAAATAGATCATGTGTTATTTTTGATGGTTTTTCTACTTAAAATTTCATATATTAAATTTTAATCTGAGTAACTTAACAATATCTGATTTTAAGAATCCCATAATTGGTGAACAATCTTTAATAAAAAAGACCAAATCAGATATTTAAATACTTCTCTGTAGACTTAATAAGATGATCAGTAAGATGGCCTAACTATAGTTATCATAAAAACAGCACTACTTAAATTTGACTTTTTTAATTTTATAAGATTTATTACAGTGATTTCTATCATATACAATATTCAAACTTCAAACTTCCTTACTGAGTAGTATTTTCATGATTCCATCAAGATCCCCCAAAATCAGAATATTTCAAGACAGTCAATGAAATTAGAACATTAAACAGATAAGGCTGTCTGGGTGGCTCAGTCAGGTAAGCCGCTGACTTGATTTCAGCTCAGATCATGATCTCAGTTTGTGAGTTGGAGCCCCACATTGAGCTCTGCGCTAACAGTGCAGAGCCTGCTTGGGATTCTCTCTCTCTCCCTTTCTCTCTGTTCCTCCCCAACTTGTACTCTCTCTGTCTCGAAATAAATAAACTTAAAAAAAAAAAAAAAAAAAAAAAGAACATTAAGCAGATAATTTCTTTGGACATAAAATAGAAAGGGAGGGATGATTTTAATGGGTATTTGATAAGAAGATGGATAAATTCCATAAACTTATTTTTCGACCTTTAGTAGTACCAAAGCTTAATTTTTTTCATGTTGCCTATTTAGAAGTTAAACAAATTCAGCTGAGTACCAGAAATGTAACTGTATAAAAGCCACAATAACAATAACCACAATGTAGTGAGTAGTTAAGTGCTCCACTGTTTCAACAAACTTGCTTGTATTTTGTCCTCTAATGTTCACAATTCTATCCCCATTTTATAGATGAGGAAATGGAGACCTACAAAACTTAAGTAACTTCTCCAAGATCACAGAGCTAAAGAAGATCAATAATTTAAATTAGGCCACTAGCTGGCTCAAGAGACCTTGATGTGACTACTAAGCCACCCTGTACTGTGCCATACTGTGCCAGGCTAGGCTTTGCCACAGCTACAGCGTCCGTGGCCTAAATCTCCTAAGGTTTTTAAAGAAAAAACCAAAAAAACAAACAAAAACACTTTAAAAAATCCTACCAGTGCCATCAGAGTTTGATGATGAAATTACATCTTACACAACAAAGGATAAAGTAAAAATGTATTTCATTTTCAAGCCTCTCTTAACTGCCTCTTAATTCTATAAAATTCTATAAAAAAGAAAAATACTGCTCAATTCACTAGTTGAGACAAATCCCTTCAGGGGCGCCTGGGTGGCGCAGTCGGTTAGGCGACTCACGGTCCGTGAGTTCGAGCCCCGCGTCAGGCTCTGGGCTGATGGCTCGGAGCCTGGAGCCTGTTTCCGATTCTGTGTCTCCCTCTCTCTCTGCCCCTCCCCCGTTCATGCTCTGTCTCTCTCTGTCCCAAAAATAAAATAAAAAACGTTGAAAAAAAAAAAAAATTTAAATCCCTTCAACAGGAAATTCCCTTTAAAAAAAATTCTACCAAAACTGTCATAATAAGATTAAAATCAGCAAAGGGGTACAGGTACTTTGAGGGACTAGAAAGAGAACAAAAGCCCACCCTACCCAAAAAAACTAAAAATATTTATATTTATCACGGGAGATAGGATAAGTTAAAGCTGCAAAACTGCTTCCAAAATAGTTAAGGACTTAGTAGGAAGCTGAGGAATGTTCAAGTGCTTATACCAATCAACTGACTTCTGTGACTTTCCCAGGTGTGAAAGAAGAGGAAAAAAACTTAAAGATCACCTCTACACTCTGGTTCCCCAGGAGTGTCTGTGTGTTGTGGGTGGTATGTGTACAGGACAAGTGAGAAATGAGAAGATAAATATTAAATGTAATCCCAGACCTCAGAAGAGTTTCAAAACTTCCCACACCACAAGGGTTCAGGAGGTTTTCCACAGAAAAGACATCTACTGTTAAGAAATTGGTGGTGCTCTGGCAAACTTAATACTAGGTTGGTTTCCTAAAACAATGGAATGTTCTCTAAAGAAGGAAAAGGGCAGCTGAGGGGGGAAAAGGTAGCATATTAAAGTAACTCTGAATTTAACACTATAAAAATTGAACATACCTCTTTCATGCTTCATTTTTAGCAGAATGGAGACCAGGAAAACCCTTCTAACACACAGCTTTCTGTTTCTCAGGTAAAGCAACAAACTAGATTTTGACTCCTTCAACAACTCATGGCTTTACCCTAGTTTGGGCCCTCCAAGCTCCTGGCTATTGATGGTTGGTAATCTCTCCCATTCTTCACCTCTTTTCCCAAGGCTCTGACCAGCCCTCACTTTCTACATTTTCAGCAGATGGCCTTGTCTTTCACCATTTTCTAGAATTTACCATGAGGGCAGGGCTCTTTGTTCATAGATGTATCTCATACACATAGAATAGTGCCAGACACAAAGCAAGTACTTAATAAATATTTGTTTGTTAAATGAATCAATTGATGAATTGTGGAAATGAAGTCCCCCAGCTAAGGAACTCTTTCCCAACCTCCTGCCCTTTAACCTACAAACTTAATCTAGTCATTTCCTTCCTTACAGCCTCCCCTCCAGTCCATGTGGAAGATAAGCCTACTGAGGTTGACTACTCTACCTGTGCTTCAGATCGCAATCTCGCCCATCTCTTTCCTCAGTAATTATCCCTCTCTACTCTAATTTTCAAATACCCCCAGCTATGAACTCCTTTCCCAGGGCCTCAAAGAATGCTTAATCCTATTTTGAAGCAAAACCAAAAAAATTTCCTAACCCTGCAGCTTGCTGAAGTTACACTATTTCAAAGAAGCTTGCTCTTAAAGAAGTCTACACTTTTGGTCTCTGCTTCCTTATCCATTCCATTAGCACCATCACCGTGTGGCACTTTGGCTTCCATCTCAGCCTTCTCAAACCTCTCATGGTAAGGTCATTAAAGGACCACTGCCTACCCCGTCTAAGAGCTACTTTTGCTTCCTTTGGTGTTTCTGCTACATTTGATCCTGGCTATTCATTTCTTAAAATTCCCTTTTCTTGGCTTTTTGGCACTATTCTCTCACTGTTTTAGCCTGACAGTTTTCTCCGCTCCTTTGCCTGTCCCTTAAATGACTATTCCCTCAGAGAGGCTTCATCTGCTCTTTTCTATAAATATCCTGAATGAGCTCATCCACATTCATACTTTCAACCATTACTTACGTATTGTACTGACTCCCAAAACTCTATCCTCAGCCCAGTCCTTTTTACCTAAGCTCCAGACCTGGATATCCAACTGGAAGACATTCCCATGTGGATGACCATAAATATATCAGCTTTTACCTAATTTGTCATTTCACCTCACAGCAAATTTCTCATTTCCTACCTCAACTAATTGCTGACGAAGCCAATCTCCTTATCCCTCTATACCTACACAGTTCATCATTAACTCCTATAAATACTAGTAGGTAAACCTCTTTTAAATTCAGCCCCAGTTCTACTCTATCTTAATGCCAGCCATTATTGTTGACTAAACTGCTATAACTAACCTATTACACAATTAAACTTGAGGGTCTACAAGACCCCCAACCATTTTTCACACACACTTCCCTCCCCCAAGCCCCCAAATCCAAAACTTGCAATATGAGTAGTTAATATAAAACACAAGTATAGTAATAACTCTATTGGCTTAAAACTGTTCCTTTGCTCACCATTACTTAAAGCGACGGCCTCTAAAGTGGGGTACAAAAAGTTTTCTCCTCTTTCATTTCTGTTTTTATGTGTTTTAGAATATATCTATATGAATATATATATACAGACAGTAGAACTTTGAACAGAATTAGATACATATGAAGGAATTTACTTCAAATATTTTATTGATATGGGTACTTCATGGCACATAGTCATCACATGACCCTGGACTAATTTTTAATCAAATCTACTTTTATACTGTATATGAATTAGGCCAAACTACCTTAATTTTTTTTTTTTTTTAAGTTTATTATTTTGAGAGAGCCATAGACATCACAAGTTGGGGAGGGGCAGAGAGAGGGAGACAGAGAATCCTAACCAGGCTCTGCACTGTAAGCGCAGAGCTTGAACCCACAAAACTGTGAGATCATGACCTGAGCTGAAACCAAGAGTCAGACGCTTAAGGGACTGAGCCACCCAGGTGCACCTACCGTAACTTTCTAACTAGCATGTGTCACCTGTGAGGCTCTACGTATGCCACCCCTCTGCCTGAAATGTCCTAATATCCACTCACATATGTTCTGACTTCCCATTGACCACCCTCCCCATCAACTCATCTCTCAAAACAAACCTAACTTGCTATATGAAGCTTTTTTTGACCTTCCCAGGTAGAGGTGGGCACTGCCTTCTCGGTCAGAGACACGTGCATTACATTACAGCAGTAATGTAATTTCTTGTTTACATGGCTGTCTAGTCATCTTTGTACTGACAGCGCCTAGCATGATTCATGACACAAATTAAGTGTGTTATGTTTGTTACCAGTGCTCAAGAGGCACAGTGGTATGAAAAAAACCACAGCAACACCTTAGTTACCTGAAACAGTTGAAAGAGTAAGTGCTTTGTTTTGCTGAGGTCTGGGCTGATGATCAATTTTAACTTTTCCCATTTTGAGATGTGTTTGCATCATGCATTGAGTTTTCAGGTGTTGGTAACAGCGAGAGATTTTTAGAAAGCCAACACTTTATCATTTACCAAGTTCTAATCAATTAACCACCAACAGTGTCAACACATTCTAAAAAACGACTTATATAAATTAAAATGCTAAGGCTCAGTGATTCTGGTCAAACATAGCAAATTAATTGCATACATTTATCTTCCTTTTCTGAAATCCCACTAAAATGTAAGTGAAGGGAAAAGAAGGTATAAACCCATAACACCAAAGAACAGAAGTGACACCAGTGCACAAGTAATTCAAATACGGTTTGAAAGATGTAATTTTAAAAGAAGGAATAGTACTTGACTTGGCAAAGGCAAGGAAACTAAATTGCCTGCAAAGAGGGAACTAGTAAATGAACTTGTGGGATTTACAGGCAATGGGATACAGAACAGAGCGTAAGGCATAGGATGAAAATTGGGAATTGATTGAAAATTTAAATAACGAAGCAGTAAGAGTCCCCACTCCCTCCACAGTCCAGCAACAACCTTGCCCAAGAGCAGGAGACAAAGATGGGGCCTAAAACAGGAGTGTCTTAACACTTTCTCTTAAGAAAGCCGGAAAACTAAACCATGGCCCTCCAAAAACTCTCCCCTATGTGGTATTCAGATTATACAGGTACATACAGTATATAGGTACATAGAGAAGAAAATACTTACCTTGCTCTAGGAATGCCACGAGTTATATATAGTGGAAGATCATTCTCTAGATAAAGTGAACAATCTCAGACAACAATCTCAGAATTTTTAAAGAGAAAATCTCCCAAATTTAGGGAAACTAACCGGATTGAAAGGGCCCAACAGAGACTATTTACTGACACTTGGGGACCACCCAAGAAGACCACCACCTAAATGCTTAACATGAAGTTCACTAATGACATGACTCACTAAGTCACAAAGAGCTTTGAATCAGCTTTTCAATATCTCCAATACATAGATGAGGATCACCAGGTATTTCAGGAAACTTTCCAACATGATAGAAACTAAACAAAACACAACAAAAAGAACAGAAAAAAAGGTAATTTAGGAAACAGAAAACAAAACTATAAAACACTATAAAATTCCTCAAATAAGATACTGAAAAAGATGGTTTGCAAATTAAAATTTATATGGAAATTAAAAATCCAGGTCATGATTTCAGCTCAGGTCATGATCTCAGGGTTCATGAGTTCAAGCGCTGTGTACAGCTCTGTACTGACAGTGTGGAGCCTGCTTGGAATTCTCTCCCTCTCCCTCTGCCCCTCTCTAGCTTGCTCTCTAGGTCTTTCTCAAAATAAATAAAAATAAACTTAAAAAAAAAAAAGAAGTGTTAGAAGCTGGAAGTCAAGGAAACTTCCTCAGAAGGCAGATTAAAAGGGGGAAAAAATGGTAGAAAAGACAAAAAGGAAGTCCACCATCCAACCAATGGACAATTCATAAAGAGAAGACAAAATGTACAGGTAAATTTTTTTAGCAGAAGAAAATCTCCCAAATTTAGGGAAACTAACCGGATTGAAATGGCCCAACAGAGACTTAAACAGCAAAATGGTAAAAAAAAAAAAAAAAAAAAAAAAAAAAAAGAAAAGAAAAAGAAAAAGAAAACATACAAACAAAAAAAGCCCTCACACTGTATCTAGAGATATAGACTCAATTATAAAAGGAGGAGGCAGAGGAGACACTTTCACATATACTATGGCTCAAAATTCATCTCCCACTGAGCCATTTTCAGGTACTACAGGAAAACGAGCTTCAGTAAAACCAAGAAAGAAAACAATGTCCGGGAGATACAGTGCAAATAAGTAAATAAATGGGCATAAAGAGAGAGGAAGGTTTAGGATGAGAACTACATAGTATGCCTAAAGAGTACCTAGTCCATATTGCATCAGGAGTACAGAGGGCTATAGATTTTTTTTTTTTAGTTTAAAAAATAACTTGGAAACAGGGCCCCTGGGTGGCTCAGTCAGTTAAGCCTCCGACTTCGGCTCAGGTCATGATCTCATGGTTCATGGGTTCGAGCCCATGTCAGGCTCTGAACTGACAGCTCAGAGCCTAGAGCATGCTTCAGATTCTGTGTCTCCCTCTCTCTCTGTCCCTCCCTCCATTCACACTCTTTCTCCCTAAAAAATAAACATTTAAAAATTTTTAAAAATAAAAATAAAAAATAAAAAAAACTTGGAATGGACATAGAGGCATTTGACCATTTGGTTAACATCCATCCATACATGATACGGTGTGGCTGGAAGAACTCTAAGATGGCCCCAAGATTATTGCCCCCTGGCGGATGCTTTCTGCCTAAAACTTTCACCTTGAGTGTGGTAAAAGGGTTGAATAGGATGGGGTATCACAGAGGTGATAGGGTCACTCATCACTTGACTTTCAGTTAATCAAAAGGGAGGTTATCTTAGGACCCTCACTTATTTGGGTGAGTCCTTTAAAAGAAGTTGAAGGACTGGAAAGGGGTTCTTCCTCCTGGCCTCAAAGACACAGCTTCTGATTCTGAGTTCTACATCTGCAAGGCAACAAATTGACTCAAAAACCACATGAGCTTTAAAGATAATGTAGATCCATAATGTGTCTAGTTCCTGCCACCTTGACTGCTGTCTCATGACACCCTGAGAAGATCCAATTACTCCTGACTCACAGAAACTGTGAGACAAATGTACATTGTTTTAAGCCACTAAAATTGTGGTAATTTGTCACACAGCAATAGAAATGTAAAACTATGGCATGTGGACAAACTGAAGGGTATCTAAGCAGAATACACAACTTCAAAGGAAATAATACTCCAAATGCAAAAACTTCAGGAGTCAAAGCAGGCTCAAGTAATTTTAGAAATAATACATTTAGTAATACCAGAAAGCAGGATTAACTCTGAATAAGAAAGACACGTAACTGGTCAGTACTGCTGAAAGTAAGCAGGTTTAAAGAGATAGAGAGCAGTTTCAAGTTGTCCTGGATCTTTTAGCTAATAAAAAAATAGAGGAGAGGCTCAATCAAGGATTTCCCCTCAGTTCAGAATTTTAATTTTTGCAAACTGCAAAGAAAAAAAACCAAAAGCTTCAAGAATTGAGTTTTCATATGGCTACAAAGTTTCTCACATGTGTCAGCTTCATTTAGCAAATACAACGACTCTCCAAGCAAGGTCCTAGGACCAGCAGCATCAGCATCACCTGGGAGTTTGTTAGAACAGCAAATTTGTGAAACTCACTCCCAGACTCACTGAATCAAAAACTGGGGGTGAAGCCCAGGAATCTCAGATTTTAACAAGCCCTCTGGGTGATCCTGATACAGGTTCAAAATTAAGAACCACTCATCTAATGTCAATTTTTGCCAGTGCCCTACTACATTCTGGTCTTCCTTCTTTGGTCAAGAGGTAAAGCATTTCCAAAGATTTCCTAGATTAGTCACTAGCACCTGGCAGAAGCTTAAAAAAATGTTTGCTAAATAACTAATGTATTAGGCTTCAGATGTGTTTCTCTCACCAGAAGGTTTTTAGAAGAAATTGGATATGAACGACTTTAGGCAGGATGTGTTCTATTCACTTTCCCACAATCTTCATCAATCCCTACTGCCTTCTACCTCATATGTTCACATATTTTTCTGCCCAGCCAATGACAGCATTTGAATTTGACATCCAGAAAAAATAATTTATAATGAATAATTTAAAATCTGGATACAATATGGTCCAATCTTCTCTTACAAATTCCAGGCAAGTGAGTAACTTATAGCTGTCTCATGATGATTCAAACATGTACAATATATTACCCATCCATTTACAGGTTTCCTGGTCCAGCATTAAGCCCTAGGAAAGGTGTTTCAACATACCATCCCAAGATTTCTGTTCCTGGTCTGAAGTCTTCAGAAAAGTAGACCCTAAGTATTTCAAAGGTTCATCTGCCCAGTAACTACAGAGGTGGCTAACAGGGCTTTGACTGATGGAATTTATAATTTAATGTGAACTTTGGAAACTTTATATAAACCATGGACATGTAATAACATCAAATCATTTCTGAGAAACACTTCAATGAATTCAAAATTTAATGCATGAGCAGAGATTTAATTACACTAAAATTAGAATGCAGTTTCTTTCCATACCATCTACAAGGAAAACAAGATACATTTAATGAACTCATCACTAAGATACCAAGCTTCCACTAAATTAGAATGCTTCTTTTAACTATGAGGGGTTAGAAACCTCTCTCTAAATGAGTCACGACGTAGGTGAGCATCGATTTAGGATGCTCCGAAGTAATGATAGGAGCCTGAGGAGCTGGAGGAGCTGGGACACACTCTGCCATTTCATGGCGGCATAACCTCCTGTAAGTCACAACTCCCTTTGAGCTCTCTCTCCTTACCCACACAAGGTGTAGATAAGTACTAACACTCCGAAAACTCTTTACACTGAAAAACAAAAAACAATTGTTGCTATTAGCGTAACTAGTTCCTTAATCAATTGTTTAAAGACAAATGAAATAAGGGTAAGCTAAAACTGGGTTAAACACCTAAGTATATGTAAGAACAGTGACCGATTCTGATAATTTGTACTGTAGATATTATCATTTTTTAAACAGCCCTCACCCTAATAACCCAAGAGAAGTTCTAAAAACTTAATATATTCAGGGGGCTTGGGTAGCTCAGTTGGCTAAGTGTCCAACTCTTGATTTTGGCTCGGGTCATGATCTCACATTTTGTGGAATTAAGACCCGCAACTGCTGTGAGCACAGAGCCTGCTTGGGACTCTTTTTCTCTCTCTCAAAATAAATAAATGAACACTTAAAAAAATATAAAAACAGATCCTTCACAGAAAAAGCTAAAAGATTCAGAAAAACTAAAAAAAAAAATTAAAAAATTCACAATCATACCTCCCCAAAATAAACATGGTAGCACTTTAAGGAATTTTCTTCAAGTATTTTTATGTATATACAGAATGTATTTTATATAGATGAGGCCACAGAGAATATACAATTTGGCATCCTGGTTTCTAACTGACCACTGTATCATCTTTGAAAACATTCTTCAGGCTGGCTTCCTACCATACACATAGCCTACAGTTTAACCACCAATTATATATTAATGACTCAGAATATACTAGTATGTCACCAAATAAAACCAAATAGTAATATTCTCATTAATGCCTTTTTCTTTTCCCCACACTAATAGAAGTATCAATTCAGCATTCATAGAGTATTCAATGAAAGCAACAATGAAAATTAGACAACTAAAATTCTATATATTATCAGTTGAGTAAGGCAGCCTGCGAGATCTAGAATAGTTTGTTTTAAATCAACAGAAAGATGGGTTTAAGGATGGCTTGGGAGTATTCCCATTCAGCTGAACGTATACAGATCCCTGGCAGTACTGAGTAAACAAGAGTAGGTAGAATCCTCATTCTGTAAACATCTTGGGAGCTGGCAGGGCGATTACGCAAAGCACATGAATTTTAATGTTAAAATCCACGTGACAGAGATTCCTAACAACCCAGGAGAGAAAATGGCAGTTTTGCAAAAGGGAAGCATATAAAGATAAAGGGATAGGCTAAGCACACTCAAATATTTTGAGAGGTTCAAAGTAATTGTCCTATATGTTTAGTAATGTACAGACTTACCTTCTGTGAAGACTGACAGAAATTTTCTAACATGAGCACTTGGAGTTCTCTTATAGTCAAATCCACTTAAGATACTTTCTTAGAGACTTATTAAGAGCCTAATGGGGGAAACTGAAAATAACTAGGGCAGAAAATTGTAACTCACAAAAAAAGCCTTATTCAGAATAGCTCTCCTGAACTTCTTATAAATGCTTAAATGAAAACAGAAAGACAATAAAGTAAGATTGAGGCATGCTTAAAGGTAAAAGTAAAAAGAACCAACAATTTACCTAGAAAAATGATCAGAAAAATAACTGGTACATCCAACTATATACCTAATTGCTATTAGGAATCCGGATTTTCTGTATATGGAAAAAGGATTCTAATTTTCCCCAGATCCTTTCAACTTACATTGCACTTGCATGCTATACCATGAACTAGACGGTTAGCAAACACAATATATAGCACTCACAAGACATATGTACCAGAGCTGTGGCTCTCAGCACATTTCTAGTAAGGCTCTCCTATTAAACACAGGGACATGGGGTGCTGGTTAAATGTCTGACTCCTGATTTCAGCTCAAGTCATGATCTCATGGGTCGGGAAATGGAGCCCGCCGGTGACTGACTTAAGATTCTTTCTCTGTCCCTCCCCTGAGCATGTGTGCATGCTCTCTTTCAAAACAAAAACAAAAATATACACGAACAAATTTCCTCCCTTCTATGGGTTAAGGGGAGGGAGGAAGTCATGGACTCTTGTCTACAGCCCTCTGGACTCTGACACACGGATCCAGATGTGCCAATACACATGACATGATAAACATGACTTAAAAAGAAAGTAATGAAAGCTGCTTTGGTATCTGTGGTCCCTTGGCAGTTGTTTGTGTTTAATTTCTGTCTAACTCTTACTTGGTAATTTTATACAAAGTTCTCAATTCTTACAACTGCTCTCTGCCTTGAGGAACTAGCGCCAAACCCTCAAAGATAACATGAAAATGTTTCATGTTTTATGGAAGAACACTAAAAGAAAATATCTATAAAACAAACCTTTTGTTTTTTAAAGCTAATAGTAGCTATTAAGAGATTAAGGTGATTTTTTGAAAGCTAGCATAAGTATAAAGGTAAATTTTATTATGAAGGGAAAAGATTGACTCAATTGGTAAATTTTTGTATTTTATAAATAATTTTATTTTCTCATACAAGAAAGAAAAGAGGAACTTTTTGCCTTCCTCCAGTGGCCTACCTTAAAAGAGACAAGACAGTTATATATAAGTGAAATTCAGTGCTTAACTAAGTCAAATGTTAGTTCTACCTATTTAAAATTCTTTTAGCTACACAAAAGCCATTTTGGGTTCACAATCCATTAGTGAAGGGGGAACCTCATGAGAAAGAATATTTGTTTTTGTTTTTTTCCTTTGCAAGGTCACTAGAAAGATGTCCCTGTAAAATTAATTCTAAACTGTACTTAACAGTGAAGTGAGGTTTTTAAAAACTTTTTTTTTTATTTTTTTAATGTTTATTTATTTTTGAGACAGAGAGAGAGCATGAGCAGGAAAGGGGCAGAGAGAGAGGGAGACACAGAATGTGAAGCAGGCTCCAAGCTCCGAGCTGTCAGCACAGAGCTCGACTCGGGGCTTGAACTCGCGAACCGCAAGATCGTGACCCGAGCCAAAGTCAGACGCTTAACCGACTGAACCACCCAGGCGCCCCTTTAAAAACTTTTTAAAACAAGATGGGAAAATAAATGAAATACAGTTAGTTGACCCTTGACAATGTGGGTTAGGAGCGCCGATTCCCTCAACGGTGAAAAATTCACTTATAACTTCTGACTCCCCTAACACGTTACTAATAACCTACTGTTGACTGGAAGCCTTACTGATAACATCAACAGTCAATTAACACACTTTGTATATTATATACTATTTCTTTCAGTGAAGAGAGGGAAAGAAAACGTTATTAAGAAAATCATAAGGAAGGGGCAGGTGGGTGGTTCAGTCAGTTAAGCATCCAACTCTTGATTTCAGCTCAGATCATCCTCTCACAGTGCATGAGTTTGAGCCCCACGTCGGGCTCCCACGCTGACAGTGTGAAGCCTGCCTGGGATTCTCATACTGTCCCTCTCTCTCTGACCTCCCCACCCCCGGCTCGCACTCTCTCTCAAAATAAAAGAAATGAACCTAAAAAAAAAGAAAATCTTAAGAGAAAATACATGTATAATACTGCACTGTATTTATATAAAAAAATCTGTCTGTAAGTGGACTCACGCAGCTCAAACCCAAGTTGTTGAGAGATCTACTGATACAAGTGGATGAAAAAGACAGTATATATACCCATGTCCATAATTTCAACTTCTCCTCTGAAAAATATTGCTTAACACAAGCAGCATTGATTCTTACCAATCTCATCTCTTTTACTCAGATATTAGGGAGCACAGAAATGACCAAAGGTGTACTATTTATGATGGATGGGAAAAGGAGAATCAGGCTACAATTAAGAGCAGAAGTTCACTGATAAATCTGCTTCTTTTAACAGAGAGTGATAGTGAAATGTCCTAATTTTATGGAATATGGAGGTATGCTATAAAAACTAGGATTTTAACTATATGCTTTTATTTACAGGTTGAAGACCACTGAATGATCAGCTTTTAAAAAGTTTACCTACTCCTGCAATGCCTGGTCAGTAAGATTTGGAAATTTTATCTCAATTCTTTGTAGACAGGCTAAAATCTATATAAACACTGCTTATTACATGGAGATTCTTTTGAAATGAAGATACTTAATGAGTCCGAAATCTTACAATGCCCCAAAAGCACTCAATTTTTCAATACTTAACAGAGGAAAATCTCTAGGAAAATCTCACTTATTACAAGAACATAATGAATCTTATAAAACAGGGTCAATTTACTGTATAAGCCACAGATCACAAGGCATTACAAAGATGCAACACAAACAAAAAATTGCACATTTCCTTCAACTAAAGATAATCTTTACTAATTGAGATATAAATCTATTTAAAACATCTTATATACAGGGGCACCTGGGTAGCTCAGTCGGTTGAACATCTGACTCTTGATTTTGGATCAGGTCATGACCTCACAGTCATGGGACTGAGCCCTGTTGTCAGGCTCCAGCACTGAGAGTGGAGCCTGCTTGGGATTCTGTCACTCTCTCTCTCAATCTGCCTCTTCCCCACCCACGTCCATTCCCTCTCTCTCTCTCTCAAAATAAACATTACAAATATATACATACACACACACACACACGTTTCAAAAAAGTCTTAAGTCACTTAAAATTTCTATCAGGAAAAATTAAATATTTGTAACTCATTTCCCTTACTCTTTTGTCCAGTGAGTTGAATTCTAAATAATGTAACAATCCAGTTAAGTAAAAATAAGTATTTCAACTAAACACCAGAGGTCTGAACAAAATAAAAATCATACGGCAGCAAGGAGGTTAGACCTTTTGAGATTCAATCATTTTTTCACTGAGACATTTGATCACTTAAAACTAAACTAAGTTTACAAATTATTTATAAAGACAGTTTCTTTGTTCAATCCTTTAATTGCATGAATAATGTTTCAGGTAATTAGCCTAAACCAACTTTCAGAATCCTTTAATCCCAAAAAAGAAAAGTCACACTAGTCTGATGTACATTGTGACTTCATTTCAAAATTATTAAATTAATAAACTTTGCTGAACCAAAGAGCTCCCCTAAACACTTCCTTTATGTATATATATTTTGAAAAGGATTGTTTTTGTGTACACTTGTTTGCTCATGACAGATGTGTAAGTTTGTGGTCAAAGTTTAGTAATTCTGTTCTAGAGACAGGAAATCAAAAAAAAAAAAAAAAAGAAAAGAAAGTTACAAGTGAACTAAATAAAAATAGGATTAATAAGGATGTTTTTAAAAAGGATTAACGTCTACATAATATAACTAATCAAAATGACATAACACACCTTGTTTTTGAGAATTACATAATCACATCTTAACATGCTACTCATAATCACTACTTTATTTTTTTTTTAATGTTTATTTATTTTTGAGAAAGAGAGCACACAAGGGGGAGAGGGGCAGAGAGAAAGAGGGAGGGAGACACAGAATCCAAAGCAGGCTCCAGGCTCTGAGCTGTCAGCACAGAGACGGACTCAAAGCTCAAACCCACCAACTGTGAGGTCATGACTTGAGTTGATGTTGGACGTTTAACCTACTGAGCCACCCAGACATCCCTCATAATCACTACTTTAGTTCTTATAAAAACCTCAGGTCAGAGCCAAGAACATCATATACTACATCCATTCTGTTTCCCAAATAATTCCACCTCTAGTATTTGCTCCTCCCTAAAATTAATTTATGCAGATTAAACTTAAAGTAACCAACCCTCACTAGTTTATACATTCCCACTAATTGCTTTGTCTAAATATTCAAGTACCATAATCTTGATTCCCCTCTTCTCAATTTCTGCCATGCTAAATACATAACCATTCAAAAAGGTTTTTTTTTTTCGTTTTTAAAACTGTAGAATAGGATATAATTTTTTAAAAAGACATTATAAAATATCTTATTTGTAAATCTAAAAAATGATATTCATTTTGGCATAACACACACTGTTATCCCACATAGAGATGTTGCTACTTTTCAGTCCAGAGTGGATGGCCTTCCCATCCCATTACCACCAAATCCAGAAAAGCAAAGTCCTCCTCCTCCAATTTTTTTTGGTTGCGGGGGGGGGGGGGGGGGGGGGTGCGTTGGGGAGGGTAGGCACTCAGATGGGCACTGCCAATCGGACACTGAAGCAAACTGAAGCTGGGAAGTAGGGGGGAAACTGCAGGAGTAGTTTAGGGAGACAGGAGTAGGAATGGCCTTAAATTTTTTCCAGCACTTTCAAGAGGGTAAATGCACTGGGGCCAGGGGAGAGACCCTGAAAGTCCATGTGATTATACCTGCCCCTTGGACAAGAGAAAAAGGAATGAAGTCACAAGGATAAAACGAAATCAGAACAAAAAATAATCAGTTAAAAGTCTTGACTATAAGGAACAATAGGTTTAGATGGAGGGAAAAGGACATCTGAAAGAGCCAGGGTCATCTTGTCTATGTATATGTTACCTTGAAAAATACCTAACAAAAAAATGAGTTCTTTCAAATTTTAATGAGAGTTGGGGGGGGGGGGGGATTATGCCATTAATATATTAAAAAATAAACCTATTCTGATGATATTTCTCATCAGAAATCTGTAAGTATATAAGACGAAGGATGTTAACTTAACCTTACTATGGTAATCATTGCACAGTATACCTGCTGTGCAATAATCATTGCACAGTGTATATGTGTTGAATCATTACATTGTGGGCCTTAAAGTAATACAATGCTATATGTCAATTATGTTTTAATAAACTGGAGGGGGAGGAAACATCTATCTGCTTATAAGGCAAATATCACTGACAATTCCAAATATTCTTTAATTACTTGCTTGGGGGAACATGTTCTCACTCTTCCATGCAATTTGTATGTTAGCTAGAAAGTCCTTTTTAAACTTCTACACTCAAGATTTCAAGGCCCATCTGAATGAGCAGCTCAGCAAAGAACAAACATATCATGCCATTTCCTATATTTTTACCCCTGCACACGAAAGGCCCTAATCCTGAAAAAGTCCCACTGAGACAACTGCATACAACTCATCATCATCCCTCCTCTCCCCTCACCCTGGAATTTTCTAGGCCCTGTTCAGCCATCCACTTCCCCTACTAGCTAGGGTTCATTGCTCCAGCTTAGTGTTTCCACAGGACCTAACAAACAAAACCAAAATTTCAATGGTTTTTAAAACTAATTTTTCATCCTACTTACCCGACCCTTCATGTAACTACTCTGCTTTAAATCCTTTAGTGCTTCCCATAGCCAAGAGCAGTGTTTTTCAAATTACCAGTTATCATCACTGGGTTGTTGTATCAACTTACTGGATCTCAAATGTCATTCTCTCTTAAAACTAGAAAATACGACAATGCATCACACAAAGGGCATTATTTTGTGACATTTTATCATTTATAATATGTGTGCACTAGGTGGTGAGGTAAAAATGCGTATCTTACTATAATGGGTCAATGCCCCAAAAAACCTTGAAATACACCGGCTTTTGTTTGGTCTACAAGGCCTTCTAACCTGGCCCCTGCATAAGACTCTGGGCCTATCTCTTACCATACTCCACAGAGCTGAGTTTGTGAAGCCAAACTTTTTTGCAGTTCCTGGTCTCAGTACTGTCAATCACACTGTTCCTTCTGCCTTGAATGCCTTCTCAATTGTCTATAAGGCACACCTGTTCTCTTTCATTATTTAATAGCTATTTACACCTCTACAATAGCTTTTTTATCCTTCCCTCAGCAGCTAATGCTACACGCACACATATTTTGTGTCCCTAAGATGCCCTACATCAGGGCCCCTTAGACATTTCACTGTACTTTCTAATTTGACTGTCTTCCTAACTTCTAAACTATAAACTCTCTGAGGGAAGGAGCACATTAGTTTCCGTATCACCAACACTGGGCTGCCGAACATGCCACATGTTAGGGATTCACAATTAGTAAGATGAACCAATATACAATTAAGGACATGCATCTAACTTCTCAGATGTTAGTAATGATTGAGCGATTGCCTTTCCAACCAAGCCCATTCATGTTGCACTGCTGGATCAAAACTTCCACGTTTTTGCCTGGGCACCCAGAGAGCAGAACCCAGTAGCCTGAGGGAGAAAGAGGGGTCAGCTTCCTCTCTAAGCCAAGAAAGGACTCTTCGGGCTGCAATCAGCAGCACCCACTTTCATGCTTCCAGGAAGTTATGTGGGGAAAGGCAGAGAAGATGGTTTCCAGAAGTTCCCAGAAGCAGGTGAGACAAATCAGAATAGCACTATCAGACCTTATTAGCACGGAGAATCACATTTTTATAAATAACTTTAAATGGGGCGGTGGGGAGGTTCTCTATTCCCTTGTTGATGGCACTAAGTTGTCAATATGAGCTAAGCAAAACAAAAGGTGGCATGAAATAACTTGTTGAAGTTCCTTAATTTCTATTGCTTCCTCTAATGGTTCTGAAATAGCT
Organism: Panthera onca; assembly: GCF_046562875.1. NCBI lineage: Eukaryota > Metazoa > Chordata > Mammalia > Carnivora > Felidae > Panthera > Panthera onca. The sequence continues at coordinate 95,969,765 of NC_138339.1, read as the reverse complement.
ACTGACTCACTGCTCTCATTAGGAGATACTACTTGGAGGATGACTTGGGGGCTGGACCTAACAGGCGCTCCTCACTGGAGCTTTGAAGCTTTTTCCAGACTTTATCTTACACACACGAATGCTCTACTTTTTAGGGGTCTGATGCACCTATTTCACAAACCAATTCTTCAACTGCCTTCACTGTAATTAAAAACAGTTCGGGCAGCATCCAAGATATTTTGAAAGACTCTGGCAACTGTCATTTTCAGCTGTTCTTTTTCCATTTCCACAGTGGTTCACAAACTACTATTATAGGAGCCAAGTTTGTTTTCTGCCTAATCACCCATTTTGTTTAAAACTAAAAATAATTCAGGGGCGCCTGGGTGGCTCAGTCAGTTGAGCATCCAACTTTGGCTCAGGTCAGGATCTCACGGTTCGTGGGTTCGAGTCCCGCATCGGGCTCTGTACTGACGGCTCAGAGCCTGGAGCCTGCTTCCGACTCTGTGTCTCCCTTTCTCTCTGTCCCTCCCCCACTCATGCTCTCTCTCTGTCTCAGAAATAAATAAACATTAAAAAAAATAAAAATAAAAAAACTAAAAATAATTCTTTCTGCTTAAACTTTGCCCCTAGACTTGGATTATAGCCATAATTGAGGCAAAGAAAAATTCTTATTAAAAACTAACATTCAAAAATATGTTCATAAGATGGTGAAACTCTTCACGACAGTATTAAATTTTATATACCTGTCAAAGTAAGGTAATTTTGGATTACCCCAGAGAAAACTTTAAAGGCCATTTAAAACTCCATTTCCTTTTGGTTTAAATAGATACAGGAGACTATACCTATTCCACAAACACTTAACGGATATTGACACCTACCAAGTGTGGAAACTTCCACAAATGCCTCTTCTATGCTCTTCTCTTCTACCTGTCCATCCTCTCTTGACAACTCAGATGGAACAGATCACTATCCATGGGAAATAATCATAGCCCTACACAGATTTTCAGAAAACTAATGCCAGAAACACTCCTTTTCCTCTCCAGTCTACTTCTAAAACTTTATTGGGAAAAGGACAAATAAATCAGTTTATAAGCAAATGTAATTACACTGAATTATCAAAAATGTGTGTCATGTTGGGAGGGGGGGCTTATTTTAATAGTTTAAATACCAGCCTGTTTGGTAGGAAGTTCATCCCAAACTTCTCTTGGTAAAAAGGTAAGCATTCATGCAGCTTAAAGATTGTGGAAAACCCGATTTTCTTCCATGATGCTACCACTCTACAGTCTAGAGAATGCAGCCTTCAACATGAAAAATTGTCACTTGATTTTTTTTTTTCTTCTGACATGTTTTAGACACAAGAGCTGCAGATTCTCAAGGAAGCCATATTTCAAAGGTTTTAAATAGCAGTATTTTTCTGCATTTTCTCTTATTAAAATTGGTGCATTTCATCCCAGTTTTAAATGCCATTATTTTCTAGCTGATATTTAAAACCTGCTTGAGAGAATAATGTCTCCATCTGAAAGATCTACTTCAAGAAACCAGCTAGTAATTAAAATACTACAGGAGAAAATGAAAATAATTCATTTTTACAGACTGGAAAAAAACGTTAAAACTTATCATCTAAGTCCTTCATTTTACAGATAATAAGAGTCCACAGAGGTTAAGTAATTTGCCTCAGATTACCAAGTTACGAATAGCAGTACTAAAATAGAATAAGGTATTTTAATTGCTTAGCTCTACCTCAAATCATCCAAGTTATATATATTCTCATCACTTGTCACTCAAGTTTTAAAAACAATTATCACTCTCATTAATTCCTGATGAAGAAAGAACTCCCTACAACACATGTTCTACATTTTCAAACTTGTTCAAGTTAATAAACTTCAAATTCTAACTCCCAACAACAACAACAAATAGTACTATCTAAGAACTTTCAAAATTTCAAAAAATAAAGTTTAGGTGTACATACCCCTAAACTGTCACAATAAATTTTGGTCTATTCTTTCGATTCCTGTCTCTTAACTACACTTGAGCTGGGTTTGTTCAACCACAGAGAGAAGGAAAATTCTCGAAGTTCCTCTTTGACAAAAAGCATGGACAATCTGTCAATGACATGACTTCATCATTACTCCATTAATATATTTCTGACTTACATTACAAAGAGTCATGTTATCAAGTTACTGTGTGAAGAGTTAATGAAAGGCTGGAAAACACACTGTTGGTTGACATTGGTACTGAAAGAAGGTGTGGATCTGACACTGTTAACATCAACTGAAAACCTGAGCTTTAGAGCAAAAAACAGAAAAAGCGAACAAGTTCTTTCAACAAAAAGATTTTTCCTTTGAAGCTCTGATCTACTAAGTGCACCGGCACTGTGGACACCACATGGGTAAGAATTTCAGATTTTCATTTTAATGCCCCAATAAATCAATTCTACATGTTAGCTTTGGATATTCAAGGGCAAAACAGAGGGCACAGTGGAGGCAATCATTTACACTGGATCATTTTCAAGGACTAAAGTCCAACCACTCATTACTTTACAATTGTTCCTTTGTGCAACTGATTATTCTCAAAGCACTGAGAGAACGCAGTACTTTTCTCTCAAAGACCCTGGCAACAAAACCTAAGACAGTATGATTTTAATTACAAACGGATGCAGCAGGCTGACCAGTAAAAGGGCAGAAGATGCTGTCTTCTTAAATATTACTAATCGAACTCTATTCTGGTTACAAATTATCAAAAATTAAAAAAAATTATGTATATATGTTCCCTCGTTATGGCCTCCGGGGTCACTCTATAAAAATATCTTATTAACAGGTTAACAAACCCGTATTTTTAATGTACGACCAGCTTAGCAAGGTGGCAAATTTGTTTGAAAACATAAAACACAATCACCACCATCGCTCAACAACACACATAAACAGATTCAAAGCTATGTTAGGCACAAAAGTCCTTACCCCATTTTGCCCAATGAGAACTTGCTCTGAAGTTTCTGCTCTTCTGCTACAGAATAACTTCCAAAGGAATTTCTCCGTCTGCTATTTCGCAGTTGCTTTTCCACCCCCCGAGATCCTTTTCTGGAGGTATTTCAGTGGTGCTTGACAATTCAATTAGTTCCCTTAGGTAAAAGGATTTCTCTCTCGTAAATACCAAAACGTTCAAGCAGAGGTGGCATTTGCTTATTAGAGTTAAAATGCTGCGCGGAGGAGACAGCGGTCAACTCTATTCCACAAAATGAGTCTACGTGTCTGTCGGAAACGCAGAATCCAGCTTCACCGAGTCCTATAAAAAATGAGTTCGGTGGTCATTTCGCTCATGTCCTCCTAGACACTCGGGGAGAGCCAGGTAACTCGGCCTTTTGGTGCTACTAAGGCTGCGGGTTCAAATTTCTCCACCACACCAGTTCCCTTGGGGGTGGAGCATGTAACCCAATGCGACGTGCACTTTACAGAGATCCCTACGAGAAAATAAAAATCCTAAAAGCAGTCATGCCACTGCTTCCCTGCGCTCACGTTAGAAAAAGCTAGATAGAAAAATCTCCTCGAAGTGCAAACCCAACAGCTCGCGATGTGCACGGCACTCCACATTGGAATCTGTCTTTTAAATGTTTCCCCTCCTAAGACTCGGAGCAGAGAGGAGGTGGGGAGGAGGAAGAGAAGACTGGGCAGGATCGATTCATTCTCCCGAGGAGAATAAACGGAGCCATTTCCAGGCTGGCAGCAGGCTGGGGGCGCAGCGCACGCCGGGGAGCAGGGGGAGGGGGCCCGATCCCACCTCCCTCAGCCCCTTCCCGCCTCGCGCCGCCGAGCACAATGGAGCCCTGCTGGCGCCCGGCCCTTCATTCGCGGCTGCCCGTCTTCCCTCCTCTCTTCGGAGCACCGCAGGTCTGAGGCTGCCGGCGGCGGCGAATGAATGAATCAGAGAGCCAAGCCCCACGCTGCCCCCGGCACCCGCTCCCAGCGCGAGGGCGGGCCGAGCAGCGGCGTTGGACTGAGCTGAAGGGTCGACGGGCGGGCGGCTAATCCCGCGTCGCGGGCAGGGGAGCGGGGCTCGAAGCCGCGGGAGAGCCGCTGCTCCAGCGCCCCCACCCGCGCTCCTCGCCTCTCACGCTCCGCGCCGCCGCCACACGCCGCCTCACAGTCCCCGGGCCCGCCACCGCCTCCTCACGCTTCCATCACCGCCCACCTCCGCCGGCCTCGAGCTCCCGCTCGGCAGAGCAGCGCCGGCCCGGGCGGCCTGAAGCCCGCCGCTGCCTCCGCCTCCACCGGCCGCTCGCGGAGCTGAAGGCGCTGGTTCCCGGGTCAGCGCCGCCCGCGTGAGCAGAGCGCGGCGGCGGAGCGGGCTGCGGAGGGCGGGGGAGGAGGCGGGGAGAACCGGGGGCGAGAGCGGTCCCTCCCCCCGTTCGTGGGAGGGAGCGGGAGGCGGCCACCGCCTCTGAGCCGCGGGAAGGCGTCGGGGGCCGGGGCGCTGACCCGTCCCTAGGGCCCAGCGGGGCCCTACGGGCGGCGGGAGAGGAAGCAGCAGCCGCGAAGGCGGCAGGAAGGCTGGTGGTCAGGGGCCGAGAGGGCCCTCGTGGGGAGCTAGTCCGGCCTGCAGGTCCGTCAGTCCGTCCTTCCTTCCTTTCCCCCCCTCCCCTAGTGGCGGGCGGCTGGCGGACCGTGCACTCTGCTCCTCCGCTGTCTCCTGGCCCCGCTCCCGGCCGCCACAGCCTCCTCCGCGCCCCACACCAGGTGCTCGCGCTGTGTCTCCATCCTCCCCGCAGGAGGACCTTTAAATAGCAACGTCAGCGCGCTCCTCTCCGCACACACGTCACCCGCCGCTCTCGTCACCCGGGTGCGGGGGATGATGTCACGCGGCCGGAAGTACTGCTAAATTAGGGAAGGAGCAGGGGGAGGAGGACTCGGTGAGCAGCTCTGTCTGTGCCCACCTGCTCTCGCTTCTCCTTAAAGGCCAAAGCACAGGAGACAGCCCGAGAGGAGCTCCGAGAAGGAAGCGGCGGGAGGAGATTTCCTTGCAACAAATGTGCCAAACACAAGTGAATCATTCGTAGCAATAGTGCCGAAGTGTCAAGCGGGTGATATCCTATCTCCCACTCCCACCTTTCGCAGCATCCCCAAGCTTCTCAAGTTTCAACTAGCACGGAAATGTGGGAGGAGAGCCTGATCACTGGTGGTAGATGTATTTCCAACAAGACTTGGGAAAAAGCATCTTACTTTTTGAAAGAGTTATTAAATGCCATTCTGAACATAGTAGACTTTAAAACTCCTCCCCCCCCCCCCCCACGTAGTGGTTACCCACATCACGAAAGAATAAAGAGCAGAACTATGAACAAGCGGTACAGTGTTATAAAGGATGGTAATTAAGGTTGGAGGAGGGAAGGCAGTCAAATGATCTAAATGTTTTCATTTGCAGAACAGCAACATTTTGGCACAGAGTAGTGAGACAATCTTTAAAAGCTCACTCGTAATTATTGTCATACCTGTAGCAAATGCCAGTATACCCTCCCAGTTCCAGTTTATCAAGAATATGAATTCCAGTCTATGGACTTTAAAAATAAGAAAGACTACCAAATTCTCTTTAATATTAACAAAGTTTCATTCAGATTATTTTTGTATTCTTTAGTTTTGGCCATGGAGTATATAATTACAATATCACTTAAGTATGTTGTTTTTCATTTCCTATATGACAAGGGTGAATAGCCATTTATAGATTTATTGATTATGTATGTTTGTGTCTATAATAAAGCATATTATGAATGCTTTTCAAATTGCAAATTACTACAAAGTTTTAAAATGTCCTTACTTTTATTATTCGAGTATTGGGTAAACTCGAATAATGAAGTTTGATTTGGTTTAATTTGATAATCATGACCCGGATATGGAATTACTGCATAATGCCAAAGGCCATTGCTATTTCAGAGTTGGTCTATAAATTCAGTGACCATGTTTTCCAAACTAAAATCCATACACATCATTTGACAACAGACAAAATATTTGAAATCTGAAGTGACCTGGAAAATCCAGAACATAAGATTACCAACCTACAGTGATTATTGGGAGAACTATAAATGGATATCCATGCATTTGTTTTAAATAAAAGGAGATAAAACTCTACACAATTTCTATCATGTATGTTTTAAACATGTTTTAATGTTAAACTACGCACATGATTCCTAGTTAAGGAAATCGGTTTTCCAGGGTTTTGCTTTTACATTTTCTTGATCAAGTTAGAAGCTTGATATTAAAGGACACCAGCCAAAAAAGTTAGGACCAATTTGCAACGAAATCAGGCTTTCTGTTTATCTTCACATTATAAAATCATGATCTTATAATTTGAAATATTGAAAGTAGTTTTGTTAAGGTTATAACAAAGGTTAATCAAGAACAACCCCCTGTATTATCACATTAATGGAAACTGGTACTGACTTATATTTCAGATAAATGGTAGCTTCTTATGTGTAAAATGTTAAAACAATAAAACTGTCATTCTTCAAATAATGTCGTCCCTTGGCACTTGCAAATTAAAATACAAATTAAGTTATTATTCTATAAAATCTCTCCACAAACTATTTACTATCTGTACTAAATCACTTTTCTCTCTTTCCTGCTCTTTCCATTAGTCCATGTAGATTAGAGCTCTCACTTTACCATTTTCAAACACTTCATTCTACCCTTTCAGCAGAACTTCCTCCGGTTTCCTATCTTATTCCCCCTCATCTTTACCCAACTGTCAAAACAGCATGTCAGCTGCTTTCCTGCTTTTAGAGTGCTGACCCTTCACTAGAGATTCTACTTTTCAAAGCTACCACGGTCTCTTTCTTCTTTTGTCGACTTGAAATTCAGAGCAACTTTTTTTTCTATATAAATCTGTGCATCGTGATGTAATTACTCGGATTCTATGTGATTATTTAATGTTGGCCTCTGTCCTCAACCTAAAAAAATCTACCAATGGTTGGTCAAATTTTATTTCTAGCTGGTATGGGGTTAATATATTGAGGAATACATATGTCTGTGTATTCAAAGGAATAAGTAAAACATTTTATGTATCAGAAAAAGTATCTGATCAGAAAAAAATAAAAGTACTTGGGAATGCAAGCTGCTGCAGCCACTCTGGAAAACAGTATGGAGGTTCCTCAAAAAACTAAAAATAGAACTACCCTACAACCCAGCAATTGCACTACTAGGCATTTATCCAAGGGATACAGGTGTGCTGTTTCGAAGGGACACATGCACCCCCATATTTATAGCAGCACTATCAACAATAGCCAAAGTATGGAAAGAGCCCAAATGTCCATCGATGGATGAATGGATAAGGAAGATGTGGTATATATATATACAATGGAGTAGTACTCGGCAATCAAAAAGAATGAAATCTTTCCATTTGCAACTAACGTGGATGGAACTGGAGGGTATTATGCTAAGTGAAATTAGTCAGTCAGAGAAAGACAAATATCATATGACTTCACTCATATGAGGACTTGAAGAGACAAAACAGATGAACATAAGGGAAGGGAAACAAAAATAATATAAAAACAGGGAGGGGGACAAAGTATAAGAGACTTATAAATATGGAGAGCAGATAGTTACTGGAGGGGATGTGGGTAAGGGGCATTAAGGAATCTACTCCTGAAATCATTGTTGCACTATATGCTCACTAATTTGGATGTAAATTTAAAACATAAAATTTAAAAAAATAATTAAAAATAAATAAAAGTACTTTTCTGCTCCCTTGAAACAATTTCAACACAATTTTGAGAAGAGTCAGAGAACCATTCTATGGCTTTCCATGTAAAATAAATCATCTGGCATGCCTCAGTCAGTTAAGCATCTGAGTTCAGCTCAGGTCATGATATGGCAGCTCGTGGGTTCGAGGCCTGAGTTGGGTACTGAGCTGACAGCCTGGAGCATGCTTCGCATTCTGTGTCTACCTCTCTCTCTCTGCTCCTCCCCCATTTGTTCTCCCTCTCTCTCTCTCTCTCTCTCTCTCTCCCTCTCCCTCTCTTTCAAAAATGTATAAACGTTAAAAAAAATTGTAAGTAAATATCATCTAAAACCAAGCTGATGTAACCCAAATGCTAACAGTGAATTTCCAACCCGGATTGCTTTGTATGTTTTTTAAAGTAGCGAGCTTCCTAGAAAGTAATATATTTTCTTTTCCCGGAAGAGGTAAAAAGTACTTTAGTAGAGTTTCAAATTTCTAACAGTTCCTGTTTCCCACTACACTCTGAAAATTTGTGGAGAGGTTTATGAATACCCTCTGATTTTAGAACCTGTAGGCGAAGGCATCTGTTTTAGTTACAGAATTTACTTCCATGCCCTTAATAGGAGATGGCAATATTCAATGGGGTGTTCATAGATTGGGTGTGAGATAGGTCTTTTTCAATGAAAAGACACCTAGGTGATAGACTTTGTAAGAAAGATGGTTAAAGCCAGATTTTATTTTTAATTGCTTAACATTAGGTAATAGCAACTCCCTTTTAAGTTCTCTCTTTTTAATTACCAAAATACCAGTATTACTTTGAATAAAATCATAGTAGAAATAATAAATGAAAAGATAGTTCAGCAAACAAAAGAAGTCTCAAGATTCATGGTTTATGCCACATAGTTATGAAGAAACCAAATAACTAGCAAAGACTAGAAGTAATAATAAGTAATAATAAAAAGGAATGACAGAGTTGTAGGGAAACAGCTTATCCAGTTCATCGTCCAAAGTCATCCCACCTCCTCCACAATATAACAGACATTGGGTGGCAGTAAAATGTGTTTGGCCTGTTCAAAACCCTATTTTATTATTAATTATGTTCTGAACCAAACTAGGGTAGTTAATGGTTCAAGGATATAATGGTTTGGCATCTCCAGGATATAATGGTGGGTTAAGGAAAATTTTTATTCTTATGAGTTTGTGCATTTTTTTTATCAGAGGGCTTGGGAGTGGTGGAGGGAGGGAAGTTAGAGAATTAGTTTCAGGAAAGATATGATTTAGAACACATGGGAGATAATCTCATAAAACTATCTTTTGCTCTGATTTTTTACTGTAAATTCATTATTTTTTTTTCTAAAAATGGTTAAAGAGATGTAAATATAATCCCAGACTTATTAAAGAAAGTTTTTGTTTGGTGCTATGAGAAAATTATTGCACAACTATATGTGTGAATTTTTAAAATATTTAGAATAGATGGGGATATGGTGCCTTTGAGAAAATTACCTGGCTTAATTTCATGTTGATTGTTCTAAACAGCAGTTACCGAGAACAGGCTGGAAAAAATATGCAGATCTGCAGAGAGCTACAGTAAAGAATGTTGAGTAAAAGCTTGTGCTATACCTGTGCGTTTACTTGGAATGGAATGCTGTGGAAGCTGATTGCCATGGTAACCAATAATCTTTTTCCTGAATGGGAGAACAGGACAACCATGAGGAAAATGCTTTAAATGAGCTACCTTATTCTGTGATGCTTCTGGTGCTAGCTAAGAGAAAAACAACACCCAAAGTATTTAGGATAGCCATGCTTATAAAAGGAAGTCGCTTTCTTTCCAAAGAGACAAGGCTGAGGCAAAAATTGGGGACTTTCAAAGGGAGATAAGGGCTTAAGATGGCAACTGGAAACTCTCTGAAGCAGAACATAATTGGTAAAGACTCTGACATGACTAAAAAGGGCAGAAGCAATACCTAGAAACTGTATTAAGGCTCTCCCAAGCATAAGAGGTCAGACATAAGTAAAGATTCTTAACCTTTGAGATTTTCAGCCAAGATATTTCATGAGGAATTTATAAGACCTTTTATTTCTTTTAATCTGGTTCTAAATAGTAATTTCTCTAAAAATTAAAAAGGAAATGGCAAATATATTTTTATTCAATGTACCTTTTCTATTATTTTAAGAACAAATTATGTTTCATCTATACATAATAAATATGTATATAGATACAAATACATGTATAAATATAGATAGATCTCTATCATATGCCTGCATTGACTTGGTCATCTGCTAAAATGTCTTATCCTTAAAATAAAATCCAAACTCCATGCCGTGGCCTAAGAGGTATTGCATGAGGGGACCCTGTCCATCTTTCTTACCTTGGTTACCATACCCCCCCTATACCTCCATTGCTAGTGTGTGGGTTAGTATATTAATTGCAAGAAACAAAAGCCCCACCCAATGGTGACCTAAGCTATAAAAGTGTTCAAATTACTTAAGAATTCCAGGGGCGGCTCAGTTGGTTAAGCGTCTGACTTCAGCTTGGGTCATGAGCTTGTGATTTCGAGCCCCACATTGGGCTCTCTGCTGTCAGTGTGGAGACCCCTTAGGATCCTTTGCCACCCCCCTTTGCCCCTCCTCTGCTCTCTCTCTCTCTCTCTCTCAAAAATAAATAAACATTAAAATGAAGAAGAAGAAGAAGAAGAAGAAGAAGAAGAAGAAGAAGAAGAAGAAGAAGAAGAAGTCTGAAGGTAGGTGGTCCTTTGGTGGTTTGGAAAGTCCAAAGTGTCGTTATGGTCCAGGCTCTTCCCAGCCTTTCACTTTGACATCTTAATCTGTTGTCTTTTAAACCTGGTTTGTTATCTCATGGTTGTTAGATTATTACATTTCTAGGTATTACAGTCTCACAAAGAGCATTTCAAAACAAAAAGAGAAAGGAAGAGACTTAGGAATTTTTTTTCCTTTATGCCTATGTCTTATGAGAGAAAAACTCAAGAGGCCCCCAGAAATTTTCCTCTCACGTCTCCTTGGCCAGAACTGAGTTATATTCCTTTGTCTAAATCAATCACTGACAGTTTGGAACAGAATTTCCATGATTTTCTTAGACCAATGGTGGTTTATCCCTTGAGCCTGCATATTGCATCTGAACCAAATTAGAGCTCTCCCATCAGGGAAGAAAAGGCAGTGGGCATTAGGCAAGCAGACCACATATGCAACACACGACCCAAAGCCACTCTGGTATTCCTGCTAGTCTTCAAATATGAAAAGACTGTTTCAAATGCATTGCCTTTGCCACCTGGAACACATATGCCCAAGATTATCACACTCCTCATCATTCAGTTCTAATTTCAAATCACTTCTCTTGAGAGACACCTCCTGAGCATTCTTTATAATATACCAGAATATACATAGTCACTCACCTTCCACTTGATTTACTTTATTTTCTTCACAGTGTATTCAGCTCTATCTAAAATATAGATTTATTAATTTTCTTACACACTTATACACCCCACGAAGAGCAACTTTATCTGTAATCTTGTCTACTTTCCATCTGCAATAGCAAGACAATGTCCAGCACATAGGTGGTACTCAGTAAACATTTATTGAATGAATGAATTGCTAGATTTTCAGTTATACTTAGGTAGAAATTACCTAGTTAACCAGGGTTCTTAACTAGTTAGCTGGAGTGAACCACAGAACCAGCTCTAACTGGAACAGAGATTTACTAGAATGGTATATGCAACTAACAGAACCACTGTGGGGGCTGGGAATCTCTCTAGGCTGAGCTCCCAGGAATAAGAACTGGCAGGAAACAGAACATTTAAATGAGTTACTTTGAGGAGTGCTTAATAATGATACTACTCTTTACAAAGGTGGGGCAAGAGAAAATTATGTGGACAGGAGCTGTGTCCTTTGCTGAAGGGTCACAGCCAACCCACAGAGACTTCACAAGAAGGGAGCCCAAATAAATAAATAAATAAATAAATATCTCGGCTTCACTTTCCTCTCTACCCAATCGTCCATTTCCTGTTGGTGCTCTTCCTAATCCTGACATATATAGAAAGCTAGAGAAGGCACAGGAGTCCAGTGATGTAGTCCATACAGATTGTCTTCCTGGGGGGGAGGGGAAATCAGGGAAAAAGAAGGGTGCACGGGCATCTGAAGGGGCAAAAGAAAATATGCAGCCTGAATCATATTCCATTTATCAGCTGTTAGATTAGCAATTATTTTAAAGTTTGGCATATGGAAAAATAAACACTACCACACACTCTTAACCATGTCAATTGGTATACCCTTGAGGACATACTTACATTTTGACACAGCAGTTCTACTTTAAGGAATTTATTTTACAGATGGGCTTTCTCAAATATTAAAAAAAAAAAAAAAACACAAAGTTTTTTCTGTATTGCTATGAAGTTTAAAAAAAAAGATGAGACAACCTCTATATCGATCAATAGGGGAATGGTAGATAACTGACCATTTTATTACATGGTGTGACCATATAATAAAATATTATGCAGTGATTACAAAGAATGAGGTAGATCTATAATGCTGATATGGAAAGATGCCTAATGTAAAAAAGAATTCTGCATAGATATAGTAAATTAAATTGCAGTTGCCTTTAAGGAGTAGGATTGTAAATTTGACAGGGATGGGGATTTTTTTTTGCCATTTGGATTATTTGCATTTTTAACCATAAACGTCTATTATTTTCATAATACAAAAGCAAATCAAATTATTTTGAAATATTATTTAAAATACAAATACACTTAAAATTCAATTGCAGGAGGAGAGAATAAGGCATTACATACATTTCATTTTCCTATCTCCCTCAGATTCTTTTATGAAGAAGACTATGTAAGGTTAAAAATACATTTATAAAAAGAAATAAAAATAACGTATTTTATCGGAAGTAGTCATTCCATCATACTCTCTCCACTGATGCAATCATATGTGGATATTCTATTTTAAGCAAGATGCTGATGAGATAGCAAGATAACCAAGATGGTGAGAAAGAATCAAGACAGCGCCGTGTGAGTTGTGGGTGAAGGTGAATGTTTAATTTGCTGATGACAAAACTCAAATGTTTAATTTGCTGGTTGATCTCATAGCATGTCCATCACAGAATGGGTAATAGCTATGTGAATATGTGCTCTATAAGGTAGTAAAGGATCGGTAGTAAAAATTAATAAAAGGCAGGTTTTTAGCTCAATATGAGAAAGATTGCAAAAGCATTCAGATCTATATGAATAGAATTGTTTGCCCTGATAATTATTGGCCCAGCTCTTCCTCCCCTGTATATTGAAGCAGAAACTAGCCATATGATCATTTGCCAGGATGATGTAGAAAAGATGTTTATATCAGGTAAGAGGTTGGATATAACACCCCCAAAGCCATTTTTTATTCAAAGATTTTATGACTGCTCAACTCTGAGCTCATGTCAAAATAGTCCTTCACCCATTAGCTTCTCTACATTGTCTTCTTCAGAGAACACATCCTCTCCTCTGATGTCATTCATCACCACTGCACAACTTACTTTCTCCTCTTTCCTTCAGGCTCCAATCTCACACCTAGCTTACTGAATAACTCCCATTTGAATGTTCTTTTTTCCCCCACTTTGTTTGTTTGTTTGTTTGTTTGTTTGTTTGTTTGTTTTGAGAGAGAGAGAAAGAGAGTGCGTGCATGTGAGCGGGGGATGGGCAGAGAGAGAGGGAAAGAGAATCCCAAGCAGGCTCCACACTAAGAGATGCTGGGCTGGAACTCAGGAACGGTGAGATCATGACCTGAGCAGAAATCAAGGGTCAGACGCTTAACCGACTGAGCCACCCAGGTGCCCCACACTTGAGTGTTCTCGTAAATCAAAATGGCTAAAACGAATTAAACACCTGAAGCACCCATAATTGTCCTCTTGAGATTTTCTTATTTCTGTACATGACAGGTCACCCAAGGCTAACAGATTTGGCTGGCAAAAAGAAAGCAAATCAAAAACAAACAAACAAACAAACAAAAACCCATAAGCTTTGTAAAATCCAGACAGCTTATTACTTACATAGATAACAAAAGCAGGAACAGCAAAGGGGCCCGCTCCTCACGTCCCTTTTCCCGCAGAACAAGACAGAAACAAAAGGGGCTAGGTGACAATGCAACATGAGAGGTGGGATGCTGTTGCTGATGAGCTGATTCTCTGCTGCATGCAGCCAAGTAGTTTTATAGCCTGCAGTTGTCTGCTAAGGAGGTGGAGATGTTGTATAGGAAAGAATGTGGCTGATGGTATCTGGGAGCTAACCTCTAAATTCTTGAAATTTCCTGAGAGATAGGATGTCTTTGACCATCATGTGATTAGAGAGTTGAGACACTTTTTTCAAGTTTAATTTTTATTTATTTTGAGAGAGAGATAGAGAGAGAGTGGGGGAGGGGCAGAGAGAGAGAGTGATTCAGAATCTCAAGCAGGCTCCATGCTGCCAGCACAGAGACTGAAGGGGGGCTCGAAATCACAAACCATGAAATTATGACCTGAGCTGAAATCAAGGGTTGGATGCTTAACCAACTGAGCCACCCAGGAGCCCTTAGAGAGTTTGGGACTTTGAACCAGGTGATGTCAGCCCAACTTCTGGAAAGGAGAGAAGGACTAGAAACTTAGTTCAATCATTTGGCTCATGATTTAATCAATCATGCCTACATAAAGAAACATCTATAAAAACTCTGAACACAGAAGTTCCAGTGAGCTTCCCTGGTTGGTAATCATACACTGATGTGTGGGATGGTTACACATCTTGAGGATTTGAAAGTTCTGCTTTTAGGACCCTCCCAGAGCTTGCCCCGCATGGGTCTTTTCAGATGGCTGGTTCTGTTTTATATCCTTTAAAATAAAACTACAGTCATCAGTGTAGTGCTTTCCTGAGTTCTGTTGAGTTGTTCTAGTGAATTATTAAAATTGAGGGGATCATGGGAACTTCCACTTTTGTGGTCAGAAATGTGGGTGGCCTGGGAAATTCTGAGCTCTCAGCTGGTGTTTGAAGTGAGGGTAGTCTTGTAGGGGGGACTGTGCCCTTACCGGTGAAATTTGACCTAACTCCAGGTAGTTAGCATTGTAATTGCATTGCAGAGGAGAAGTCGGCAAACCTCTTACCTCCTTAGAACCTAGGAGATGATGAGAAACTGCCTCATGATAATCTCCTGGAAAGATAGGGAGACAAATGAGAAATGGCCTTGAAGAAGTTTCTCACAAGCTTCACATGGGCTCATGTTCCATGAGGCTCACAGGACATTCTGTGAAAATTCAAGTCAGCTACAGTTAAGCTTTGCATCTAAAAGGGTCTGGAAATACAGCAAATGTTATCCTTGACTCATGGAATCAGAGAAATTTTGGCTTTTTTCTTGATGTCTTTCTTCTTTATACTTAAAAAAAAATTCTTTTTAATGTTTATTTATTTTTGAGAGAGAGACAGAATGTGAGCAGGGGAGGGGCAGAGAGAGAGAGAGAGAGAGAGAGAGAGAGAGAGAGAGACATAGAATCTGAAGCAGGCTCCAGGCTCTGAGCTGTCAGCACAGAGCCTGATGTGGGGCTTGAACTCACAAACAGCAAGATCATGACCTGAGCTGAAGTCAGATGCTTAACCGTCTGAGCCACCAAGCACCCCATTCTTCTTTATACTTTATAGAGGCAATTTAGGGAGTGATTAACTATGGGGACATCCTGCCTAGGTTTGGATCTCACTTCTGTCATTTAGTAACTATATGCTCTTGATAGTGATCCATTAACCTTTCCTCCAAGGGCTCAGCTGGCTCCAGGACCTCCTAGGTGTGCTTTCACACCCCTACCTTTACCTTTTTTACCTACAAAAATATCACGTGGAGCTATCATTTCCTCTTAGGAAATGAAGATTTTCTTTTGTGAATTCATGGCAGGCCCTAATTCATTTTATTTTCTCATTAAAATAAACAGCTCGGTGAATAAACAAAAACCATGTTAGTTTGGCTTAACTGTTTTTCTGGTAAACTAAGACTTCAAGCAAATTAGCCTCTTGAAGACTAAGCTTTCTCATTTGTAAAATGCAAATAATAAATAATAATCCCTACTGTATAGAGTTCTTGTAAGGATTAAATGACTTAATAAAACCCTTAGAATGGTGCCTGGCACACAGATAGCACCCAACAAATATTACCTACTTTTAATACTTATATGTGTTATCTGATTTATTTATAATGACCACATATAATCTTTGTAAACAGAAAAAATAAAATTAAAACATGCAAAATTCAAAATTTCTATTATATACAAATCACATTAATTTATTTTTTCATTTGCAACTAGACAAATTGGCCACATTTTTGCTTATAATCGTAACCTTATAGTCATCATATAAAGGAATGGGATAGCTTTAGGAAAAGTATTTGAAAACTTCAGTGAATATCTTAGATGAATATATACATGTATAATATATATTTTTAAAAAAAATATATATAGGGGTGCCTGGGTGGCTCAGTCGGTTGAGCGGCCGACTTCGGCTCGGGTCATGATCTCACGGTCCGTGAGTTCGAGCCCCGCGTCGGGCTCTGTGCTGACAGCTCAGAGCCTGGAGCCTGTTTCGGATTCTGTGTCTCCCTCTCTCTGACCCTCCCCCGTTCATGCTCTGTCTCTCTCTGTCTCAAAAATAAATAAAGGTTAAAAAAAAAAATTAAAAAAAAATATATATATAATTTTAAATTACTTGAAATTCTTCAACCACTCTCCAAAAAAAGCCACACTTAAATTTTTATCTCATATATATTTAAGGGAAGTACATTAAAATGTTCATGTTTTTTTATCTGTGGATAATGGAATTTTGGATTTTTTTCTTTATACCCTTATACATATCCTAAATTCTTCCAAGTCATCATGTATTACTTTTTGTAATTAGAAGGAAATTTTACATCTAAAGATAAAATTATTCTGACCAGAATTCTTGCACTGTACAAGAAGAACGTAGAAAACTGAAAAACATTTGAGACTCCAGTGACATGAGAGATGACTTTTGAAATATTCTGAAATTATATTTTTATTGGTTTTAACAAGATTTACCACCTACTCAAAAATGCAATAGAGTGGTCACCATAAGACAAATTTGTTTGGAAGCACTTGAACCAGCACATGAATAGTCATGACATTCAGGAATACGTCCCTGTTGAAAAATAGTTTTTATAATCTGGAATGGCGGTTGTTCTACTAACAGAGTAAACTGCATGTAGAATAAAATGGAAAGAGTTTTAAGGTAGAGATTAAGGATAAGAAAGTATTTTAATGAAATTTCCTTTTGTTATGTTAATATAAATTACAATTGAATACAAACATGAACTTTAAAGAAATCAGTAGGTTCTTGTATGTTTAGGGATATTGAGAACATTGACTCTGAAGATCGACTTTGAGTGTGAGTTCTCTTGGCCCAGCCGGGTAGCTGTGGATACATTATTGAATATCTCTGAGTCTCATTTTCCCAGTTTCTGAAATGTGAATAATAATAGTACTTGAAGGCCATAATAATAGTACTTGAAGGCCTTGCTGACATAATTAAATGAAGAATAAGATACCAGTACTTTGCAAGTGCTTAGTAAATGTGCTCTTTGTATAGGAAAGGTAACTGTCAGTTTTTCGTTTACTGATGTGAAAATTAATTGCATTCTTTCTATTCCACTTATAATCAGTTGTTTATTTATTTACTTTTTAATGTTAATTTTATTTATTTTAGAGAGAGAGAGAGCATGAACATACACGTGGGTAAGGGGCAGAGAATGGGGGACAGAGGATCCAAAGCTGGCTCTGTGCTGACAGCAGAGATGCTGATTAGGGGCTTGCACTCATGAGCGCTGAGATCATGGCCTGAGCCAAAGATGGATGGTTAACCCCCTGAACCACCCAGGTACTCCTATAATCGGCTGTCTAAAAGGAACTATATAAATGGAAACGGAACATTAGAATATGTAAGAATTAGAGGAATTGACTCCAAAGTTGTTTCCAAAATGAATTCTCCTTTAAGGCATGCAAAACCTTTGAGAGTTTTACACAGAGGCATATCATACCAACACTTTGATCTTATTAAGTATAAAAGGAAGCAAAAACAGAGACCCTAGTACACAAATACAAAATCCTTTCTAGTTCAAGCCCAGTGATCTCTGAATCCTTCTGAACTACTACATTTTAGTGTCTTCCATCCATGAATTAGACTGCAAATTACCATTGACTCTGGATTTAACCCATAGGAGCGGGAGTAAACTCCTGGTGTTTTAAGAATGCCTTCCTGGGGCGCCTGGGTGGCTCAGTCGGTTGAGCGTCAGACTTCGGCTCAGGTCACGATCTCGCGGTCCGCGAGTTCGAGCCCCGCGTCGGGCTCTGGGCTGATGGCTCAGAGCCTGGAGCCTGCTTCCGATTCTGTGTTTCCCTCTCTCTCTGCCCCTCCCCCGTTCATGCTGTGTCTCTCTCTGTCTCAAAAATAAATAAACGTTAAAAAAAAAAAAAAAATGCCTTCCTGGCACAAAGGCTCATGTCACCCCTCAAAGGACTTGGGAGATCTCAAAGTTGGCTTCAACTCTTGCCTGTGAGTTAACTGAGCCCTTGCAAGTACATTAGGGTACCTGATTACAAGGGTTAGTTAAACCTCCACAAAACATTTTTCCTTCAGGGGAAAGCCTCTCTTCATAGTTGTTTGGCCCATCCCACCTCTACAGGAAGGCTTCTCTGGAGTGACAGAACATCCCAGTTTGGACCCAGAGAGAAAGTGGGCCAGCTCTACGTTTTGCCTAGAACCTACTTTAGAGTGAACAGTGGGACTCCAGTTGCATGGAGTCTTCCTCATGTCCAAGGCACTTTATTAGCTAACAACATCCCTCTGCAATCCTGCTCAAATAAAGGGTCAAATAAAGGGTCAGTAATCCTGGGCATTAAGTGTTAAAGAATGAGGACTGCTTCCTTTCTGGCTACTTACCCAAACTTTCAGATTTTTCCTACCATTACCCCCATTTGCTACTGCTGGCGTTTTCTGCTTGGAATAACTGTTACCTACGAAGCTGGTAGGCTATCTTTCAGATTACTTTCACAAAATTTAAATATATTTGTCCCAGCACACAAGAATCTGTGAAATGCTGTTTATGCTCCTCCAAATTAAGACGTGTTTATTGATTCATGTACCCTGTTTCTTCATTTTAAGCCAGCTACCTATACTTGTTTTTTTTTTTTTTTAAGTAGTGCCAATCTAATGATGACTCAATCAAAATTTCTTATTAAATAGGAGGAAATGGCTGGGCATATAATGATTATGGAGAAGTTTTATATTTAGAAATTTTATCCACTAGTTTTCCCTTTAGCACAATAAGTCATTATTTCTTTAAAGACCTCATGATATTTCTGCGTGTAGTTTCCCTTATGAGGTATGGTGCCTTTTCCCTGATAGGTTTTGTTTATGTATTTTTCAATGGTCCTACGCTTTAAATACAGATTCAACTGGTTTGTCCTGTATAGTGTGATACTCACTATCAGCAAGTTTCCACAGCTACGCCTGCAATTCTTCTTTTAGATAGAATTTAGATAGGCAATCCATCAGTCCCCTGGAAAGTTTGCAGTAACAGGATACACAACTTGGTCAGCAGTTGCATAATTTTACCCTTGGTATTCTTTAAAAACCTAGGTAGATCAAGTCTGTTGATTTATCTCTTTCTGGCGTGTAAACTAGGTCCTGGAGACTTCTCATTATATATTCATACCACCTTCCATCTGTATAGAGTTTTATGCTTTTCAACAATTTTCAACTTTTTAACGGGTCCAATAGTATTAATCTTTGTGAATCAAAAAATAATTTATTTTTTCTGTAAACTTAAAACTACTCACAAAAATCTGGGGCACCTGGGTGGCTCAGTTGGTTAAGTGTCTGAGTCTTGATTTTGGCTCAGGTCATGATCTCATGGTTCATGCAATCGAGCCCCACTGTGGGCTCTGTGGTGACAGCATGGAGCCTGCTTGGGATTCTCTTTCCCCCTCTCTGTCTACCCCTCTCCTCCCCTCTCTTTCTCTCTCTCTCTAAAAATAAATAAAGAAAAAACTATTCAAAAAAATCTATTAATTTTTTTAAAAATTCCCTATTTTATGAGTGAGACTCCTGGTATTGTTTCCTTAGTAAAGATGGAGGAAAAACAAAACAATTCATTTACTTTATTAGGACTGTTTTCCTTTCCAACCCAATTTAGTTTCCCTTATTCTCTACTTTACCTGTCTGGCTTATTTCAAGGTTCTTTTCTTGCTTTTCCTTGCTTTGTAGTTCCCTACATAATGCTTCTTAAATTCTTATTGACCATCATGTATGACTATTATCAGTTGATTTTCAAAGAAAGCTGGAAAATGTTTATAACTACTACTGTGTATAATAGCTTTTATTTACTGGCTATCTATTGCATGTCAAGCACTGTGCTAAACTTGTTATATGTATATTTTTCAGTCAATCCAAAACAACTCTAATGGGGTGGTATTCTGTATTCATTCCAATTTTGTAGAGAAGGAAATGGGAGCTCAGCAGGAATTTGTTGTTTGCTAAGGTCCAGCTAGATTGGAATTTAGCTCTGCATAATTCCGAACCTTTGCCCTTAAGCCCTATGCTCTTTTGCCATTAAACTGGAATTAAATCAAGCATTTCTAGAACTATGGGTGACTAAGTTAGGATGTTGATTATCTGCATTCTGGACTCGTTCTGCCACAAATGACTACTTGATTGAGGGCAGTTGACTTAACTTATGGGAATCTGTTTCTTCACCTGTTAGATTCAGTGTACATTACCAGACCTTAATGCCTTTCAGTTCTATGATTCTGTTTATGTAAATATTCACCAATGCCTATGTGGTCATGGATAGGCACTGGACAAAAGCAAAAATTGTTTAAATATACCTCTATTATAAACTGAAAGAGAACAGTTTTATATTATTCATAACAATTTCTCTACATAAGAGGAACATGTTTGTTCTTTTACTTTATAGCAAAAAAAATGGAGGTGCTCATTAAGCAGGACAGCCCCCGTTTTTGAGTTAGTTGGCAGTTATGTCTGTAAATGAATGTTTATTCATTGCCATGAGTGATGGATGTACATGCTCACTTCTTGACTTGAAAATGCAATAGTTGAAAGTGAATATAACAGAGCATTTATTCTCTTCATTCAGATTGTATTGAGTGATCTCATGAAGAAAATTACCAGTGTCAGGGTCTGAATTTGGCTAAGTCAGATTTATTTCTCCAGATAGCTTTTGTATTTCTAAGCTTTTATTGTTCTATATATACTACTTCAGCCTTTTGTTTGTTTGTTTCCATTTTGTTTCTCTGTCTGTCTCCACCCTGTTCCACCCTGCTGCTTGCCTCAGAAGACTGGAGTTGCAGGCTGCATCTCCATGACTCCTGTGAGCTGGAATTGGAAGTGGGAGGTTTCTTCCTTACCCTCCTGCTTTCACACCCCTGCTCTCTGGTAGCTGCACCCTTCCAACCACGTTTTCTTCCAGGTTGGTCTTCTTCCCCAGCTTCAGCTCTCAATGGGTTCTGCTGTTGCCTTTCTTTGTTTCTCCAGCCCCAGGGGAAAAATGGGTCTCCCTCTGTAGCTGGTTGCTGGGTGCCTCATCATATTTTGTCTTTTTTTTTCTTTTTCGTTTTAATGTTTATTTATTTACTTTGAGAGGAGGGGTGAGAGGTGGAGGGAGGGAGAGAGAGAATCCCAAGCAGGCTCTGCACTGTCAGCACAGACAGGACTCGAACGCTTGGATCGAACCCATGTTGAGCTGAAATCCAGAGCTGGACACTTAACCGACTGAGCACCCAGGTGCCCCAACTTTGTCTTTTTTCTTAACCTGGTCTATATATCTTTGCATAGCCTTTTCATTAGAGTCTCTTCATTTGAACCATCTAGGGTGAATTTTGTTTCTTCCAGAGGACACCATCTCTTACCTAAAACACTTTGAAATGGAATTTAAGTACCTCTTTCTAAAGATGGTATTGATTTCAATCACTGAATGTATATTGGGTATCTTAATAAACATAGGATTATACTGAGTACTATGAGAGGTACCAGTGGTATTTGTGGCATGATTCTTGCCCTTGACAAGTTTAAACTCTAGTTAGAAGGTTTCTGATCAATATACTGAACGATATGTAATACAGGACTTTAAATCTTAAATTAGGCAGCTCATAGGGCTACTCAAGTGACACAAGATAAAATTATTATTGGAAACACTCACCTTCCAGATATGCCACACTTCTTGTATTTTTTAATTTCCTGAACTGGAAAAAAATTTTGTTCATTAGACTTATAAAACATGTTATTCTGTACTGGAAAGTATTTGTGAAATGTTAACCAGCCGTGGAACACTCATTCTGGAAATATCCTGAGTAGGGGAAATGTGTCCAAAGGTACCTGCTGTATAAACATCTTGAGGGCCAACAGGTCATTGCTCTGTGGGTAAGAAGAGTTCATTAGCCAAACAAGAAGAATGGTGGGCCACTTGTCATTGATCAGTCTGGAACCATCCATCATTCCCGTATATTACATGAGTAAGATCGTGATCAACTGTTTCTGACTCTGAATTTCACTGGGAGCTCCATATGGGCCCAGAGACATGTACTAAAACCCAACCGTGCTTATCAGTATATTTCCCTATTTGGTTTAGAGAGAAGGCTTGGGGACAGGAGAATGGGAAAAGCATATACTATCTGGTGCCTAATGTGATTATTGCGATTCAGTAAACAGGTTACTGTTTTTATGAACCTGGATGTCAAAACTACAAATTTATGTTAGACCTCAGTGGGGTTCTCCATCAGAGCAGAAAAAGGCTTTAGGTGGGTTTTGGGGTCTTGTTTTCAAATTTGATTAGAATTCAGATAGGCAAGAGAGTAGACAGACTTACAAGAGAGAGAAACAATACGAGGATAGGCAGAAATGTGGAAATGAGCTAGGTATTACACACAAGATCGTGAAGAAACCTCCTTGATTTGATGACAAAGTACACTTTGAGCAGTACAAAATAATATTGGACAGATAGGATAGGGACAGATCAACTTTCTGTAATGGAGCTGATGAAAGAGAACAAAGCATGAGAATTTGAAAGTTTTATCAGCTATGTGATTTGTCTTTAAGTAATGTAATTTGCTTTTAAGAATGGATGTAGCCACTCTGTAGAATCATGGTTGGTTAAAAATTGCTATCATATTCAATAAGCAGGGCTTGAATTGGACAGGATCTCGTAAGATTTTAGATATGGAAACTGATTCAGAAGTCCTGTGCTAGATGTAGGAAGAGAGGAAGTTCAGAAGTGCATTCTTAGCTAAACAGAGTGTAGGAATAGATCTACTAATGAGGCAACATAAGTTTGCAGCTATGGCAACAATACTATCATTCAAGATTGCTTCCTTTCCCAAAGCAGGAGACAACATTACAATGATTTCCTCTCTCTATGCAGGAGCCTGCTTCCTACCAGCCGGGTAGGTAATAAAAGAGAAGCTTCACCATTTTTTGCCAGTCCTTCCAGGACCTTTAGTCCTTCCTAAAGGTCATAGGAATAGGAATAATATTGTGTGGGCATAGGACTTTTTAAGGTCTTAGCAAGCACTGTCTTGTTAGTGCTACATTCTATGGGCTTTTCTTTTGTGTCTTCACCCTCTGTTCTCCCAATTGCAAATGAAGAAAAGTGGCACTGAAACCCATCCACCATTAACAATTGCTGCTTAAATGTCTTTTAGCACTTGGTTCTGGAGTAGCAATTATTGGAGCACTTAGCTAATAAATGCCTGGTGAGTTTCATCTCTGGATATCAGAAAATTAAATAAAAACGCCAGAAAACTGGATAGTAAATTAGCAACGCCGGTTATTGAAGTGATATGTAAGTGTCTTTTTTCACATTAAGGTACCAGTATGATATAACACACCTATCATGACAGTGCCTAGACTCCTTGAGTTAGCAGAACAAAGAATTTACACTCTACATAACTATTTCAGGCAGTAAAAATTTCTAAGTCAGTACCATTTTTTCTCTATAAACCTGTCTTGCATACATCACATTGATGTGAAGTCAGATGAGATAATTACGCGAAGACACTTTGTAAACTGGAGAGCTAGATAATGGTCAAGGAATCATTATTACTATCATTCGACGAATCACGAAAGAACGTATTGGAAGGTGACTTGTGGATCAGTATTTTCAAACTCTAGAAAAAGCACTCATCCTTAAGAACTAAAGGGAATGAATTAAGAATTTTGAAGTATTTATTGTGTTTGATATGTTAATAATAATCTGAATTGCTAACAAGAATGAATACATTGAAACAGTATTATTCTTTCTTTTTAATGCTCTATGGTACCACGTTCCAAGTATATACAGATACATTTAAAAGGATATTCACTGCGACATTGGTATGGTAAAAGAAAACAAAACAAACAAAACTAACCTGGAAACAACTCGTGTGTCCATCATTATGGATCTATTTGAGCAAATTATGGTACATTTATATTATGGAATGCTATATACATAAAGAAAAGAATGAAATAGACTTTATAAATACTAACATGGAAAGATGTCCAAGAGATATTAAGTGATAAACACAATGTACAAAACAGTATGTATGGTATAATTTAGTACATTTATGAGAGCTATATAATTATCAAGGAATTATTGCTCAAGCAACTGAGCCACTCAGGCTCCCCTCTATCAAGGAATTATTGAAAAAAGTCTTTCTATAAAGTAAACAGGCTGAATGTGAGACAGGAAACCATCAAAACCTTAGAGGAGAAAGCAGGAAAAGACCTCTCTGACCTCAGCCGTAGCAATCTCTTACTCGGCACATCCCCAAAGGCAAGGGAATTAAAAGCAAAAGTGAATTACTGGGACCTTATGAAGATAAAAAGCTTCTGCACAGCAAAGGAAACAACCAACAAAACTAAAAGGCAACCAACGGAATGGGAAAAGATATTTGCAAATGACACATCGGACAAAGGGCTAGTATCCAAAATCTATAAAGAGCTCATCAAACTCCACACCCGAAAAACAAATAACCCAGTGAAGAAATGGGCAGAAAACATGAATAGACACTTCTCTAAAGAAGACATCCGGATGGCCAACAGGCACGTGAAAAGATGTTCAACGTCGCTCCTTATCAGGGAAATACAAATCAAAACCACACTCAGATACCACCTCACGCCAGTCAGAGTGGCCAAAATGAAGAAATCAGGAGACTATAGATGCTGGAGAGGATGTGGAGAAACAGGAACCCTCTTGCACTGTTGGTGGGAATGCAAATTGGTGCAGCCGCTCTGGAAAGCAGTGTGGAGGTTCCTCAGAAAATTAAAAATAGACCTACCCTATGACCCAGCAATAGCACTGCTAGGAATTTATCCAAGGGATACAGGAGTACTGATGCATAGGGGCACCTGTACCCCAATGTTTATAGCGGCACTCTCAACAATAGCCAAATTATGGAAAGAGCCTAAATGTCCATCAACTGATGAATGGATAAAGAAATTGTGGTTTATATACACAATGGAATACTACGTGGCAATGAGAAAAAATGAAATATGGCCTTTTGTAGCAACATGGATGGAACTGGAGAGTGTGATGCTAAGTGAAATAAGCCATATAGAGAAAGACAGATACCATATGGTTTCACTCTTATGTGGATCCTGAGAAACATAACAGAAACCCATGGGGGAGGGGAAGGAAAAAAAAAAAAAAAAAAAAAGAGGTTAGAGTGGGAGAGAGCCAAAGCATAAGAGACTGTTAAAAACTGAGAACAAACTGAGGGTTGATGGGGGGTGGGAGGGAGGGCAGGGTGGGTGATGGGTATTGAGGAGGGCACCTTTTGGGATGAGCACTGGGTGTTGTATGGAAACCAATTTGACAGTAAATTTC
The DNA here is from genome assembly GCF_046562875.1 of Panthera onca. NCBI lineage: Eukaryota > Metazoa > Chordata > Mammalia > Carnivora > Felidae > Panthera > Panthera onca. Next base: position 95,944,199 of record NC_138339.1, on the reverse strand, counting down.
ATATATAAAAAAAAAAAAAAAAAAAAAAAAACAACTTATTGGGGGAACTATGTGGGCAGTTCCATACACTCAACTCTGTGAAACAAAAACCTGGTGGGGCGCCTGGGTGGCGCAGTCGGTTAAGCGTCCGACTTCAGCCAGGTCACGATCTCGCGGTCCGTGAGTTCGAGCCCCGCGTCAGGCTCTGGGCCGATGGCTTGGAGCCTGGAGCCTGTTTCCGATTCTGTGTCTCCCTCTCTCTCTGCCCCTCCCCCGTTCATGCTCTGTCTCTCTCTGTCCCAAAAATAAATACAAAACGTTGAAAAAAAAAAAAAAACCTGGTGAGACCATCTTTGAACTACTGTCAGATTTCAAAAATTGAGAGGTGTTTGAAAACCCATGCAGGGCCTAGGTAGAAGGAGCCATATCCTCAACTCTGAAACAACACTGTGAGGTAACCATCATTCAATTAACACCTTGTTTCACTGAGAAGAGTTTGAAAACCTATGCTGGTTTTACACAAAAAAGTGCCATAAACTCAAATCTGCCAAAGAAAAATGTGGGGAAATAGTCTTTCGCCTAACATCTGGTTTCAGGAAGTGAAAACTGTTTGACAACCTATGTGGGGCCTACAGAGTTAGGACCATATGTGAAATCACTCCATGGTGAAAACATCTTGCAAATAACATTTATCTTATTTCAGAAATTGAGAAGTGCTTGAAAACCCATGCAGGGCCTAGGTGGAAGGGAAAATATCCTCAAATCTGAAACACTGTGAGGTAGCCATCTTTCAATTAACACCTTGTTTACTGAGAAGTGTTTGAAAACCTATGCAGCTTCTACACAGAAAGTGCCACATGCTCAAATCTGTAAAACAACACTGTGGTGAAACCGTCTTTCAAATAACATCTGTGTTCACTTGTGGGAAGTGTTTCAAAAACAATGGGGGCTTATGCGGAAAATGCCATATATAAAACTTGGTCAAGCAGCTTTTGGGGAAACCATCATCTTGTTTCACCAATGTAGAAAGGTTTGAAAAACTTTACTAAGAGTGATGAGGAAAGTGACAAATTCCCGACTCTGTGAAAATATACCATGGAGCAAGCATCTTTCAACTCACATCTTGTTTCTCTAAGTTCAAAGTGTTTGAAATCCTATGAAAGGTCTAACAGCAATGTGCCATATACCCAACTGTGTAAATAAACATAAATGTGGTGAAATGATCTTTCAAAAAATAAATAAATAAATAAATAAATAAATAAAGTAAACAGGAAACATTATTGAGGAATATTTGCTATTCTTCTATTAACAATGGCTGTCCATATCAGAAGAGTTTATCTACAATAATTTTTTAATGTTAGAATTTTTTTGTAATAAGCATATGTTTCTCTCATGAGCATAAAACGTCAAGGCTTTTACAGATGGATAAAACGTCTGTGCTTCAAACAAAACCTAAACACGTTAATGAGTAGATAGCATTGACTTTCAACCATATATTGAAAAAAATATTGAAGGTTTGAAATTACTTAAGCCAAATAGAACTTAGTTCAACTTGCTGAGGCTCATTTGGAATTACAAGACTTGAAAGAAATGCCTCAAAATATTGATCCTGCTGCTCTAAGGAACCATGCAATAAGTTCAAAATAAGGTTCAGAGTCTCCATGGAGCTAAAACAACTCTTCCTGCTAACATAAGCTGAAACAAAGATGAGTTTTATCCTCCTGTAAGATTTTAGCTTTTGTTTGTGACCAATAAATCAAATGCCCACATGTTTGTTGAATGCATTGTAAGCCCCAGAGAGCAATCAACTAAAACGGTTTGACATAGGTTGAACAAGGTCAACTTGGACTTACACTAAAAGAAGTAATAGTAATGGCCAAAGTTAGCTTTGCTTTTTTTCCATCGGAAGCAAAGCACGAAGAGTGTGGACTGTTTGTGAAGGGAGATGTTTCAAAGATTCAGCCATTTCAGAGATGAATGATTACTTTTTCTTATTTTCCTTCATTTGTCCATCTCCATGCCTGTTAAATACCTACCTGATGGCTGAATAGAGAGAAAACTGTGATGTTATTAAAATTATAATGCTACAGGCTCTTTAGCAGTGCAAAAAACCAAACTTTAGGCAAACACATAAAATAGTAATAAAATCTCAATCTGTGAGGATGGTGAGGTTGTACGTGATTTAAAAAATTTCCTACTGTTACTGTTTTCAATTTGAGTAAGCCACACATTGAAAAACAAAACATATTTGGGGTGCCTGGGTGACTCAGTCAGGTCAGCATCCAACTCTTGACGTCAGCTCAGGTCATGATCTCATGGTTCGGGAGTTTGAACTCCATGTCAGGTTCCATGCCACCAGCACAGAACCTTCTTGGGATTCTCTCTCTCTCCCTCTCTCTCTGCCCCTCCTGTGCACTCTCTCTCCTCTCTCTCTCTCTCTCTCTCTCTCTCAAAGTAAATAAACTTAAAAATATTTTTTAAAAACATGATTTCACAAAAATTATGGCTTCCTACTTCTCAAAGACTGATTCTTCAAAACTAGTTGTAAATGTAGCACAGGAAAGGAAATTGTTCTTTAGGTATCCTGTGATTGTCTAATAGTTTCAGCTTGTTCAACAGACTGTTATTATAGGAGAATGTTCACAAAATAAAAAGCCTTTTGGAATCTGAAAGCGAGCTTCCATAAGTTCACTCTGATATTAAATTATATCCCATTCTGGAAATGTAGGGATTAAAATTAAAAAAAAAAAAGAAAAGCTCAGGGCTCCTGGGTGGCTCAGTCAGGTAAGTGTTCAACTCTGGATCTCAGCTCAGGTCTTGATCTCAGGGTCATGAGTTCAAGCTCTACTTTGGGCTCAAAAAAACAATAATAATGATAAAAAAGAAAAGAAAAAGAAAACCCATACACCCTATTAAATATCTGCCACAAATCTACAAAGAACTTATCAAACTCAATACCAAAAAAACAAATAATCCGGTGAAGAAATGGACAAAAGACATGAATAGACACTTTTCCAAAAAAGACATCCAGATGGCCAATCGACACATGAAAAAATGCTCAACATCACTCATCATCAGGAAAATACAAATCAAAACCACAATGAGATCCACCTTAAACCTGTCAGAATGGCTAACGTTAACAACTCAGGCAACAACAGACGTTGGCAAGGATGCGGAGAGAGAGGATCTCTTTTGCATTGTTGGTGGGAATGCAAACTGGTGCAGCCACTCTGGAAAACAGTACGGAGGTTCCTCAAAAAACTAAAAATAGGGGCGCCTGGGTGGCGCAGTCGGTTAAGCGTCCGACTTCGGCCAGGTCACGATCTCGCGGTCCGTGAGTTCGAGCCCCGCGTCAGGCTCTGGGCTGACGGCTCGGAGCCTGGAGCCTGTTTCCGATTCTGTGTCTCCCTCTCTCTCTGCCCCTCCCCCGTTCATGCTCTGTCTCTCTCTGTCCCAAAAATAAATTAAAAAAAAACAAAAAAAAAAAAAAAAACTAAAAATAGAACTACCCTATGACCCAGCAATTGCACTACTAGGCATTTATCCAAGGGATACAGGTGTGCTGTTTCAAAGGGACATGCACCCCACTGTTTATAGCAGCACTAGCAACAATAGCCAAAGTATGGAAAAAGCCCAAATGTCCATTGATGGATGAATGGATAAAGAAGATGTGGTATATATACAATGGAGTATTACTCAGCAGTTAAAAAGAATGAAGTCTTGCCATTTGCAACTACGTGGATGGAATTGGAGGGTATTATGCTAAGTGAAATTAGTCAGAGAAAGACAAATATCATATGACTTTACTCATATGAAGATTTTAAGAGACAAAACAGATGAACATAAGGGAAGGGAAACAAAAATAATATAAAAACAAGGAGGGGGACAAAACAGAAGAGACTCATAACTATGGAGAACAAACTGAGGGTTACGGGAGGGGTTGTAGGAGGGGCGATGGGCTAAATGGGTAAGGGGCACTAAGGAATCTATTCCTGAAATCATTGCTGCACTATATACTAACTAATTTGGATGTAAATTAAAAAAAATAAAAATTAAAAATTAAAAAAAATATCTACCGGGGCGCCTGGGTGGCTCAGTCGGTTGAGTGACCGACTTTGGCTCAGGTCATGATCTCACGGTTTGTGAGTTCAAGCCCCACGTCGGGCTCTGTGCTGACAGCTCAGAGTCTGCAGCCTGCTTTGGATTCTGTGTCTCCCTCTCTCTCTGGCCCTCCCCCACTCATGCTCTGTCTCTCTCTGTCTCTGAAATAAATAAACATAAAAAAATTTTTTTTTAATTAAATAAAAGTATCTACCACAAATTCCTAAAAACTCCTTAGGGAATCTGAGGTCCTAGATCCATAATACTTACAATAAAACATTGTAAACACTATGTAACACATTGTAAAAACATTGTAAACACTAAATATATTTATAACACAAATATATGAAGCCATATTTAATAATAATTGTAGAATGGCATAAACTCCAAACTGGGATTCAAAAATATTTTCAGTGAAAAGAGCTCTTATAATAAACTTAAGAAACTAGTCAGGAAGTAACATAAGCTTAAATTTGATTGAATTGAAGCTAAACAAATAACATGTTCAATAGAACAAATTACATAAATTTGGGAGTTTGATATATTGATAATATTGACTGTTAGGTGAGTTATAACGTAACATGTTAGAGCTATCTTGGTTTTCAACTAATTTTAATCAAAGATTATGCAACATAATTACTTTGCTTTTATTCTTGTAAAAAACAGATTCAAATGTAAGCTGTTACATAAATGCATTTGCTTCTAAATGTATAATTGAGCTGCAGCACTGGGCTCTTTATTTCTTTAGCTAAAATCTGGTGTTTGCACATTTGCTAACATTTTATACTATGTACAATGACATTCTCTTCATAGAATCATAATGAGAAATTGCAGTATGTGGAACACAAAATTAAAAAGGATTATTTCTAATAATAATCCTTAAGATACAAATAGTAAAATAGTAAGAAAAAAATCACATCACAATGATTTCATATAACTCTAAAAAACTTTGATGCAAAAAGATTAACTTCTATCACCTTTCTTTTTTTTAATTTTTTAAAATTTATTTATTTTGAGAGACAAGAGAGAATAAACATGAGTGGAAGAGAGGCAGAGAAATCGGGAGAGAGAGAATCCCAAGCAGGCTCCACGCTGTTATTATGGACGCTCGAGGCAGGGCTCAAACTCACGAATGATGAGATCATGACCTCAGTCTACACCAAGAGTCAGATGCTTAACTGACTGAGCCACCCAGGTGCCCCTAACTTCTATCATCTTTCTTATTCTTTATCTGCAAAATAAACGTAATTATTTTAAAGAAACTGATAACTTAAAAGTTCTGAAGAGTGAAAATTGCCTTAGTATCCAAATAAATTATTGTGAATAACTTTTAACTTTTAAAAAGTGATTTGTTTATTTTTCATTTATTTAAGAAATCTCTACAGCCCATGTGGGGCTCAAACTCATGACCCTGAGATCAACAGTTGCATACTCTTCTGGCTAAGTCAGCCAGGTGCCCCATGTAAAAAATTTTGATGAAACAAAATAGACTTTTAAATCTACGTATTTGGAATTCCTTTGCAAAAATTTGTCAAAAATTAAAAACACCTCTTAATTTGTAAACAGGTGGAATAGGGAAATAAAGGCATACAGACTGTGGTACCAGACAGCCGAAGTTTGATCTCAGGCTCTGTTTCTTCCCTGCTGTGCGATCTTGGGCGTGTTATTCAGCCTTAGTTGAGAAACTGCCCTTCAGTTTCCTTCTCTGTAAAATGGGATGGCAACAATAGCAGTACTTCCTTCATAAGGTTGCTGTTAAAAGTAAATGAGTTAATAAAAGTAAAACATTCAGAACCGTGGCACTTGGTAAGTGCCATATGGGCATTAGATGTTTTTATTATAGTACCTTTCTTTTCAATCCTAAATTATAAAGCAAATGGTACTTTCCGTTGTAGTTGATGGTTGGTTCGAAACTAACCTCATGTTCTGTCTTATGGGGCTGAGTTTTCATTGAGAAATTTCCCAGGATGGAAATCCCAGGACTGTCAGCTTGGTCTCTGGCCAATGATTCCAAACACGCTGAGTTGAATCCACCCTGCAGGAAATGTGGTGAATGAGTCAGCTGGGAGGTAACCCACCTGTTTGCTGCTGGCTGAACAAATACTGAAATATTGTTTCATAAAGTTTCTTGGTACTGGAGGGCAAGTTTTCCAACACAGGATGTAAACTTCAAGCCACTTAAACTTTCATGTCATTTTTTTTCTAGAAAGATGGAAGATTAACAAAACCATGGTAAAGTCATTTAGCAATGCATAAGCTTATCAAAATGAAATAAAGAAGCAAAAGCAATGGGTGCCTGCGTGGCTCAGTCAGTTAAGTATCTCAGTTCAGCTCAGGTCATGATCTCAGGGTTCATGAGTTCGAGCCCCGCGTCAGGCTCTGTGCTGACAGCTTGGAGCCTGAAGCCTGCTTCAGATTCTGTGTCTCCCTCTCTCTCTACCCCTCCCTCACTGATGCTCTCTTTCTCTCTGTCTCAAAAGTAAATAAACACTAAAAAAAAAAAAAAAGCAAAAGCCACAAAGAAACAAAACTCCATTTCTGAAGACCCTACCTATGAAGTAATAAAAGCAAAATGTCTGGCAGGATTCCTGGGATGACTCCTCACCATTGTGTCCAGCTGCCCTTCTGCCATCTTGAGGCATTAATAATAGAGGACTGGGTGACAGAGTCGGATTTGCCGTGAAATGCTTTAGAGTCGCACTGATTTATGTGTGCACAATTGGATGTATACCGCAAATATTTCCATAAACATGGTGGACTGGGTGAGTCACCTACCACCAGTTGTGGGAACAGTATTCTGGTAGTTCCTCTCCTTCTTGATTCCTGTTTTCAGAATAGGATTCCTAGTTTCAGAATAAGAACAGTAGTTAAGATTAATTTAGAATTTAATATGTGATACTGCACTAAAAACTTTTCATATATTGTCTAATTTCATCTTTAATCCCATGTGGTAAGTACTATTATTGTGCACATTTAAAAAAAAAATTTTTTTTTTAACGTTTATTTATTTTTGAGACAGAGAGAGACAGAGCATGAACGGGGGAGGGGCAGAGAGAGAGGGAGACACAGAATCGGAAGCAGGCTCCAGGCTCTGGGCCATCAGCCCAGAGCCTGACGCGGGGCTCGAACTCACGGACCGCGAGATCGTGACCTGAGCTGAAGTCGGACGCTTAACCGACTGAGCCACCCAGGCGCCCCTATTGTGCACATTTTATAGAAGAGGAAACTAAGGTATCAACTATGCCATGGCCTTATAATTTTTTTTAAATGTGTATTTCTTCTGAGAAAGAGAGAAAGAAAGAGAGAGAGTGAGAGAGGGAGAGTAGTGGAGGGGCAGAAAGAGGGGGAGAAACCCAAGTGGGGCTTGAACTCACAAACCATGAGATCATGATCTGAGCCGAAATCAAGAGCCGGATACTCAACTGACTGAGCCACCACGTGCCCCAACTCCTTATAATTTTTAAAAGAAGGATCTGGGGCTCATACCAAGGCCCATAGCTTTTGCCCTGCACTGCAGTCATCTCCAGACTCTGGAAGGAAGGAAGTGTTTCTCTGTACTAAGGGACAGGAGAGATGCGAATGTATCTGAAAGTAAACACAAGTCTTATGCAGATGTTTTGAAAAAATGCATCCATTTTCCATACCTGCCCACTTCCATTTCTGTACCTTTCTCCTACACTGTTATATTTCTCCTGTGATCTGGAGTACAAATTTAATAAAGTTATTTCTGGAATAAAATTTGCTAATACAAAATAAAATTTGATTATCTAATCACGTCACAGTTCCCTACCCCTAATTTTCCATGGGTATTATGCCAGTTCCATTTCCTCACACCGCAGTATGCTCTGGTTGCCCGTCGCGGACCCTGCTGCTAGTTAGCAGAGAGAGGAGACCGTTCTGCTGCCCTGAATGAGCCCTAACACAAGTTCTTTCTGTGCTCTTTCATTGCTCAGCAATGGCCTTCTCAGATCAGCTTCAAAATCTCTCGAGAATATAACCCAGATGTCCTGAAAGGTTCTGTGCCAAATGTATCAGGCTTTAGGCTTGGCCCTATTATTAAAATATAGATTTTAATGAATGAATTATCTAAAATTCTGGTTTCTAAAAGCTTTTTTTGAAGTTATGGTGACAACCAACATGGTCTTAAGTTCATATTTATACATGGGTTCTTAGAAACAGACTCCAGGAGCAAAATGACTACAGTATATTCTGGTTTGCAAACCAACATGTTTGATTGTCATGTAACATTAGTGCTAATCCAATGCTTTTACTCTAGAGGTGAAGAAATGGAAATTCCAAGAAGCTAGGAAATATTCTAAAGTTACACAATTGATTAATGCTTGTGCGGAATTAGAATCCAGGTCTTCTTATCATACCTCTTCTGGTGAACAAACAACAAGGCCAAGGGTAGTATGATGTGATGGAAGGAGCACTTGGTTAGAGAGAAAGAGAAAGAGGTTCAAGGTGCCTAGGGGCTCAGTCAGTTAAGTGTCTGACTTTGGCTCGTGTCATGATCTCATGGTTTGTGAGTTCGAGCTCTACATCAGGCCTCTGCTCTCAACACAGAGCCTACTTCAGATCCTGTCTCCCTCTCTCTCTGCCCCTCCCCCGTTTGCATGCGCATGCTCACTCTCTTTCTCTCAGAAAGAAAAAAAAAAAGAGAGAGCTAGATTCAATTTCAAATTCTTTTTTTTTAAATTTAAAATAGTTTTTTTATGTGTATTTATTCTTGAGAGACAGAGAGAGAGAGACAGAACACCAGCAGGGGAGGGGCAGAGAGAGAGGGAGACACAGAATCCAAAGCAGGCTCCAGGCTCTGAGCTGTCAGCATAGAGCCTGACAAGGGCTCAAAGTCACGTACTGTGAGATCATGACCTGAGCCAAAGTCAGAGGCTTAACCGACTGAGCCACCCAGGCACCCCGATGTCTAATTCTTCCATTAACCATGTGACTTTAGATTACACTCTTACCCTCTTTGGATCAATTTCTTCAACTATAAACTAATGGATTTGACTTGGAATTGTCCAATAATATAGCTAAGAGCTGCACATATGGCTAGTGATCCCTTGAAACAGGGGTAGTCGAAATTAAGATGTTCTGTAAGCATAAAATATTTACACAGTTTCAAAGACTTAGTACTAAAAAAGAATGTAAAATATCTCATTACATAGTAATTTTAATATTAATTACACATTGAAATGATAACATTTTCATATATTGAATTAAATAAAACTCATTACTAAAATTATTTTTGTCTGTTTCTTTTCTTTTTTCTTTAATGTGGCTACAGCAAGTTTTACATTTTATTATTTTTTTTAATGTTTATTTATTTTTGAGAGAGAGAGTGAGAGACAGAGTGCAAGTGGGGGAGGGGCAGAGAGAGAGGGAGACGCAGAATCCAAAGCAGGCTCCAGGCCCTGAGCTGTCAGCACAGACCCCAACGCGGGCCTTGAACCCACAAACCATAAGATGACCTGAGTTAAAGTCGGATGCTTAACCGACTGAGCCACCCAGGTGCCCCTACAGCAAGTTTTAAATTACATACATGATTTGCATTATCTTTCTGCTGGATACACTACAATAGAAGATCTCTCATTTTCCTTTTAGGTCAGAAGTCAGCAAACTTTTTCTGCAAATGGCCATATCATAAATATTTTGGGCCTTGGGGACCATATGGTCTCTGTTGCAAGTACTTAATTCTGCCCTTGCAGCATTAGAGCAACCACAAACAATACATATGAGTGTGGCTATGTTTTCAATACAAATTTACACATATATACAAATGGATGTATTTATACAATACATAGAGATGGATGTAGCTATGTTTCGTTAAAACTATAGTTACAAAACAGGCAATGGGCCAGATGTGGTCTACAAGCAAACTGTAGTTTGCTGCCTACATTGTATGAGTCTACTCATTCTTCATTGACTAAGAGGTTGTTATTATTTTAAAATATGTAAAATAAGGACTCATCCTCTACCTTCAGTCTAGAGGAAGGGCCAGAAGCATGAACACACAAGCCATCATGATACAGTGTAAATAACACCATAATCAAGGGGGTGAGAGAAGGCTTTGCCGAGGGGAGCCACAGTTAAGAGGCCTGAAGGATGAGTCAGGAAGTATCCAGATTTAAGCCATATAAATATGTCTGTGGAAATCTGATAAGACGCATGAGGGGATGTGTGTGGGAGTGCGGGAATCCTACGGTACTGATAGTGGGGAGGTTGAAAGAGGAAAGGGGTCAGATAATGAAATGCCTTTTATACTACATGGAGGGCACACGTGGATGCTATGATAGGATATATTAGATGGGAATTCTGAGGGTCAAACAGGCCACCCTGGGGACCGGCCCTGAGTGCAGCACCACCTGTGGAGGGCAGCCAGGCTGGCAGAGGTGAAGAGACCCTGGAGGAGCATAGAAGCAGCTGCAGAAATGATGAGCGGACAACCTCTGGGTAACTAGATCAGTGTGTTTTGCATTAGAGGCTGAAAATCTAGCCCACCGTACCACAATAGGGCCAAACAGCCTTAGCAGGTACTGTTGGCAGGCCTCAGGCAGGAGCACACAAAAAGGGGACAAGAAGTAAAGGAAAGGGAGGAAAGTAGTTGAAACAAAAGGAGAGTGAGGTGAAAGCTGAGGTCTCTAAGGAGGTAATACATTGCTAATTGCCCTAAGAGACCCTTGGAGAGGCTGAATTGGGCCTGACAAGCTACGTCCAAAGATTCTTGGCCCAGGCTATGCACTAGAATCTCTTGCGCAGCTGGGATTTTTTAAAATGTTTATTTACTTATTTTTGAGAGAGACAGAGAGATGCAAGGGAAGTGCAGAGAGAGAGGGAGAGAAAGAATCTCAAGCAGCATCTGCACTGTCAGTGCAGAGTCTGACGTGGTGCTTGATTACACAAACCGTGAAATGACCCGAGCCTCAATCAAGAGTTGGGTGCTTAACCAACTGAGCCACATGTGCACCCCTGGAATTAAAACGAAAACATTACTGATACCCTGGCCCCACTCCCCCAAGATTCTGGTTTAATTGGAATCAGGGGCCTATCCATCAGCAACTTAAAAAGATGATTCCAGTGCATAGCCAGGGTTGAGAACTACTGGTCTGGCTGATTGGAAGTTGAAGTGATGCCCTGTGACCGTTCAGCTGGTAAGCAGACGCTCAAGAGAAGCCAGGCAGAGCAAAACAAAGAATCTAAACTCATTTTTGGTGCGCTGAAATGAGGCTAAGTTCCCCACCTATAAAATAAGACTCATATCTGTCCTTAGAATTGTGGCCATGGCTACATAGAATAATACATTTAAATATAGTCTAACTTGGGGCACCTGGGTGGCTCAGTGGGTTAAGCGTCTGCCTCTTGATTTTGGCTCAGGTCACGATCTCACGGTTCGTGAGATCAAGCCCCGGGTCAGGGTCTGCGCTGACAGCATAGAACCTGCTCAGGATTGTCTCTCCTTCTCTCTGTGCCCCTTCTCCACTCATGCTCTATCCACTCATCCACTCTATCAAAACAAATAAATAAACTTTAAACTCATTTTCATATGTGGGAAAACGATGGCAATTACATGCTATACTAATCCACAAATATTTATAGTTGGTTAGTACTGTTATTTACTGTGTATGAGATGTAGCAGCATGCAAGAAATCTCGGCCTTTATCTAAAATAACTAAAATCAGATGGGTTCACCAGAGGTTTTTGGTCCCAGGTTTTCTAGAGTACTCTTTTTTTTTGTGGAGTCATCAACTCTTAGGAACATGTCTTCTGATGCTCCAAATTGCCAGTCACTTTGGAAAGTGCAATATTGCTATCAAGTGATCAATTCAAACTAGATCTGTTTCCACTAGAATGGAAAATACATGAGGGCAAGTGTTGTTGTCTCTTTTATTCAGCTACATTCCCAGTAGCTGGCCCTAGTAGGGGCTCAATAAATGTTTGTTAAAAAGGTGAATGAATTGTTTAAAAACCCCTGTTACTTTAACATGTTGCCAAGGTGTTTGAGAACAAGGAAGGAGACGTCTGATATGAGTTTAAGAGTGAGTTTCTTTAAGAAGCACGTTGAAAAGAAGTGGAATTCTACCAAAGCTGTTTGAAATGAGTCAATAGTACATAGATGGAAAGTGTAGGTATAAAATCAGTTACAAGGCTGGGAGAAATTGGATCAAGTTAGTCAGCAGTTGTAGAATTGCCTGTTGACTAAAAGAGGATCATTTCAGGATTTTGATTCAGGTCTAGGTCATGCTGAAACACTTTTTTTTCCCCCCTTCTTTTGCTCTAAGGACAAAAAGATGAAGTCTGGAACAGGGAGAGTTGAAGCAATTGCTTTCTTTCTAAAAGTTGCAGGCAGTTATAGATAACTCGTGGTTTATAAACAGAGTAGAAACTACTTACTAAAATTCCTTTATGAAAAGTCGCTTTAAAGTCCCTTGGTTTTTGATCAAAGGCATGCCTACAGACTTCTGATTATAAGAGAAGATTTATGGCAAATTTGTTTATTTATTTATTATTTTTTTTAAATAATACATTACATCAAACAGATTTTATTTTTTATTTCTAAAGTGTCATCCTGACACTTTAAATATATCTTTTAACATTTATTTATTTTTGAGAGAGAGTGTGAGTAGATGAGGGGCAGAGAGAGAGACACAGAATCTGAAGCAGGCCCCAAGCTCTGAGCTGTCCACACAGCCCGACGTGGGGCTCAAACTCACAAGCCGTGAGATCATGACCTGCGCCAAAGTCAGACGCTTAACTTACTGAGCCACCCAGGTGCCCTGATTTATGGCAAACTTAATCTGCATGGGCCAAAATAAACCCGAGTTAATTTAACCAGAGGATTAACGAGTAGGCTACTTAACTGTAATTATAACAAAGGCTAATGGGCAAGATTGTTGATTGTAGAAGGATATTAGATTTCCTTACATTGTTATAAATTGTGATAGCTTTCTAATGAAAACATCCATCATCATTAAGAAATTTTACATAATGCATTATGTGTTTCAGTAATTAGGTTTTACATGAAAAGGTATCACTGAGTGGTAGTTATTCACTCTGGTGAGAAGCCCTCCAATTGAGCTCATGGTTGAGTAATTATTTCTCAACTGTTAACAGCTAACTAAATTTTAGGCCTTCTACCAAATGGTAATCCGGTCATGGGGTACTCATATCCAATCCCAGTACAACCAAATGGTGGCACCAGTAATAAAACACTGACTTCAGGGAGCACTTGGCTGGCTCTGTTGGTAGAGCACCCGATTCTTGATCTTGGGGTTGTTAAGTTTGAGCCCCATGTTGAATGTAGAGATTACTTAAAAATAAAATCTTGAAGACAAACATTGACTTCAGTTCTATATCTTAGTTAATTCAAGGAGACAGACAGACTCAGGGGCTGTGAGAAGAGGTGGGAGAACAAGATGGATCGGTAGGAGAGGGAGAAAGATCAACAGTAAAGAAATTGAAATGGAACTATCAATGGACAAGAACAACATGCTGAATAGACTCCTGTGCTCACGCACGTAGAAATCCCAGAAAGACAAGGAGAAGCACACTGAATGACAGACTTTAATGGAGTTTAGGGCTTATTACTAAAGTCTTCTAAAATATTTCCCTCCAACTATAGATATATATGGGAATAACAACATCTGAAACCCACAAAATGAGGTGATACACATAAATCAAGAGTAAATGTTTATTCTTTCTGTCTTGGAATATACTCTTTAGGTATTAAAAAACCTTACAAACCCTAAATTGTCTTTAAAGTAAAAAATTTCCAAGTGACTTTCAAGATTACACATAACTTAGAAGAATATGTTTAAGTGTCTTAGTGGCCTTGAATGTCCAATGAAGAAAAGTTTTCAAGAAAGTTTTTTAAACCTTCCATGAGATATATAGAAAACGAAAGAGAATAAAGTAAGGGAATATAAGTAATAAAGAGAGGACTCAAACTAAAATTGCACCTAAGTCTTTCTACATCTACCCACACCTCCATCTGGAGAATCTTCCCTGCTCACTTTTACTGACGTTCAGCCATGTTTTGTACCACATGACCCTCCTCCCCACTGCCCAGCCACAGATGGTGGTGCCCAAAGGTGGTATCTGGTCTAGGGATTGCCAGTTCGATGATTTGTCTGTGACTAATAAAGTAAGTTCTATGACAGCAGACATCTTTATCTGTTTCTTCCAGGGCTTTTACCCCAGAATGTAGAAGAATGTCTAGCATATATTATATATTCCTTAAATATTTGATGAATGAATGTGGCTTGATGAGCTGTGTCACTTAGAGTTCTCTCTTGTGGATCTGAAATTTGAGAAAAAAAGAGGAAGTTGTGGGGGCAAAATGTAAAAAAATGTTGGAAACTTGAATTGTAGCCAAAAGTCAAGCCCAAGTTATCAGGAAATCAAAAGCAAATGGAGTTGGGAGAGAACGAAGAGAAGGATGCAAAGATGTGACAAGAGGCCAAGAAGATGTTCTGTGCCCCATGTGTATTCATATCCCATGAGACTTCCTGTGCTTAGAGCCCTTAAATATCACCTCAGTGTCTTAAAAACCACTCCCACCCCCATCTCATCCCTTGAGTTAGCTTGAGTAATTCTTTGTTCCTTCTAATTATACAAGATCTAACTTAAGCAATAATGTTGTATTTGATACAGTAATGATGTCCCAAAATAAGGTTATAAGAACTGCTTACCTGATACTAAAAGAAGGATGCTAAACTGACATACAGAAGGGATTAAAATTTGCAAAAATAGGCGGGGCACCTGGGTGGCTCTTTCGATTAAGCTTCCACCTCAGGTCATGATCTCACAGTTCATGAATTGGAGCCACCCATCAAGCTCTGTGTTGACAGCTCAGAGCCTAGAGCCTGCTTCAGATTCTGAGTCTCCCTCTCTCTCTGCCCCTCCCCCTGCTCACTGTCTCTCCCTCTCAAAAAAAAAATTTTTTTTTTAATTTGCAAAAATAGAAAAGTAAGATTTATAAAATGAAATCAGTCCAGGGCCTAAGAATATATGAAACTATACATTCATTCAACAAACATTAAGTTGTTGCATCCACACGACTCCTGAAACAGAATGCTACGGGCACCAGTGACAGTCACAACAAAGTTTATTACAATGAGAGGCAAGGCAAATCGATTGATCGATCGGGACGGATGCTCTTGACCAGAGTGTGGTCCCGAACAGCCGGGGTACAGAGTTTTTATAGCCGACCACATCGTCTTATTATCACCTGGGAACAGAAAACAAAGGAATAGTTCCCAGGTGGAAACAGTTCAAACAAGCCCTTGCCCCAATCCAATCAAGCGCTAATCCATCCCTTGATTGATAGGATAAGGCTATTATCTCTTAACCTATAGTGTTAAGGCTACAGATTAGCCCTACCCTTACAAAGTGTTTATTAGGTGAAGGCATTGTGCTAGCCACTGGAGACAGCAACAGAAGACATGCTCAGTTCTCTTGAATCAACAGCCTAAAAAAGTGCAACAAATTTGAAAAAAAAAAAAAAAAGATCCAAACAAAGTCGAAAGGGAGCATGCAAAAGGGAGACATTTTGAACTAAGACATGAAACATCAGTAGAATTTTGCCAGCAATAAATGAGAAGATTCTGCAGAAATATTGTACCAGAGTTGCCCAGTGGGAGGAGGAAGTCCTTTTAGGCAGGAGGAATAAATGTGCAAATGCATGGAGACAGGAAAAAACACAACCATGGAATTATTGTGAAGTACACGAAGGGAAACAGAAGATAAAGCTGAACAGGTAGGCAGCGCTAGATGGTGACGGAGTTGAGATTTCATTCCACACATGACTAGAAGCCATAAAGAACACCAAGCACTAGAAAAAACATGATTATATTTGCACATGAGAAATTTCACTCTGTGGTGAGGTGGTTTGAATGAAGCCCTAGGATAGTCAGGGGTGGGGTTAAGTGGGTGGTGAGGTGGTGAACCGGAATGGTGCAGAGGAAGATCTGGACATGAGAGATTGGGAGTAAAACTATCAAGACTTAATAATGGATATAGACAAGATCGATAGGTTTGTACAGCCAAAAAAAAAAAAGATGAAAAAGCAATCATTAACATTTGGAAATAATTTTGGCAATCTCTAAAAAGAATTTACACACTCTTACTTAAACATCAGAACAGCACTGTGAGAGAGTTACTGTTATGATCAAAACCCCATTTTATAGAAGTGTCTGAGAACTATAGTGGCTTGCTCAAGGTCACTTAGACTTTAAGAGGCGGAGCCAGAGCTAAAATGACTCCAGTGCCATTCTTTCCCCACTTCACTGGGCTGTGTCTATGAAAATCAGGCGAACAGATAAGAGAGCACAGAAATAGCTTTCTCAAGGTAGCGCTACTGTTGAAAAGGCAACAACAACAACAAAAAGACGAAATATTAAACTTCTGTCAAAGTATTTTTATAGAATTAAACTTATTTTTCATTTATTCATTAAAATGCCCAAAGAACCAAAGCATTCAGGACTCAGATTTGATTCTTTTCCTTCATATATTGATTTTGTGTTTAAATTCAAAGGTAGGAGTCTTCATTTTTCTTATTTTCCTCTCTTTGAAGAAAAATGACATTGTATAGTTTTGTGAGCAGGGTTATTTTTCTTGTCGCGATTTTATACCCTATTTCAAAAATAGCATGTGGTGTATTTCACAGAGCCCTGGTAGCCAGTTTCTGATGATACTGCACTGAGTCTTTACGTAACACTGCTCTTCTAAGGTACACGATATTTTTACCAACATTCAACTCACTAATCTTTATGATGTCCTTGTCATTTCAAAAGGCATCACGAAATTTTTTCCTTCCTTGCAAATAGAGAAACTCGGTGTTAAAGTGGTTAAGTCTGTTCACGAGTGTCCAAAGTAGATCAATGCCATTCTCTTTTATATTCAAACCACTGGACACATCAGGCTCCAGCTGGAAAAAAAAAAAAAAGTATTGTTGCTTTTTAGATTCATGTTCACACTCACATAACCCGTTTCAATACATTCATTTGCTTACTATGGGTAAGGTCGCGTGTAAGTTATTTTGTTTAATCCTTAGGAATTCTCCAGTCTTTTACCTACCTAGGTAATGATTAATGACATTAATGTAGTAGAAGAGAGATGAATTAATTGATTTTTTTTCCCCAACTTGGGCAAAGAACTTTTTCCTCACTTTGTATTTAAAGTGAGTTGCATTCACAGAAAGTAAGTGCAAAAATTATAAGTGTACAGCTCAAGGACATTATTATTAAAACTAAATATCAGATCTTGTCAGTGAGAAAAATAACTTTTTATTTGTGTATGTTTTCAAAAATTTTAGTAACTTCACAAAATGTTTCCTTTAATTTTCATACATTTTAATTACAATGCCTAAATTACATTAAGCAGGGAAGTTTTTGAGAGGCCCTAACAACCATAAGGGTTGAGCTGGGTTCTCTAGTTGCAAAGCTAGAAAGAACCACTAGGGGGCGACCAAAACTGTCATTTTCCAAAGTATTTTGAAATCACCGGATTGGAGTTTTAGACCTGGAAATGACCCGAAGGTCATTAAAGCCAAACTTCATATTTTATGGACGTGAAAACGGATTCCAAGTTAAATGACCTGATTTCCCCAAGATCATATACCCATCTGTAAATAGAGGCAGCTTAGAAGTCAAGCTTTCCTGTCCCTGTCCAGGCATGTTCTCCTTAATAGTACTCAGACTTCAGTTCTTCTTTCCATCGTTTGGCAAACATTTACCATCACTTGGTAAACCATGTCATTGATTCTTCCACCCTCTTAGCTGTTGTTCCCTATCAGGAGAAACCTGGAGGCTTGTGTTAGGTTTTTTGGAGCTTCTCCCAGTGAGTTTGGTGATATGAAGTACATTTTGAAGCCAGAACTAGTGAGCAAAGCATGATCTCTCCTGCTGTACCATTATTCAGCAAGAAAATCAGCATCATCATCAGCATCCTTGAATATATGTTCTCTGAATACCGTGGTTTGGCATTGCTTTGATTTCTTAATCTAACTATTTTGATAAATACTAAAGCTTTCTACTTTTAGATTTATATTCTAGAGAAATTTGTGCACATTCCCCCGGAGATGTGAATAAAAATGTTCACAGTAGCACTGTTCATGAAGACACGAAAAATGGGAAACAGCCCAAATATCCATCAGTAGTAAAATGGATAACAAAATTGTGGTCTGTTCATACAGTGGAATACTACAGGGTAGCAAAAATGAATGAATTACATTCAATGGATTATCAATGGATTAGATAAATCTTAAAAACATGTTGAACAAAAAAACAAGTCATACAAGCCTAGATATATATACCATTTATATAAATTGAGAAAGAAGGCAAAATTAAACCATATATTGCTTAGAGACACACATATAAGTCAATTAATAAAGGTGAGGGATGATTAACAAAGTTTTAACATATGGTTACCTATGGGGCAGACAGGGAGGGGGACATCATTGGGGAGAGGTACAAAGGAAACTTCTAAGGTACTGGTAATGTTCTATTTCTTAAGATGAATGGTAGGTACATAATTATTCTTTTATTATTCTTCTTAAACTGCATACACACACACACACACACACACACACACTCTTGTGAAGGTATGAAATATTCCACAGTAAGAAAGTTTAAACAAAAGAAAGCTAATATTTTCTAAATTAAGTTGGAAATTCTAAATTATGGTTACAAAGGTACACTTTTTTTTTAATGTTTATGTATTTTTGAGAAAGAGAGAGAGAGAGAGAGACAGAGCATGAGCGGGGGAGGGGCAGAGAGAGAGGGAGACACGGAATCTGAAGCAGGCTCCAGGCACTGAGCCATCAGCACAGAGCCTGACATGCATCTCAAACTTAGAAACCGTGAGACCATGACCTGAGTCAAAGTCAGATGTTTAACCGACTGAGCCACCCAGGTGCCCCTACAAGGTATATATCATAAAACTGTTTTCTTTTTCATTTAGAATTAAAGCTTGGTTTTAACTTATATCTCAGAACATATTGAGAATTAAACATAGTACAAAATATTGCAATAAAGACCATGTTTTAAGAAATACACTTATACTAAGCATGGGTAGGCTAAATATGGCTAGGTCTGATGTTGTTGGATATAGCTCTATTTATGTTGGGCCAACACATTTGAAAAACCAAACATCCTCTTTTCACTGATGTTTCCAGAAATATGACGTATCTGGTGAGCTTTACACTGAAAACCAAATCAACTTGGTAAAATTTTTCCTTTTCCTTGTTCTAGGTGTGGTATTATAAAAGCTTAAGTTGTCAGAAAGAAGAGCAGACATATTCTATTACCCACTTTAATATATCTTCAGCCATTTGGGTAACTGAAATTTGTTTTTGCTGAAACAAACATGGCCTTAAACAACCATAGGTGTATGTATTTTAGAAATGTTATAAGAAAATTCTTCCCTACTACCACATGTGTATTTATTATTGTAGATTATTGTATTATATGAATGCCTGCTTATATTATTAAGCTCTGCAAAAGTAAAGACTTGACTGATGGACTGAGCAATTCTCTATGTCAGTTCTTAAGGGAAGAGGTAGATTGCATGGGAAATCAGAACTGAGAGGGCAAAGGAGATGTGGGGTGATAAACAAGGGAGCTGGATCTCTGTTCCTCTTGATGTAGAACTTGAATATTCTCGATACCTAGTCAGGGTCTCCACAGCTATATGATACATGTGCACAAAGTGGAAAAAGGCACCACCTCCCTAAGTCTTCCTCAAGACATTTTACTTCCAAAGATTATAAAACTATAATGTACTGACTGAATATGTAACAAGGCACTTAGCTGCCGTTTGCCAGAAAGTAATTTTGATAAATATAAAAATATATGATGTCTATAATGTGAGTGGTACCTCCTTATATGTGATATCTTTCTGCAGTGCCCAACCCACATAGTTCTGTGTCTGGGATTGTACACCTCGGGTTGGATGCTCGTCTATGGGATATACCATGATGAGGGCAGTTGGAAGCTAGAAGGAATCTAAGCAAAATTTCTTTTCCTAAGGCTTCGTGTGGTATAGGGAGATATCTTTGAGAAAGCCAACTCTACCTTGGATACACTTTGTTTTGATTTATTCCTTTTTTTAAAAAAAATATCTTCTATAATTTACTCTTTGTTTTTTCTTCCACAATCCAGTTTGGTCTCAGCAAAGAGGAACAATTCCTTGTCAGCCAGCTAGAATGGTGGCAAAGTAATCAACCCGGAGTGGAACCTCAGGTGGGGGAGCAGGGATCCAGCTGCCATTCCTCACCAGGAAATTCGCCACGGTTCCAGATTTGGAATTTCTAGATTTTGTTTCCTTACAGATGCTCCACGGGATTTCATGTTGCAAGGAACCAAGAATTGTGAGTTTTGAAGACAAGTAGAGGGGCAGAGTTCAGATACTTCAGATTTTAATAATAGCTAATAATAGTAACACTTGTTAAGCACTAATTATGAGCTATGCTAAAATGTTTTACATGATTCTGTACTTTATTTTTTATTTTTTTTAAGTTGTTTTAATGTTTATTTTTGAGAGAGAGAGAGAGAGAGTAGGGGAGAGGCAGATAATGGAATCCAAAACAGGCTCCAGGCTCTGAGCTGTTAGCACAGAGCCCAAAGCGGGTCCCCAACACACGAACCATGGGATTATGACCTGAGCTCAAGTTGGACACTTAACCAACTGAACCACCCAGGAGCCCCTATGCTTATGCATTTTAATCTTTGCAACTACCATATGAAGTAGGTCTACTAATGGAGGAAAATGAAGCTTAGGAAATTTAAATAGCTTTTCCCAGAATATACAGAAGTATCTGGTAGAGGTTAAATCAAACATAGGTCTGTCTGTGTGATTGTAGAGCCTAGATTTACCACTACCCAATCTAAAATAGTCCTTAAAGACCTAATACTTTATCAAATGGACTGAGGCTGAGACAGATTTTACATGAAGCTAATGGGACTTTAGCTTCAGAGCCCCTTTCTTGCATGGGTCCCTTCCACGTCCCCTGGGACATGCTCACATAGTCTCCTGATTTTGTAAAATGTGAAGGCAAGATTTTTGTATTCATTTTCTTAAAGTAGCTTTCCCAAATTGTGCAAGCTTAGGGCCTCACAAAACCTCATCCATCTCTTGCTGTCCAAGTCTCATAGGAATAAACAGTTAATCAGTTAGGATTGGCCTAACTCATCCGGTTATTCATTCAAATGCTTTTAGAGAATTGTCCTGGACATTTGGAACTTATGTTCCTACCCTATGAACACTTGTATGATCATCTGTGTAACTCACCAGAATGTGACTCCTTAAAGGCAGACAACATACTTTTTTAACCTGTGTTTCTCTGACATTGAATACATTAAGCTCTTAGTAAATATTTGCTGAATGAATGAATGAATGAGCTTGAGATTCATAAAGAATAAACATCCATTTTCTTTCCACAGTACTGATGACTAAAAATCTACATATGGAGAGTTAGACTTTATTTCAAATAGACTGTGGAGCTGTTTTCATTTAGCCAGATCAATGGGTTCAGATTTGAATTTAAGAGGGTCTGTTTCTTTTTTTTTTCTTTCTTTCTTTCTTTCTTTCTTTCTTTCTTTCTTTCTTTCTTTTCTTTCTTTCTTTCCTTCTTCTTATTTTCTTTCTTAACGTTTATTTGAGAGAGAGCACAAGGAGGGGAGGGGCAGAGAGAGAGAAGGAGAGAGAGAATCCCAAGCAGTTTCCTTACTGACACAGAGCTCAATCTGACGAACCATGAGATCATGACCCGAGCTGAAATCACGAGTCAGACACTTAACTGACTGAGTCACCCAGATGCCCCAACAGAGTCTATTTCTGATGGCAGAACTAGAGGTAGAGAGGGGAGCAGGAAAGGTTGTGGGGAAACATAGGGTCATACTGGGACATAAAAAAATTAAAGAGGTTAGGTTGACCTGATGCTTTTCAAGCATTCTATTACTCTGCCATGGATTTGGGGTTTCATGTTGGTATGAGCTAAACTAAGTTCTCCATGGAGTCATCTTACAGCTGTGCCCTGTAAGGTGGGATAGGAGGGGAATATTTTGGGGAGGGGAGAGCCTGGCATGGAGGAATCAGGAATTTGTACCTGTCCTTCCTCTGAAAACAAGTAAGTGGAAAAAGATGTCATTAAGGGAACTAGGTGGCAGGCGAAGAGAATTGGTGTTAGGCTTGATATTAAGAGTCAACTTGCCTGGGCATCAAGGTACCCAGACATTTGGTCAAACATGATTCTGAGGCTGTTTATGAGGATGCTTCTGGGTGAGATTAACATTTCTCTTTTTTGTTGTTTTTTTAAAAAATAATCTCTATACACAACATGGGGCTCAAATTTAGAATTCTAGATCAAGAGTCATATGCTCCACCAACTGAGCTACTCAGGTGCCCCTGAGGTGAACATTTCTGACTCAGGACTGAGTAAAGCAGATTGCCCTCTCTAATGTGGGTGGGCTCAATCCAGTCAGCTGAGGGCCTCAAAAGAGCAAAAAGTTTGCCCCTCCCACATGTAAGGGGAATTTCCTTGACTGCCATGGAGCTGGGAAGATTTTTACTGCCTTCAGACTCTGAATTGAAACATTGAATTGAAACATTGCTTCTTCCTGGGCTTCCAGCCTACTGACCTTCTGAATAGAACTACACTACCAGCTCTCTTGGGTCTTCAGCTTGTTGACTGCAAATCTTGGGATTTGTCAGCCTCCATAATGACATGAGCCAATTCCTCATAATAAGTTTCTTTATATATCTATATCTATATTTATATTCATATCTGTCTTTATATCTGTCTGTCTTGGTATCTCTGTATCCTATTGGTTCTGTTCCTCTGGAGAACCCTGATTAATACAGCTGGAAATAAGGGCCTGAGGGGTCAAATGTCCATGTTTCCTATGGTCTGCATGTGGATTACATTAAAAAGAGGTGGGTTTGGGTCATCTAAAAGAGATATCAGGGGCATCTGGGTGGCTTAGTCGGTTGAGGTTTGGAGTCCTGATTTTGGCTCAGGTCATGACCCCAGGGTCGTGGGATCAAGTCCCATGTCGGGCTTCATGCTGAGCATGGAGTCTTTTTGAATTTCTCTCTTTCTCTCCCTCTACACCTCTACCTGACTTGTGCTCTCTCTCTCTCTCTCTCTTAAAAAAATAAATAAATAAAAGAGACTCCCCCAAAACAGTCTTTCTAAGGAGTGGTGGTGGACCTTCTAAAGCTTCCAGGTGAGATGCAGTATGTGGAATAGGAAGTGGTGGAGAGAGCAGTAGTCAGCCCCTCATCACTCATTATGAAAGGAAACAGGAGGTTGGAGGTCCTCAGGAGTGGGAACTCAGAAAGTCCACAGCATTAACTAGGAAATACTACTTTTGTCCTCTAATCCACCTCCTCCATTGATTAGACCATAAAAGAGCCACAAAGAGCAGTTACAAAGTATAGAAGGAGATAGATCTAGAAAGAAAGAATACCTCTTCATCATCACACACAGGTAGATCTAGAAAGAAAGAATATGTCTTATGCCACACAAACCCATCCTGGCCTTTCCCATTTGAGGCTTGGGCTCTTGATTCAGGCCTGAGCATGAAAAGAGGGGGGGAATGGGGTCATAAAGAGAAACTCTGAATCAAATGATGGTGTATTATGTTAATATTAGATAATACTGAGCTTTTTATTTTTATTAAAAAAAATTTTTTTTAGCATTTACTTATTTTTGAGAGACAGAGACAGAGTGTGAGTGGGGTCAGGGCAGAGAGCGAAGGAGAAACAGAATCCGAAGCAGACTCCATACTCTGAGCTGTCAGCACAGAGCCTGATGTGGGGCTCGAACTCATGAACCATGAGATCATGACCTGAGCTGAAGTGGGACGCTTAACCAACTGAGCCACCCAGGCACCTGAATATTGAGGTTTTTAATAGCCAAATATGGCCAGAAAAACTAGGATCCCTGCCTAAGATTTCATGCAAGGATAGAGGAGAATAATTTGACAGAAGTTAGAAAGAATGGTGAAGAATGAGTAAAACTGAAAGAGTAAAAGTAAAACTTTTGCCCTTGACTGGGTCCAGCTTATTCAATTAACCAGGTATATCCAGTTAGCCAAAAGAGAAATTTTTGGTGTGCGAATTTGTAAAACTTCTTATGACTACCGTTACTATTTTATCCCAAAAAGTATAATGGAGACCTAAGAGCGCCCTTGATTTAAGCCTCAGGGGATTTGCTTTCTCTTTTTCTTTCTTCCAATGACTCTGCCAAAGGCCAGCAAACTCATTTCCTGAATCAATTGGATGATTCAAAATTTCTCATCTCCAAAGTATAGCCTTAAAATCCTTTAAACAGAAACTGAATATTGTAGCTTTGTATGTATCATTGTAATAACATAAGCATCAAAATGACACCAAGACTTAATGAGCCAACGAGGTCTGTGATTAATTCAGGAAGGTAGGAGTCTGTTGAAGAGGAGGGGGTGGTTCCTGCCAGGAATCTAAATGCTTTTCATCAAGGAAAGACACATCCTCATGAGATGCAGATCATGATAGTTTCAGGGCTATAGCTTTCAAACACTGCCCCTATTTCCAGGAAACAATACATTTGCCCTTACGTATTCATAACAATCTCTGAGTGTTTAGCAACTCGCTGCTTTTTGCCAGGCAGCAAAGTTCTCTGCTAAAATGTTGTCAGATCATCAGCCCACAAGCTATAAACCACCTACCCACTAGCTCTGTTCTTCAACACTAATTTTCTTTTAATGCCTGTTTGTTTGTCCGGGGGGTGGGGGAACAGGGAGCTATTATGATGATTTATAGCATCTGCTTGATCTCCAAGATTTGATTTGTTTAAATATGGAGTCTGGTATTCAGACGGCATTTGAAAAGTTTGCAAATAAATGAATATCTTTTCTTGAAATTGAACTGAGGAAATGATTAATTCCCTTGGTTTCTTCTTGTTTGTCTGAAAGTGGGGGTTCAGAAAGCATCAAAATGGAAGGCACCTGTTGTGCCAGCCTTGACTTTAACAGTCAAATAGAGCATAAAATCTCCTGGATTAGTAATAGAGCTTTGGTTTTCCAAAGCAGCCTCTGCATTCTCAGGACCAAATTAAGGGACGGAATTTTAGGTCCACCAGTCTCATCTTGAATTTTCTACATGATGCTACTTTCAGATGTCCACATCCTAAGTCTCTGTCCTTTACAGGAAGGTTTCTTTCGTCTTCTTCTATTCTATTCTTTTCTTTCTTCCCCTTCTTCTTCTGCTTCTGCTTCTTCTGCTTCTTCTTCGTTTTGTCTGACATATTCAAAGGAATATATCTGACGGAATAGTGATAGCTCACAGAATCTCCAAGAAACCAGAGAACAAGGGTCTGCAAACAAAGAAGAATAGGAAAGGCCAGTTGAATAAAACCACAGACAAAGCCACACACCAGCATCATCTGGGAAGGGTAGTAGTGCCCCTGCGGAGTGAGAAAACCTGTAGCTTTGCACTGCTGGCCCTGGACACTGGACATGCCAACGGCTCCATGACTTCTGCTGCCCTTGGACACAGGTGTTACATTCAGGATTTTTTTTTTAAGTATAGCTGACATACAATGTTACATTAGTTTCAGGTGTACAACATGGTGATTCAACAATTGTACACATTATGCAATGCTCACCACTATATATGTAGTCGCCCTACATTATTAGAATATTATTGACTGTATCTCCTATGCTGTACTTTCCATTTCCACAGTTTGTTTATTTGTTTATTAATTTAATTTTTTTTTAAAGATTTTTTTTTTTAAGTAATCTCTATACCCAGTGTGGGTCTTGAACTCATAACCCCGAGATCAAGAATCACATGCTCCACTGGCTGAGCCAGCCAGGTACCCCTCCACAACTTACTTATTTTATAATGGGAAGTTTACACCTCTTAATCCCCTTCAATTATTTCACCCATCCCCCACCTCCCCTCCCCTCTGGCAACCCTCCCCCCCTCCCCCCCCCCACCCTTCCCCCGCCCCAGTTTGTTTTTGCTTCCATTTCTACCTTCCAGGTCTCTGGTAACTTCTCACGTGCTGATAAAATGTTCGTCTTGTGATTGCAGATTCTGTTTTTCAGAATGGAAAGATGAGAACCTTAGTATTACCAGCAATGATTCAGAACCTCACAAAAAGTTCAGTGGGCACCTTTCCCCGGCATATCAGAAGGCTTGGCTAGAATGTATGACTTTCTCTCTTTGGGTCACGTATTGTGACATCATTATTGCTTGTTGCCATTCTAGTCCAGAAGTTTTAAAAAGGCTTTCTTTCTGTTTGCTTTCATTTCAGTTAAGTAGTCAATAACCATTTGGGCCTAAAAGGCAACAATGCAGCTGGCGATGGGTGTAAGAGATAGGCAGAGAGAAAAATGGCAAAAATAGAACGTGATGGAATTAATTGAGAGAAAGAGAAAGAGGAGAAAGCCAAGAGGAAGAGAAGAATGAGCGAGATAGGAGTATCACACATGCGGGAGATGACCTGTGATCTGATATTAAGTAATAAAAAGCATAGATAATGTACAGGCCTTCTGCACTTTCTTATAATGTGGCAATCACCAGAACATTTCATTTTCCTTAGTGTATTTGATAGTTTGGGCCTCGGTCATTTAATTTTTGAAACAGGAGGTGATACGTGTTACTGGATTTTGAAGCGAAGTAAGTTAAATCAGATAAACAAAGCATTTAGCCCAATGCCTGGTGTATTGTAATTGTAATTGCCCAATGAAATGTTAAGATTCCCTTCCCTTTGACCCAATAGGTTAATGTTTTATCACGAAAGGAAAAGAGCAAGAGGAAAACAAAAACAAAGGCAACAGGATGAAATCTATAAATAATGACATAACCGCCTTTATCTGTGGATTCTAAACTCTTCTTCTTCCGTGACTTCTTTTATCAGGGCTGTCAGCTAATAATAATATTAGCTGATTTGAGTTTTTCCTGTTCTGCTTCCTCTATTAGAAGAAACATTATTTGCTTTGCTTTGGTGGGGGGAGGGGAGAGTTGTTTTCACGGAAGCCTGTTATGCTGCGCTAAGGGGAGTGGACTGTACTCTTCAGGCTGAGCAGCCAGCAGCATTGTTCAAGCTCAGAAGGCATCCAACAGGCTTTTCATTTTGCAATATCCACCTGATGTAGGAAGGGAGGTGAGAAGAAATGAGGCTGTAAGCTAGAAATCATTTACGCAACAATATGCACCCAGTGCCTATTTTATGTTAGGTGCTAGGGAGACAACGTCCCTGACCACTCGGAGCTGACTATATAGTAGGGGAGGCAGACCCTCAAATAAGAATGTAAATACATATTTGGGTAAATGTAATGAAGGAAAAGGAAGGATAGACTCTATGAATGAAAGGAAATGCTTCTCTGAGAAAGTGATGCTTGGGCTTGAAGATAAATAAAGGAAGTCAGACAGAGAAGAATAAGGAAAGGCCTTATTCAGGAAGGAGAAACTCGAACGTGCTTATGTGCTGAAGGGAATGATGACGTTGTGCGAGGGGGGTTTAGGAGAGAGGCAAAAGACAGGATAATTTATGGAGTAAGAGTCCTCAGAGGATGTGTTCAGTGCTGGGGTAGAAGAATTAGCCTTGGCCAGGAGGAAGGTCACCATTTGCTTCGGGATAGGACAGAAGGAGAGGGAATGGAAACATGTATTGATAGGTTTATAGATGAAAGATAGGATATGGCGGAGTTTTTCTGGGATGGTCTCGTGTTCTTTGCGCAGTAGGAGAAGTGGTTGCTGAAGGTGAGGACAGCTTATAGAGTGGAGGGCTTGGTGAAAATGGATTGAAATGGCTTCCTTGGAAAACCAGAGGGAGCCATGGCAGGGGGATGAGGCTCCTGTCCTTCCTCTGAGGGATGCTCCCATAGTCCCCCTTTCTCCCTTTAATTATTATATTTTCCAAGGAACTCAGTAGTGACATACAGCACCCATGAGGACAAGCATAGGAGAATTCTCCCATTACACCTGTATGTCTTAAACAACAACAACAAAGAAAAATGGTACATTTATGCAGGCTTCCTTTCATCCACCCTTCAGTGAGACCCAATAATGATATTGGCAAAAATGAGAAATCTGAGAATATGGAGTGTGAGTGTCAATGTGGGCAAAAAGGAACACTGCTGGGGATGGTTGTGATGGTGTAGACTCATACAGCTATGAAGAGCCAGGTTACAATGTTTTGTAAAATTTAAACTTCCATAAACTACGTATGCCATAACAGCAAGAGACAGACCTTGAAGATAGTTTTTCAAACAGCAGATGGACACCAAATAGTGGGTCCAGAAATCAAGTGGCTCTCAGCTAACAAGTTAAAAGAACTTAGATTAAAGGTAGGTCATATCAGAGGTCATTACTCATAGAAAGAATAAGTACTATTTCTCAAAAAATGTTGATTTCACCTACATATATGCAACTGGTTACAAGGAGACCTGAGCTGGTCACAGTAAGAAATTTTCCATTGTGGGATGGGGTCAAGTAGGTAGAAACCCTTCTCTAGGGCAACTCACACACATGCACACAAGGAAACACGACTAGAGCCATTTCTCAAAGCATTGATTATAATAGTGATTTATAATTTAGGAAACCATCTCTGTCAGTAGATGAATTGAAAGTGGTCTGTTTATATTATGCAGTATTGAACTAGGTCCAACTATATCAGCATTCATAAATCTGAAAAGTGAAAAAAGCAAGCCGAAGAATATGTAAGTATGATACCAATTGTGAAAAATTAAAAAAAAAAACCCACAAAACAATGCCATATATTATTTTCACTGTATTTATATTTATATAAAAGAATAAAAATACTGGAAAGATATGCCATACGGTTTGGTAATTGTTGCCTCTGGAGAGTAGAAAAGGGACTCGGACTGCACATGGGAACAAAGAAGATTTTATTTCTCATGTTTTTAATTGAAAATGTTCTTGAGAAAAATGCAATAAGGTAATAATTGCCAGTTTGGGGCAATGAATACACCACTGTCTGTTATATTTTTCTTTGTACTCACTGTAGTTTTTTTTTTAAGTTTCATTTATTTATTTTGAAAGAAAGAGAGAGAGGGGGGAGGGGCAGAGAGAGAGAGAGAGAGAGGAGGAGAGAATCCCATGTAGGCTCCACATGTTGTCAGTGCAGAGCCCAATGCGGGGCTGGAACTCACAAACTGCAAGATCATGAAATCAGGAGCTGGATGCTTAACCGACTGAACCACTCACGCACTCCCTCACTCATTGTAGTTTTAAAGATGTGTTTACAAAAAAAAAAAAAAAAAAGATGTGCTTACACATTCTTTGATATTCCTCCCCTCAAGAGATGGAGTTTAATTTCCCTCTCCTTAAGTTTGGGCTGGATTTGGTGACTGGCTTCTAGAAAATAGAATATGGCAGAAGGAATGGAATGCCACCTTTAAGATAAGACCAGTAGCTAGGAAAGAAGATTCTAGCTTGTATCCTGGGTTCTCTTTCTCTCCTTCTATTCCTTCCTCCCAACCCCCTCAGATTTCTCATTCTGGGGGGCCAGCTGCTAAGTTAAATGAACAGCCTTATGGAGAGGCCCGCATGGTGAGGAAATGAATCTGCTACCAACAGTCAGAGGAGTGAGCTCGTGTGATTCTTAGCCCCTTCAGATAACTGCCGTCCTGGCCGACAACATGACTACAGGCTTGTGAGAGACCTTGACTGAGAACCATACAACTAAGCCACTCTCAAATTTCTGACCCTCAGAAATTGTGTGAGATAATAAATGTTTATTGTTTAAAGCTGCTAAGTGTTGGGGCAATTTGTTACATTGCAGTAGATAACTATTTTAAGTTCTCTGTATTTATATTTTTTCTCAAAAAAGGAAAATTCTCTTCTAAATACATTTATAAGTCAATAAAACTTTAAAATGAAAGGAACAGAAAGAAACTATTACCTACTCCCTTAAAATATCAACACAAACCAAGAAGTCAAGTGTTTGAGGGTATCAGAGTCATAGAATGAAGCTTAAGAACATGAACTCTAGAGCCAGACAATCTAGACTTAATGCCCTTCCTCTGTGCCTCACTAGCTTTGTGACCTTGGGAAAGTTACCTAACCTCTCTGGCCATCAGTTTCCTTATCTGTAAAATGGGAACAATAGTAGTTCTGTTATGCCCAGAATTCGTGATCCCCAAAGACCACTAGGGAGACGAGTCCGATGCAAAAGCAAAGAGCCTTTATTCGAGCTAGCTCGAGCTCAATCCCCTACCTGCACCTGACGCAGCGGTGAGATACCTGGGAGAGAGCAAGTTTCAAAAGGACAAAGGTTTTATTGGGGCCTAGGGGCAGTTGGTGAGGTAATGGCTATGGCCTCAGCCGATTGGCTGGGGAAGGGTCCTGGGGAAGGGTCCTGAGTCCTGTTAGGCGGATGAAGGGGGGTTACTCAAGGGGAGGAGGTGTGGTCAAGGTGAAGGACACAGAACAAGATGGAGTCGGCCGGCGTAGGCCCACCCTTTCAGTTCCTGCCTCGTAGGTTTGTGGTGAAGGTTAAATGAATCTATTTGTTCTCTGTATTTATGAGTTTGTTTCTATTTTTTGTTTATTGTGGTTTTTAGATTCCCACATATAAGTGAAATCATATGTTATTTGTCTTTCTCTGACTTATTTCATTCAGCATAATCTAGTATGGTGACAGGCAGTGACTGCATTTGTCATGGTGAGCATTGTGTGATGTATAGAATTGTTGAATCACTCTGTTGTGCACCTGAAACTAATATAACATTGTATGTCAACTATATTTCAATAAAAAAAGGCTAAATGGACCAACAAATATAAGGCAATTAGAACAGTGCCTGACATACAATGAGCACTTTATACATGCAACTTATAATTCTTAGTATTGTTTAAAGGCAGGGGACCTTAAAGATGATCTAATTCAACCCTTTCATTTTGCGAGTGAGGAAAATGGAGATTCTTCATTTAGGGCTTAGAGCTATTTCTTCCTTGAGATGTCATTTCCACAGGAATTTTCTTTTTCCTCCCTTTATGTTAATTATACCTACTGAATGTCCCAATTTGCAAGGAATTTTGTCGGGCTCCTTTACATACAGTACCTCATCTAATCCTTAAAATAATGTAGGTATTTTTGTTATCTCCGTTTTGAAAAAACACTCAAACGCTGAGAGCTTATCATTTGCTCACAGACTAGTCAGTGGCAAAGTCAGAATTCAAACTCAGGTCTTCCGATAACAAGATTAGTGGCACAAGTACTTTTTAAACCATTTTAAGGTGTTTCAAGATTGACTGTCTGGATTATAAAGGTCTTGTAGCCTTCTCTGCCTACAACCTTATAGGACTCTAGAACAGATGTTTTCTTTGTATTCTTTTTTGGAGGTTACTATGGGTCACTTCCACATTTTTCGAAGGATGATCGAATCTGGAATCATGACTTCATCTTTCTATAGAGCAAGACCTATTTCTACAGAATGCATTGTTTGGTCTATTTCATTTCCATAATATTCTTCTACTTGGTTCCCTATTCTATATTCCAAAGAGGAACATGTCAGCTGACTGCTAAGAACTGGCAGGTCATCTAACGAGACTTAGCAGATTAGGAAGAGCTCAGGAAATGCTCCCAACCTACTAAAACTGACCTCAAACCCACTATTAATCAACCATGAAGCTTTAGTTTTGTTACTTGATTTTCACAACAATCCTATGAAACCTACTGAGGTTTTCCCTTGTCTTACAGATCAGATAGAATCTTGGGGAGTTGAATTGGTGTACTCAGAGTAACAGATCAGAAGAGTTCTGTTCTGTAGCAGAGTTCTGAGTGTCCTTCTCAAAACACCTTTACAACTGTACCCAGTAGTTCCACATCTGGGTCTTTAGCCTCCAGAAAGACTCTCAAAGGGTGCAAGAATATATGTACAAGGGTGTTCATTGCATTATTCATAGTAATGAAAACTTGAAGACTACTTAAAGATTCAACCACAGAAGGTTATTTAAAGAAATTATGACAGGGGTGCTTGGGTGGCTCAGTTGGTCAAATGTCCAGTGTCAGCTCAGTTCGTGATCTTGCAGTTCATGAGTTTGAGCCCTGCATAGGGCTCCCCACTGACAGTGCAGAGCCTGCTTGGGATTCCCTCTCTCTCTCTCTCTCTCTCTCTCCTACTCTCTCTGCCCCTCCCCCACTTGTGCTCTCTCTCTCGCTCTCTCTCTCACTCAAAAATAAATGAATTTTAAAAAATCTATTAAAAACAATAAATAAAGACATATTCATACTCTGGGAGGGATACTTAGCAGCCATCTAAAACAATGAGGTGAACATACACATACACAGACACACACACACACACAGAGACATGAAGAACAGACCAAAAAAATTATTTAATTAAAAAAATCAGGTTACAGAACAAGATGTGATTCCATTTTAATATAAGGAATAAACTCCACAAATTACTATGTCTGTGCATATAAAAGGGTGTCGGAGATCATGTAACACACGTTAACACTGATACTCCTTGGTTGCAGACAGTTGGGAGTAGGAAAAAAAAAAGACACATGAACTCCACCTTAGGTTGTTTACATTTTTATAATGGTTATATGTTACTTTATACCTAAATGTTTTAGGCTGAGTTATTCACAATTTTTAAAAGTTATTCAGCCTCTTAAGTATTTATTGAATTTTTGTTATGTGTGTGTTCAGCACTCTGCCAGCCGTTAAAGAACTCACAAGGAAGCTCTCTTGAGGAAGTTTGCATCTGGTTGGAGAGAAAAGCAGAACTTGGAAAATGACACAAGGCAGTTTTTATACTTCACTGCTGGGGGAATGACCAATTAGTGTGCCAGTCAGATACCTCTTGGGAAGAGTCATACAGATTTCATTCTCTGTTGGAGATTTTGTACAAGGAATGTGGGCTTGTGTCCCAAATTTCCCTGCAATGGGATATTTGCAGCTTCGAGTATCACTAAAAATCACGAATTGCTCAGTATCACTTGGGTTAACTAAACTGGAGTAATGTGTCCTTTATTCATCTATTACATACAGTTCTCAAAAGTGACTTTGATTGGCTTTTCAGCATCAACAGAAATTGGGCTGCTGAAACTGGGTGACGTCGCCTCAGGCACCCAGTGTCCCTTATACGTAGCCCAGAGAAGGTCATTTCTGGCTTGTGAAGCAGTTCTCAGTCCAAGCCAAACCAAACTGTAATGGCCAAGGTATCTGGGTTCATTTTACTGACAAAGCATGCTCTTTGAGCCACCGAGCTTATATTTAAAAGAGCTGATTGGTGCCGCTTTTCTTCATGGCAAATTATGGACACCTACAGCTGTGTAGTATACAAGTTAACCGTGAAAATAGCAGAGGTAAAGGAAAAGCCTTTTTGATGATAGCCAGGTTCAAAAAAATGAAAGAGAAGTCGGCATCTCTTAGCTAGTTTTCTTGGGTAGGGCTGCTTTATGTAGTTGAATAGGTTGTATCTGCATTGGAGTGTTCACTGGGGGAGAAAATCAGGCTGAGTTCTGCTCACCAAACATGGTGCAGTGCTGGCTATGTGGCCCTGGCATGTATGTGATAAGGTTCGTGGGAGAAGAACGCCTTTTTTTCAAGTAGCATAAAAGCACCATGTGGGCCAGCAATGACCCTATCCTTGGGATAATATCGGCTTGTAAACCCTAGCAAACTGTAGAATCAGAACTAAGGGCTATGCTGAAAGATTTGGAGGAAATGGAATTCAGCAGAAAACTCAAGTAAATGTTTCCTACTTGAGCCTGGTACATAGTTCATATTTAATAAATATTTGTTAAACGAATAAATAGTGCTGGGGATAGAGTAGGGAGAAAAACAGACAAAATCTTTGAGCTTGTGTATTGAATTAAAGTAAGATTCAGTACTTACTATACTGCATGATACCATTTACATAAAGACCACAATTAATAGTTAACTGAGAGGAGCATTCAAGAATTATTAAGGATGATAAATTAGGGGGACATTTCAGTTCATATTGTTGAAAGTTTTTACATTAAGAATATGTTCATGAGTTACTGCTTAATTTAAATTTAAAAAATTTAAGCACAAGAAAGCCAAGAAATAGTGATAGACAGTGGATCACATGGGCCAGCTTCTCAATCTTTCTCAAAAAAAAAAAACTTTTATAATATTCATTACATTATATAAATGAATTAATTTAACTTGTCTTCTATCAGATTTTCCTCAGAATTACTCCTTCTTAGCACAGTCATGCTATAACTTCCGTTCTATAATTCATTCTCCTTTTATTCTTGGGGTATGTATCTTGGCACTTTCAGAAATCTTCAAATTACAAATTTCATGATAGCTTTTTCTTTTTCTTTTTTTTTCTTGATAAAACTTCTAGTTAGGAATCACTTTTAAATTAGGCTGTTTCTCTTTTTCTACAGTTCCAACACCAGCACTAAAAATTGGCTTTCTGGTGGAGACCATTTTCATAAAGAAATAATAATTAAAGAAAATTAATTCACAAGTGTCCCCATGTATATAAAGGTAAGGGGAGAACAATAAGATAAAAACTTCAGGGGTATTCAAAGAAATCTGGTAGTCTCATTCAGTCACCAGCAATTCTGTAAAACTAGAATTTATGTGTATAAAATTCAAATTCTTTTTTTAAATAAAATTCAAATTCTTACCACAAAAGAATGACAAATAGTTTCAAGACCAAGTGTCTACTGAACAATTGATTATATTAGTAATATTTCAATTCAGTAGGGTCTTTCTGAAATTATGTTCAGATCACTTTAACTAGATTTTTGATGTTTGTAAAACTTTTAAATCTCATATTAATCAAACATTTCTTATAATATATAATTTCTGGTTTAAAAAATTTTTATTATTAGGCATAACATAGATGTAAGTATAAATAACAACCATAACAATAATAAGTGAACACCCAGATATGCTCCACCCCACTTAAGAAATAGAATATTATCACTCTGTGTCCTACCTTCTGTCCCTGCACTGTCTCATCCCTCTTCTTTCCTCCTCTTCCCCATGGCTATCTTCTATACTGAATTTTGTATTTATCATTTCTTTGTTTTTCTTTACAGTTTTACTACATATGAATGTATTCTTAAGTAACAGATTGTTTAGCTTTGCATGTTTTTGAACTTCGTATGAGTGGAAGCATATAATTCTTCTCTCCTGAAACATGTTCTTTTTTCTTCAACATATAGGTTTTTGATGTTCATCTATGTTGACATATGTAACACTAATTTATTTTCACTGCTATATTGTATTCCATTTTATGAGTAAACTGCAATTTATTGATTCAGTTGCTTGATATTTGAGTTACCAGTTTTGTATTTGAAAAAATGGCAGTGTTAATATAATTAAACATATCACTTGGTTAAGAATTTCTTTAGGGTATATATTCAGGAGCAGGATTGCTGGATTGTAAACATGTGCACATTCTAGTTTATTTGAAATGTCAGTGTTTTTCTAAGTGGTTTTAAACAAAGGGTTTTTTTTTTTATTATTGAAGTATGGTTGACATATATTAGTATATTAAAGTGGGTTTTTTAAAGTTTATTTATTTATTTTGAGAAAGAGAGAGAGAGAGAGCAAGCACAGGGGAGAGGCAGAGAGAGACGGAGAGAATCCCAGGCAGGCTCCATGCTGCCAATGCAGAGCCCAACATGGGGCTAGATCCCAGGAACGGTGAGATCATGACCTGAACCGAGATCAAGAGTCGGGTGCTCAATTGACTGAGCCACCTAGGCACTTCAAAGTTCAGCCATTCATTCTTAGTAAATAGTCAGAATTTAATCCTCATAAAAAGAAGCAGCTGCCATTATAATATCCCTATGCAGGTAAGGAAACTTAGATGCAGAGGTGTTTAAGTAACTTGGCCAAGGATCTCATATGACTGGAAAGATGTAGCTAATATAAAGACAAAATACAGAGACAAATAGACTTTTTGTTTTTGAAGGATGCCAAGACTTTGAAGTTATTTTTCTTTTCTTATTTTATTTTCATCACATTTCTATTTTCTGTAAACCAAAAGCCACACTGCAAAGTCTTATTCTTAGATTTCTGGCAGCTTGGACATCTAGCCAGATGATTGGAATTTCAGTCATTTTTTCTCCAAAGTACTTACTTGTAGGTGGCAGTGTTACTTGCAAACCCTACTTTGCATTTTTTTTCTGGGGAAGATTAGAAAAAGCCATCTGGTTAACATTACCCTGAAAAATTCTTCTCTGAGTGGAGCTTCCTAAGAAGAAATTTTAAGGGAAGAATGTGGTATAAAGCTACGCAGAATACAAATAGAAACATTTAGAAACTGAAGCATTGCATTCTGATACTTATGAGAAGTATCTTTCCCTACAATAAATTCACTTTTCTTCCAGCCCTTTTCTCCACTTTTCCTTTTGAGGAAATTTTTTTTTTGAATGAAACTCTGTTTCTTGATAACACTTTTGTAGCTCTTGTTGAGGTTTAATCTTGTTCACATACTGCTTGATTTTGAACTTTGGTCTCCTTTTCCATTAGCCGTCTTTTCTATTCCTGTTTTTGTTACCACCATCCTCCACCTCCCTAATAGTCGTTCTTGCCTCTCTTTGCCTAGAAGAGAATCTGGCAAATAATAGGTGCTCAGTAAATACTTGTTGATTAACTGAATGACTGCTTAAACGGAATGAACAAATGAAATAGTGAGTGAAGACCTTTCCAGGGAGGAAAGAAACAAGATCAAAGAGAGAAAACTTGAAACAAATTGTAACTGATGGACTTTGCAAAGAAGGTTTGGTGATAATGACTTTATTCTTTTACATTCCCTAAAATCTGTTGACTCTGAGAAGGCTACATATCCATATAATTTCAGGACTCAGTTTAGAAAAATCAAATGCTATTCTAAAAATGACTATTGGATCAATTTAAAAAGTTAGTTTTTTGGTCTAATTAATTCATTTAATTACAGTTA
This sequence comes from Panthera onca, assembly GCF_046562875.1. Lineage (NCBI taxonomy): Eukaryota > Metazoa > Chordata > Mammalia > Carnivora > Felidae > Panthera > Panthera onca. The sequence goes on along the minus strand of NC_138339.1, from coordinate 95,907,204 downwards.
TCTTGTCCGGTTATTTGGCACCTACAACTAACAAGATGTTTTAGATCTTTAATGCCTAGTAAGTTACTCTTTCTTATCTTTTACTTTGAATCTCTTAGAATATCATTTTATATTGTACGGTTCTTTAGTTTTCAAAGTAACAAAAGTTAAAGACAGTGACATTAATCTGGGCCATATTAAATCATACCTGTTTAAAAAAAAACATTCATGATGATAAAAACTGAGACATTGATTGGCATTTATTATAATTCTTATTTTTGTCTTCATAAAATTAACCTTTTGTTTATTTTTTTAAGTTTATTTATTTATATTGAGAGAGAGAGAGAGAGAGTGAGTGTGAGCACAGGAGGGGCAGAGATAGAGGGAAAGAAAGAATCCATGCTGAGCATGGAGCCCAATGCAGGGCTTGATCCCACAACTGTGAGATCATGACATAAGCTGATATCAAGAGTCAGATGCTTAACCGACTTAGCCACCCATAAAGTGACCCATAAAGTTAGCCTTTTATACAGCAACTTTCAGGCTCATAGATTTCACTTATATTGTATCTTATGAATTAAAATTTTTTATTTCCTTAATACATTTCTGTATTTTCCAAAATTTATCCAATAAACCTTCATTACTTTTAGAATCATAGAAAGCAATAGATCCCGTTAGTACCCTACCTCTCCAAATCAGCCACTTATGCCTCTGAGCAAATTGTTGTTCAGATTTATATTTTATCATAGTAATTTCTGAAGGCATGAGAACCTATGACAGTAATTTCACCTTGAAATTCCTAAGGGCTCTCTCCAAGTGAGTGAATAGAGAATTACATTCAAAATGTATTCATGTAGAATTTGCAATTGCCTTCTTTGATTGTACTGTCTATACTCAGGCAATATCAAGGTTGAAATTACACGCTGATATACTTAAAATGATTTAGAACATATGAATTTATTTCCTTTTCTATATGACATCCATTGTTTTCTTACATGTAAAATAGGGCAATAGTTGCTAAACTTTGTTTTCGTTCTGATACTCTCTAATCACTCAGATTGTTCTACAATAAATTCATTAGAGAGAAAATTATGGAGAATTGTATTTTGAATTCCCAAGAACACTGTTCATCTCAGGAACCAGTATATGTTCTCAAATAGCATACAGAAAAATGCACTTTGAAAGTGTACCCATGACCTATACAGAATCACACTGGATAGAAAAAAATTGGTAAGTTTGAAGAGTTTTAACCCTGTAATAATCATCTAACCATATCCTGTACCTCTGGTTTCTGTCATTACCTCCTAAATAGAAAGACATCTATGGATTTCCATATGACATTATTTAATAAAGAGGAACTTTCTATAATTTCTTTGAATCTTTTTGAAACTTTTATTTCTCTAACTGTAGAACCCTGCTTATAACATAGACTCCGTTAATGAACTTCTATTCAGTTACCTCATGACTTTCATATACATCCCCAGGATAACTCAGGATGTGTCTGATCTGTTTTTAGAAGAGGTGGTGGCCTTTGGATGGATTATGAATTTAAAAAATATATTACAGGTATTTTCTTTTTTTCTTTTTTTAATGATTATTTAGTTTTGAGAGGCAGAGAGAAAGACAGAGAGACAGAGTGTGAGCTGGGGAGGGGCAGACAGAGAGGGAGACACAGAATCCGAAGCAGGCTCCAGGCTCTGAGCTGTCAGTACATAGCCCAACGTGGGGCTTGAACCCACAAAGTGCGAGATCATAACCTGAGCCGAAGCCACATACTTAACCGACTGAGCCACCCAGAGGACCCTACAGGTATTTTCTTTTGAAAGTCCATTTTCAATTCTTCTGAAGAGAGCCAGCATATCTTGGCAGGAAAACAGTTAAAAATAACAAGCTTGGAAATAAACAAACCTGTTCGTATCCCAGCTGTACTTTGAACTTCTGCCTGACCTTGGACAAGTTACTTTACGGCTCTCACCCTCAGTTTTGTCATTTGTAAAATAGAGATAATAATAGAACTCCTTTTGTAAAATTGCTTATGAGGAATAATTACATGCCACATACTAAGCACTTTGCATTCCATTTAATCAAGTAATACTTATTGGGCACCAAGAATGTGCCAGGCACTGTGCCAAGCTCTGGTCTAACTCAGGACTGTTCTTTTTCTTCCCTCAAGGTTGTTTTTTTTTTTTTTTTTTTTGTTTTGTTTTTTAAATCTAACTTCTATTCCTTTAGGTCTCCGTTTAAATGGCACTTTTCTCACAGAAATCCTCTGTGTTAGCTCAGGTCCTCCAAGAAACTAATATCAGATTAGGATTAGATGTGCAAGAGATTTATTAGAGGAGATCCCTGAGGAAGATAAAGGAGAGAAAGCAAGAGTAAGCAGAGAAAGACTCGGATTCCAATGCAAGTCTGACATCTGTTGAAGGAGAGGGAGAAAGGAGAATCGGGTAGGAAAAGATTGCAGTACTAAGAAAGTGCTGGCTATGCCAGTGGGGAGTTCTGAAGCCAGAATTGCCCATTAGAGGAGTTCTGTGTCCTGTAGGAATGGACTGGCAGTAGTATCTCTGCTGTGCTCAGTCATTGGCTGGTTGAGGCTCAGGAGAGGCATAGCCTCCACTCCAAACGTTGTGGGTCTGGAGAGGCAGTAGCTGGGGTTGTCAGTCAACTATGCTCCTCACATAGGAGAGCTAAGAAGTGCATGTCCATAGCCAGCACAGCCTCCATAATAGGTTGGATCTCCCAGTTATTTGCTCTTATAGAGACACGTATGTTCCTTTTCTCTGTTACCACCGTAAAAATTAAGTTTCTGTTTTCTAAATTTGTAAAGGTTATTGTCTCTGAACGGTCATCTACACGAAGGTAGAAACTGGGTGGATCTTCTTTACCATTGCTTCCCCAAGAGGCACAAGATGCCTTGGGTGAAATGGCAGATAATAAATACAAAGTACAAGAGTAGTCATTATTTTTATCCATTCTCTTCTATTCTGCACTTTACCACGTCCAAATCAAAGCACTGCGGCCTCACACTGCAGGATAACTTGCAGATTTCAGCTTAACCTTATTTTCTCTGGAGCGTCTTTATTTCATTTTGTCTTAGGGAGATGTTGCATCTTTACTTTTGTTTTTAACTTTTTAAAAAATGTTCATCCATTTATTTTGAGAGAGAGCACGAGAGCATGCGTGTGCAGGGGAGGGGCAGGGAGAGAATCCCAAGCAGGCTCCGCAATGTCGGCGCAGAGCCCAGTGCAGGGCTGGATCCCACCAACCATGAGATCATGACTTGAGCCAAAAGCGAGACTCAGACGCTTAACCAACTGAACCACTCAGGTGCCCCGCATCTTTCCTTTTAATATGTATCAAAGCGAAACAAAAGTGATGAAGCTTTGAAGATGGATTTGGGAAATGTGCTAAAATACACTCATGATGAGGAAAGAAGAACTTCTAGCACCTGGTTGTAAATTCTTTCTACTATTTCAGTGGGTAGAATCTAAAGAATGTCTCTTCTGGGCCTAGAGAGCTATTTATATACACTGGTGATTGCCAACTTCTCTCTAAATGACCTGTTTCTCCATCCCCATCTCCTTTCTGGAAACCAAAATTTTCATCAGATACAACAGAGAGTGTTAGGGAGATATGAATGGGAATGTAAGTGAGTAAGACAAAGATGAAAGAACCTAGAAGTTAGAGTGGACTCCACATCATGGAAAAGTTCAAGATGCTCAACAGGCAAATATAAAATCAACAACTACAACACCACATCATCAAAAGCTCTTGAGTCCCTTAGTCCTGCCCTTCTTCCCTGACTACGTCCCAAAGCAGAGCTTTGAGTCAGGGAGGGGCCTACGCTATGCTAAAGGAGGAGGCATAGAGTGCAGAGTCCAGCTATCGAGATTCAAATCTTATCTTTGGCCTTTTTGTGGGATATTGAGCAAAGTTGCTTGACTTCACTAAGACTTAATTTTTTTACGTATACAGTGAAGATAATGAAAGTAGCAATCTTAGAGGACTGTTAATCAGAGTATAAGACATAATTTACGCAAATTGCTTAGCAAGGCGCCTGGCATATAGTAAGCTCCCAATAAATCTCTTTGCTATCAATTCTTGTTAGGACTTCTGCCATACCCTGCTCCAGCCATTTTCAAAGTGTGTTTTAGGAGCCATGTAGTCAAAATTATTTTCAAAACAATAGTTAGAATTTATGTTTTTTTATTGTTTTAACTTTTGCTTTGATAGTTCAAAAGCAAATCATTGTAGACCACAAAATACTACCTCACATCCACTAAGATGGCTATAATAAAAAAGAGAGACAGTAATAAATGTTGGCAAGTATGTGGAAAAATTGGAATACTCATACACAGCTGATGGGGATGCAAATGGTGCAGCCATTTTGGAAAAGAGTCAGCAGTTCCTCAAAAAATTAAACACAGAGTTATCACATGGCCTAGCAATTTCAGTCTTAAGTATATACCCAAGATAATTGAAGACATAGGTTTTTTAACAATTTTTAATGTTTATTTATTTCTTTGAGAGAGACAGACAGACAGACAGACAGAGTGTGAACAGGGAAGGGGCAGAGAGAGAGGGAGACACAGAATCCGAAGCAGGTTCCAGGGTCTGAGCTGTCAGCACAGAGCTTGATGCAGGGCTTGAATCCATGAACCATGAGATCATGACCCAAGCCAAAGTCAGACTCTTAACTGAGTGAGCCACTCAAGGGCCCCAAGATGTGTTTAAACAGAAACTTACACATGAATGGTTATAGCAACATTATTTGTAACAGTCAAAAAGGGGACACCCAAATGTCCATCAGCTGGTGATTGGATAAACAAAATGTGGTATATGACACAATGGAATATTGGGTTGGATAATACTATTGAAGGGGTTGTCCTGTGTATTGATTATTGGAAAGTTTAGTAGCATCTCTGGCTTCTAGTCATCAGATGCCAGTAGCAACCACCTCTAGTCCCAAGTTGTGTCAACCCAAAATGTCTCCGAATATTGTTAAATAGCCTCTGGGAGCAAAATCACCTCTAGTTGAACACCACTGGCACAAATCAATAGTCCTTATGTTCTTCACTATCCTTCTCTTGCTGTTTAAAAATAAATTACAATTTAACTTAACAGTGTTCTTAAGGAGGGTGCCTGAGTGACTCAGTTGGTTAAAAAGCAGCTGACTTTGGCTCAGGTCGTGATCTCATGGTTTGTGGATTCAAGCCCCATATTGGACTTTGTGCTGACAGCTCAGAGCCTGGAGCCTACTTCAGACTCTGTGTCTCCCTTTCTGCCCCTCCTCTGCTCATACTCTGTCTTTCTGTCTCTCAAAAATAAACATTAAAAAATAAAAAGAATGCTCTTAAGGAAGCAGTAAAAATTATTAATTCTATTGACTATTGATCCTTGAATTCACATCTTTTTTTTTTTTAATTTTTTTTTTTAACGTTTTTTATTTATTTTTGGGACAGAGAGACACAGAGCATGAACGGGGGAGGGGCAGAGAGAGAGGGAGACACAGAATCGGAAACAGGCTCCAGGCTCCGAGCCATCAGCCCAGAGCCTGACGCGGGGCTCGAACTCACGGACCGCGAGATTGTGACCTGGCTGAAGTCAGACGCTTAACCGACTGCGCCAACCAGGCGCCCCTGAATTCACATCTTTTAAAACATTCTGTTTAAAAAAATAAGTATTCATAGGACGTTTCTACTACATACTAAAGACCATAATTGTCTCTAGGAGAAGCACTTTGTGAGATTGAGTTACAAGCTGAACTAACTTCTTTTAATATTATGGAATACGATTTTTTTTTTTTTTTTTTTTTTTAATTTTTTTTTTCAACGTTTTTTATTTATTTTTGGGACAGAGAGAGACAGAGCATGAACGGGGGAGGGGCAGAGAGAGAGGGAGACACAGAATCGGAATCAGGCTCCAGGCTCTGAGCCATCAGCCCAGAGCCCGACGCGGGGCTCGAACTCACGGACCGCGAGATCGTGACCTGGCTGAAGTCGGACGCTTAACCGACTGCGCCACCCAGGCGCCCCTGGAATACGATTTTTATTAAAATATCTATTCATAGACAAAGTGTGGTTATTTAGACTTGGGTATTTGACAAATATTTTCTCAAAAATAAATGAAGTGGAATCATCAGTTCATGTAAAACAACTAATAATATTTGTTATCATTGATATAATTGAGCTTTTAAGAAAAAAAACTGTAAAAGTTGCATCATCACTGTCATCTTGACAATTACCAAATACTTAGATTCTTCTGATGAGATTGGAAGTGATAATAACAAATGTGGTATTTAGATAGCATAGGATGAAATATGTCAACATTTGGAAGATCTACATAACTCAGTGAACCAATATTTCCAATTGACCACTGTGGGATGTTAAAATTACTCACAGTTTAAGAGATTCACCGAAAGTGCAACATGGACCAATAGATTTTCCCTTTAAAAAAAAAAACTTCACAGCTTGTTGGAGGTATAATTGACTCATAATAAGCTACACATTTCTACACATGTATATACACATGAAAATATTACAACAATCAAGATAATTAATGTGAATATCACTCACGAAAGTTCTCTTCTAATCCTCTACATTCTCTCCCTTCTACATTCTCTCTACATTCAACCCTTCACCCCAACTCATTCTCCAGGCTACCACTGACTTGTTTTCTCTCTAAAGATTAGTTTTCATGTCCTGGAATTTTATGTGAATGGGATCATACAGTATGTACTATTTTTTGCTCAACTTCTTTCACTGATCATAATTGAGATTAACCATGTTGCAAGTATATCAAAAGTAAATTTGTTTTTACTCTTAGTATTCCATTGTCTGGTTATATCATGAATTGTTTATTCATTTACCTGTTGGCAGACATTTGTGTTGTTTCCAGTTCTTGCCTATTATGAACACAATTGCTATGACATGTGTGTATAAGTCTTTGTGTAAACAAATGCTTTCATTTCTTTTGGGTATATATCTAGGGGTGTAATGTCTAGGTCACATGTAAATATACGTTTAACTTTTTAAGAAATCGCCGAAGAATTTTCCTAAGAGGATGTAACATTTCACATTCTCATTAGTGGTTATGAGAGTTCCAATCACTCCACATTGCAACCATAGTTGGTATGGCTAGTCTTTTTCATTTTACCATGAAATAGGTAGGTGGTGATATTTCTCTGTGGTTTTAATTCATATATTCTCTAATTACTCATGATGTTGAGTATCTTTTCATGCACTTATTTGCCATTTATATGACCTCTCTGGTGAAGTGTCTATTCAAACTTTATGCTCAATTGTTTATTGAGTTGCTCATTTTCTTATTAAGGTATGAGAATTTTTTGTTTTTTGTTTTTGAGGTATGAGAGATTTTCAAAATATACATTCTGGATACAAATTCTTTATCAGATATGTGATTTCTAAATATTTTCTTCGGTTTTTGGCTAGTTTTTTCATTTTCTTAGTGTCCTTTAAATAAATAGTTAATTTCTTTTAACTATTGAATGATGAAGTTCAATTTATTACTTTTTGTCTTTTAAGGATAGTGCTTTAGGTATTATACCCAAGAAATCTTTGTTTAGCCTAAGTTCACAGATATTTTTCCTGTTTTCTTCCACAAGCTTTAAGTTTTATGTTTAGATGTATGATCCATTTTGTGTTTTCCCACACAATATTTAATTTCCAACACAATATTTAACTAATTAATTTATTCATTTCACCTATGAACACCCAAACGTTTCAGCATTATTAGTGAAGTCTTTCTTTTCTCCACTGAATTGCCTCTGTCCTTTGTTGAAATCAACAACTTTGGCACTTTTTAAAAACTCTATTCAGTTTCATTGAATAGGATTTGGTCAGTTTTATTGATCTGTTTCTCTTTCTTTACACCAATACTATATCTTCTGGGTTAATGTAGCTTTATAGTAAATATTGAAATCAGGTAATTTAGTGTAAGTTCTGCAACTTTGCTCTTCACTCTCAAAGTTGTTTTGGTTGTTCTAGGTCCTTTGCCTCTCCATATAAATTTTAGAATCCTTTTGTCAATTACTAAAAAAGCCTGCTGGGATTTTGATCAGGATTGTATTGAATTTACAGATTAATTTGGAGAAGAACTGACATTTTTAAAGTTTTGGCTCTTCTAAACCATGAACATGGTATATCTTTCTGCTTGTGTCTTCTTACATTTCTCTCAGCATATTTTGTATTTTCAGTGTACAACTTGAATATCTTTTACAAACTTATCCTGATATATTTCACATTTTTGATGCTATTTTAAATGATATTTTAAATTCCAATTTCAGATTGTGTATTGTTAGTATAATACAAATACAATTGACTTTAGTATATTGATTTTATATCCTGTGATCTTGATGATCTCATTAACAGCTCCAGTAGCTTTTGTAGATTCTGCAGGATTTTCACCACAGATCATATTATCTGCAAATAAAACCAGTTTTACTTTTTGCTTTTCAATTCGGATGCCTTTTATATCTTTTTCTTGCCCATTGCACAGGCTAGACCCCCTACTACAATGCTGAAGAAGTGGTGAGTACAGAAATCCTTGCCCTGTTCCTCATCTTTGCTGAAAACATTTAGTTCTTTACCATTAAGTATGGTGCTTTTTATAGATGCTTTCTATCAAGTTGAAGAAGTTTCCTTGAATTCCTAGGAATGGATATTGGGTTTTGTCCAGTGCTTTTGCTGCATCTATTAAAATGATGATAAAATTTTTCTTAGTTAATATAGTGAATTATAGTGTTTGATTTTCTATCAATTCAACCTAATTCCTGGGATAATTCCCCTTTTGGTCATGATGTATTATCTTTCTTACATATATTAGAATAAAAACAGCAGGAATTTTGTTAAGAATTTTTGCATCTGTTTATAAGTATATTGGTCTGTAGTTTTCTTGTAACCTCTTGGGTTTGAGTACCAGGAGGACTTGGGCAGAATTGCAAGTTTTCTTTTAAAAATACATCTTGTTAACTCGACAAAAAAAGAAAGCTGGAGTGGCTACATTACCATCAGAGAAAGTACACTTTAGAGCAAAAAAATATTACCAGGAGAAAAAGAGATTTTATAAAGTGGATGATTTATAAAATAGATCATTTCATAATGAGAAAATACTTTTCACAATCAATTTCATTAAGGATAAATTAATCTAAATAACAGAACAAAATCCCGAAGCCAAGAGCACACTGTACACACTGTATGTTAGTTAACTTGACAATAAATTGTATTAAAAAAATAATAGAACAATTACAAATGCAAAAAATAGTTTATGCAACTAACAGCAGAGTTCAAAATACATGAGGCAAACCTGATAGAACAAGTAGAATTAGAAGAATCCATAATTATAGTTGGAGAGTTCAATACTCCTCTCAATAATTAATCGGGTAAGTAGACAAGAAACATATTCTAAATCCTCTAGCATTTAGAAGATTTGAACAATAGTATCAACCAATTTGATGTGATTGATATTTGTAGAACATTTCACCCAACCATTGTATCAATACACATTCATCTTAAATGCACATCGAATATTTACCAAGGCAGACTATATTATGAGTCACAGAATAAGTCTCAGTAAGTTGAAAATGATTCAAATTGTGGAAAGTATTTTAACTGGATTATTAAATAATGGAATTGAATTAGAAATCAGTAACAGAAAGATGTCTGGAAAATTCCTCAATTTTTGGAGACAACATAATACACTTACATATAAACCACGAGTCAAAGAAAAAAAATCTATGGGGAAATTAGAAAGTATTTTGAAATGAAGGAAAATGAAAACATAATATATTAAACATATTAAACATTAATATTAAACATATTAAATATATTAAAACGTGTGAGATGTAGTTAAAGCAGTACTGAGTTACAAAAGAAGAAACATCTGTAATCAGTGATCTCAGTTTCCAAGTTAAAAAACTAGTAAATTTAAAAAAAAACTTTAAAAATTAAAAAAAAAGCAAAAGAAAGGAAATAAACCTAAGAGAAGAAATCAGTAAATAGGAAACAAACAATAATCTTTGAAAGCAAAAGATGGCTTTGGGATTTGAGATCAGTAAAGTTGATAAGCCTCTCTCCAGAATGATCAGGAAAAAAGAACGAGGATACAAACTACCAACTTCAGAAATGAGAAATTTTTCTACAGGAATTAAAAAGAAAATAAAGGTATATTGTTAACAGATTTACATTAACAAATCCAACAACGTTGATATTTTCCCCACCACCAAAGTTCACTCCAGTAGAAATATTAAATATTTGTTGAATAAGGGAATGTTAGCTATTATTAAGGACAGGGCGCCGAGTCCAGGCTTTAGAGATCAATAAGGCATTTCAGCCCCAAACTGCTTTCATTTCACTGGAGGGAGGAAAATAACCAAAACTTAATACAGATCAGTGCAAAAGAGTTAGGGAAAGCTGGGTCAGGAAAAGCTCCTCTCGGGCGGAGTCATCCAGCTGAGACACGAAGGACCCGTAAAAAGTGCTTCACTTTTTAAAAAGTGCACAGGAGTCGTTGTGCATTAGCGCGAACGCGGCCCAGAGCCGAACTCCGCGGCCCGGCCACCGCCGACTGCCTGATCCCTCTTGTCTCAGGGCAGGCCTTGCCCTTCCACATTCGCGCTCGCAGCTGCTGAACAGGCACCTCCGTCCTAACCCAGACCGTAGCATTTGTGCGCCTGCGCACTCAAGCAAAGCACTTGCTGGGGCGGGCGGGGAGGCTGCCGGAAGTGTGACCTTTCGCTCCCTGCTCGCTGTTCCCATCCGGGTCGCGACAGTCTTCCGGGTGTTTCTGACAGGGCTTTCTACGCCGCTTTTTCGGTGACTTTTTGGTCTTCCGCTTCTTGCCACCGCCCCGAACCTCCCACACCCTTGCTGGCCCTGCCTTTTCTTGTGTCGCTCCTCCCCGGCCGCCGAGCCCGGGGTTTAGGTTGCGATCTGGATCCGGAGCCAGGCCTAGCTTTTACGCGGGCCAATACCTGCTTTGGCTGCGGCGAAAGCGACAACCGAGCGCGCCGGGCTCTCGCTGCTCCGGCCTTGGAGCTCCTGGGCGGGCAGTACCAGTAGGCCCTGCTTAGCCCTTCCCCGAGGAGACCTGTGAGTTAGGGGGCTTCGGAAAGGGACGCAATGGTGTAGGCCCAGGTCGGGGGCGGGGCTCGGGGAACTTTTCCTCAAACCGCACTGTTATGTTTGCGTGGGAAGTTCCGGCGATCTTTCTTAGACGTCCCAGACGTATGGGCGGCCCCAAGGCTGCTGCACTTTCTGAAGAATCTTAGGACCGCTTACTTTTTCCACTTGTTTCCTTTCCTCGCGCCCCGTTCTCAGTCTAGGAGCCAAAGAGGAAGACCGTGTTGGGACCCCTGCATGGAGTTTCAGAGGGTGGTGAAAAAATAAGGTAAACATCTGGATTAAGTATTTAAAATGTAAGGTTTTTAGTTAAAGGGGCCTCAGTTCTTCACTTTCCAGGGAAGTGCTCAGGCTAGGACTCTGTCAGATTGTTGTACCCTTCATTTCCCGGTCAGCCTTTGTGGATAGACTCGTCTTCTGTCTAGGCCAGAGAGCACGATGGGGTTTATGTGTCTCACAATTTCTTGATTATCCAGATACCGTCTTTTCTCTCCTTCAGCTCTTTGTTTAAAATAGGAGTTACGTACTTAGATTGCGGTTACCAATAGGGTGAGCCGAAAAGAAACAGAGAAACTAAAACTCAGGCGAAATGGGAACTTGTTGACGGATATGTGGTATGTGATTTTGTGAGGGAAGATCATAACTGAACACTAAATCTGTGTTTTGTATTACAGGTAACATACCCTTCTTGTAAATTCTGTCTTGGACGGTTTATTACCACAAGGCTTTTAATATGTACAGCGAAGAGGCTCACAATATTTAGCCAGTGGTAGTAACATTATTTTGTTGGTGTGATGGCCCCAATTATGTCTGGTCTGGAAATGCTCTTTCATACAGGCTTTAGGTGGAACAGGCCATTTATCAGTCGTTTAAGAAATGGCCATTTCAAACCACATGACAAGATTTTTTTCTTTTAGCTCTGGGTTGGTATCTAATTCCTAATCAAAAGGAATGTCCTTTTCAAAACTCGCAAGTAGTTTTGACAGTGGGTGAGCAGGATATAGGATTTGGACTTTTTGCGTTGTGGAGAAAAGAAGTGAGTTTAGGAGGTCAAAGGCATTTGGACAAAGTGGACAGATAACTTGATTTAGTTGCCATAGTTGTGGCTTTTGGTTTTTATACTGGGGAGATTCTGCTTTCCAGGGAATCCTGATTATGGAAGGAATTATGTAACCTTGAAAGTTCTCTAATTGGTTGGAGAAGAGTCAAATTCAGGACAGAAATTCCAGGTTGTGAGTTACAGGACCAAATACCATATCAGTAGGAATTACTGTGTAAACCACTCCTGTACACCCTTGTCTCCTGTATGATTATTTACAAATAAACGTATATAATTTCCCATTGTGTCAACCTTAGTCAAGAAGCAACTTTAAGATTCTTGCCTTAAGAACCATGCAACGGTTTTAAAACACTTCTTCAGAAGTTCCTATATCATCCTATTTTATTGTCACGAGCATTGAGAAGCCAATAACTTTAAAGCTAAGGAAAATAAGATACCAGCAATAATCTGGATTTTCTTTCTTTATTGTAGAATTTCTTATCCTTGCTATCACAGTTGATGTGGAATCGTGTTTTATGTAGATCATCAAATAGACTTACTGAAGGAGCCTTTCATTCAGAATATAAAGAAAAAGATACAAAATTTTGTGGTGGTCTCCTTAATTCTATGGTAATAGGTGTGTCGGATTTTATACTCTAAAGCTCTATATTCTGTTTAAAAAATGATTCCTCATATCGTTTTTGATGGATGATTATTTTTGGATTATTTATATTATTTATCTTCATCAAAATCAGTGTTGAAATGTATTAGAAAAATATTAGAAGGAGGAATTGAAATTCATGCCTTTTGGTTTACTTCCTGATTTCTAGATGGTCATGCGGGATGCCCATGTTGGGGAGCAGTGAATGCCATTGGTTACATTCCCTAGGAATGATCTGACTGTGAGGGCTGGCCTTGTTGAAGCCATACTTCAGGGCCAAGATTCATACTGAGGAGAACCTGACAGATACTTTGTTTTGGAGGAACTCCAAAAGCTTCAGTTGCTTATCTGGGAATTTGGGATAGGCTAACTAGATACCTGCTTTAGGTAAACTTTTGGCTCTGAAATCACTGTAAGCTTTTAAACCTTGGATAATTTGGTCATTAGCTTTGTAGAGTACTTGTGGGCCACAAGACATCTTTTGACTTGTTCTTGTTTTGGATCTTATCATGTCATGGCATAGAAATAAGGTGAGGTCTAGACTATTTTGTCATTTTGGGTTTTCAAGTCTTAATGCATGTATATGGGGCTTTATTTGGGTCCAGAGGAAAAACATAAGCATATTTATGTAAACAAAGTGTCTAGAATTTTAACTATTAATTGATTTAAATAAATCCGAAAATAGAACATTTTAATTTTAGCTTTCTGAATACAAATTCCTTCCCTTGTTTGATCAGTAGCATCTGTATTCCAAGAAAATGAAATATCAAGCAAAATTCATTTAATGAATTATATTTAATGTTATTTTCTCATGAATCTTATGAAATAGGAGTTATGTTTTGTGGGAGTTTGGGTTAGGGAAACAGAATAAAGAAAGCCAAGAAAGAAAAGAGCATGAACCCAGACAAAGGCTAGAACATGGCTTTAGTTGCTAGTCTTGAATCTGGCATTCTGTGATTATTACATGTACTTTTAATAAAGGATTGTCCAGAATCCTGCTTGGTTCAAGATATTTTCCATTTCCTTTGAGCAGTGAAAATCAGGGAGTACAGTTTAGCAGTTATGATAGGAATGATTAAAAAAAAAAAGTATCCTGTAATGAGATACAGACCTGCTGAAGGGAGTTGATGAACTCTTGTTTTCTGGAGGTAACACCTTGTCTCTGGTTCAGATGAGAGAGTCGGGCACTTGGGATGAGATCTGATGGGACCCCACGACTCTTATTCACAATCCATTATAAATCTTGGCCTAGTGAATCTCATTCATTATCTGTGTACATCCTTGGAACTTTAGTCTTGCAAAATTGAAAAAAAGCAAGGAACAAAGTGTGTATGAGTGATTTATTAGTTTCTTCACAGATCTTTCTCTTTTTCTATCCTGTTTTTTCCACCAGTTTTTCCAACCATCTGGTCTCAATACCCAGAGGCAGCTATTATTTCTTTTAGATGCTTAAGTGTTATTTTCCTCTCTTATTCTTCAAAAACTTCTATGGCTTGTTTTTAAAATTGACATCTACTGAAAATTAGAATTCAGCACCTTAATGTAGCCTCCCTTATCATTAAATTGTACTGTATATTAACATGTAAATATATATAGCATATTTTAATAATATACGTAATCTTTAAATAAATATATGAAATAGATATGTAATATGTTACAATTTTGTTTAGATTGATATTTTTAATGTTTGTGTTATTGTGAGAACCAAATAGATAATGATTATATATCCTTTTTTATATGACTTTTTGAGTGTGTGTGTGTGTGTGTTTAGGTAATTTCTTTTTAACTTGCTACTTTTTTGTTTGTGTGATTATTTTTGCTCCTCTCTGTGGTCAAATACATCAGGTAAACTGCCAGTAAAGTTCTAAGTTTTTTTCTCCTTGGGTCTCTTCTTGAAACCCTTCATCCTCTTGCTCTAATTTAAGCTGGTAGCTTTCCTTCACCACTGTTCTGGGGAATTACTTTGTCTCTGCCCTACAGCAGGTCTCCCTTTTCCTAGATCCCAGGTTTTTTGTTTTGTTTTATTTTTTTGATACGTGACATGTCTGAACATGTTTTTATTCTCCCTTGCAGTGATAGTATGGCTCGGTATAGAATTATAGCTTGAGAGCATTTCCTGCAGAGACTTGAAGGCACTAACTTCATTGTCTTGTAGTTTCCTCTGTTGCTATTGAGGATTTTAAAGTCATTTTGATTGTCAGCTCTTTATTTATAACATTTTCCTCTTCTGAAATATAAGTTTCTTTTTCCTTATGTTCTGAAATCTTACCATAATATACCTTGGTACATACATTTTTTAAGGTGTGCTTTGTGCTCATTAGGTCCTTTAAATCTCAGGATTGGTTTTTTTCAGTCCTGGACATTTTATTGTTTTGTTTATTTGATAATTTCCTTCTGTGTGTTTTCTCTCTTCTACGGGAACTTCTGTTATGTTGGACGATGGACCATATAGTTTGATTCTCTTATATTTTTTTCTCTTATTGTTCTGCCTCCTTTCTGCCTTTACTAGTTTTTCCTTTTTATTCTAAGAGATTTCCTCAGTGTTCTTTTAACTTTCTACTCAGTGTTTCTGCTTTTAATTTTATAATTTCGAAGAGCCTTTTCTGCTTTTTAAACAGTATATTGTTTTCTGGTGTTTTTTTGCTTTATTTAATTAATTAATTAATTAATATATTTATTTTGCTCTTGGAATTGTTTTTGTTTATTCCTAGATCTTTTTTCTCTTATGGTGATCCTTGAATGTTTATTTTAAGTGAGAGTTTCTAGAAATCAAATTGGAAGCTCTGTGTGCATGGGTGGGCAGTTTAGTAGTAGACTTTACCGTAGTTTGCTAGCAGGCTTAACTTTTTCTTCGTGGAAAACTGTTACTATATTATGGGTTCTCTGGTTACCATGTCATTTGGTTTCTTTCCCAGTACCATAAATGGGTTTTCTGATTGCCTGCATTGGGAGGGTGGGCTGGGGATCCTATTTTCACTTTGTTGATTTTACTTAATACTTGATTTGTTTGTTACTTTGCCCTCCTCTTTGTAAGTTTGTAGCCTTTGGGATCAGTCATTGCAAAGTATAAATCTCTCCTGCCTGGGTCAGTGAATGGTTCTGATTGCTTTGTACAATAGTTCCCCTGCTTATTCACACAGGAGACATACTAAGACCCCCAGGGAATGTCTAAAACTGTGGGTAGTACCGAACCCTATATATACTACGTTTTTTCCTGTATATACGTACCTTCGATAAAGTTTATAAATTAAGTACAACAATTAATGATAAAATAGAACAATTATATTACTGTATACTGCAATAAAAGTTTTGTAAATGTTGTCTCTTGGAATATCTTAATTATATTGTATTCTGTGATGATGTAGATGATAACATACACATATGATAATATGAAGTGAGGTGAATGGTGTGTGTATTATGACATAGTGTTAGGCTACTATTGACCTGATGATATGTCAGGAGGAGGATCATCTGCTTCTGGGCCATGGTTGACCACAGATAACTGAAACCACAGAAAGTGAAATTGTGGGTAAGGGGGGACTGTTATGTATGTTTTCCCCATTGCTGTGGAACAGGCTCTCTTTTAAGTGACGTCCTTTATATAAATTATTTAGACTTTGAAGGAAATCTCAGAATTTTATAGGTATTAGGCAGTACGGATTCCTTCCTTTGTTTGAGTTGATCTGTAAGAAGATGTGTAAGATCTATATCCTAAGAATCAGGTTGTCATATTATGGTTTATACCTTTGAATAAATTCAACTGGGTATAAATGTAAGAATCTGTATGGCTTCATTAAATGTCTGTCCTGAGTGGTGTCTTTTTTATTATCAAAGTATGTGGTGATAACTTGATTTCTGAAAGATCTGTTGATATTAGGTTAAACACATCAGAAATTAGAAACTTGCATTTTTTTTATTATTTGCATGATATTCTTAATCTAGATTTAAAATTCATTATTAACAAGTTTTTTGTTACCTGTAGTGGGACTTAAGAGATCTGGTAAAACTTTTGAAATAACTTTGTAAGTAAAATTCATAACTTGGTAAATAATTGTTTTAAATAATAGATATTAGTTATTACTGAGTTCAATATTTTCAAGATATAATAATTTGTCTTTTAAAACTATCCTAGGTAGAAGAATACATGTTCACTTTTAGTGAACAAGAGCATGTTCCCAAACTCAATTTTGGGTCGCCCGCCTTTCACCCCAAACCATCAACAACATAATAATTTCTTCGCCCTGTCACCAACTCTTTATTCACACCAGCAGCTTATAGATGCACAGTTCAACTTTCAGAATACAGAGTAAGTATGGTGTTATTTTGGCCCATATCATTTGTAAATTTTGTTTTCTAATTGAGGACATTTTTATATGTTTATATGTTTCATTTTTATATGAAATGTTTGAAGTTAAAAAAACTGTCATTGTTGGGGTGTTTGGGTGGCTCATTTGGTTGAGTAACCGGCTCTTGATATTGGCTCAGGTCATGATCCTATCATGGGATTGAGTTGCTACGTTGGGCTCCATGCTGAGCATGGAGTCTGCTTAAGATTCTCTCTCTCTCCCTCTGTCCCCTACCCCACTCGTGCTCACTTGCGCTGTCTCCTAAAACAATAATAAAAAAGGTCATTGTATTGTTTTTTCTGATCAGTGAAATATTTAGTTTTTTATGAAATTGCTTTTTTGTTTAAGGGAAAAATGTTTATTACTATTGTTCTTTATGTGTTTTTGGTAGTTTGTCAAGAGCGGTGTCATTACAGCAGTTGACATATGGAAATGTCAGTCCAATACAGACCTCAACTTCTCCGTTATTTCGAGGAAGGAAGTAAGTACTTCTTAATTATTTTAAAAGAAAAGTTTGCATTTCTCTGAACTGTAGCTGATTGTTTCTTGTATTAAGATTGTGTGGACATTATGCCCTAAATTTTATTTTCTGAAACCTGTGAAGTCATTCCTGTGACAAAATTTTGAAACTTTTATATTAAATTTAAAAAATTTTAGGGATACTTTTGTGGATTTATTACTGCCATTGCAAATTTTAGATGGAATGAAGCCACATTTTTCAGAAGGCTACTTTTTTTTTTTTTTTTTTTTTTTTTTTTTTTTTTCAGAAGACTACTTTTAATTGAGATTTTAACTAAATTAGATTGTTTTCTGAATTAGTTTGCTGGGACTGCCATATCAAAGTACAACTGATTGGGTGGCTTGCACAGAAATTTATTTTCTCACAATCCTGGAGGCTCGAAGTCCAAGATCAAGGTGTTGGCAGGTTTGTTTTCTTCTGAGACCTCCCTCCTTGGCATGTAGATGGCTGCCTTCTCTGTGTCCTACACAGGCATCTCTGTGTTTTCTGTGTCCTAATCTCTACTTCTAAGGACACTAGTCATATTGGATTAGGGCCTACTTTTAATGACGCCATTTTAAGTTCTTTAAAGGCTGGATGTTCAAAACAGTTAAATTTTGAGGTACTGCTCAACCATTAGAATTTTGAGGGGACACAGTTCAGCCCATAATATCTTCTTTCTAGTAAAATTCACTATTCAATTTATCTAAATTTTACACACCTAAGGTTCTGTAATAAATATTATTATAGTAAAAATTTCTGCATGTTTAAAGCTTTCTATAGAGAAGTCAGAGTCAACTAATTTTAACCAATTAGAAGAAATTGATGTACCACAAAGTAATTATAATAGAATTTTAGAGATGATTATTAAAATAAGGTTTGGCAGTATTTGCAAGATATAGCTGTTGAATGCCTATATAAACATTCCATAAATTTATGTCCGATTAAAAATAACACTAGCTAAGAATTATTGATCATTCATGTAGTAGCATTGTTCTGTGGAGTTTACAAATGATTTAAGTTTCACAAAACTTTATGAGATGAGTACTGTTATCCCTCTTCTGTTGAGGAAGATGAAACAGAGGTTAAGCAACTAGTTATTCAGGTAGAAGCACACTTAGGATTTGAACCCAGGTAGTCTGGCTCTAGATCTTGTGCTTCAGAGCACTGTGAGTTGTTCTTCAAAGTTATCATTGTGGAAGGCTTTATAATGATGCCAAAAGTATTGGCTTTAATTGAGATTTTAATTTTTTTGAAATTGCCTGGATAGCCAGTTTGTGAATCACAAATGAAAACAAATTCCATTGGCTCATAGTTGTACTTTAAAAACTAAAATTGACATTCTCAAGAGAAGCAGCATATAAAGCTAAATCACTTTTATGTTAGCAGATATTAAATATACTCTTAGGTTTTTAGTACTGTACACTTTTACTTGTGAATAGGAGTTCTACTTATTTTTGGGGTCAAGGAGAGAGGAGTTGGTGTAATCCTACTGGGGTATTACATTAAAAAACCTTCGGATGGCCGTGACCCATAGAATTTGAGAGCTTTAAAGTAATTGGATCATTTCCCATGGCCGAAAGTATTGTCTGTATGAACAAACTTAATATATCATTGAAGTAAATTTCTTTTTTTAGACAAATAATTATTTTCATTCTGGCTTTTATTTTGAAAAATTTTATGCCTCCAGAAAAATTTAAAGAATAGTACAGTGAACATCTGTATGCTGTTTACCTAGGTTCATTAAAGTTTTGCTTCATTTGATTTTTTTTGCCTCTTTCTCTTTATTCCTACTTTTTTTTTCCCTGAACCATGATGAAAAATTGTAGACATCATTTCACTGTACATCACTGCATTCCTGCTAAGAACAGGGATCTTTTCCTATATAACCAAAATACATTAGTCATGCCCAAGAAATTTAACATTAATACAATACTGTTATCTGAAATGCAGTTAGTTTTCATATTTCTTTAGTTGTTCAGTGTCTTTATAGCTTTTTAATATGATCTTTTCAACTGATGAACCGGAATATAGGTGGACTTAAAGACCCTTTTTAACTATGTAACACTCAGCTCACTTAATTTTATTCTCATTCTTTAGAATTTGGGTTTTATTGTCAGTGTTTCTATGAATGGAAGTTTTCCTCCAAAGTTTTAACTGCTGAGATAAAATATTGGGATAGTTCTGCAGGAGACTAACCCTGATATATATAGCGTATAGGTTTAAAAATATATACATATATATTCTATAAATTATATATATGCATATATATACATACATATGTATGTACATATATACACACACCCACATACGTACAAACACATTGTCAATATGCATTTTTCCTAAGGTGTTTTTCTAAGGCTTCTCTTGTGCTCAAAATGAATATTTTAAGATTCATATAGAACTAATAATGTGGCCTTGCTGAAAGAGTCAATATTGGCATTTGTTATTTTTATAGTTTTAATTGTTTTCTGTCATTAGAAAGTTATATCTTTAATTACTAAGGTATATTGCTTGTTTTCAGGAGATTAAGCGATGAAAAAAACCTTCCTCTTGACGGTAAACGGCAGCGTTTCCATTCACCCCACCAAGAGCCAACTCTGGTTAACCACATAGTGCCTTTATCAGGTGAAAGAAGATACTCAATGCCGCCATTGTTTCATACACACTATGTACCAGATATAGTCAGATGTGTTCCACCTTTTCGAGAAATACCATTTTTAGAACCTAGAGAAATCACACTGCCTGAGGCCAAAGATAAGGTAATAATAATATAGATTTTAGTTTTACCTTTTGGAAAGTTGATATAAATAATGTATTAAAAACATCAGAAATATCTAATGTTTTGGATTAAATAGAATGTGTCTTTTTTTGCACTGTTTAAACTGTTCAACCTAGTTTTCTGTCTAAATTTGATTTTTTGATTTTTGTTAGCTTTTCTTTTATGGAAGTGTAGCTTTCATATCAGGAAATCAGATTTTCTCTGATTCATAAAAATCTGGATTAGAACTCAAAACATTTGATTTCTTAGTTTAGAGAACTCTACTGTTACTTATTTTTATTTTAGAGAAACACATTTTCATATGGTTATTATAAATGTCAAAAAGCATTTCCTTTTGGGAGGTTTGTGTTTGTCATGAAGTTTTTGAATGTCAAAAATAGCGAATCCAGGAGTCATGGAGAAATTGATACAATCAGAGTGATATGATGCAGAAAGATCTATCAGAAACATTTGTAAAAAGCATTTCCAATAAATGAAATAAAGCTGTTTAATAATTCTTGGAAAATGACATTATCAGCATTGGGGAACAATGAGTTATTTAACACTAATATTAGAAGCATATTTGCCCCCTACCCCCAAATAATTTTAGGTAATTTAGAAGAGTTTACAATGTAAATATCTGTGTTCTCTTGGCTTGTCTGTGGATTACATTTTGCTGTTTTTACATTTTCAAAGCTGCTCCACTTTTAAGAAATACTGACATCTGTAGGCTAAGGAGAATGATCCTGAAGGGAGTATAGTGACTTTGTTTTACTCATCTGTGGGTTCCTGGCAACCAGCATAGGTCTAGAATGTTGTAAATGTATAGAAAATGTTGGATCAAAAAAGGAGCACTTGGTTCATTCTTTAGTTGTGCTGCTTTTTATTCCGTCATCATTCTTTCATTGTATCATAAAATTCACTCTTTTTAAGTATACAGTTCAGTTTTTAGTATATTCACACAGTTGTACAGTGATCACCACTCTCTAATTCTAGTATGCTTTCATCGTCCCCGGACGAAACATGTACCCAGTACCAGTCCCTTCCCCATCCCTGACCTTCCTCTCCCTTACCACCTGCCCCCCTTGGTTGCCACCAGTTGATTTTTTTTATCTCTATGGATTTGCTTATTCTAGACATTCATATAAGTGGAATCATACATTATGTGGTCTTGCTTTTTTAACTTAGTGTATTTTCAAGGTTCATCCATGTCATAGAATGTGTCAGTTCTTTGTCTCTTTTTATAACTGAATAATATTCTGCTGTATAGATACACCATTGTATTTTGTTTATGCATTCATCATTTGCTCAGCTTTGGGGCTGTTTCTTCTCTTTGGCTATTCTGAATAATGCTGCTATGAAAATCTGTGTACAGGTTTGTATGGACATGTTTCTATTTCTTTTGGGTGTATGCCTAGTAGTGAAATTGGTGGGTTAGGTGCTAATTCTATGTATACCTTTTTGAGAGCTGCCAGTGTTTTCTAAAGTGGCTGCACCATTTTACATTCTCACCACCAATGTATGAGTGTTCCAATTTATCTCCATCCTTGTCAACACTTGTTATTGTCTGACTTTTTGATTATAGCCATCCTAGTTGGTAAGAAATGGTATCTCATTGTGATTTTGATTTGCATTTCTCTAATAACTAATGATGTTGGTCATCTTTTCATTTGTGTATTCAGATCTTTTGCCCATTTTTTAATTGGAGTATTTATTTTTTATTGTTGAGTTGTAAGAGTTCTTTGTATATTTTGAATATTAGACCATTATATATGATTTCCAAGTATATTCTCCCATTCCTGATTTGTATTTTTCCTTTCTTGATGGTGTCCTTTGAAGCACAAAAGCTTTTCATTTTAACCAAGTCCAATTTATCTTTTTCTTTGGTTGCTTGAGCTTTTGGTGTCGTATATAAAACCATTGCCTGATCCAAGGTCTCAAAGATTAATGTCTATGTGCTATTCTAAGAGTTTTATAGTTTTAGCTCTTAGATTTAGGTCTTTGGTCCATTTTGAGTTTTAATATGATATGAAGTAGGGGCCCAACTTCATTCTTTTGCTGTTAGTCCAGTTGTCCCAGCACTATTTATTAAATAGATTCTGTCATTCTTCTGTTAATATGAAGTAGAAAAGCAATTAGGTAAAACGAGTGGGAGGGAGGATGAGGCAAAGTAAAATGGGAAAAGACTAACTTGAGAAGTTTTGGTACTGTTTCTCTCCTCTCTCCATTCTTTGTCCTTTCTTTGCTTTCTCATTTTAAAGAAACTCTTACAATGCTATAATGTAAAAGCCTATGGTATAAATCAAATCTGACAAATTCTTTTAGTGAATATATAAGAATCTTTTACTATGAGTTTTTAATTATGTATACAGACTCATTTTCTATGGAATTTATAAATATTGAAGCTTTCTATCTTTTTGTATGTATTTATATAGTCATAATAGGTAACTATTGGAACTAACTAAATAACTGCTAGTTCTGCATGTGGACGAGGTATATGGTGAGTGTCAGTAAATTTAATAACATAATTTACATTAGTCAGTATATATCATTTAGTGAAGTATGGTTCCATATCAGTAACTTTTTCTGTGTGTAGTAGCATGGAAAAAGATCTCTTATATCTCATGTTTTTGGAGTAAGCATTTGTTTCAGAAAGGTAAAGATATATTTTGTTAAGCAAATTTTTTTGAGTGCTACTCTCTACCTGCCTAGTTGTGGGAGAAAGAAGGCAAGCAATTAGTTTTGTGTTCATCCTTTAAGAGAACACTTTTAAAGAAAACTAACACTTATTGATGCCTTTTCTAGGCATTCATATGTTATATCATTTAGTCTTTTCAACAACCCCATGACATGGATATTATCCTAATCTTACTGAGGCTCAGAAAGCTAAATAACTTGTTCAAGGTCACAGCTAGTAACTGACACAACCAAGATTTGACCTTTGTCTCTAATAATACAAAGAGGAGGAATTTAAGATGTTTAAAATCAGGGGTAGGGAGATGACATTCTTAGAATTGACTATAACACCAGGTGATCTGTGAAAGTAATAGCTAATATTTAGTGGCTTTCTTTGCCAGCAGTGTGCTCAATGGTTTCTATCATTTACCTCTGTTTATCTCTGCTACAGTATGAAGTGAATGGGAAGTCCAGTGTGAAAAAAATGGAGTAGTGGTTTGGGGTCTTGAGTGCCCAGTGGAATGCCATTGAAGGTTTTTGAGTAGAGAAATAGCACAGATTGACATTTTGGGGAAAATGGTTCTTGTGGTATAGTGGAGTTGAGCTTGGAATAAGGAGGGCCTGGAAGATGGGTGATTACCTTTAAAGCTATTAAATTCATTTGATGAGAGGCATGGAAGCTTTCAATTATGGCATATGGTAGTGGGAAAGATGTGAAAGACCACGCATAAGGAAAATTGGTAGAATGTGTGGAATCACTGAATATAGGGGAGAGAGGGGGAGGCTTTGATGTCTCCACTGCTTTGATTTTGGACTACTAACAGAGATAAGAAACCTAGATGTGAGGCGTATAAATTAGTTGAGGAACCAGTCATTTGTTTTGTTTGATTTTTTTTAAATGTTTATTTTTGAGAGAGAGTGACCGAGCACAAGTGGGGGAGGAGCGGGGGGGGGGGGGGGGGACACAGAATCTGAAGCAGGCTCCAAGATCCGAGCTGTCAGCACAGAGCTCAATGTGGGACTTAAACCCATGATCTGCGAGATCATGACCTGAGCTGAATTTGGACACTTAACGGACTGATCCACCCAGGTGCTCCACAAGAATTTTTGGAAGTATGGGAATATCTGTAATTTTTGGGAAACTTCATCTTCTGCAGATTACACACTAAGAATATAGGTCTATGGAAAAATAGGACTGGAGCATATTATTTGAAATCTAAACATTTTTGTAACCAGAATGCTATCAAGAGTAATAATTGATACCTTGGGAAATAACTTGGTCATACCAGATAGGCGGCTTAGTATGACTGGATGCTGCTGCAGGGGATATTAAAAATATACAAAATAGAGTTGAGATATTGGCTTGTGGAGGGCACTGAGACAAGGCAGTTAAAAGTGGAGCTCTGAGTCAGTGAGGCTGCTACAAGTAGACACAGAAGGAAATATACCAGCAAAGAGCTGTTTGAGGCTGGGGAGATGTTTTATTGAGTGGGAACCCTCAATATAGTAGGAACGCAAACAAACAGGTGGGGGCTTATTTTTAGTTGTGTTAGATCCATAAGGACTCTTACCTGTGCAACAGCCAAACTCAGGGATTCTTTTTCTTTCTCATGAAGGTTATGATTCTGAGACTTCACTGTATGAATTTGAGTAAAGGTAGATGTAAGGAAGTTATTGTAGTGTTCTGTTCTAGGTGAAAGGGAATTATACCTTGAATTATGAAGTGCTTGTAGAGCACTTCACATTAGGAAGAGAAATTGATGGATTTAAGCTTTATTTGGGAATTCGAATTTATAGGATTTGGTGATGGATTATATTAGGTCATCCAGGCCTACTTTCACAAGGAGTGTCTTGTTCATTTTAGAATGTCTAACACTCCTGGCTTTCAACTCACTAGATACCACTAATCCCATTATGAGAAACAAAAAAGTCTACAGACATTGCCGTCTCACCTTGGGGTAGAATTGCTCCTGGTTGAGAACCACTGAATTAGATAGAGAAGAAGATACTGAGAATTTCAGGCTTCTACATGGATTCATGGTGGTATCATTGAGATGGAACAAAATGGAAGAGTAGTAATATTTATGTGTGTGTGTGTGCTTAGTAGGGATTGGAGGATAAACAGGAGCCTCATCAATTCTGTGGACATTTGTCTTTAATGTGTATTTGAAACATCACATTATTTATTAAAGATGATAGTTTAATATTATAGATCTGGAATTCAGAGGAAAGGTATTGACTAGAAATGTACATTTGGTAATCATTGGCATATAGATGGTAATTGAAACCAAGAGTGTGGATGTGATTGTTCAGGGAGAGAAGAGAGCCTGGATTCAAGACTGAAAGAGGTTGAGGAAAGGATGGGAAAACAGAAATGGAAATTAAAAATATATACAACTGTTTTGGGGAGTTTGGCTGTGAAGTGGAGGAGCTAAAGATTTGAAGTTGTAGCAAAGGATTTTTTAAATTTTTAAATTTTTATTTGAACCACATATAAATGTTTAGGGGAAAGATTTAGTGGAGAGAGGGGAAATTGACTATTCTGCCAGGAAAAGAACAATCATGAATAAGATTCCTCAGAAGATAGGAAGGGCATGGATCTTGCTTATGGGTGGAGTGATTGGCTTTAGGTAAGAGAAAAGCTTTCTGGAACTGGAGGAAAGGAGGGGAGGATAGGTGTAGATAATAAGGAAGTTTGTAGATATGATATGGAGACATTAATGTGGAGTTCCCATAGTTGAGTGGCTTCTTCCTGTTTTCTTTATGAATTATTATGCAAGGGCATCTGTTAAGAGTGAGGAGAATGAAGTGGGATATCCAGGGTTTGAGAATAGTGGAGAGGGTTTGAAATAAAATTGACTGAGGGCAGGAAATCAAGCTGTGACCAGAGAAATAAAATAGAGAAAGACCAGTTGCTGGCTGGTGTTAGACGATTCGCTTAAGATTGGTAATAATGAATTTATTATAATAATAATGAGTCATCAACTGGTTCAGTTAGCTCCAAGGAGAGGTTTTGTTAGTTAGTTTTAATTACTTTGAAAATTCATATTCTGTGTTTTGAGACCTGAAGATTTAAGTTTTTGAAAATGAATACCCTTTGAGTTCACATTTTTCCTCCATTTTAAAATCTCTTGTCAGTTTTTTTCAAGTTGCTATATTAACAGAATTCTTTAAAATATCTGAATTACCTTTCTGAATTAACATTTATTTCACTCTAGCTTTTAGGTGAATATATGGTTGCCTGGACAAAAAAGAGGCTGTAGAGGAATCAAGAGTTAACCAAGCTCCTGAATTCTGTTATAACTGTTCTTTGGAAATTCTGATTAGTTTGAAGATACTATGTGAGTTGAAGTAATTGATTTTGAATTTTTAGTTGAGATGAGGTTAGGCTGAGGTTTTCTTGGTACTGATTATAAAATAAAAAAGATGATTGTGAATTAATTATTCAAGGTATCTTTTATAATGTTTAATTTTGGAAAGGAGAAAATATGGTGGATCCTCTTGGCGCCCTTGGAGGAACAGTTTAGGGACAGTTATCTTACAGATCTCTTAGAGGCTCCATGTTTAAAAAAAATTTTTTTTTTAAATTTCAGTATTTCACTTTGTTTAGAAACATTAAAAAAGGGGATAAAGTATTTGTAAAGTGTTGGCTCACTGAATTTTAAATACACTTGGCCACTGAACAACACAGTGGTTAGTGGTGCTAGCCTCCTACACTGTCGAAATCCTTGTATAACTTTTGACACCACCAAAACTTCACTGCTAATAGCCTGTTGACTGGAAGCCTTACCAATAACATAAACAGTCAGTTAACATACATTTTGTATGTTGAATGTATCATATACTGTATTCTTAAAATAGGATGGAGAAAAAATGTTGAAATCGTAGGGAAGAGAAAATACATTTATAGTACTATACTGTATTTATCGAAAAAAATCTGAGTATAAGGATACCTGTGCAGTTCAAACCTGTGTTATTCAAAGGTCAACTGTAGTTAAAATGCGTGTATGCCCACAACTCCTGCTAATCTTTTATTTCAGCTTTTTTGAGATATGATTGACAAATAAAAATTGTATATATTTAAGGTGTAACTATAATGTCTGTAAATTGTGATTTACCATAATCAACCTAATATCCATCACCTCCCATAGTTACCACACTTTTTTTGTGGTGAGAACAACTAAGATACAGTCTATTAGCAAATTTCAAGTATATAATACATGATTATTAAAAAAATTTTTTTAAGTGTTTGCTTTTGAGAGAGAGAGAGAAAGACTGAGTTTGAGCGGGGAAGAGGCAGAGAGAGAGGGAGACACAGAACTCGATGTGAGCTCCAGGTTCTGTGCTGTTAGCACAGAGCCCAACGTGGGGCTCGAACTCACAAACTGTGAGATCATAACCTGAGCCGAAGTCAGATACTTAACTGACTGAGCCACCCAGTCGCCCGCACAATACATTATTATTAATTAAAGTCACCATATTATGAATTATGTCTCTAGAACTTAATCATCTTATAACTGGAAGTTTGTATGCTTTCATCAACATCACACCATTTCCTCCATACCCCCAGCTCCTGATAATCACTGTTCTACTCTCTGCTTATTAATTTGACTTTTTTAGATTTCGCATAAAAGAGATCATTCAGTGTTTTCTTTTTATGTTTAGTTTATTTCATTTACTATATTGTCTTCCAGGTTTATCCATGTTGCAAATGGCAGAATTTCCTTCTTTTTTAAGGCCAAATGATATTTCATGGTGTATGTATGTGTGTGTGTATGTATATGTATGTATACGTATGTGTGTATGTATGTTTATATACCACATTTTCTTTATCCATTCGTCGGTTGACATTTAGGTTGTTTTCTTATCTTGGCTACTGTTTAATGCTACAGTGAACATGGAAGTGCAGATATCTCTTTGAGATACTGGTTTTATTTCCTTTGAATGTATACCCAGAAGTGGAATTGCTGGATCATATGGTAGTTCCATTTTTTAATTTTTTAAAGTTTATTTATTTATTTTTAAGAGAGAGTGAGTGCTAGTGGGGGAGAAGCGCAGAGAGAGAGAATCCCAAGCAGGCTCTGCATGCTGTCAGCGCAGAGCCTAACACAGGGCCATGAACCCACAAGTTGTGAGGTCATGACCTGAGCCAAAACCAAGAGCCAGACTCCCAACCAGCTGAGCCACCCGGGTGCCCCATATTTTCAATTTTTTGAGGAGTCTCCATACTGTTTTCCAGTGTGGTTATACCAATTTACATTCTCACAGACAGTATGTGTTTCCTTTCCTCTTCATCCTTGCTACCTTTGACTTTGATAATGGTCTTTTAACAAGTGTGAGAGGATATCTCATTGTGGCTTTGATTTGCATCTCCCTGATGATTAGTAATGTTGAACATCTTTTCATGTATCTGTTGACATTTGTGTGTCATTGGAAAATGTTTGTTCAGGTCCTTTGCCCATTTTTAAATTGGATTATTGATTAATTGATTGCTATTGAGTCATAGGAGTTTCTTTATATTTTGGATATTAACCCCTTATTTGGTGTATCATTTGCAAATAATTTTCTCCCATTCTGTAGATTGCTTTTTCATTTTGTTGACTGTTTCTTTTGCTGTGCAAAAACTTCTTAGTTTGATGTAGTCCCACTTGATTTTAGCTTTAGTTACCTGTGATTTTGGTGTCAAGTCCAAAAAATCATTGCAAGACTGTTGTCAGGGAGCTTTTTTACACTCTTCTTTGCTAAGGAGTTTTACTGTTTCAGATCTTACAGTTAAATCTTTAATCCATTTTGACTTGGCTTTTGTGTATGGTGTAAGATAGGGGTCCATTTTCATTCTTTTGCACGTAGATATCCAGTTTGCCCAACATTGTTGAAGACTACCCTTTTTCCATTGTGAAGTCTTGGTACCTTTGTTCAAGGTACCAGATAGGTTTGTTTCTGTGCTCTCTAGTGTGGTCTGTGTGTCTGTTTTTTATGCCAGTACCATAGTATTTTGATTACTATAGCTTTGTAATATAATTTGAAATCAGGAAGTGTGATGCTTCCAGCTTTTTTGTTCTTGCTCAAGATTGTTGTAGCTATTCTGGGTCATTTGGGTTCCATAGGAATTTTACCAATGTCTTTTCTATTTCTGTGAAAAATGCCATTTGAGTTTTGATAGGGATTGCATTAAATCTATAGATCATTTTGGGTACTGTGAACTTCTTAGCAATTTTAATTCTTCCAATCTGCAAATATGGGATGTCTTTCTATTTATTTGTT
Source organism: Panthera onca (assembly GCF_046562875.1). Lineage (NCBI taxonomy): Eukaryota > Metazoa > Chordata > Mammalia > Carnivora > Felidae > Panthera > Panthera onca. The sequence goes on along the minus strand of NC_138339.1, from coordinate 95,877,841 downwards.
GTCTTCGGTTTCTTTTGTCAATATTTTATAGTCTTCATTGTGAAGATCTTTCGCCTCCTTGGTTAAACTTATTCCTAGGGCCCTATCTTTGTATTGTATGTGTCAGAAAAGTTTTGAAAGCTACTGAGATGTAAATTTATGTAGAAAATCTAGGCCAGGACTCAGCAGAAGAGGTCCTCAAGTGAAAACTTGTTTTATTTTGTTATTTCCAAGTTCAGTAATAATATATGCCTAAAAGCAGTCAAACTTAAGGGAAAGAAATCAGTAATTCAGACTGCCTAATCATTGTGCCAGTCGATAAATTAAGAAGACTACATTTTGTCCACACACAAAAACATAGTAATTTAACCTGCTAACAAGGAGTGTGTTATTTTTGACATGACATTTTCCTGATTCTATTTTATTTTAGTTAATTTTAAGAGAAAGGGAATTCAGCATCAGTAATGAATTTAAACTTTTATTACTTATCTAACTTTATTCAGTAATTAATACCAACTTTTTCTTTTTTGTTTTAAAGTTTATTTTTTGAGAGAGAAGGAAAGAGCCCGTTTGTGTGCACATGCACATGTGCACGAGTGTGAGAGGAACAGAGAGAGAGAGAGAAAATCTCAAGCAGGGTGACCCCCTGTGTGGGGTTCAGTCTTAAGAACTGTGAGATCATGCCCAGAGCCAAAACCAACAGTTGGAAACTTGAGCCACCCAGCTGTCCCAGTACTGTATTGTAAGATTATGGCAGTCTTTGTGTCTGAGGGGAGAGAGCCTGAGAGAGCTTGAGAAATTGCCTGTTTTGTTGAAATGTTTATGAACTAATAACTAATGTTTTCTGTACCATACTTTATTTCCCTTGCCTTGATAGCTCATTACCGACTTGTGCTTGTTGTTTCAAATAGCAATTATGTTTAGTCAAAAGCCTGTCACCATTTTCATATATTATAGTATGTGGTCAGGTCTTGGTAATCCCAGCTGGTAGTTTTTTTTGCTTTCTTTTACCTGGGGACCCAGTGAACAGGGGCAGATATAGAAGCTGCTGAGGATGACATTAGGCTTTATTTATTGACACACTTAAAATTTTTTCTGAATCCCAATCTATACTTGTCCTTGATGGCTTGTGTTGACCTAAGACAGTGATAACTTGTAATTTGTTTGAGCCTGACTTTGAGGACGGGTTATAGTATTTTTTTAGGAAAAATGAACATTTATATTTGGAAGAAACAATAATATTTTAAACTGTATGTATATAAATCTTTTTACAGTTTTGAACATATATAACATTTACTTATAGTAAAAAATAGATGTCTTTTACTATTATTATTACTTTGAAGTTAAAGCAGTAGATCTTGGCAGGCAGCCTAAACGGGTAGTATTGTAGAGATTTAAATAACTTTAAGAATAGGGGGGCCTGGGTGGCTCAGTTGGTTAAGCGGCCGACTTAAGCCTAGGTCATGATCTCGCTGTTCCCGAGTTACAGCCCCACGTTGGGCTCTGTGCTGACAGCTCAGATCTTGGATCCTGTTTCAGATTCCCTGCCCTCTCTCTGTCCCTACCCCACTCACGCTCTCTCTCAAAAATAAATAAACATTAAAAAAATTTAAATAACTGTAAAGAATAATCTATTTTACGGATACTTTGTTGTAATTATTTTTTTAAACTAACGATAAGGAAACAAAAGCAATTATTATATTTTTGAAGTTTGTTTTGAGAGAGAGAGAGAGAGAGACAGTGTGAGTGGGGGGAGTGGCAGCGATAGAGGGAGAGAGAGAATCCTAAGCAGGCTCCACACTGCCCGCACAAAGCCCTATGTGGAGCTTGAACTCATAAAACCACGAGATCATGACCTGAGCCGAGACCAAGAGTCAGACTCTTAACTCACTGAGCCACTCAGGTGCCTGAGTGAAGCAAAAGCAATTAAAGAAAGTTCCTGAAGTGCCATTATTAATAGTCACCTTGGTGTTACATATATGATCTGAATATTTGATGCTTGATATTCATCAGCTGAGGAGAATTCATATCCTACCTCCCTCCCTGCTCCCCTGAATTATTGAACCGTCTTCTGAAATATTTCTCTAAATTTAAGTAGAAGTCTTACTTTAGCATATATGTGTATTAATTTTGAGTTTTGTCGCATTTTTACTCTATATTCTGTATGGTGTTTGTTCTAAGATACAAAAACATAATTTGATAATGAGAATCCCTAAGTAAATAATTAGATAGTAAGGAAAATTCTTTTGTATAGAAACCTATTAGATCTCCATTATAACAGTACTTGAAAGAGAAGAAATGTTTCCATGAGTGTAAAAAAGGGAAGGGAGCTAGTATATAGTATTATATTTTTCATATAATCATAAATTTTTTCATATGTGAATGTTTCTATATGAACACGATCATTCAGATGAAAGAATTTTTATATATAAAATTTCATTTGAGCATTGTTATAAAGAAATTTGTAACTTTTTGTTATCCAACAAATGTAATTATATGTAGGATAGTACCTGCTATCAGTTCTAGGATTGTGTTGATCTGCCTAACTGATTCTGTAGATCAGGGGATTGGCAAAACTTTTCTATAAGGGCCAAATAGTAAATATTTTAGACGTGTGGGCTATGTGGGGCCTCTGTTAAATTTTTTTTCTTTCTTTTTGAAGCAATCCTTAAAAAATGTAAAAATTATTTTATGTTACTGGCCTGTAAAACAGTTCAGAGACGGTTATTTGGCTTACAGGTTATAGTTTGCCAATCCTACAGATGAATTAAACTTAATCATTCAAGTGTCATTTAAAATTTTAGGGGCGCCGGGGTGCCTCAGTCGGTTAAGCGTCCAACTTTGGCTCAGGTCATGGACTCACATGAACTCGCGGTTTGTGAGTTCGAGCCCTGCATCAGGCCCCGTGCTGACAGCTTGGAGCTCAGAGCCCGGAGCCTGCCTCTCTCTCTACCCTTCCCCTGCTCATGCTCTATCTCTCTCTGTCTCTCAAAAATAAATAAATGTTAAAAAAAAATTAAAAAATATTTATATTAACCACTTTACTGGAAACCTTTTTCAAATCTTTTATAAACTTGGATGCTTTTTATTATGGAAAATATCAAATACGTACAAAAATAGAATATGGTATCACAGATCCTTATATCACCAAACTTTAAAAACTACCAACATACTGCCAGTTTTATTTCATCTATACCTCTCTCCCTCATTAGTTTGAGTCATTATATAATGACATAATATTCACAAATATTTTCAATATTTTTTGTTATCTTTTTTATCCTTTTGCCAATGCCATACTATCTTGTAAGTCTTGAAGGCAGGTAATGCAGATCCTCCAAATTTTGTCTTCTTCTTTGTGTGTGTGTGTATTCTTGTTTTTTTGCCTTTCAAATAAAATTTAAAGTTATTTTCTTAGTTTCTAGAAACAAGCCTGCTAGGTCTGGTCTTGTCTTCTTTCTTTCTTTCTTTCTTTCTTTCTTTCTTTTTCTTTCTTTCTTTCTTTTATTTACTTTTGAGTGACAGAGAGAGAATATGAGCAGGGGAAGGGCAGAGAGAAGGACACAGACTCTGAAGCAGGCTCCAGGGTCTGAGCTGTCAGCACAGAGCCTGATGCGAGGCTGGAACTCACTGGCTGGGAGATAATGACCTGAGCCGAAGTTGGACAATTAACCGACTGAGCCACCCAGGTGCCCCCCCCCCCCCCGCCTTTTTTTAATGTTTATTTACTTATTTTGAGAGAGAGAGAGAGACAGAGGGTGTCAACAGAGGAGGGACAGAGAGAGAGTCACCCAAAGCAGGCTCCAGGCCCCGATGCAGGGCTTGAACCCACAAACCATGAGATCATGACCTGAGCTGAAGTCAGACACTCACCCAACTGAGCCACCTGGCCTCCCATCTTTTCTTTTCTTTTCTTTTGATTGTACTGACTGTATAGATTAATTTCAGGAGAATTAACGTCTTACTAGTAGTTACTTGATCCATGGGCATGGTATAGCTCTCCATTTGTTTAGGCTTTTAATTTTTTACATCAATATTTGGTAATTTAAATGTACAAGTTTTATATATCTTTTGGTAAATATATTTGTAAATATTTCTTGTTTTTTGCGGTTATTGATGTTTTTTAAATGCAGATTTCCGATTGTTTTTTGTTAGTACCAATATATATACTAGTATAGTACTATACTAGTAACCTTAGAAACTTAAAACATGAGAAAAAATGCCTTGGCTTGATATATTATGTTAAAAATTCCATTAATCTTGTGGACATGTCTTTGTGGTGTGCTTTATTATCTGTAGGAGTGTTACTCTCTTCTGTTTTCTTTTTAAAACTTTGTATGGGAATTGACCAGAATCCTCTTTAGGCATCATTTCTTCAAATTTTTTTTCTTGCCTCTCATTCACACCTCCTCCCTTTCTGAGATTCCAGTTTTCTGTTAATTTGTATTTAACAAATACAAATACAACTGAGGGATCTTTTCCTGTACCATTTTTATGAGGGTTGGGCAGGCTAGCTTTCCTGGGTTTATGGCTTTAGGACTTGTCTTCTGTTGTTATGTAGTATTTAAGAAATATATTTTCTGAGACCTTTTCTCTCCTTTTATATAGAGTAGGATTTTTCACCCTCTGCAATATTGGCATTTTTGAGTTAGATGACCTTTGCTGTGAGGGATCAACCTATTCAGAGTAAGATGTTTAGTGGCATTCTGGCCTCTATCTATTAGATACCAGTGATGAACCAATGGCACCTCTCTTCCCCCCAGTTATGGTAACTAAAAATGTTGCTAGGCATTGTCAAATGTCCCTGTGGAGTCAGAATCATCGTAATGCTACACTGTCTTTTCTTTGCATCTAATGGCTCTTTACTGTTTATTTTAGATTTCTCCTCCTTCCAGTTTCTTGCTTTGTTTTAGAAAGGAGCTTTCACTTTTTTTTTTTTTTTTTTTTTTTTTTTTGAGATTTCTGATATTTCTTTGATCCTCTTACATTTATCTGTGGACTCTTGCATATAGCCTGTGAAACTCTCCCCTAGTTTTGATTGCTGTTCCACTCGGAATTGGATTCCTTAATTTGAGGAAGGGAGCAGGAAGTAGTACCTATGGGCAGTTTGATTTCTGGATGGTCTGGCTTTGGGACTGTCCAAAATTTTTTTTTCCTTTTTTTCTTCGTATTTCTGATACCATGTAGGTCTTGGTACTATTGGTATTTGGTCCCCTCTGCTCATATTTTGGGGTCCATGAGTAATACATAGTCATTGTATTGTATTTGTTCACCATGTTTTATTTTGATTTGGTTTGGTTTGATCTGTTTATTTAATTCTCCTAGTTGCTTTATCTTTTTGGAGGGAAGGTTATTAAAAGTATTAAAATATTAATGTTAAGGATGTTAATATTATCAAAGTGATATTAAAAAATTGTCTCTTTCATCACCAAGTTGCCCAGACTGCCTGTCTTCTTAAAATGTGTAATCTAAACATGATAAAAGGAAATGTTTATTCACTCTTTTCTCAGTCTACTTAAAAAAATTTTTTTTTAATTAAAAAACTTATTTCTAGTTGAAGGATAGGTGATATTATATTAATTTTAGGTGTACAACATAGTGATTTGACAATTGTATATATTAGGAAATGCTCACCACAATAAGTATAATTACTGTCACCATACACAATTATTGTAATACTACTGACAGTATTTCCTGTGCTGTACCTTTCATTTCTGTAACTTGTTTATTTTGTAACTGAAAGTTTGTACCTCTTTTTTTATTAAATGTTGTATCTTAATGTTTATTTTTGAGAGAGAGAGAGAGAGAGAGAGTGCATGTGTGTGTGTGTGTGTGTGTGTGTGTCTGTGTGTGTGTCTGTGTGTGTGTCTGTGTGTGTGTGTGTGTCTGTGTGTGTGAGCAGGGGAGGGGCAGAGAGAGAGGGAGCCACACAATCCAAAGTAGGCTCCAGGTTCTGAGCTGTCAGCACAGAGCCTGGTGCAGGGCTGAAACCCACAAACCGTGAAATTATGACCTGAGCCGAAGTTGGACGCTTAACCTGAGCCACCCAGGCACCCCTGAAACTTTGTACCTCTTAATCCCCTTCACTTATTTTGCCTATTCCCTCACCTTCTCCTTCTGACAACTACCATTTTGTTCTCTGTATATTTGAATCTATTTCCTTTTTTTGTTTTGTTCATTTTAAGAAAACATTTTAAATGATGGGTGGACTTGTGCCTGGACTCTGAGGAAGGCCTAGAGAAGGAGAGGCTGAAAATGCAAGAGAAAGATGAAAAACAGATGGAAATATTTGTGCTCTGGAGTGACCAGAGGGCTTGGATACCAAAGTATTGGTAGAGGGATGAACTTTGAATAGGGGAAGAGAACAGTTTGTCTGACAGAAGAGGGAAGGAGATGAGATTTTATTTTATTTAGATATGTTAGTTTGCAAAAGGTTGCCGTTAGGAAACTGAGGAATGTCACATCTGGTATTTTCAATTTGCATAGTAAACTTTATGTAAAGTTATTTGCTAAAGAAAATGAAGTAAGTATAGGGGACTTGAGGAAAGTAGTAAAGATTTAAAATGGTGATGGTGTAAAATGAGAGCAAAATCTAACCAGAGGCATGGGTGTCTTAGTGATGGTAAGGACCAACCCTGGGCTAGACCTTAAAATATAAATTTGAAAGATGCCAATTTTGTGATTTAAATATTTTTTTCAGCTTCATTTTAGCAACTGAGATGTAAGAGCTTAGAAGGTGGTTGTTTGTTTAGACCTAAGATTAGCATTTTGCAGGACAGGAGTCAGAGCTTCACACGGGAATAATGTTAAGGCATGATAAAAGAGTGGTTCAAGGGATTCACTCTGGGGTATAGACTGGGTAGGGAAGGAAATCACACCATTCAGGTGTTGATGAGCTCGGAGAAAAGGAAGGATTCAGTGGAATCCAGGTCTATTAAAGTTCAGAGCTAGAGAAATTCTGTTTTATTGTAAAGACCATGTTATGGCTGCGGGATTGTAAAGCTGGGAAAAAATGTTGGAGTAAGAAAGTTCAGAAATGGTGGGAGTATGTTGTGATACGTAGCGCATTGTAGATGAGGAAATTACCTGTGATGATGGCAAGAGTTGGGTTGAAGGGGGAAGTGTGAATCAAATAGGTAGATAAACAAGAGGATCTAACTGTAGATGGTAACAAAAAGGGTTCAGGCCAGTATTGTAAGAATGGGGAATAAGGGTGGTTTGCATGAAAAAAGACAACCAGGGGCTTCTAAAGTTTGTTAGTGTTTGTTATTGGTGGTATAAATATCAGGGGTTGGGCAAAACTTGTTTTTTAAAGGGACAGACAGTAAATGTCTTATACTTTGCCACTCACATGTTTCTGTTGCGTATTTTTATTTATCTGTTTGTTTATATAACCCTTTAAAAATGTAAAAACCATTCTTTGCTCATGTGCCTTCCCAAAACAGGCTGCAACCAAAGATTATAGTTTGCTGTCCCATGGATTATATTCTTTAAGAATTATCTGTGACCAGTTGTACTTTTTTGTGATTAACCAATGATACTTTACTTGGGAAAAGTTTGTAACTATTTTATTTACTAAGTAACTATCATTACTTGAGTGACAGTAGTTTTGGAAAGTGTAAGGAGATTATATGTATTCATTTTAAAGATACCGTTGGTAGTGTTGTTTTACACTTCTTAGTATGGTAATTACGTTTACGTTTCTGAACAAAATTTTTACTTTTTGTTGTGGTGGATTCAAGTTGAGTCAGCAGATACTGGAGTTATTTGAAGCATGTCAGCAGCAAGTAAGTGATTTAAAGAAGAAAGAACTGTGTCGAACACAGCTGCAGAGAGAAATTCAGCTCTTATTTCCACGTATGTTTTCCTATTTTGCATGCCCTTTACATATATATGTTCCTATTTAAAATTTTAAATAATACTTTATAATCTGTTCTATTTCTCTAGAAAGCAGACTTTTTTTGGTTGGGTCCTCTTTAAATGGATTTGGTACTCGGAGCAGTGACGGTGATTTATGCCTAGTTGTTAAAGAGGAACCAGTAAGTAATGAAACATTTATTTCAAAAGTTAAATTTCATATAAAAATCATTGAAGAAAAAAACTTGTTTTTTGTTAATTTTTTTTTAATGTTTATTTATTTTTGAGACAGAGAGAGACACAGCATGAAGGGGGGGGGGGGGGCAGAGAGAGAGGGAGACACAGAATTGGAAGCAGGCTCCAGGCTCTGAGCCATCAGCCCAGAGCCCGACGCGGGGCTTGAACTCGTGGACCGCGAGATCGTGACCTGAGCTGAAGTCGGACACTTAACCGACTGAGCCACCCAGGCGCCCCGAAAAAAACTTGTTTTAATTAGTTCTTTGGATTTGTTGTTCATATTAATTCAGGAAAACCCAGGAAATGCTTCTTTCTCTTTTAAGGCATATGCACATGCACACATAAGCATAACGGGGATTTTAGCATTAATTTATTTTTAAGTTGTTGAAGTGAGATGGCTTCACTGTGTTTTTAAAGAGCTCTACCTCTGTTTGCTTGGATTGGATATGTTGCCAAGATGCAACAGACATGAAGAGAATGTGTCAGTATTATCTTGATATAGTAAAACCTTGGATTGTGAGTAACTTGTTCTGCGAGTGTTCTGCAAGATGAACAAACATTTATTTAAAAAAAAATTATTTTAATGTTTATTTATTTTTGAGATAGAGACACAGCATGAGTGGAGGAGGGTAGAGAGAGAGAGGGAGATGCAGAATCCAAAGCAGGCTCCAGACTCAGCTGTCAGTACAGAGCCCGACGCAAGGCTCAAACTCACGAGCTGTGAGATCATGACCTGAGCTGAAGTCGGACGCTTAACCGACTGAACCACCCAGGTGCCCTGATGAACAAACATTTCTAATAAATTTTAACTTGATTAACTAGTGAGGTCTTGCAATACTTGTAGTACGTGACACCAAATGTCACGTGATCACAAATGAGCCAATGGTTCTTGAAATTCGCTTTGACATACAAGTGCTTTGGATTACAAGCATGTTTTTAGAATGAATTATGTTTGCAAACCAAAGTTTTACTGTATTTCCTTTCCATTTAAATTATCAATGATTCTTCTTTTAATCTTTTCTCCCCCCTTGAAAATGCTACGGGGTTTGGAGTTCTTATTTTGGGAATACACAAAGGGATTTCATTGACATTTAAAATATTTTTTAAATATTTTGGCTTGTTTCTTTTTACTTTTGTTTAGCAACCAAATTTTGTTATTTAGTATTATGTTTGTTTGAATTTCCTGTTAACTGATACTCTTGTGTGTCCTTAATACAACAGTAATCGGTGTTCACTAAGCTGACTTGAGGCAGTCTCTTTAATATGCCGAAGTCTCTTCTGAATTACCCAAGATTAATTTCAGTATAATTTTAATGTGCTTTATTATATTCTGCCTCTTTAAAAATACAAAAATACCTACTGAATGGTAATATATATTTTTATTTTATTATTTCACTAATAAAATTGGCTTATAATTACTGCAAATCAGAAAGAGGTTTATTCCAGGAAAGAAACTCTGACACTTTTCTATGCTTTGCAATCATATAAAGGAAAAAAAAACCCTCAGAAATAATAAACATAGTGAAGAATACTAGAGTTTTAATTAAATCTCTCATGCAGTTAGACTCTTTTCAGCCACATCACACCAATCCTCCATCTGGTTCATATGTTTGTGTTGTGTTGTCAGAACTTGTCCTTAAAGCAGCTCACAATGTAGATAGGGAAATAAAACATGTTACAGAAAGTTAAAATTCTGTTTGTTTTTCTAGGAGAGGATTACTTTATGTGCATTTTTACTAAAGTAAGAAAATGGCATAAGAATTTTGATATTTTTTAAATTTTGCTTTAAGTTTATAATTAGGAATTGATTTAGGAATGTTGATGTGAAAGCATAAAAGTTGACATTTTCTATAACATAATTTAGTGTATATTGAAAAGTAACTTGAAAGAAAAGTATGCTTTTTCTCTTTGTTGAGAAACATTAAGAAAATAAAACATTGAATTTAGAAAGATAGTGAAAAAACACTTTATTTTTAACTTTTCAGTGTTTTTTTCAGGTCAATCAGAAGACTGAAGCACGGCATATACTCACCTTAGTCCATAAACACTTCTGTACCAGACTTTGTAAGTCTCATATGCCTCAAGTTCATATGTCATCTGACATAACTATTTAATATGTCTTAATATGTCTCTTACTTTGTTTTCTGATAAGAATTGTTTATTTTCTGGTCAGGATAGACATAATGTGGATCCTTTTTTCCCAAATGAATTTTTTTTAACTTGATTAAAAAGAGAACAATTCTTTATTGAGATAATCCCACTACATGCACTGGGGAATTCAAATGTATATAAGCTTTATTTCTTTTTCTCAAAAGATTATAGGCTGTTAGGGAAGCTACAGCATTAAATGAATAGCTGTAGTGTATAGTATCTGTGAAAAGCCAAGAAAGTGATACAGATAAAGTCTTATGGGTATTCATGTGAGGGAGTGAGAATTTCATCTGTTTCGCAGTGACATGCAATTTGTGACATCACATTTTAAAAATATCACTGAACATGAAGCCCAAGTGAATTATTCCAACAGAAAGCAAATTATTGACTTCGGCCACTGTATTATAAGATTTTATTCTTTGAATAACCTAGCTAAGCACATTTTATCCACATGTGTTAAGCCGTCATAATTTATTTTAAACTTCCACAGAATATCGTAGATTGTTGAAGTCACACTCGCCACGTGATGTTGGAAAGAGATGTGTTCATTTATTCAGCCAGATAGTACTTATGTGTCAGGCTTTGAACTGGCAAATTCAAAGTCAAGTGACCTGTTACTGCCCATGAGCAAGTTATATCTGTTGTTGGGTAGAAATCAAGTGATTTATTTTAGTGGACTTAAGTTTTCACATCTGTAAAATAAAGGAGTAATTCATACCTTAAGTAGATGTTTAATAGCTATTATTAACGCCAAATACTAAAAATGGAGGGAACCTTAGAGATCATTTAATTCAAAGGTATTTTTGGTTGTTATTTTTCATAGTTAAGGAGAATGGTGATTAGTGGATTCAGTAATTTGCCTGAGGAGTGTAGTTTGTTTTTTGGTGTCACAACCTGCCCCTGGAACTTGAAACTTTTAATTCTTATTTTTCATTAAGCCTCATTGAATTCCTGCCTACAAATTCTTTTTGAAGCTTGACATATTTTATGATTTTGGTGGTAAAAGCATTATAACGGGAAAATTTTTTAATTCTGGTATTATGTTTTTCTTTATAACATTAGGAAACTGCTCCTTTGGGAAGAGTTGGCAGTTTCTTTTTTACATATTTCTGTATTTTCCTAATTTTCTATAATGAACATGTATTATTTTCAAAAAATATTTTTGTGCTTAATGGAGTAAAAAATATGTATACATGTATTCTTCCTCTTAGGGATCATATTTATTTAAATGTATCACTATCCCATGTATCTATCATGTTGCAGGCATTTCCACATTTGAGACTCTTTGTAAATATGATATTTATGGCTGCTGTAAGATTCTGCCTTATGCTATAACAGAAATGAGCTATGCTCCTGCCAGCCTAGATATTTTTCCTGCTTATAATGCTCTGATGAATTTCTTTATAAGTATTATTAGATATTAGACCACACTTCTGAATTTTAATATAAAGCCCTCTAAATGGTATTGGAATTTTCAGTCTTAGAAGAATTTGATAATGTCCTTTCTTTGCGATCTTAAAAGACTGTGTTTTCATAAACTGTTTTAGCTTAGTAAGAAACCATTTTTTAAAAATATACATTGGAACACTATGAATTTGAGAAATGTTTACAGATATTCATATTTTGTCCTTCAGCTGGCTACATAGAGAGACCTCAGTTGATTCGAGCAAAAGTGCCAATTGTGAAGTTCAGGGATAAAGTCAGGTAAGTAATTATTGAATTTTCCTTTTTCAGTCATTTTAGATCATTTTTACATATTCTTTTGATGTAGATAGTTAAGTGTATGCTACAGCATAATAGCTTATCTTCATCAGTTTTTAAAACTTTCTTGATTTGTCTTGGAGATGATTTTTTAGAATAGTCTGAGCAATTCTTTATGCTTAACTGTGCTTAGTTATTTTGCTTGGTATTTCGAGTGTTTAAAACTATCCATTTTAAAGAATATATATATTTACATTTCACATTTTTAAATTTTGCCTTTTGGAAATGTAATATACTCTTTAGAACATATCTTAATTGATGAGATTTGATGTATGTTTATATCAAGGGAGTTGTTATAAATATAATTATATCTATCTGTACACTCTACCAGCCTGGGTTCTGAATTTCTTATGGGCATTGGGATTGGAATCTTTTATACAGTATCTGAATATAAAATGTAAATAGGTGTTGACTGTTCTATTGGTTAAAAAAAATTTGTTCCCTAAAAAAGAGATAAGATTGTGATAAATTAGGTTTTCTAGCCCAGTTTTATAAAATACTGAAATGGTTTACATAAATGTAAGTGTAAAGTGTAAATATATATACATAAGTGATCCTTATTATTCATGGATTCTTTATTTATGAATTTGCCGACATGATGATATTTATTTTGTAACCCCCCAAATTAATATTTCTAGCACTTTCATAGTCATTTGTAGACATTTGCAAAGTGGAGAAGATTCTGAATCATTGAGATTAAATAATGTGACATTCTGCCTTCCTGTTTCTTCTCTTATGTATAAACAATTATTCTTTGCAGAGTCCTTTTCCATGTTTTTTGTATTTTGTTGCTTTATATAGGTGACTTTGCTCTTTTAAATGGCCCCCAAGCATAGTGCTGAGTTACTATCTATTGTTTCTGTGTACAAAGCTGTGATGTGCCTCATGGAGAAAAAACTTGTATTTGATATGCTTTGTTCATGCATAAGTTACAGTGTGCTTGGCCATGAGTTCATTATCAGTGAATGGGGTGTCTTTAAATGGAAACACATAAAACAAAGTTATGTAGGGGCGCCTGGGTGGCTCAGTCGGTTAAGTGTCTGAGTTCAGCTCAGGCCATGATCTCGTGGTTTGTGAATTTGAGTCCTGCGTTGGGCTCTGTGCTGACAGCTCAGAGCCTGGAGCCTGCTTCGGATTCTGTCTCTCTCTCTCTCTCTCTCTCTCTCTCTCTCTCTCTGTCCCTCCCCAGCTCGTGCTCTGTCTCTCTCTGTCTGTCAAAAATAAATAAACATTAAAAAAATATTAAAAAAGCAAACAAAACAAAGTTATGTATTAATCAATTGATGAAAATGTTTTGACTGAAAGCTTGTGGGAACCTAACCCTTTGTTTCCACTGTTTTCATTGACTTTATAGAAAATAAATACTGCAAATGATTAGAATTGACTAAATATATATGTTTTAAACAAATCCTTAGATATATGCCTGGTTCAAACCTTCTCCTCCATTCATTTAAATATCTGTCCAATCTATAAGTATTTGAATTTTTTTCAAATAACTAATGGTAGTTTTCTTTTTAAAAAAAAATTTTTTTTGATGTTTATTTATTTTTGAAGGAGAGAGAGACAGAGTGTGAGTCGGGGAGGGGCAGAGAGAGAGGGAGACACAGAATCTGAAGGAGGCTCCAGGGTCAGCTGTCAACACTGAGCCCGACGACACGTGGCTCAAACTCAGAGACCGCGAGATCATGATTTCTGCTGAAGTCAGACACTTAACCACAGGCGCCCCAATGGTAGAGTTTTCTAAAACACTTTATGGGAGATAAACTAAACACAAATAAAATTATTAGCTTATTGTAATTATTTTTTAAAATACATGGTTGTGGGCCCCCTGGGTGGCTCAGTCCATTAAGCATCTGACTCTTGATTTTAGCTCAAGATGATCTCACCGTTCATGAGTTTGAGCCCTGCATTGGGCTCTGTGCTAACAGTGAGAAGCCTGCTTTGGATTCTTTCCCTCTCCCTCTCTGTCCCTCCCCCACTCGTACCCCTACCCCCTCTCTCAAAACAAATAAATAAACAACAAAAAAAAAGTAAAACCCACGGTTGTATTTTTTTTTTATGTTTAAAATTTTAATTACAGTGTTTTTAACATTCGGTTATATTACTTTCAGGTATACAATATAGTGATTCAACAATTCTATACATTACTCAGTGCTCATCATAATAAGTATAGTCTTTAATCCCCATCACCTATTTCAGTCATCCCCCTACCTATCTCCTCTCTGGTAACCATCTGTTTGTTCTCTATAGTTAAGAGTCTGTTTTTTGGTTTATCTCTCTTTTTTTTTTTTCTCTTTGTTTATTTATATATTTTTTAATTCCACATTAGTGAAATCATACGGTATTTGTCTTTCTCTGACTGACTTAATTCACTTAGCATTATACTCTAGCGCTATCCATGTTGTTGCAAATGGTAAGATTTCATTCATTTTTATGGAAGAATAATAGTCCACTTGTGTGTGTGTGTGTGCATGTTTATATATATCACATCTTTCTCCATTGATGGACATTTATTTGTGTATCTTTGTCTTTGATGGATATTTGGGCTGCTTCCATAACTTGCCTATTGTAAATAATGCTGCAGTTATCATAGAGGTGCATATTTCCTTTCAAATTAGTGTTTTTGTGTGATTTGGGTAAATACGCAGTAGTGCAATGACTGGATTATATGTTAATCCTATTTTTATTTTTTGAAGAATGTTTATACTGTTTTCCACAGTGACTACACTAGTTTGCATTCCTACTAGCAGGACACAAGAGGTTTTTTTTTCCTCCACATCCTTGCCAACACTTATTATTTCTTGTTTTTTATTTTAGCCGTTCTGACTGGTGTGGTTTTGATTTGCATTTCCCTGAAGAAGAGTGATACTGAGCATCTTTGTCTACACATGTAGAAAAATGTTGCTATGCCAAATTTCTGAGAAATTACTGCCTGTGCTCTCTTCTAGGATTTTTATGGTTTCAGGTCTCACGTTTAGGTCTTTAATCCATTTTGAGTTTATTTTTGTATATGGTGTAAAAAAGAGGTCCAGTTTCATTCTTTTGCATGTAGCTGCTCAGTTTTCCCACTACCATTTGTTGAAGAGACTGTCTTTATTTCGTTGCATATTCTTGCCTCTTTTGTTGAAGTTCAGTTGACCATATAATCCTGGGTTTGTTTCTGGGCACTCAGTCCTATTCCATTGATGTATGTGTGTATTTTGTGCCAGTACCATACTGTATTGGTAACTACAGCTTCGTAGTGTAACTTGCAATCCGGAATTATGATACCTCCAGCTTTGTTTTTCTTTTTTGAGAATGTTTTGGCTATTTGAGGTCTTTTGTAGTTTTATACAGATTTTAGGATTATTTTTTCTAGTTCTGTGAAAAATGCTGTTGTTTTTGTTTTGTTTTGTTTTTTAGTTTATTTTGACAGAGAGAGAGAGAGAGAGGGAGAGAATCCCAAGCAGCCTCCATGCTTCCAATGCAGAGCTTGACTCAATCCCACAAACCGTGAGATCATGACCTGAGCTGAAATCAAGAGTTGGACAGTCAGCCGACTGAGCCACCCAGGCACCCCACTGATTATACTTCGATAGGGATTTCATTAAATCTGTAGATAGATTGTTTTGGGTAGTGTGAACATTTTAAAAATATTTGTTCTTCTAGTCCATGAGCATGGAATGTCTTTACATTTGTCTGTGTTGTCTTCAATTTCTCTCATCATGTTTTATAGTTTTTAGAGTACAGGTTTTTGAACTCTTTGGTTAAGTTATTCCTAAGCATTTTTTCTTTTTGGTGCCGTTGTAAATGTGATTGCTTTTTAAATTTCTTCCTATTGCTTCATTATTAGTGAATAGAAATACAGTGGATTTCTGTATATTGATTTCGTATCCTGCAACCTTACTGAATTCATTTATCAGTTCCAGTAGTTTTTTGATGGAGTCTTTAGTGTTTTCTCTATATAGTATCATGTCATCTACATAAAAATAATGAAAGTTTTACTTTTTCCTTACCAATTTGGATGCCTCTTATTCCTTTTTCTTGTATGACTGGTGTAGCTTTGGCTTCCTATACTATGTTGAATAAAAGTGGTGAGAGTGGGGGCGCCTGGGTGGCTCAGTTGGTTAAACGTTCGACTTTGGCTCAGGTCATGATCTTGTGGTTCGTGAGTTCAAGCCTTGTGTTGGGCTCTGTGCTGACACGTCAGAGCCTGGAGTCTGCTTTGGATTCTGTGTCTCCCTTTCTTTCTGCCCCTCCCCTGCTTGTGCTCTGTCTCTCTCAATCTCAAAAATAAATAATAAAACATTAAAAAAAAAAGGTGGTGAGAGTGGACATCCTTGTTTTGTTCCTGATCTTAGGGGGAAAGCTCTCAGTTTTTCACCTTTGAGTATGATATTAGCTGTGGATATTTCATATATGACCTTAATTACGGTGAGGTATGTTCACTCCAAACCTACTTCGTTGAGGGATTTATCATGCATGTTGTACTTTGTCAAATGCTTTTTCTGCACTTTTATTTTATTTTATTTTATTTTATTTTATTTTATTTTATTTTATTTTATTTTAGAGAGTGAGAGAGCACAAGGTGGGGAGAGGAGCAGAGGGAGGGAGAGGGGGAGAGAGAGGGAGAGGGAAGGGGAGAGAATTTTAAACAGGCTCTGTTCAGCACAGAGCCCAATGTGGGGCTTGATCCCATGATCCTGGGATCATGAACTGAACTGAAATCAAGAGTTGGATGCTCAGCCGAGTCACTAGGCACCCCCTTTTCTGCATCTATTGAAATGATCATATGGCTTTTATTCTTAATGTTACGGATGTGATATATCATGTTGATTGAGACGCAAATATTGGACCCCACCCTTGCATCCCAGGAATAAATCTCGCTTGATCCGTGGTGAATGATTTTTTTTTAATGTATTACTGGATTCAGCTTGCTAATGTTTTGTTGAGGATTTTTACATCTATGTTCATCAGAGATACTGGCCTATAGTTCTCTTTTTTGTAGTGTCTTTATCTGGTTTTACTATGAGGGTACAATGCAAGTCTCATAGAATGAATTTGGAAGCCTTCCCTCTCTTCTGTTTTTTGGAATAGTTTGAGAAAAATAGTTATTAACTCTTCTTTGAGTGTTCGGTAGAATTTGCCTGTGAAGCCTTCTGGTACTGGACTTTACTTGTTGGGAGTTTTTTCATTACTGATTCAATTTCATTGCTTGTAATGGGTCTGTTCAAATTTTCTATTTCTTCTTGATTCAATTTTGAGAGGTTATATGTTTCTGGGAATTTATCCATTTCTTTTAGGTTTTCCAGTTTGTTGGCATATAATTTTTCATAATATTCTCATACAATCCTTTGTAATATTTCTATGGTGTTGTTGTTATTTCTCTTCTTTTATTTGGTGATTTTGTTTATTTGAATACTCTCTGTTTCTCCCTCTTTTTTTTCTTTTTTTGGATGACACTAGCTAACGGTTCATCACTTTTGTTGATCTTTTAAAAGAACCAGCTCCTGGTTTCACTGATCTGTTCTGTACTTTTTTTAGTTTTTGTTTCGTTTATTACTGTTCTAATCTATATTATTTCCTTTCTTCTATTGGTTTTGGGTTTTGTTTGTTCTTCTTTTTGTAACTCTTTTATGTATAAAGTTAGGTTGTTTGAGATTTTTCTTCTTGAGGTAGACCCATGTTGCTCTAAACTTTGCCCTTGCAACCACTTTTGCTGCTTCCCAAAGATTTTTGGTCATTGTGTTTTCATTTTCATTTGTCTCTGTATTTTTTTGATTTCCTCTTTGATTTCTTGGTTGATCCATTCATTGTTTTAGTAGCATGTTGTTTAACTTACATGTATTTGTGCTATTTCCAGATTTTTTCTTGTGGTTAATTTCTAGCTTCATAGCATTATGGTCAGAAATGATGCATGGAATGACTTCCATCTTTTTAAATTTGTCAAGACTTGTTTTGTGGCCTACTGTGTGATCTCTTCCGGAGAATGTTCCATGTGTACTTGAAACGAATGTGTATTCTGGTATTTTAGGATAGAATGTTCTGAATATATCTGTTAAATCCATCTGGTCCAAATGTGTCAGTCAAAGCCACTGTTTCCTTGTTGATTTTCTATTTGAATGATCTGTCCATTGACGTAAGTGGGGTGTTAAAGTCCTCTACTTTTATTGTATTACTATTGATTATTTCCTTTATGTTTGTTATTAACTGCTTTAAATATTTGGGTGCTCCTGTGTTGGGCGCATTTTTTTTTTCCTATTTAAGATTATACAAACTTTTTTTCATTGTTAAATGTTCTTTATAAACACCATTTTATATTTCTTCTCTATACAGACCATTAAAAAAATGGCTTCTAATATCCAAAGATAACCAATGGTAACATTTTGGTGTAAAACTTTCAGTCCCTCTTCTATGCATGTGAATGCATAAGAGTTTTTAAAATTAAAATTGAGATTATACTTTTTTACCTGACCATATATCATGGATATTTGCTTATATCAGTGAATTTTTTCTGGCTTGATTTTTAATGGCTTTACAGTAGTTTTTCATTCAATGAATATATTATGATTAACTTAGTTATTCCCCTGTTAGAATAAGCATTTTGTACATTAAATTTTTTCCATATAAAGGATTAGTTTAATATTTCCAGAAGTAAAATCTGAAGCAAATACTGTGGATATTTTTAAAGCGCTGAATCATATTTTTGGAAAAGTTTTTAACTGCAAACTGGTTGTTGCCTGTTTCTTCCTCTCTGTTGAGGTATATAGAGGAAATGCACAGTGGTTTTAGTGTTAGCCTTGCACAGACGCAGTTAGAGAATGTAACTCTCTTGCTGCCATAAGTTTCCCAAAGGCAAATATATGTATATATCTGAAGTGTTGATACTACTATCCATTTTTGTCAATATGCATGGTTAATTGAAAGATTATAAGATTTCCTTTCCCTAAAAAAGGAAATCTGCATTGGTAAATTTCAAATTTTATAATTAAAAGTTTATAAAAAGGAATTTTGTTTTTATATTAGGCAGTCTTTTCATAGAAAAACTCAGTGTGCAGAAGTTGTTGGACCTAATAGTATATTTACATTAATCCTTTCTTTTATTTTGAGTTTTGCCATTCTTTGTAGATCCCTTCATTATTGCCCTATTTTTTAAATTGTGAATTGCACCATATCTTTGCTTTCAAAGACGTATCCCTATTGTCCTTCCAGATTATCAGTAGCTCACTTTGGTATAATATAATTTATATGTTATTTATATCTTATCCTTTTTGGAGGGAATATAATGTATAGACTACTTTTATTTTTTTTTTCACCTGTTCTTTATTTGGCTTTTTATTCCTATTGTTTTAAAGCAAATAATGCTTTACTTCCAAATTAGTTGAGAATATATAACTCAGTGAAATAACTTGACCAGAAATGTTTTTGGTCATATAATTTTGTTTACCTGGAATGGATTGCAAAATTTTATAATTTGTTTTATTAAGGATAATTAAAGCCTTAGAAGTACATTATGGATCTTACAACTGTTATCCTGTTTAGTATTTTTAATATACAGTAAATCATATTAAAATGATATACTGACTATATCTTTATTCTTATTGCTAAGTTAGTGTCTCATTTTAAAGTATTTGGTCTTTGGGATCATGCTATTTTTACATCATAGGGTAGATGAATATTAACTTAGTTATTAGGGAGTTAGTTTAATTTGTTCAAAAACACTTGAGGTAAAGTATTTTTCTCTGTTTTTAATAGTTGTGTGGAATTCGACTTGAATGTAAACAATATTGTTGGAATAAGAAACACATTCCTCCTCAGAACTTACGCATACCGTAAGTTTTTTGTTTATTTCCAAATAATTATAGCTTCTCTCTTTATCCTTTATTCCTTTTTAAATATGTTTATAATAAACACTGACATCTTTTTAATTATTTTAATGTGTAGTGTCTCATTTTATTATATGTATACTATGTTGTACACTAAAATTTATATGCTACCAGAGTTACAGGTCAATAAAATGAATTTTAGTAATTGGTAATTTTTAAAAGGTGACTAAGATACCTTGTAAAAGTAAGACACATTTATGGTGAACACAATGTTTAATACACAGGGAGGAAATGCTTTTTCTTTTGGAGTTGGGAAATGATACAAACTTACAGAGAAACCGTAATATTTTCTTACCATTTTTAAGTTTTCATTTTACTTTCAGTTGAAAATCGAGTTCGTCCGTTAGTACTGGTGATTAAGAAGTGGGCAAGTCACCATGAGATAAATGATGCCAGTCGTGGTACTTTAAGCAGCTATAGTCTTGTATTGATGGTTTTGCACTATTTACAAAGTAAGTATTATGGGTTTTTCCCAATTTTTAAAATGGAAACACAGTTAAACTTCATTATGGTGTCTTTTCTGTTGACACTGTCTTCAAACAGTATTGTTTTAAAAAGTTCTTTCTAAGGCCCATATAGCCATATTTTTCTAATTTGTTGCTTTGAACAAATGTTTTAGAAATGTTATTCCCCAGAAAACATTATAAGGAAGTTTCGCTGTGTTTTGTTTTGTTTTTTGACAGTTTTTTCATATTACTCTTTTGTATTCAAAGAACTTTTACCGCTATATTGTGGATCCATTATCTTGAGGCACATGCATGTTCAGAAGCCCTATAAAAATAAGCTCAAGCACCATTCATCATGTTTTTTATTTTTCACTTGAGACAGGAATTAAAGGATTTTCTTTTTGGATAAAGAAGTTTTTATTCCTTGTGAGTTGGCATGGAGTTTGGGTGAAAGAAATAATAGAAGATTGGAAATAATCTAAGTTTTTAAGAATAGAGGAATGATTGAATTAATTATAATATTTTCAGCTGCTAAGAATATGTTTTTAGGGTATTTAATGGTAAAAGAAAATATCCATGATATGGTATCATATACAACATGGTATCAATTTTATTTTAAAAATTGTATTTGTATTTGAGTTTGTGTATGTATTCATATGTATATAAATATTGAAAAGTTATGTGCCAGAAATACATCAGGGGTTATTTAGATTTTGTCAAATGTACATTTTAAATTACAACTAAAACTAAAAAGTGAATAGACACTAGTTGTGATTTAGAAATGAGATTTGACTACAGTATTGAACATGTATGAACAGCTATAATATGTGCTCTTTCTCTCCATTTTTGTGGGTTACTTTAGATACTTTACTTTGCCTTCTTTAGAAAAATGGACTTTTATCACACATGTACTGAGGCAGTTTGGTAAGCAAGTTGAAAGTTCAGAAATTTTTTACCACTGTTCAAAAATCATGTTAAAATTCTGTTTACATTTTGTTAAACCTATTTTGTTTTTGACAAAGTCCTCTTCACTAAGATGATTTGTAATTAATGGCACTATCATCACTGTTTCTAGGTCTTTGTTAAAGTACATCCACTCTGCACAGCTAAAGTATAACTGTATTGAGGTGCCTGGGTGGCTCAGCTGGTTGAGCCTGTGACTCTTGATTTCAGCTCAGGTCATGATCCCAGGGTCGTGGGATTGAGCCCCGGATCGGGCTCCGCACTAAGTGTGGAACCTGCTTAAGATTCTCTCCTCTCCTCTTCTCTCTCTCTCTCTCTCTCTCTCTCTCTCTCTCTCTCTGACTCTCTGACTCTCTGACTCTCTGACTCTCTTACTCTCACTTGCTGTCTCTCCCTCTGCCCATCTTCCCCTCTCACACACTCTCTCTCTAAAATAATAATAAAAGTAAAAGCGTAACTGTTATTTGGCAAATTTTGGCTACTTCTCACTAGAAGAAATTAGATTGAAATAAGTAGCCGTGTTGAAATTAGATTGAAATAAATAGCTGCTTTTTTGGCAAACAGGAGTCTGCGAAGTGTATTGAGCAGTTCCAGTCGTGCCACAGTGAACTAGTGTTTGTAATTTTGGCCAGTTTATTCCACCTTTCTGGCCTTAATATTCTTATCTGTAACAGGGATAATTGGATTGGATGGACTTTTAGGTTTCATTTAACTTCTTAAAGGCTTTTTTAATATCTTTTCTGCCATGAGTAGAGAAAGGAAATTTGTCTTCTGTATATGGAAAAGTTGAAAAGATTAAAGTATTTCCTAGAATGAATTTCAATAGTTAGTAATTGACTACATATGCTTGAAAGGTGACTGATGAAAGTGTGAAGGGAAAAAGCCGATGAGAAGAGATTTTAATGGCCATCTAAGATTAATAATAATAATTAATAAAAAGGCAAAAGTATTACCTGGTTAGAAATAATAATTTGAATGAATATTCATAGAATGTTTACCATGTTTTCAGGTACAAAACTGTTTCAGGCATTCTAAAATTGCTCTTGAATTTTTGGGACACCTGGGTGGCTCAGTTAGTTGAGTGTTTGACTTTTGATTTTGGCTCAGGTCATGATCCTGGGGTCATGGGATTGAGCTGCATGTCTAGCTGTGCGCTGAGAATGGAGCCTACTTGGGATTCTCTCTCCTCCCCTGTTCCTCTTAGATTGCACGCACTCTTTCTTTCAAAAACAAAATTGTCCTTGAATTTTCAAAATTGTTGTTTATTGTTGAAGATCTCTTTTTTTTAGTTGAATTTTTGATGAATCAGAATGGAATGTTTCCATGTTTAAATTTGTGGAGGCCTGACCAGAAAGCTCTCATCTGAAATGTAGGCAAAGTAAAATCTTACAGAGTAGCTGTTCTGAAGGTGTTATCTATTGATCAGATACTGTAATAGTAAGGTGTTTTGTGTTTTTTTTTTTTTCTTTTGAGAGAGAAATTTAAAAGATTGAAGTCCAAAATTTTGAAGTAAAAATAGCTGTTACAGCTAGATCCTTCCTGAATGTATGTTGCTTTTTTCCCCCCAAATGTTTAGTTTTGAGAGAGAGAACGAGCGAACGAGTGAGAGGGGGAGGGGTAGAGAGAGAGGGGACAGAGGATGTGAAGCAGTCTCTGCACTGACAGCAGATATAGCCCAATATGGGGCTTGAACTGATGAACTGTGAGATCACGACCTGAGCTGAAGTCAGATGCTTAACCAACTGAGCCACCCAGGTGCCCCTGAATATATGTTGCTTTGAGTGAAATAAACATTTGAAAAACTATTCAAGACTTTGACGTTACTATCAGGATAGTGTTAACTGCCACGGTACGCCAATTGCTCTGCAATGTGTTGACCTTAAAAAACAAAAGAGCTAGGTTTTTGTTTGTTTGTTTGTTTTTTTGCCAGTACAGTGAGTTTATTCTGGAATAGAGGAATCGCAATTCAGAACAAGCAAACTGTAGTGAACCAACCATTGGCAAGTCCAGAGAATGGAGGTTGAGGGGCTTGCCTTTATGGAGGAAGGGGAGGAAGCTGGAAGGGGCTGTTTTGCTGAATTCTCATTGCCTGGGCTGTTGCTGAGCAAGGAAGAATTCTTTCTTCCTTCTACTAGAGTATGTAAAGGAAGCTTCTTCCTATTGGGGAATGCAAAGTATACTTCTTATGGAGAATGGTGGCAGTGTGTGAGAGCACCCCTTTCAGGGCTTCCTGACTCCACTTTTCTTTTACTTATTTTCACAAATGACTAGCTTTAAGGTTGTTAGACAAGGGATTTACTGAGTGATATCCCTGCTCCCCAAAACTTTCAAATTGCTTAGTTCTCAGGGTGCTTTGTCTATTGAAAGACCCTAACCAGTGATTACTGTTTGTTTTTCTCTTCCAACATTCTGGTTATGATTCTAGAATGAAATAAATTTTTTTCTAAATGTTTATAACCTTTCTTCACTGTTTTTTAAATTATAATTTTAATTTACTAGGGGTATTCAGTGAGAAGGGAATTCAGGTTTTTAATTAAGTAAACTAATTTCTAGTAAGATTTACCAATTTGACTTCTATATTACAGCAAAATTGTTAGAAAGTCATTAAAAACTATTACACGAATATAAAGACGTTTAGAATTAAAGTAACTGGGGCTTGAGTTTATTTGTAGGATCTTCTAGAATTTTGAGCATTTGAATGCCTCTGGGAAAAAATATTTTTACTTCCTAAGAGTGATTCCAGTAAGTAATGAGTTTTTCCCCTCAGTCACACACTGTGAACATTCCAGACTATCATGGAATTTTATTTTATTCCGATTTCAACTTGGGAATGGAACATGATACAGAAGAGATATTTAAATATTATGTGATAGAAACTTATACATTTATAATCATAGTTGGAGATCACGTAAGTTGGTAATAATAGTTGATTATTTAGATATTAATGTATTCCAGAAGTTATATAAAAAGGTTTTTGCTAAACTGCAAATTAAAAATAATGATTGTTACTGAGTTTACTTAATTATATATAATGTGTTTCTAATTCTTAAATACACAGTTTGTTTTATGGTATTATATTTGGTCTTTAATCTTAAATCTTGAAAACACATTACTTGTATCTTATAGTCAAGATATTGTATTTTGCAGGTTGGATTTTGGTAAAGATATTGGAGAATGAAGAATGACAAAAAATAAAGTAACATATAAAGATAATGATTCCTTTGTATGAAATTTTAATTTTTTATGGCAAAGTGGCATATTTATATTTATATTTCTAAACTTTATATTTCTGATTTATATTTCTAAACTTTGCTCAAGCCTCCTTTTTAAAAATTAGTGAAGTTGAAGATTTTTTTTTTTCAGTTTTTTTAATAGATCGATCTCCTGAAACTATCTCAGTTTTGGTATTACTGTTTATTAGAAGAAATTAAACATAAAGGGACAATTATGATATAGCTATTATTCTTTCATGATACAGTATCATTGGACTTTACTTAAAAAATTTTTTTTGATAGCTACATCCATCTTAACAATGTTCATTCAGTATATGTAGAACAATCCTTGTCTTGCTTATTTTGTGTGTGTGTCTGATGTTGGACCAAATGATGTGTGTCCATTGATGACTTGTTTTTCTAAAAATGCAAGGAACATTTGTTTACCTAGAAATATACATAGTTTATTAACCTGAAGTTATCAACTTAGATATATTTTGAATTTAAATTTCTAGGGATCAGAGTTAATTCACAAAATATATGGAAACTGTTGAATTCTAGCAGAAACCCTTATAGTCTCATACCTGGGGTGTAGCTGACAAATTATTGCTTTGTGAAATGAATTATGTGAATCACAGAAGCTTTAAACTTTTTTTTTTATAGCCCTACCTGAACCCATCCTTCCATCCATCCAAAAAATTTACCCAGTAAGTGTTTCTTATAAATTATTCTAATACATATTATGACAAATATATGTGGAACTATTATATGCAGTATTAATGTGAATGTAAAAGGTGTAATAGTTACCTTCTAAGTATATAAGAACATTTTCTATATAGGCTGAGGCGTTGGCCACTAGCACATTAAAAATATTCCGTATACTTTTTCAGAAGACTGTCATATTTTATTTGGTTATTGGCAGTGTGGTCATTTTTCTTAATGGTGGAATTATTTGCATGATGCTCATGATTATCACTAAAAGGAATTAAATATATTCAATTGGTCAAGGCCTATTTAGACTCATTCCAGTTTTCTTCGTGCTATTTTAAAATAGTTTTATAGTATTTCTTTACTCAGAAGTCTTTTAGCCCAATCTACGTATACTTTGAAAGCAGGGGAAAAATTAAGTTGAACAATTGGATAATCATTGTATCTTTCACTTGATTTTACCAACTAATACACCAAAAGGAGTAACACTGATACTTACACTCCTTGAGTGCATAATATTAAGAATCCTTCTGAAGTTAATTGGAAACATGAAAGTGGTGAAGGGTGCCTACTAGAAAAAGTTTGGTATATACTCAGTTTGAATTTAGAGAAACCTAGGTAATGTACATAACTCACAATCTATATACTTTTGTTTCTTTTCCAGTTTTTTGTGTTCCTTTTTTCCAGAATTCTGTTTCCTTGTTTTATAGTCCTACCATTTCTGTTTTCCTCCATAATCATCCTTATTCCTGGTTGTATTTGGAAATAATATTTAAACTATCTGTTTAGAATGTTTTATCAGCCTTCTGAAACCATGTAATTTTTACCTGTTTAGTTTTATGAAGTTACAAAAAGCTGTTTTCTAAAATTACTAAATAGGCAAATTGAAAAAGATCTAGCTTGAGTGATCAGTTTTCAAAGGACTTGCTTATTTTATATGTATCATAGAAAATACAAGTCCTTGATGTGGAATCTAAATTAAATATAACTTAACCTTTGATAATTGAGAAGAACTGATGTTCTTGTTTTTGAACATGTTATTATCGTAATGCACACATGCAAGGTGCTGGATAATGAAAGGTTCACTGTAATCGAGATTGCTGTGGTGAGGACTTCCCAGCTTGTGGTGGATCATCTGGTAAAGACACCGTTATAAGAATCGTTTGGAATCTGGGTATCTTATCTTCCTCATTTTGAAAACTAATTTCTGGTATTATAAAGAGCTACTATAATGTGTTTCAGTTATTGCTAGGGATCACTATGCTTTCATAAACATTGTGAAAATGAAAGCATCAGAAAGTATAGAAATAAAAGTAACTTGAACTTTTGGGTCTTATCCTTGAATGGTTTTCTCCCTCCATAAAATATTGATTATTTAGCTTATGCTGAAAGGTCAGAAATAATGACTGGGTGTTCACTGTTTCATTTTATTGTCCCAGCTTTATTGTTAAGACCTAGGTTTCCGTGTAGAAAGAGCTGTGTATATTTTTCAGCATACAAAGCGTCTAATAGTTAAAACTTATCCTTTAAAGAATCTCTTACTGTGTGTGGAACAGATGCTTCTACACAAATCTCACTTAAACTCTGTGCTGCATGAATTCGTTTTACTAAAATAAAATACTAATAAAGTCTCAGTTTAATGCTCTATGCTTGAGAACAGAGCAGAGGTATTGCTTTTATTTTAGGATACCAAGGTTCTTACTAGTATATTCTAGTTTGAAGAACCTTATTTTTACTTCTGTTTCATTTTTCTAATTTTCTAGCTCCCCCCCCCCCATGACAGAGTCCCATCTTCTCTTCACTTACACTGTCTCTCACCCTATACTCTACACTCCTGTTGTGCTAATAATCCTATTTCTATACCTGTAACAAGGAAATAGATTTAATACTAGTTCAGTCCCAAAGCCTTAAAAAATACTTGTAGCAAGACCTGCTAGATTTAAGAATGTCTTAATTTGCTTTCAGGTGTGGTTATATTACCATAAATATTTGAAGAATACTATCTTTACTATAAGATTAATGCTTACATGGGTAAGGATATACTATCCACTCTTAACAGGATTTTAAATTTTATCTGAAACCTGTAAGCTAATTGATCAGTAGAGTGCTTTTCTTGGTGGTCCATCCAATGGAACAAGCAAATCAGCTTATTTCTTACTACTGATAGCTATTATTTATGTAGTATCTATTTTATGTCAGCACTCTATAAATTTTATATACAGTGTCCTTAGTCCTCGACAGGTAAACTTATGTAGTATTTTCCTTGATTCACAGGTGAAGAAACTAAGTCTTAGGAAGATTATATTATTGATCCAAGTTGTATTACAGTCACAAATTATGGACCCAGAAACTGATATTTTTTCTATTATACTGTGCTGAATGAGGAAAGGCAAAATGATAGTAGTGTTCACTAATATATCATTTCATCTAGTTTCTGTTGATTATTACATTTTATTTGTGTATATCTGATTGTCCCTATACAGATATACCTTTCTTTAAGAAAAACATATATGACAAAATTTCAGGTTGAATAAGTAAGTTTGAGAATGACTTAAAACTTTATAGTAACAGAAAAAACACTTTATTTTACAAGGAAACAAGGTTCTTTTAAATTTTGAGCTTCTCTAATATAGTTAAGTAGAATTTAAAAATAGGGTATAAATTTTGAAATAGAATAACATTTGTTCAGTATATTATGCTTTTTTAGTTATTTTCATATTTTCTCCTCAAATTTATGATAATTGTTTTAAAAATTGGTATGGTGTTTCAGTTCAGTTTGGATACTAAATTATGAAAGAAAAGGATGAAAGACTGGCCATATCTTTACCTTCAAAAGCTATATAACATTATTATTACTATTTAATTCTCATTGACTTAAAAAAGGCAACATGAATAGTCAAATAGAAGACAGAATATTTACTATTGAGTTAAAGCAGTGAAGTTGAGAATGTTTAAATATATAAACTCGGGTTAAGCTTATGAAGGGATCTTTAGTTTAATGGAAGTATATTGTGAGATTTACCTAGATTTATGCTAGGTGGAGATTTATGAAGATAATTTATATTTGTTTCTTTCCCTAGTGGCATCTTCATATTCCAGGAAGCCATTTTATAGTTATGAAGTTAGGAATTCTGAGAAGTAGAGTTCCCCTGTGTAGTTATGTATTGAAATATATTAAATTTTACATATATACATATGCATACATATGTATACATATAGCAACTTTTTTTTCAGTTTTAAAGTGTGTACAGTATGATGAAGGATTTTAGTTACGTAAAACAGGTTATAAATGAATACCTTTGAAAAGACATATTTAAAAGTTTGGGGGGAAGTTTTTTTTAGTGATAAAAACATTCTTTTAAAGTTGATGTTACTTAAATTTTAAGAGTTATAAGGAAGTTAATTTTGAAATAATACATTATTTCAGGAGGTAACTATACTGCATTATTGCATAAATTGGACAGTTATAGGGTGCCTGGGTCGCTCAGTTGGTTAAGTGTCTTACTCTTGATTTCAGCTCAGGTCATGATCTCAGGATCATGAGATCAAGCTCTGAGTCAGGCTTAGCACTGGGCATGGAGTCTGCTTAAGATTCTCTCTCTTCCTCTCTCTCTCCCACTCCACCTTGTGCTCTAAAAAAAGATAATGTACAGGGGCGCCTCGGTGGCTCAGTCGGTAAGCATCCGTCTTCAGCTCAGGTCACGATCTCGCGGTCCATGAGTTCGAGCCCTGCGTCAGGCTCTGGGCTGATGGCTCAGAGCCTAGAGCCTGCTTCCGATTCTGTGTCTCCCCCTCTCTCTGCCCCTCCCCCGTTCATGCTGTGTCTCTCTCTGTCTCAAAAATAAATGAACGTTAAAAAAAAATTTAAAAAAAAGATAATGTACAATTATAATAATAATGATGCCAAGCTATATAGGCAATACTATACTATACTACATACTATACTAAATATACTAAATACTATATAGGTAATACTATTGCTGCTATGCTTTACATATATTATATCATTTAATCCTTATTACAGTTCTATGAGTACTGTTATTTTCCTTGTGTTATAGATGAAGAAGCTGAACCTTTGGAAAGCTAAGCAATTTAAGTTCATAGAGCTAAGAGAAGGTTTCAAAGCTAATTCTGACTCCAGAGCTCATGCTCTTAACCACTTCATTATAGTGCTTCTACTTTATGATGCTTATGTTGCTTTCAAAATGTTAAACATTTTACTAAAAGCAAATATAATTTAAAGGAAATTTCATGATCAGTCTTTAACATGTATCACCGAATTCATGGTAATCTGCATATAATTAAGAAAGGTTGGTGAGACTTTAATATATCATTTAGCTCTTTTTCTATTTAGGCAGAACTCTGTTTAAGTAGTCTATATCAGTTATCTTTTTCTTTGAGACCTTCTTCAACATTTATATATAGGGTCTAATAATTTATATTGTTAGAATACTATGTAACTTAAATTTCTCTGTTTGCCTGGAGGTAAAAAATAGTCTTCTTTCAATTAAGGCATGTATCTTTTTAAAGAACAGTTAGCAAGTAAAAGTTTAGCTGGTATATTTTATTCTAGAAAGTGCTTAATTGTCTAAATTTCAAACTTTGAAGGTAAGATATTATGGCACAGTCTCAGAAAATGATGGAATTTGGCAAAAGATGTTTTTGCCATTTTGGGGGGAAGCAGTTCTATGGGCAAAGAAAAGTTGAGACTTTTCAGATGTTTTTCAAAGGGTTGCCCATTTAAATTTTTCTAAAATTGGCATTGATTGAAAAGGAAAAAAAGGTACAGAAGGTACAGATCTTCAAAAATCTTTAAATATCAATTGGCAAATGTTTGCAGGAATTAAGTCATTACAGAATAAAGATGTCTTCCCTACATTAAAAACAAGCAGCAGGTATCGATAACCCACCTCACCTCCAAATGCATTTAGAAAGATGTTACATTCTATCAGTTAAATTGTTTTTCCATGGATTTAGGATGTAATTCCTTTGACTTTTCATTGTTCTTTATGTGTTTTCTAATATGTTAAAGTTCTGCCTACTCATATCCAAGGTAGCATATATTATTTTTAAATACATGTGCAATGGGGCAGCTCCCTTTAAAAAAAATTCTTTGGTGAAATTTTTCTTAAAGCAGAGAATCTTTCTGTAATGTGAATAATTACCAACAATGGGGATTTCTTTTTTTTTTTTTAATTTTTTTTTCAATATATGAAGTTTATTGTCAAATTGGTTTCCATACAACACCCAGTGCTCATCCCAAAAGGTGCCCTCCTCAATACCCATCACCCACCCTCCCCTCCCTCCCACCCCCCATCAACCCTCAGTTTGTTCTCAATTCTAAAAGTCTCTTATGCTTTGGCTCTCTCCCACTCTAACCTCCTTTTTTTCTTTTGTCTTTTTCCCTTCCTCTCCCCCATGGGTTTCTGTTAAGTTTCTCAGGATCCACATAAGAGTGAAAACATATGGTATCTGTCTTTCTCTGTATGGCTTATTTCACTAAGCATAACACTCTCCAGTTCCATCCATGTTGCTACAAAGGGCCATATTTCATTCTTTCTCATTGCCACGTAGTACTCCATTGTGTGTATATAAACCACAATTTCTTTATCCGTTCATCAGTTGATGGACATTTAGGCTCTTTCCATAATTTGGCTGTTGTTGAGAGTGCTGCTATAAACATTGGGGTACAAGTGCCCCTATGCATCAGTGCTCCTGTATCCCTTGGGTAAATTCCTAGCAGTGCTACTGCTAGGTCATAGGGTAGGTCTATTTTTAATTTTTTTTTTTTTTTAAATTTTTTTTTTAACATTTTTTAATTTATTTTTGAGACAGAGAGAGACAGAGCATGAACGGGGGAGGGGCAGAGAGAGAGGGAGACACAGAATCGGAAGCAGGCTCCAGGCTCTGAGCCGTCAACCCAGAGCCCGACGCGGGGCTCGAACTCACGGACCGCGAGATCGCGACCTGAGCCGAAGTCGGACGCCCAACCGACTGAGCCACCCAGGCGCCCCTATTTTTAATTTTTTGAGGAACCTCCATACTGTTTTCCAGAGTGGCTGCCCCAGTTTGCATTCCCACCAACAGTGCAAGAGGGTTCCCGTTTCTCCACATCCTCTCCAGCATCTATAGTCTCCTGATTTGTTGATTTTGGCCACTCTGACTGGCATGAGGTGATATCTGAGTGTGGTTTTGATTTGTATTTCCCTGATGAGCGAGGTTGAGCATCTTTTTCATGTGCCTGTTGGCCATCCGGATGTCTTCTTTAGAGAAGTGTCTATTCATGTTTTCAGCCCATTTCTTCACTGGGTTATTTGTTTTTCGGGTGTGGAGTTTGGTGAGCTCTTTATAGATTTTGGATACTAGCCCTTTGTCCGATATGTCATTTGCAAATATCTTTTCCCATTCCATTGGTTGCCTTTTAGTTTTGTTGGTTGTTTCCTTTGCTGTGCAGAAGCTTTTTATCTTCATAAGGTCCCAATAGTTCATGTTTGCTTTTAATTCCCTTGCCTTTGGGGATATGTCAAGTAATAAATTGCTACGGCTGAGGTCAGAGAGGTCTTTTCCTGCTTTCTCCTCTAGGGTTTTGTTGGTTTCCTGTCTCACTTTCAGGTCCTTTATCCATTTTGAGTTTATTTTTGTGAATGGTGTGAGAAAGTAGTCTAGTTTCAATCTTCTGCATGTTGCTGTCCAGTTCTCCCAGCACCATTTGTTAAAGAGACTGTCTTTTTTCCATTGGATGTTCTTTCCTGCTTTGCCAAAGATGAATTGGCCATCCGTTTGTGGGTCTAGTTCTGGGGTTTCTATTCTATTCCATTGGTCTGTGTGTCTGTTTTTGTGCCAGTACCATGCTGTCTTGATGATGACAGCTTTGTAGTAGAGGCTAAAGTCTGGGATTGTGATGGCTCCTGCTTTGGTCTTCTTCTTCAAAATTACTTTGGCTATTCGGGGCCTTTTGTGGTTCCATATGAATTTTAGGATTGCTAACAATGGGGATTTCTGATGGTTAAATGGAATTTCTGTTTACTTATGGCATCTTTTAGACCCTTTTTTTTTTTTTTTTTTTTTTTTTAAGTTTGGATTTCTCCTTCGGTTCTCCCCAAGTATATATGCCATGGCCTTTTTTGTATGTGACCATGGAAAAGAATAACGGAGCTAAGAGGAGACTGGTCAAACTGTTAGTCAAGTCATTCAGCATTTGAGTACAGTAGGTCTCACAACTCTTCATTGTTAATCACAGTTAATGATCTTTTTATTTAAATTATTGAAAAAAAATAAAAATTTTAAAAGAGGTTCAAACAGTTTTAGAATTAAGGTAAGAAAATGACTGTTTTATTTCAGCATCAGTTCATAAATTGAATTCTTAGTGTGCTATGCGCTAGAAATCAAAATTAGTAAAAAGCTTTCTGAGCAGAAGGTATTAACAGTGATCTACTTTTCTTCTCCTTGTCATTTGAACTTATGTTATATCTTTTTGTTTAATTAGCCAGAAAATAACATTTAAATTTTACAAGTTAAAATGCTGTCCTAAGTCCAGTTTTATACTTACCAAGTACAAGACAGAGGGTAGTAGACGCAGTACTCCTGCTGCCCCTCTGCTTTCATGCTTTCTTAGAAATTGAGGCTTCTCTTGTACTCCCCCTAGTTGGGAGAGACAATGTAGATTTCTACCTTAGTCTCATAATGTAATACTAAATCTGAGAGAAGTGTAAGGGGAAGTTCCAGGTTTAGGAGTGTCAGCTTTACAAACTGTGGTTGGGGTAGAATGGTCTTCTGAGAGAAAGGTAATCTATTACTTCTTGGTAGTTAAAAATTATTGATAGAATTGTAGGACAGGGAGAGAATTTGTTATTTTCTTGCTCCTTTATTTTTACTGGGAGTTTTGAGGATTACCTTTATTTTTAAAATTTTGAAAAATGTTTATTTGTTTTTGAGAGAGAGCGCACTCACGCTTGCAAGCAGGTGAAAGGAGAGGTGCAGAGACAGAGAGGGAGAGAGAGAATCCCAGGCAGGCTTCGCATTGCCAGCACAGAGCCCAATGTGGGGCTTGAGCTCATGAACTGTAAGATCATGATGTGAGCTGAAATTGAGTCAGATGCTTAACTAACTGAGCCACCCGGGCACCCCGAGGACTGCCTTTAAATAGATGCACTACCCTGTTTCTCTGTATCAGCTTAGTTTTTTGGGAGCCTTTTTTTTAAATTTAATGGAGTGACTTAGACATTACTAATTGAATTGATATCCATAAACCGAAGGTTGATTTGTTAGGTATTTGGGAACCTTAAAGATAAGCTGTTTTGCCTGAACAAGTTGCTTAAAAAAAAAATCTATTACTCTGATGGCAAAGAGGCATGTAGAAAACCCATCTTAAGGACAGTGTTCAAATTACCTTAAAGTTTTTTTCTAATACGTGGATATGTATTACGTTAGAACCTCCATAGTTCATTCAGTATGTTTTAGAACCAGAATTTGTTACTAATAAAGATCATACATGAAAATGAATGGCCTACTATCAGCAAAAAGATAAGTACCCATTAGTATTCTTTCCAATAAGTGTGTTGTTTCAGCATGGATTACAAGCGAATGATACCCTCCTTTATGAATATTGTGGTAAAAGTTTGCTGAATATTGCTTTCTGGTTTGTTTCCTATCTTTCTTCTTTTCCCTGCCTTCTTTGTCTTTTGAAGTTTAATTCATGTTGAATTTCTGTCTTTCCTTCCCATTAAGATACAAAATACAAAAATGAAATAAAATTTTAAGAATCTTAAAATTGGTATAAGTACTATACGTATATTAATTACTTTTATGGTCTCTAAGAGAAATTTTAAGTGGCAGTTAGAAAACGCTCTTACCTTGTGCTTGATTTAACCCTTTATAAAGTACAACTGCTCCTTGTAGAAGCAGTTAAGGAGATACATTTATAAAGAAATCCATATGTAATTTGATGAAATCTTAGTATGTACAGTAAGGGTTTATGAGTTAGAAAATTTTTTGCTACTGTAGGGATCCACTTAAATGAGTGATATACCTCAGCCAAGGTTTAGAATCTCTTAGTTTTTTAAGTATTTTCTGGCATACTCCAAATACTGGTGAAATCCTTAGTAGGAGAAAAACTTCAGATTTCCAAACTGCCAACATAAAGATTTCTTCTCTCTTCTTCAGAGAGCATTACGTCAGGATTTGTAAAGTTTTTAGTGTGTGTTTTAAATGGCTTTATATTTCCCCCTTTTTCTTTTTGACAGGAATCTTTTAGTCCTGCTATACAGCTGCATCTTGTACATCAAGCTCCATGTAATGTTCCTCCTTACCTCTCGAAGAATGAATCAAATCTTGGGGACCTCTTACTGGGCTTTCTTAAATATTATGCTACAGAATTTGAGTAAGTGAAAATTTCAAATTGTGTTTATTCATTTATCTCTGTGAATGCTACAATTTTGGTCGGAAGCTATATTTGTTAATTTCAGTGCTACAGACTTGTCTAGAAGTACACAGTTTATAAAATTTAATATTCCAATGATTAATTGTTAGAAACTAAGTAGATTTCACATTCCTAGCTAATGAAAAATTACAGTTCAGTAAGCCCGATTTTAGTAGATTTCAGTAGCGATTTCATTTTATGTTTACCTGCCTCTTTTCATAGCAGGGCCTGAATAAATGTTTGTGATGGCCCTGTATAGGTGCTACATAGTTTGAAACATCTGTTTTTAGGAAGTTAAGATTTATTTTAAACACAGCTAAAACAAACTTGGGAAAAGATCTTCTGGATACTTGATACCTGAATAGTTGTGTTAGTATGAATAAAAATCAAGGAATACTTCTTTTCCTTTTTTTTATTTTTTGTTTCTTCTTCTGAGGGTGATAGGTAAACATAGAACACTAAAGTGTATAATCAGACTGGATTTAACTGAAAGTTCTTAAGGGAGTTCTTAGTCCAGATTGAGTGGCATTAGGGATTGTTTGCAGCTCCTCTGAAAAGCTTGAAGGAGGAAGAGAGAGGACTTAGGAGTTGTACAAAGTTAGAGGAGGAGGGTGCCACTTGGAAGAGATTTGGAGAGAGGGAAAATAGCATTTGTAATAAATTGCTGTTATTAGGTGGGAAAAATTGTTCTAAACAGATATGTATTATCTCAGTTTACATAATAACCATATCATGTGGTATTATATTATGCCCATTTTACCAGTGAAGCATTTAGAGAGGTGAAGAAACTTTCCCTAAGATCACACAGCTAGTCAGGGGAGTATTTCTGTTGGTTTTGACTGCAAAATCCATACTCTTAACTATGATGCTTTACTGCAGTGTCAGTATTGTTTTGTTTGCTGTGATGCAGTAGCTCTAAAGAAACCTGCCTCGTAGGAGATGATTTGAAACATAGGGCATGAAAGAAGTAATGTTATTTAAATTCCTCAAAGCAGAGCTTTTACCATTCTGTGCCTGTTTAGTTTACAGTTGTGTCTCCATTACCTACCCTAGTGCCAGACAGTGGCTACTTGAAAAATACTTGCTATAAATAAATACTTTTGAAGCAGAGGGTAAGATTACAGACATGTTGCAAAGATACTAAAGGTGACTTAAAAATTACTGAATTAGGTTAAGAAAAGGAGTAGGAAAAATGCTGGAGGAAAGTAGTTGAATAAGAATGAAGTTAAAATAATCACCGTTAAAAATGACCAGCACCAGAGTGTAAGTCCAGGCAATAAGGATAAAAAGGAAGGAGCCTTCATTTATAAAGACAAGAAAAGATTTAAGAAATAAGAGACATGGGATGTAAGAGACTATAAAGGTTATTCTAGAGTTAAGATTTTTGAGATGTTGCAGTAACTGTAGCTAATGTTTAGTGAGTACCTAATGGCCTACAGTATGCCAAGTGATTTCTATATATTATTTCATTTAATCCTCCTGGTAATCCCCCGTGAGGCCTAGGGAATTTGTATACTTTGTATACTTTAAACTTGCCTATGGCAGTACAGCTAGGTAGTTAGAGAACTGGGATTCAGTCTGGGGTCTGACTCCAAAACTATATTCTTAATTTTTAGAATATATTGGCATCGTCTGTTTTATTGTAAATTAGGGAAGTTTGAAGAGAGGGAAAGGATTCATAGAAAAAAGATATATTTCTACCACGTATAGTTTAGGACTAGAACATCTAGATACCAGTACCTTGAAAATCAACTGCTTTGTTGGACTGAAACAAGATGGTAGATGTGCAGGTTTGTGTGTTAGTTTAGTATTAACAGAAACTAGCCGGTTGTACCAAATGATACTGGCTAGGATGCTGAGGTTTCAAAAGAGGTTTTGAACTTTTGGATGCATTTGTTACCACTATGATACATGATTTAGGAGACATCTTCACCCATTCTTTCATCATACAGTGCAGTTGTCAAGTATATTGTTGTTTCATACCAGATATTTTCAGAAATTTGACTGGAGAGAGCACTGCCAAGAATGTAGTCATGGCAATGAACTAGGTGCTGTTCAGAGGAATTCTGGCAGCTGTTAGAAATGTTTGTAAGGATTTCTTCTGAACTTGGAGATACTCGTTTAAAAAATTCTCTTTACTTGAAGGCAGAATTAAGTGCCTATTAAGCAACGCTTGAGTACATGGCATAAATGTTGCAGAAATTTGGTATGGCCATTTAAAAATCACTAAGATTTTCCTATCTGCTTCACTCACAGCTTTCTCCCAAACCTTCCTGCTGAAAATTCTTAAAATGAAGCCACGCTTCTAGAACTGTACCTGGGAGCAGGGAACTGACAAAATAAAAAAAAGGATCAGGTAGCTCAGAGAACCAAGGGAAAAAAAAGTCAGAATGTAATAATTTTGTATTTTAGCAAAACAAAGGAAAAATTTAAGTTTTAAATATCTTAAAAACTCCTAGGTACTAGAGATTCTAGGAACCTTAAAAGGTTACCTATTTTTTAATCCTCTTTATTCTCTGGCTGCCTAATCACATGCCATTACTGCTAGTCTATCTCAAGTTAAAAATGCATGCCTACATACTTAAATACATTTTTTAAGAAGGAAATTACAAAGGCCTAATTTTTCCAGCCATCTCCTTTCTTATTCTGATGATTTTTTTCATCTCATTTAATAAATCATTGAGTGCCTACTACATATCAAGCTATTTTCTATGCATCAGGGATATGGCAGTTAACAAAACAGGCAAAAGTGTCTTCATGGAGCTTACGTTGCATATGTATTGTACTATAGAGAGACAATAAACAAACAAAATGTCTAGCATGTTAGATGGTGGTAAGTGGAGAAAAATAAAGCAAAAGCAAAAAAGGAGTTTCTGGTATATGTAATTCTTACAGTTTTAATGCCTGCATTGCAGTTTATTACTTAGCATGGTGAAGGAAAAGTCCCACAGAAAAAGTGATCTCTTTTTTTTTTAATTTTTTTTTAATGTTTATTTATTTTTGGGAGAGGGTGACAGAGTACGAGCAGGGGAGGGGCAGAGAGAGAGGGAGACACAGAATCTGAAGCAGGCTCCAGGCTCTGAGCTGTCAGCACAGAGCCCAGTGCGGGGTTCGAACTCACGAACTACAAGATCATGACCTGAGCCAAAGTCAGATGCTTAATGCTTAACCAACTGAGCCACCCAGGCGCCCCAAAAAGTGGCCTTTAATAAAGAAATGATGGAGAGGAATGTGTGAGTTATGTGTCTGTGGAGAAGAGGTTTCCAAACAGAAGGAAAAGCAAGTGCAAAGACAAAGAACCTGAGATGGGGGTTGTCTGACATCTTCAAGGAATAGCAAAGAGGCCAGTGTGCCTGGAAGAGAATTGAAGAAAATGCTTTCAAAGAGTTAAGGAAAGCTACATCATGTAGGGCTATCTAGTTAATTTTGGTGACTTTGGCTTTTCCTTTGGGTGATACGGAAAACCACTGGAGGGGTTCCAGTAGAGAAATGATGTAATCTGGTTTGGTTTATCACAGGGAAGAACAGACTGGCTGCTGGTGGGTAAGAATAGACTGAGGGGAGCCAAGGGCATAAGCAGGGAGCCTACTTAGAAGGATATTACAATAATTTAAGAGAAGTGCCTTGGATAAGGATGATTATAGTGGAAGTGGATGAAAAGTAGTCAGATTCACTTGTATAGTATTAATTTGCAACAGATTAGATGTAGCATATGAGAAGGAGTCAAGAATGATTTCTAAGTTTTTGGCAAGCAACTGAAACAATGGAGTTGCCATTAGGTGTAATGGGGAAGGCAATGGAAGAGCATTATTGATTTTAAACATTGAAAAGTTGAGATACCTGCAAAATATTCACGTGGAGATATTGAGTATATAGTTGGATATACAAATCTAGAGTTCAGGAGAGAGGTCATGGTTAGAGCTATATATTTGGGAGTTGTCAACAGGTAAATGGTATTTAAAGCTATGAAACTGTTTGAAAAAACCCATAGGAAAGAGAAAAGGCCCAAAGACAACCCTTAGAAAGTCCCTTGTTAAGAGGTTTATAGGAAGTACAGAAGATACAGGAATATGTTAAATGACACAAAGAAGAGAGGCAAATTCAAAATATAGGTGTTTTTTGAAACAACTGGCCTAGTCTCTTAAAATGTCAATGTCATTAAAAAAATAAGTGGAGAGAACTTTTTCAGGTTAAGGAGATGGGACAAATACAATACACGAGCCTTGATTGTAATCTGATTAGGGTGGAGGAATTATAAAAGGCATTTGACTTACTGTTAATTTCTAGATGCTGTTGGTATTATAAAGGAAACAAAGTTCTTTAGGAGATATATGCCAAAAGATAAAGAAATGAAGTTTCATGTATCCACAGCTTAGCAAATAGTTCAGTTCAAAACACGCACATATACACATATACAAGCACGTGTGGGAAATGTTAACACTATTGTATTCTTTTTGAGCTTATATGCTTTTCAAGTTTTTCTCTCTGAAGAATTTCATAATACAAAGATGAAATAAAAATGAGGTGAGGGATAAGAAAGAACTAATTTATAGTCCAAAAGGGAGGATCATTGAGATAGGAGGAAAGCCAATAGAATGTATTGTCTTAGAATCCAAAGGTGGGGGAAGTGTTTCGAGGGGGAAGGAGTGATTATCTGTGTCACAGTTTTTGATAGGTCAAGTTCAAGATGAGCAGTAAAAGGTGACCGTTGGAACATTGGTCCACATGGGAGGCCCCTGGTCTCTTGCCAGGAGCAGTTTCTGTGGAATAATGGGGGTAAAAAGCATCACTGGTGTGGGCTCAAGAGAGAACAGGGAAGAATTAAATACACATAGTGTAGTATATAGAATGGAGAGTAGAAATCGGAGTTAAGTCTCTCCCTCAGCCCCTCTCCCCTGCTCGCGTGCTCTCTCTCTCTCTCTCAAATAATAATAACAAAAAGGAATTGGAGAGTTCAGTGGGGTTGAGTATTTCAGGAGAAATAACCCATCTTGATGTCAAAATTGATGATAGCAGGAAAATACATAGTAAATTGTTGAACAGTATACTTTTTTTGAATCAAGGAGGGTTGGAATCTAGAGCACAAGTGGGATAGGAGCACAGACAATGCATTAATAATAATAAGAAGAAGGGCCACCTGGGTGGCTCAGTTGGTTGAGTGTCTGACTTTGGCCCAGGTCGTGATCCCGCTTTGTGGGTTCAAGTCCTGCATCAGGCTCTGTGCTGACAGCTCGGAGACTGGAGCCTGCTTCAGATTCTGTGTCTCCCTCTCTCTGTGCCCCTCCCCCACTCTGTCTCCCTGTCTCCCAAAGATAAATAAACATTAAAAAAAATTATTAAAAAAAAAAAGAAAAAGCAGAGTATGTGGATATAGAGGAATTGATAAGAGTGGGAGGTATAGAAATTATCTTTTGGTTGCTTTAGTTTTTTAGTGAAATGAAGGATGGACATCAACTGGGAATGATTGTGAGGAAATTTGAAAAGTGAGAGGAAGTATGAATTATCCTGTAGGAGAATAAAGGAGTGTATTAACTATGGAAATACAATATAATTGGCGGGTAGTAGCATCTAAGGTCTTTT
Source organism: Panthera onca (assembly GCF_046562875.1). Lineage (NCBI taxonomy): Eukaryota > Metazoa > Chordata > Mammalia > Carnivora > Felidae > Panthera > Panthera onca. The sequence goes on along the minus strand of NC_138339.1, from coordinate 95,837,667 downwards.
TGAGCTAAGTCATCGTAAATTTAAAGTGCATTTAAAGTTGTCATGAATTTAAAGGTCAGCATGGTTGCATATTTCTCTCCAGGCCTGTTGAGCTGCATGGGAATGAATTGGAGTAGACATAGATTTAATAATGGTTGTTTTTCAACCAAATAAGATCAGTGCAGCAGGAAGGGTAAGAAAGTTGAGGGGGTGTGCACGGAAGTGGTTTATTCTGACCATAGACAGAATGTATTAAATTAGTCTCGAAAATGTGGGCACAGGGATGCATGTAGGACATCCAGGTGGTGGTTTCCAGTTGTTAATTGCAAGGATTGTCCTTGAGCTTAGTATCAAGATCAGGGCTGGAGAAGAGGATTTGGGAAAGAAACATCAGACTGTTAAAGCTTAGGAAGGGTGCTGTAGCATTAGAAGAAGATTGAAAGAGGTGAGACCCTGGTGGACACCAGAATTTAAGGAGTCAGGTGGAAGAAAGGGTCAAGCAGAAGGAGAACCAGTCAAAACAAAACAGAACTCTAACAAAAGAAAACTCTAGGGACGCCTGGGAGGCTCAGTCGGTTAAGCGTCCGACTTCGGCTCAGGTCATGATCTCACGGTCCATGAGTTTCAGCCCCGCGTCAGGCTCTGTGCTGACAGCTCAGAGCCTGGAGCCTGCTTTGGATTCTGTGTCTCCCTCTCTCTCTGACCCTCCCCCGCTCATGCTCTGTCTCTCTCTGTCTCAAAAATAAACGTTAAAAAAATTTTTTTAAAAACAAAACTCTGGCATTAGACCAAAATTTTCTGTCTGCATAAGAAGCTTGAAATCCCTGACAAAGTTTTCTTTTTGTTTGCTTCCCAGCCCCAAATATATATTTGTTCACTTAATTAGACTAGTCTTAGCATATGTGTGTATGTATTTGTATGTATGTATGTATATGTATATGTGTACATATATACATGGTCATACAGTATCAGACCCATAATTTTGACTTGCTTTGTTAGACTTAAAATTTTAATTTTAATGTTCCTATTTAAGAAAACATTTTAAAACACTTTGTCATTAAAAAAATGGCTAGGAGAGAGTTAATGGATGAGTAGCAGTCCATTATCATTACTGAAGTAAAGAAGCAGGCATCTTACCAATATAGAGTTGGTAAACTAAGTTTTATATTCAAAATATTACCATATATTATCAAATCTATTTTAGATTAAATTAAGCCCTCTATCTGCTTTCCTGACACATTCCTCTTTTATAGGCTGTATCTTATTTTACACCTTAATTATTGAGTGAAAAATAATAGATTTTCATATGGCAAACAAATTACAATAGAAAAATATGGTATGATGGGAATGCAAGCTGGTGCAGCCACTCTGGAAAACAGTATGGAGGAGGTTCCTCAAAAAACTAAAAATAGAACTACCCTATGACCCAGCAATTGCACTACTAGGTATTTATCCAAGATATGGGGGTGCTGTTTAGAAGGGACGCATGCACCCCAGTGTTTACAGCAGCACTATCGACAATAGCTGAAGTATGGAAAGAGCCCAAATGTCTGTCGATGGATGAATGGATAAAGAAGGTGTGGCATATATATACAATGGAGTATTGCTCGGCAATCAAAAATAATTAAATCTTGCCATTTGCCACTACATGGATAGAACTGGAGGGTATTATGCTGAGTGAAATTAGTCAGAGAAAGACAAAAATCATATGACTTCACCCATATGAGGACTTTAAGAGATAAAACAGATGAACCTAAGGGAAGGGAAACATAATATAAAAACAGGGAGGGGGACAGAACAGAAGAGACTCATAAATATGGAGAACAAACTGAGGGTTACGGGAGGGGTTGTGGGAGGGGAGATGGGCTAAATGGGTAAAGGTCACTAAGGAATCTACTCCTGAAATCATTGTTGCACTATATGCTTAAAAAAATAAATAAAATAAAATAACAAAAAATATAGTATGATACAAGGGTTAATTAGGGCCCTGTTTTAAAGAATGACATATTTAGGGGGGCACCTGGGTGGCTCGGTCGGTTGAGCGTCTGACTTCGGCTCAGGTCATGATCTCACGGTCAGTGAGTTCGAGCCCCGCGTTGGGCTCTGTGCTGACCGCTCAGAGCCTGGAGCCTGTTTCGGATTCTGTGTCTCTCTCTCTGCCCCTCCCCTGTTCATGCTCTGTCTCTCTCTGTCTCAAAAATAAATAAACGTTTAAAAAAAAAATTAAAAATAAATAAATAAATAAATAAATAAATAAAAGAATGACATATTTAGGGAAAATGTTTATAAATTTCCATTTGGATTCTACATTTAAATTCACCTCTAAAAATAAAAATAGTAAATAAATTATATATCATATTTTATTATTTCAAATATTTAACAATTTAGAAATATTTAAAAGCGCTTTGAAAATGCAATAGATTGAATCAGTCTAAATTATAGTGTTTTAAAATTTTTTTTTTTTTCCCTTTGTGAAGTACTTCAAATGATATAGTCACTTAAATAGCTGCATTATTCAGGTTGATTATAGGCTGCAGCTTAAATGATACCTGGTTAGGGATAATAAAGTGAATGTAGGTATGTAACATATGTTTCTGTGACCCAGTTTAGAACTAAGTATTGGCATGTAATATAAATTCAGGATTGTATTTCATAGAAATATGGTGGTAAGAAGAGTTCCTTTGATTAATAAAAAAACAAAAAACTGTAATTTAACAGCAGGATACAGTATTTCAACATTCTAAATTTGTCTGAAAGAAAAAAAATCGGTCTACACCTTTTTAACATTCCAATTTTAACTTTATTTCAGATTCAACTGTCCTTTAAGTTGAATGAGAAACAAGTAGTCTCAGGAAAAAGTTCATTTTATTAGTGAAATTTACCTCAAGTGGTATGAAGTAAAGTGTAGCACAAAGTATCATTGTTTGGTTCTGGCACATGGTTCTATAACTCTCTCCTTTACATTGTTATTTTTTTTTCTTTTGTATTTATGTATGTATGTAATCGCTATAACCAGTGTGGGTCCTGAACTCATGACCCCAAAATCGAGAGTCTCATGCTCTGTTTATGACTAAACCAGCTAGATGCCCGTTCCTTGTTATTTTACAAAAATTTTGGAAACAAACCTGGACCAACAGAGCATTGTAGTTCTTTTCTGTTTGGAGTTTCTACTAATGGAGCTACTGTACATGACAGATCTAAAACATGTTACTGTAATTAATACTAAGTATTTCTCTTTGATAACCTACCTAGTTTTTAAAAAGCATAAATTCTGATACGTATTCTTAATTTAAAAGCTGTCTTTGCTAAGTATTTCTAGTATTCCTGATAAGAAAAAATAGAAAATCATACTTCAAGGATCCTATTCAATTATCCAACTTCACAAGGTGCAATGTTTTCTTGCATATTTAACATAGAGATGGATCAGTTTTCCAGAAACAAATGCCATATTGGACCCATGATTATATTCTTAGAAATTCTTTGTCTGATAAATAGAGGACAAGTAGATAAATGTTGGAGATGGAAGGTCCCAAAACTTGGTCTTTCTATTCTTACTGAAATGGTGAACAGAACTAAATATGGCTGAAAAAAAAAAAAAGATTTCACCTATTTTCCAAACTTATTTTTATCTTGTATACAAGGTGAATTGTCATACATTTTAGAGAAAATGAAAATCATACTTGTGCAGAACTATTATAAAGAAATAAAAAAACCAAACAAAACCAGAATGTAAGGTTAGTACCTACTACAGACAGATTGGTCAGTTTACCTTTCGACATGCTGATAAAATTGTTTTATTTGAATATAACTTTACTGTTAATAGCTACATCTGATATACAGCAATAACAATATGTTTTCATAGAGTATTATTTTTTCCTAAAACAGCACCTACTGGCTTCTATTGGAAAATTGCAAAATTTTCTCCCAAATCATATAAATGGACATGCACTAAACAAGATTATTTAATGATATCTGAAAACAATGTGCGATTACATGTCTTAATAAGAAATCCTTCCTGAGGTGCTAACAATGAACATAATTTTTATATTTTCTGCTTATATTTTCTTATTTTTCATATTCATTTATTCAGTAAATATGTATTGAATGTTTACTTTGTACTAAACAATATTCGAACAGTGAAAAAAATACATAAATTATCTTGGAGCTTTCATTCGGCTTGGGAGAGACACACAATAAACAGTAACATAATAAATAAGCAAATTGTTAGAATATAAGTGCTATGGAGAAAAAAGGAGAAGGGGAAATAGGGATTGTGGTGCTGAGGGTGGAGGCAAGTTTCAGTATTCTGTGAGAAAATCAGAATGGGACTCACTGTTAAATATGATAAACCTAATAAAATGAAAATTAAGCAAATAGTTAACACGATATTTTTCTTCTTTTAGCTGGAACAGTCAAATGATTTCAGTTCGTGAAGCCAAAGCCATTCCCAGGCCTGATGGTATTGAATGGAGAAATAAATACATCTGTGTCGAAGGTAGCTTTCCCACAACTACTACTTTACCACCCAGTTATCACCATGGTACTGAGAGAATTACTTGAATAATTTCAGTTTGTATTTCAGTTAAAATTAATACATTCATATTCTGGCTTACAAGTCTTTTAGTTATAAAATTTTCTTTTTTTTCTTCCAACTTTTTATTTAAATTCCAGTTAACATACAGTGTAATATTAGCTTTAAGTGTAGAATTTAGTGATTCAGTACTTACATACACCATGCAGTGCCCATCACAAGTGCCCTCCTTAATCCTCATCACCTATTTAATCCATCCCCCCACTCTCCTCCCCTATGGTAGCCATCAGTTTGTTCTCTGTAGTTAAGAGTGTGTTTTTTGGTTTGCCTCCCTTTTTCCCCCTCTGTTTGTTTGTTTTGTTTCTTAAATTCCACATATAAGTGAAATCATATGGCATTTGTCTTTCTCTGACTTACTTCACTTAGCTTAATACTCTCTAGCTCCATCCACGTTGTTGCAAATGACAAGATTTCATTCTTTTTTATGGCTGAGTGTTTTCATTGAATTTTAAAAAATTAATTCTTTAGCTGTAAAAAATAGTAAATACGAATTTAGGCGTTTAATCTTCCAGTTGGTAATATTTGAGCAGTCTTTTATTCATCCCTCCTGCTTGTAGGTGATTGAAATTTAATTTCATGACTTGAGGTGGAAGAAAATATTATCTTCATGTGATGATTCTTATACTGAGATAAAATGAGTTCTTTTATAGCTAAAATATCGATACTTAAGGCAAGCTAGGTTTTTATGAATAGTATTTATTTTACTTTAAAAATCGAATGCTCTGAAGATAATCTGTTCTCTAAAATTAATTTACATGTTGTTGAATATTTCTTTGAGTTGGTGGGAAATTGACTTCAAGAGGCAAAATTACTCTCACAGATTCCAAGTTGAAGACTTTTGTAAATCTTGAGGTAAAAACGAATGTGTTAAGTGTTAAGTGCAGTGTTTGTAGGAAAACATCAAATTTAGAATATTTTATTCTTGGATTATATGCAACATCTTAAGCGTCTTTGAATATGAAATTTAATTTCCTGCTTTGGTGGTTGGTTAAATTGCATAGTGGGTGTGTATTATTTTAGTTACTTGTGTTCTTTTGAATATTAAAAACTGTTGTGAAGTGCTGTGTGTGATGTGATCCGGTAGCTTGGCATAAGGCATTACTCTATTTTTAAAAAAAAGCACAGGCGTTCCTCGGATATATTGTGGGTTCAGTTCCAGACCACCGCAATAAAGCAAATATCACAATAAAGTGAGTCAAATGAAGTTTTTGGTTTCCTGGTCATATGAAAGTTACGTTTACCCTATATTGTAGTCTATGAGGTGTGAATAGTATTACGTCTAAAAGAACAGTATACAGGGTGGCTCAGTCAAGCGTCCGGCTCTTGATTTCGGCTCAGGTCCTGATCTCATGGATTTTAAGTTTGAGCTCCACATCAGGCTCCATGCTGACAGTACAGGCCTGCCTGGGATTCTCTGTCTCCCTCTCTCTGCCCCTTGCCCGTTCATGCTCTCTCTCAAAATAAATAAGATATTAAAAAAAAAGAAAGAAAGAAAAATGTACATACCTTAATTTAAAAAGACTGTTGCTAAAAAATGCTAACCATTGTCTGAGATTTCAGCAAGTCATAATCTTTCTGCTGGTGGAGGATCTTGTCTTGATGTTGATGGCTACTGACTAATCAGGATGCTGATTGCTGAAGATTGAGGTGGCTGTGGCAATTTCTTAAAATGAGACAGTCAAGTTTGCTGCGTTGATTGACTTCTTTTCACAAATGATTTCTCTATAGCATGTGAGAGCATTTTACTCACAGTATTTCTTTGAAAATTGGAGTCAGTCCTTTCAAACCCTGCTCTTTTTTTCAACTAAGTTTATGTAACATTAAATCCTTTGATGACATTTCAGCATCTTCACCAGGAGTAAATTCCATCTGAAGAAACCATTTTTTTTTTGCTCGTCTATAAGAGCAAGTCCTTATCCATTCAGGTTTTATCATGAGATTGTGGCAAAAGTCATTCACGTCTTCAGGCTTCACTTCTTCTTTTTTTAATGTTTGTTTATTTTTGAGAGCGCAAGTGGGAGAGAGCAGAGAAAGGGGGACAGAGGATCTGACGCAGGCTCTGCGCTGACAACAGTGTTCAGGCTCCACTTTTAATTCTACTTCTCTCACTCTTTCCACATCTGCAGTTACTTTTTCCACTGAAGTCTTGAACCTCTCAAAGTCATTCATGAGGGCTGGAATCAGCTTCTTACAAAGTCCCATTAATGCTGATATTTTCACCTCTTCCCATGAATCACAAATGTCCTTACTGGCATGTAGAATGGTGAATCCTTTCCAGAAAGTTTTTCAGTGGACTTTGCCAAGATCCATATAGGAATCACTGTCTTATAGCCTTACAAAATATATTTCTTAAATAATGAAACTTGAAAGTCGAAATCACTTCTTGATCCCTGGGCTGCAGAATGGATGTTGTGTTAGCAGACGTGAAAACAACAATTTTTTTTACATCTTCATCAGCACTCTTGGGTGACCAGGTACATTGTCAATAAGCAGTCATATTTTGAAAGGAATTTTTTTTTTCTGAATAGTATGTCTTAAAAGGTGGCTTAAAATAATTTAGTAAACTGTTGTAGACAGATGTGCTGCGATCTAGGCTTTGTTGCTCCATTTATAGAACACAGGCATAGTAGATTTAACATAATTCTTAAGGGCCCTAGGATTTTCAGAATGGTAAATGAACATTGGCTTCAACTTAAAGTTATCAGCTACATTAGCCCCCGACAGGAGAGTCCTCTTATCCTTAAGCTTTGAAGCCAGGCATTGACTTCTTTCTAGTTATGAAAATCCTAGATGGCATCTTCTTCCAGTATAAGGCTGTTTCATTTACTTGGAAAATCTGTTGTTTACGGTAGGCATCTTCACGAATTATCTTAGCTACATCTTCTGAATACATTTCTGTGGCTTCCACATCAGTGCTTGCTCCTTCACCTTGCACTTTTATGTTATGGAGGTGGCTTCTTTCCTTAAACCTCATGAACAAACCTGTCCTAGCTTCAGACTTCTCTTCTGCAGCTTTCTCACCTCTCTCAGGCTTCGTAGAATTGGAGAGAGTTAGGGCCTTATTCTGAATTAGATTTTGGCTTAAGAGAATGTTGTGGCTATTTGGTCTTCTGTCCAGACCACTAAAATTTTTTCCGTATCAGCAGTAAGACTTTGACTTTCATGTTCATATGTTCACAGGAATGGCTCTTTTCATTTCCTTCAAGAACTTCTTTGCATTCACAACTTCGCGTTCATTCCAAGAGGCTTAGCTTTTGGCCTGTCTTGGTGTTCAGCATGCCTTCTTCACCAAACTTAATCATTTCTAGCTTTTGATTTAAAGTGAAAACTGTGTGACTCTTTCTTTCACTTCACTTGAATACTTTGAGGCCATCATGGGGTTATTTTTTGGCCTGAGTTCAATATTGATGTGTCTCAGGGAAAATAGGAAGGCCCAAGGAAAGGGAGAGAGACAGGGCAATGGCCAGTGGGTGGAGCAGTCAGAACACACACAGCATTTACAAAGTTTGCCTTCCTATATGGGTGTGGTCGTGGTGCCCCCTAAAAATTCCAATAGCAACATCAAAGAGCATTGATCACAGATCGCTATAACAAGTATAATGATAAAAAGTTTGAAATATTGTGAGAATTGCCAAAATGTGACAGAGACAACAAAGTGAGCAAACGCTGTTGGAAAAATGCCACCAGTAGACTTGTTCACAGGGTTGCCACAAAAAACACAGTATCTGTGAAGCACAATAAAGTGAAGTGCAATAAAACAAGGTATGCTTGTACTGTGACAATAAACTCCTTTTAAAAATAGCCTTTCTAAACAATCAAAAAATGTACATACAAAAGGAGTGTTTTAAAATTATGGGCCTGCTTAGATTATATGACAAATCTAGAGTTAACCTCTTCATCAGATTTCCTATTCTCCCACACTTTTTCCAGGTCTTTCCCCTCTGTTCCATTTCTTCTTTCTAGCCACTTGATTCTCTTTCTCTTTAGTCATTTTCTTTCAGCTTTAGAGCATACATACGTCTTCTCATCGTTGAAAAATGCTCTTGATTGGTACTGGCTCTTGTAATTAGTTTTTGTGTTTTTTTTTTTTTTTCCTTTTTCAGTGCCAGAATTCTTAAACTAGTAATTTTTACCTACTCCTGGCATTATTTCGGCTATCCCATCTCATTTCTAATGCCTTTAGTTATCTTCCTTTTCTCACTGGTATCCTCAATTTCCTTGTCCTCTCATATAGACAGTTTCCTTATCACTACATATGGACTCTTCTCTCTTATCTTGTGGGGGAAGGGTTAGCGGGGTGGAGGTGAATATGTGGAAGGTAACATTGGAGACACACACACACACACACACACACACACACACACACACACCTTTCCTTTGTGTTCTTCCTGTCTTCTATACTTGCTCTCCTGTTTCTCTTCTTTCACTGCTAAATTTCCCCTACAAATTACTGTTCTCACTGTATCTTTTTCTAAACCTTTAAACCGTCCACTCACACCATAACTTTGTACTGTTTTCCATCCTTATGAGTATTAAACTTCTAGTTTCAAAGGTATTGACCTTTCCTCTGCTGGATAAATCAGTGGTCTTTTAAATTAAATTTAAAATTACCTTTCTGTGATATTTGACATTGACCACCTTTTTTGTGTATAGTGTTTTATTCCTTTTGATAATTCTTTGTTCTTTATTTTTAGTTCTCTAAGGGTAGGGGATAGGTCTTTGACCCTTTGTCATTCTTCAGAAATCTTATTTTTATAACTTAGACTTAAAACATACCTATGCTGATGACTTTGTTTTTACTTGTCCTGTCACTTGAATTCTGTCTACCTTATTAGATGGTTCACAGGTATATAAAAATTTCTTATGCAGATATCTAATTAGGATTCACAATGTGCACTTGCTATTTCATAGGTTAAAAACTGTCAAATATTGGCTCTTTCATATAGTTCAACCTAATAAAGAAACCAAAATTCTCATTTTAATAATTTCTTGTTTATATGTGCATTTGACACTCTAGAACCTTTTGATGGAACAAATACGGCCAGAGCTGTGCATGAAAAGCAGAAATTTGACATGATCAAGGATCAATTTTTAAAGGTAAGCAGTGTATGAGATTAACTCTAGAAACCTTAGTGGACTAGTATGCTTTGAAAATGAAAAAAAAAAATCTAATAGGACAGAGTAGCCATGGTTCCTGTGTTATGAAGCTGTTAATGTAGCGCAATAGAGAATTCATGACTTGCTAGATACACTTTTCCTACAGAGAAATTGAACTCTTTGTTCATTTACATGGCTTTCATTTTCATGGAAGTAAGCATCAAAATGAGTGAATAAAACCTAACAGACTCCTTTCTATCCTTGAAATATCAAGGAACTACTATAGCTTTAGAAGAAAGCTAATGTTTGTTCTATGATTTTTCTTCTGTATACCCCATTGTAACAAGGAATTCGAGCACCATTTTATCTTTGTTTATATTTTGAGAAATTAAAAAAATCAATGTGTATATTTGTGTACACACACGTTATATATAAACCTCAGAGATATATATATAAAATACTGTTTATTCCTTCACTCTTTAGTCCATAATATGAATTTATTCATCGGTGATTTTGCTAGGTGTGGTTTCTTTCCTCAAGGAGTTCGAAGTACTGTGTAAAAACACATTGATGTAAATATATACTATGAGACAGATAGGAGAGAATGCCTCATTAAAGAAAAAAAGATCAGCAAACTGTGAAGGTCGTTTTAGAGGAATACTTTTTCATTAGACATACAAGTAGACTTTATTTTGATGATAATTAAAAATGTAAGTATGTCATATTACAAGCTGTCTTTCACATTAGGTCCTCTTTTTATCAACCAGAATAGAAAATTTAAAATTAATAGAATTCTTCAAGGCAAAACAAATATCCAAGAGGAAATATTTAGGTCCATCAGATTAAACTGAGAATTCAAAAACAGCATTGCTACATTGTGGTTTTTCTTGATGCCTGAACTTTCATTTAGGATTGTTCAGCTATAAAACCAATACTTTTAGTCAGTTGAACAACTGAAGTAGGAATAAACCAGATATGCAGTCACCGAGTAGTGAGCCAAGTCTGTAGCCTGTGAATAAGAATTTGTTTTTTTCTTTTTGATAAGTTCTGTGTGCTCTTCTTTTTCTGAAGCACATAAAAGTGGTTTATTAGAGATTTACTCTCTGCTTTGTAGTACTATTTTTAATTGGAAAAGCTTATCGATGCAAACTAGTCAACCAAATAATTGAAGTAATCTCACACTCTCTCAAACTCCAAAGGTTTTGTCTTAATTACTTTGCTATTTTAGAGGAAATTATTTAAATCTGTGAGTAAATGTTAATATTGTCATTTGTATCTTTTTGTACCACCTATGTGTCTGTCCCTTTCTTTATTAATAAATTGGAACCACACAGGTATAGGGTTTTTAAATAACATTTTCTTTTCTGACAGCAGAAAAAAGACATTTACTATATTAAAAACTTGGGAGATAAAAACACATACACACACACACACACACACACACACACACACACACAAAATCACCCCAAATTTTACCTCCTAGAGAGAACCACTGTTAACATTCTAGTAACTCTCTTTTCAGTCTTTTGTTCCACTTATATTTTATGTTTTAAGAATTATTTTTTTCTTTTTCTCCCAGTCATGGCACAGACTGAAAAACAAAAGAGATTTGAACAGTATACTACCTTTAAGAGCTGCTATCCTGAAAAGATAACTGGCTTCTATATCTTAATAAATTCTTCTGAGAAATAAAGAACAATAGTAACACCATAATGCATTTTGTTTACCTCCATCATGGTTTCTTTTTAACTGTTTTTGTTTTCATGTTTTATTTTTAAGAGGACATACTTATATAAAGATTGCATATTTTATTATGACATTTCCTAATAAAACCCTTTGATTTAAAGATGTATTTTTGAAAATGTTTACATTGATTCGTAATATTATGGCATGGATTTTCAAGAGATCAGATAAAATATTTTTGGGGGAATTATCTGAACAAATAAAAGGTTTTTGATATAACTTCAATTAATTATACCACATGCTAATACTGAAGAGATGTGTGGAATTTTGGAAAGGGACTGATTCACACATACTTAAATATAACGTACAGTATATAGTTTGTTGCCCGTCTGTTCTGGTAAAGTGAAGATTCAAGCCAGTTATTCGGTTACTTGAAACAAAATGAAATCTGTAATTTCACTGAAATCACTGCAGAGGCATGAAATACTGGACAATTGCCTTAAGTCTTCACTTGACTCTCCGGGATAGACTGAGGCTTTGGGTGTGTCTATATTAGCATTTCATTAGTACCTCACATGCTTTTGATGTACTCTTGAGATTGCTTTAAATTTTTGTTGAAAACAGTACATTTTGCACTGTAGTAATATGAGCACCCTGTATTGTTTAGAGGTTAGTAAGTTGTTTTAAAGAATTAGTTCATCATAGATTTTTGAAAACATGAAGTCCCCTGTGCTTTATGATAGTTCAGTGCAATGTGCACTTTTACTTTATTTCACGTTTTCCTGCTTTTATTTTCCCTGTAACATGAAGCAACAGAAACTGAAAGATCAAAGTTGAGATTATATCCTATTGACAGTATCAGAGTTTGTCTGTGTACAAGTGTAGGATTGTAATCTAAACTGGAATTTTTAGGCAGTAAGCCACTATAAAATGTTTTAGGTAAGACAAAATTATTATAAATAAAAGCTTAATGTTTGTAAAGATATCTTTTTTAGTATTTTTTTCCATATGAAGAAGTAGTGGTGGCTGCTAAAAAAAAACCTACAGTGTTTATTAAGATTGATTATGGTTTATGTAAATATTTGTAAATTGGTCAGTGCCTGTACATTTAAATATGAAGAGTAATCTTGAAAACAATTTTAACTTTTTCAGAAGGACTGTGTACAACTTCTTTGAGACCTGCTGTAGCACAGTTTGTACCTCTAATGTATTTGAGTTTTTTGCAGACCAATTCAAATGCTAAGACTTTTGCTTTTCTTTGACTTGTAAAGGTGCAGATTTTCATTTCTTCTTTAAGTTTAAATTTTTGTATGATGTCAAATGGAATAAAGTTTATATATGGAAATTGTTGATGTGTTGGTTTTTTCTGTGTGAGGCTTTACTTATGAGGTGAGGCTGTAGTTATCATCTAGAACTGAGCTGAATCTAATTTTTATGCTTGATAGTTATACAGAAAATCTCAGAACGGAGATCATATTTGGTTAAGCCAGCTAAGCACATCAACACCCTATTTCCCTGACATTATTTAGAATAAAGCTTTCCACATAGGTGAATTTTTTAGATTACTGATGTTTTCACACTTTTGAAGCAATTAAGCTTTACAGATCAATTCTTTTTCTTGGAAAGTTTCCTAAAATATACACTGTGCAACTCTTCTTTATTAGAATGTATTGAACATAGTTAATATTTTGGTGATGACTGGGCATCATTAAAAACAGTAAAAAATAGTCCTCATGCTCTGTGGTAATACTGTATAGCTCTCAGGGATGGGGAAGTATGTAGGGAGTTCTGCCTTTATAGTATTAGGACATTTCCTAAGAAAGCCCTAGCATTTACCATGGTATGGACTCTTCCACTGTTTTCTCAGCTCTCAGTGCCATACCCTGTCAACCCTATCTTACTGCTGCTACTTTTTAACTATCTTGCTACAACAAATGCATAAAGAAGTTAATAAACTTGTACCCGTTTCTAAGTCAATAGACTGAAACCTAAAATTATGTATCTTGTGATAGACAAATATGTCAAATAAGTGGCTGTTAATATATGAGGAAATTTTTTAGACTTTTAAATTATTTTCAGTTTGACTTACTTGTGTGGTGAATAATACATTCTTTTTATTTTCTGTTTGTATTGATCTGGCCATTTCTATATATTTGCATGTATCATTAAGAAAATAGTGTTAGGAAGTTAAAAATGTGCAATCTGTACTGCAGCCTAAGTTTTGGGTTGGTTTGAACTGGAATCTTTGCAAATAAATCTTGTTGGCTTTAGTTAGTGTTCCCAAGAAATGTTGAGTGAAATGCAAGGAATATACAGTGGCTTTCTATACTTTTGATTAGTGTTTAACAGATTCCCACAACTGGGATTGAATGCTTTTTGTCCTAGGTGAGCAGTCATTTGGGACTACTAGTTGGAAAAGCCTGGCTCATGTTAGGATAATTATTGCTGATGTTAAACCTGGTTTAGTGAACCCTGGAAGACTGGACTCTTGTGTCTTCCCTTCTCACACATACCAGCTGATAATTCTGAACTATCTGCAGTTCTTTCCTCACAGACTTAATGTACACCTATAATCTAGTGTAACTGGTGAATACAACCTAACTTATGTTCATCATATTTAACAACTCTGTGAATAGAATTTGTGGTAATTAAAAATAAATGTCTATTTTAGCCATAAAATCATCCTCATGAAAAGAAGAATATGTATTATAAAGATCTCTCTACCTGTTCTATGTACTGAGCAGGTCTGGGCCTGTTCTCTTCAGGGGATATTCATTAAGCATCTACTATGTGCTAAGTACTTTGCTTCCTTCTGGGCCCCTAAGAGATGGGGATGGTGGGGAAAAAAATGAGTAACAAATTTACGAAATGTACAGAGGGAAACAGACACATGATTTGGATATAGGATTGAATTTAACCTGAGCATTTCAGAGAAAGGTAGTGATCTTGAATGGTGAGTCACCAGGTATATAAAGGTGGGAAGAACCTTTCAGGCAGAAGGAACTGTGTAAATAAGGGTACAGTGGTGTGGCTTAATAAATGTTGAGAATTGTGACTTCTAAAGAAGAAACCAGACAGATGTGGGCTGCTGTTATCCAGCATTCATCTTCTCGAGGAGTTTGAGCTTTCGTCCTTGAGCACAAGGACGCCACTGAGTTTTAAGCATGGGCATGACATGATCCAGCCAAAGGTCTAGGGCGTTTGGGTTGAGTTTCAGACAAAACTTAGACGTTGACCAAAGTGGGGAAAATTATTTCTCTTCAAAGATATTAGGGGAGATAATGTCCCGACTGAACAGGCTAGGGGCCACGGGGTAAGAGAATACACAATTCATATGCAAACATAAAAGGAGCCAATACTGAAAGAACAACGGTTCAAAACTGGGCTTATGAAAAGGGCAGACTTAGCTGTTTCCCCCTGGATCACTTACACTGGGCGGGAGACCTTGAGCAAGCCAGCTTCCCAAGCTCTTCTGAGCCTCAGGTTTCTGATCTAGAAAACCAGCATTGCAGTTAAACGTACCACCGCAGAATCGTGAGGGGATAATGAAAGCTAGACCCTTCGCAGTGTGCCTGAACTAGCAACGGCTCTGCTCAGGAAGGAGTAGTTATTTGGTTGGGATGAAAGGTTTACCAAGAAGTTCTGTGCCAAACACACGGCCTACCAAACCCACACTGGGGGAAAGAGAGGCGGGGCTGGGTGCCTTTTCTCCTTTCAGCAACCTGGTGCAGCTGAAGCCTGTCCCCCTCGGAGTGATGATTGCTGCTGGCCCAAAGGGCCGCCTGGGATCCGCCTAAAAGGGTGGGGAGGGCTGGGGGGCGGGGGGAAGTTGGCAGACGCGGGGGAAGAGGAGAAGCTGAGCCCGGGCCCCAGGAGCTCGATGGCGAAACTTTGACGCCTTCTATTTAAAGTCGCGGGGCCAGCCCGCCCCCCGGGCCGGGAACCCGAGCCGCGCGCCGGGGCAGGGCCGGGCCGGGCCGGGGCCAGAGGCGCAGTCAGAGGGAGAACACCAGGCGCGCGCGGGCGGCTCCGGCTCCAGCTCCGGCTCCGGCCCGGCAGAGGCACGATGGCGAGCAGCGACAGCAACCACGCCGCGGAGAGCCCCTTCGGCTCCGACGGGGACGAGGAGGCGACCCGAAGGCCGGAGAGCGACGAGGACGAGGAGGACGAGGAGGACGAGACGGCCGCCGAGTCGGAGGAGGAGCCGGACGCCAGGTAGCGTGCGCCCCTCTCCTGAGGCCGCAGCCCGAGCGCGGGCCCGGCCGAGGGCCTGGAGGTGCGGCCGCGAGGGCAGGTGCTTCGCAGGCCGACTCCGCACGCTTCTCTTTTCTTTCTCTGCGCTAGAGTTCGTTTCCTCCGAGCTCAGCACTTTGTCTCAGGGCGTGCTGCCGTGGTAAGGAACTTGAAGGTGAAGGTGCTTGCTGTCAGCTGGAGTGACAGGCCCGCCTGCAGCGGCAAAGTTCACGACCGCCCCCCTTCCCTCCTTCACTCCCCCCTCCCTCCCAGCAACTTGTGACTTGCTGCTCTTGTTTATTCCCGGGGATTTACTTAGGGTCCTGCCTGACCACAGAATGTGCTGAAACGCTCATGTTTGGCCCAAGGCTTAGGAACAATCTTGAAAGCCCGAGCTAGAAGAGAAGGGGGTACGGAGTGGGGGTGGAGGCGGAGAAGGCTGCTCTGGAACCTTCAGATAACCGGAGGTCTCTTGGAAGCCAGCCCTGGACCAGATCGCTATGAGAGAGCTTTAATTTGGTACAAAGGCTTACAAATTCTTTGGACGAAAGAAGCCTGACTTTCAATAACCCCTCTTCTTAAAATCGTGCTTTCTCCCCACTATGGTTCCAAATATCGTTTCAATGAATGTGATTGCAATTAGGTAATATTGTATAAAAATATGGGTCTCCTTCTACTTCCATCTCCCTCCCTCTCTTCATGTACGCCCTAAAATGAGAACAGTAGAAATCACAAGGGAGAGAGTCGTGTTTTGTTTGCTTGTTTTGGTTTTTTGTTTTGTCAGTCAGTCATGTCCTTTCCGAAATCTATTAATTTCAGTAGAAAGGCTCTGTAGGTGACAGATCGATGTGCAACATTTCAGAATGCCCCTCTCAAAGTTAAAAGTTCTGTCCAACCAAAGCCCGCAGAGCTGAAGTTGAAGTAGCCCATAGAGTAGCACTGATTAAGCTGAATGGTCAGTCAGATAAGAAGACTGGAATGTAGGTTACATATTGACCAAGCAATTGCCGAGTGGGAAGCAGGCACAGTCCCTGCCCTCAAGGACTTTATGGAAGAAATTAGGGAGCAATATGGGGAATATGAGTCTATGTGCTAAAGAAATGAGAGGGGCAGGGGGGACAGACCGTGCATACTGTGGAAGCTCGGAGGAGAGTATGTAGATGTGTGACTGCCTTGAGAGGAAGTGGGCATGACCTGGGCCTTAGAGAGTAAGCAAAAGATGCAGAAAGGAGAGGCAGAAGAGAAGGCACCTATGGGAAATGGAGGAGGGAGTAGGCACCCGTGATTCCCCGGCAATACTGAGAAGGGAAATCTGTCAATCTCAGCCTTTAGAACCTTTTCCCCTAAGTGACATTGGGGATCCTTATATCTTAGCCCAACCAGAAATTACCACCTAGAGAATTTGAAAACTCCAATGTGAGCAGCTGACAATGATTCCAAACACCACGCTGGGATTCCTTTGCCTTTTTCGGGTAAAGATAGGATTTATCTGCAGTAAGTTTCGGCCTGCTCTGACTGCAGGTGGTCAGGTGGACACCAAGGCCAGCGTCGGAATTAGTAGAGTGAGGGAAACAGGAGGAAATGGGCAGGTGGCTGGGCGCTGAGGCTTTGTAAACCATCACACTTTTACATTTTGGATTTGATAGTGTGAGTAACAAGAAATCAGTAATTCTGAGCAAGATTTAACTAAGATTGGAAACACATTGGAGTTAGGGGAAGGTTACTGACAGCAGATTGGCAGATTAGAAAGTTGGTTTTCAGGAGGGCTCCTATCAGAGAGACAGTAGCAAAGAGGAAGAAAGGTGTGTAGAGATTGAACCATGGTGAGGGCCAAGGGAAAGGAGATGGCAGGGAGGCTAAAGGTAGAGAAGTGTCAGTGGGCAGGACCTCCTGGGGGAACTGAGAGTCCTGGACTTTTTACTACCTTGAAGTATTGTTAGAAATCAAACAATTTTGTTGTGTGTACGTTTACAAATATGGCCTAAAGTTCTTTTTCTTCTGAGGCTAGAGGTGAGGACTTGGAATATCTTGTAAAGGATGGGAGGTAGGAATGATGTCTCATGGTTCTTCACCCCTTCCTCTTGCCTCTTCTGCCAAAGATTTACAATTATGAGAGGGTCCACTCACTCTGTGCCAGGCTTAGTGCTAAGTGTTTACGTATGTTTTCTCATTTTAAACCCTCCCAGCAACGCGATGAGATGACTGTCCTTTTATAGATGAGGAAACTGAGGCTTTGTATAATTTCCTGAGGGTATAAGGCAAGTCATTATAAGAACCAGGAGGTGAGCCTGGGTGTTTCCTCCAAGCCACTGCTGGAATTTCACCACCTGCCTTCCTTTGCAGGACAGACCTTTATGTAGGTGAGACTGGAATGGCTCCAACTAGCTTCTGCCTTGAAAAATTCGTAGAGCAAAAGGAAAGACCTCATCTTTTTGCATAATAGTGGAAATTTTCCCCCTTCGTGAATGGAAAAGTTGTTTGCATTTTCTTGGAGGTCAGAACCTTTCTCAGAAGTTAGACTACAAACTGATTTTTTTTTTTTTTTAATTAAGAGGCACATAATAGTAAATAAATGGAAATAGCCTAATAGTAACAGAATGACTATTACATCTACTTTATGTATTATTATTAAGCCATTATTAAAATGCTATTTACTATAGGTTTCTTAAAATATGGAAAGTGTATATATTGAATAGGAAAAAAATGTTCACTGTAAAATTTAGAATGATCTCACTGTAAAATAAAATATGTATTGGGAATAGGCCTAAAAGGTTAGTAAAGTTTCCTAAAAAGTTAATAAAGGTTACCATAGTAAACATAATAAAACGTTAATAAAGAACATTTCAGGAATGGTATATGGAGTTTTCTGTATAGCCACCTTTCTGAATCAAGGGAAAAAAATCCCTTTTAATTATAAAAATGCTTTTCTAGTGCAGACAAGCTCACCATTACACATACCAATGTTTATATCGGATCAGAGAACTACCCTCCTGATGTATCATTTAGTGATACGAATATGATATGTGGCATGAAAAAGCCTGAGTGTGAATCCTGTTAGCCATTCTATCATGAGCAGATTCCCTATTTTGTCTTAGCCTCAGTTTTCTCATCTGTAAAATGGTAGTAATAGTTCCTAATGTATAAGGAATGTATAATGTATAAGGTTGTCATAAACTATGTGAATGTAAGAGTACTTGCCTTTAGTAGGTTCCCAATAAATTTTAGTTTCTTATCTCCCTTCAGATGAATCATCATTGGACATCAGATGAGTCACTATTGGCCGCAAAGCTATTTCTTCTGCCCACCTTCATCAATGAGGGGAGCATAATGGTCTCAGTTTTCAAAGAATAATGATCCTGTTCCACTTTGACATTTTCCTGTATTCATTCACTAAACATTCGTGGAATGCCTACTGATTGCCATGGACCATGCAAGGTGCTAGAGATACAAAAATTACTAAGAATCCATTACTGTCCCATGGTGTTCATATTCTACTTGGAGAAACAGAAAAACATAATTATGTCACTAACTTTATAAGTGATTTAAGGGGGAAAAAAGGTCCTTATGAAGTACCTCAAAGTAGGGAGAAAGTCCTGGAATCCATCCTGCCTGGAAGGATTGGAGAAGGCTTCATAAGGGGCTTTGGAGCAGGGTATTCAATGCTAAAAGTGCCTAGAAAGCTAATAATTTGTGGATATCAAAAAAATATTTTTGTGTTGCTAAAACTTCATACCAAAGTTATATGTGAAAAGCATCTCTATAAAACCTGCAGGATTTCAGAGCTGGGAGAAGCTTTAGAAATTTCTGTTCCCAGAGAATCCTTTTGCAGATTCAGAAACTGAGTGTCAGGAACATTTGTTCAAAGTCACACAGCTTTTTAGTGGTAGAGTTGGGACTTAATCCAGGTGTCTGAGCTCCAGTCTAATGTTCATTAGTTTATTCTTTCAACAAATGTTTATTGATTGGTTGATTGATTGATTATTATGTGCCGGACACTTTCTAGGCACAAAGGATATAGCAGCGGACAAAATGAACGAAGTTTCTGTCTTCCTGAGAGTGACTTTCCAGTCTGGGGAGACAAATAAACAAATATGAAATATGTCAGGTGGCAACAAGTGGTATGAGAACACGTGTAGCAGGATAAGGGTTTCGCTGCTTTGGAGAAGGTGGTGAGGAAGGCTTTCCTGATAAGGTGACATTTGAGCGGAGACTGAAGGAATGAGGATTCTAGGCAAAGGGAAGAGCTGGTGTCAGGGCTCTGAGGCAGGAATATGTGTGGCTGATTTGAGGACACAAGGATGTTGGGTTGCTGGAGCAGAGTAAGTAATGAGAGTGGAGAGGTGGAAGGGGAGTCTGAGAGGTAGTTGGGTTGCAGATCAGGTAGCATTTTGCAGGCCATAGTAAGGACTTCACATTTTATTCTGAGTGAAAAAGGAAGCTGGACTCAGTCTACCAAATCACTCAAGGTTTAAAACAAACAAACAAACAAACAAACAAACAAGAAAAACATGGTGGTTGCGGTATTCCATTAAATAGTAAGGGCCCATACATTCATATACTCATTGATATTTATTGGACATCGACCATATGCCAAACACTGTGCTAAATGTTTCAAATTCATGGTGTCCTGTATGGTGGGAAATATGTAAATGTGCATTCATTATTTCTGCATTTTTCTGACTGCAGAGCAGTGAAGCTGGACTCTTTTAGTCTTTCTGACAGATCACTTAGAAATTTTTCAGTATTTTTGCTTTGGATCATTTTCTGTTGTTCAGTTTTAATTTCTCTGTTTAAGCACAAAGGATTTTTGCCACAGCAGTACCCAAAACCTAAAAATCCTCTTAAATTGCAGTTTTGCCAGTGTCTGTATAAAAATAGGTCTGTGTAAGCTGATAGAATTAAAATTATTAGTGACATTTACATTTAAGTAATCATTGTAAGAAACAAAACTTTTGGAAGGTGAAGGGAGTTTGTAAGTGGTTTTTGTTATCAGTACGGAGCACTCTGTTTCCATGTATCTATTTATATGATGGCTCCCACTGCTGTGCTTACCCAGGTGTTTTGACAAGTGTGTCATTTGAGCCAGCCCTCTTTTGAGGTCAGTGGAAAGAGCTGCGAGGGGAGGGGTGACTGCTCAGGATGCCAGAGACGGAGGGAGGAGAGAGGATAAAACAGGCGCTTGGAGCCAGAAACTGAAGAGCTATTTAAGTGTTGGCTGCATGAGCATTACATGCCCTTGGTTAGACTTTGACTCAATATAAGGAATACAGCAAGAGTTGTTGTTTTTTTTTTTAAACAGCAAACCTACTAATGTGTACGACATATTGACTGTAGAATTTTACAAAAACAAAAGAAATGTATCCATTTCCTGGATATTCTGAACCTGGGCTTAGTGAAAACCTTGACTCAGTGCAGACAATATAGCCAAATTCCCCTTCCAACCAAGAAAACTTAGAGAATCAGGTATAAGAGACGGGATGTGGTCTGTACCTGAAATAGTAATCTTTGGCTTAGTCCAGCATTCTCTAGTAGACATATAATGTGAGCCACATATGTAATTTAAAATTTTCTAATAGCCACCTTAAAGTCAAAAGAAACAGGTGAAATTAATTTTAATTTATTTTATTCAACCCAATATACAAGTTATTATCATTTCAACATGTCATCAATATAACATTATTACTGGTATATTTTACGTTTTTATGATAAGCCTTTAGATTTGATGTGTATTTTACTTTCACAATGCATCTCAATTTTTCCCCCCAGCTACATTTCAAGTACTCAGTAACCACATGTGGTTGGTAGCTGCTGTGTTAGTGCAGGCCTGATAATACCTGGACATCCATTAGCTTCACTGGAATCTACAGAACTGCCACTAAAGTTGCATATGTGTATACAACCTTAGACACTAGGAACATAAAGGTGATTGCATGGCACTGTTCTTTCTCTCAAGGAGCTCACAGTCTGGCACAGGGAAGCAGTTAGCTCCAACATAATGTCATAATGTCATAAGCACTACACTAAGGATATTTTAACAAAGGAATAGAGAAAAGACATATATTCTTCTTAAAATGAGACTTAAAAGGTTTTGCAGAGGTAATGCCACAGCTGGGCAAAAAGATATTTCAAGTACAATATGCGGTTAGATATTGCCTTAGACCCTAGTTCCAGCTCTCCTGCTGCTGCTAATTGCTCCTCTGCCTAAGCTTTCTTTTTCTCACCCACCCAGAAGCACTCAGCATTTCCAAGACTGAGGATATTTGTTGAATGAATGAGTGAGTGGCATGAATAACCGAATGAACGAATAAGCAAGTGAATGTCAAGTCATCAGACTCCCATGAGAAGCAAATTTAGTTGGGATGTTGAACCTGTTAGGTTAGGTAGAATTGTGGTACCATTCATTTACCAGGAACTGACAATATCCAGTGACTCTGGAAACACAGTAGCTTGGAGGGGACAGTGATAAGTACGGAGGGATTGTTCAATTAGGGTGTCTGCAGTCATCATTCCCACCTTCTGTGACTTGTTGGAAAGCCTCCCCTAGGCTGACCCTCCGGCCAGATCATAGATGGGAGGATAAGAATAGGCTTTGCTTTTTGCCCAGAGAAAAGTCCTCTGTTAAGGCAACTGGAGTGTATTCAGTTCCAAAATTCCACATCCTAATCTGATAAAGTCCAAGATATGTGGGAAGATTAAATGATGCTACTGTTGTCTTCCAAATTGAACAGCTCAGAGCCTTCTCATTGAGCCATTACTATGTTTTCTTAGTTTGCATATGCTTGTCTTTAAAAATAAATTCACATGCTAAACACATTTGCATTCACCACAAATTTCCTCTTAACGGCTGAATTCACTAGGACACTTAAAATTGTTGATTTGTAAATAAGATTAATTTCCTCCTGTTATGACTTTGTTAAATTAACATTTGTTAAGTGGAGCCATAGGGTGCCAGATGGTGAGCCATAGTTTGACAGAAGACCACAAAATAAATTGCAGTAGGGATCTTTATTACTGACAAGCCCTGGAGGAAGTTCATAGCCACAAGGGAGGTGAAGGCAGAGTGAAGCAGAGAGAAAGTCAAGACCCAGGACACATGCCTTTATTAGGATGAGTGGAGGGCTCTGGGTTTCCTGGGCTATGACTAGATCAGTCAATTTGAACTAAAATTAGTGGGGTTTTGGTAAATTCCACTGCGGTCTTATCTAGGGGAGGCACTGAAGGTGGGGGAGACTGTTGATCACAAGAACTGTCAGGGAAGTCATATCAGGAAATCCCAATGGCACGTGACTCTTCAGACTGTTACCTAGGATATGTGCTTGCATGAGGGAGGCTGGTCAGCTTAAGGCTTCCGCAGGGCAGCCACTTGACCAAACAAAATGGATGCCGAGGCCCCAATACCATGGAGTAGCTTAGCTAAGCTCATGACACCTTCACTTTCAGGAATGTCTGTACTATAAGAAAAGAGGCTCATTCATTCAACAGAAAATTATTGAGGACCTACTTAGAATGAGTGAACAAAACACAATTCCTTATCTTTAGAGTTTAGTCTCTGGAGAGGGCAGCCAGTAAACAAGCAATCTCACCTGTAATTAGTTGAATCGAATGCTTTAGTGAAATGAATTGGGCCTGCGGAGCTGCGGCTGCTAGCTGGGGTTCTGCTAGTACGCCAGCCCATCAAGTCTCAGAGTCTTTGTGTCAGTCTCTGGATCCACCTTGCTAGCACTTCTCTTTCTGCCTACAGAAAAAGATTTCAGTGTCCTGTGGTCCAAGGCTGGCAGGAAAGCCTGGCTGCTGATGGCACTTAACCTTGATGGGGCCTTAGCTTCATTTCCCTGACTTATGTTTCTGATGAGTGAACAGAGACCCAGAGAAGGGAAGCGAAACCAGTATTGACTCAAGGAACAGTTGGTCTATCCCTTGCACTGTCACGTGTTACTTTGAGTTATTTTCTCAATAACTCTGTGATATAGGCATTGTTTTCATCTCCGTTTATGAAAGAGAAAATGGAGGCTTAGCAATACTGAGTAATTTATCTAATGTCAGACAGCTCGTAAGTGTGGTAGGGTTCTAACCCTAGCCTAATGGTTCTCATGAGTTCAGTGCTCACCTCAAGATGTATGTCTGTATACACAGTGGACACATATCTGGTCTTTATTAGCTAATTTCTTTTTTATTTGAGTATAAATTAGTTTTTTAAAAATAACTATTTTAATTTACCTCTACCTTTAAAAGCAAAGCATAAAAGACCCAGAAAATCTGCATAATAGCTAATCCTGACCAGCCCCTTAGCATATTAAGTTTCCTAGTGATAGGGGAAGTAGATCTTATGTTTAAAAATAGACATTAGGCAATCTAGTGTGATTGAATTTTCATAAGGTCAAACATAGCAACACCAAAATAACTTCTCTACATGCTCTATGGGATCATATGATAAATGTTTAATAGATAATTACTGTAATACCTTTGTTTAAAAGAATTTGTATTGGAGGGGCACCTGGGTGGCTCCGTCAGTTAAGTGTCCGACTTCGGCTCAGGTCATGATCTCGCGGTTTGTGAGTTCGAGTCCCGCATCGGGCTCTGTGCTGACAGCTCAGAGCCTGGAGCCTGCTTCAGAGTCTGTGTCTCCCTCTCTCTCTCTGCCCCTCCCCTGCTCACGCTCTCTCTCTGTCTTTCAATAATAAATAAACGTTAAAAAAATAATTTAAAAAATCGTTTAATAAAAAAAAAATCATCTTGTTCCTGGGTGCCAAGACAAGGGCATGGAACATGAGAGGTGACAAGTGGTCTTTGAATTTGGCAAAAATGCAGGTCAACAGAGATAGATTAAGCACAGAAATGCTACCACCTGTGAGAAGGTTAAAAGTTGAAACCTTTCAGCATCTGTTTTAGATTGGATTCCCTTTTGAACAAATCCCTTCAAATACAGGACCTTACAACACTTTCCTGGGAGAAGAGGGCACCAGAAAGGGGAAGGTGGGTTCTTAGGAGTAAGAGGGCACCAAAGGCCCACTGAAGTGACAATTATGCTTTCTCGGTCCTGCTCAGAGGAGTGAGTTAAGGAGATTACCCAGGACACTGCAGAAAACCACTTTCTCCAAGCCCTCGGCCTCAGATCACTCATTACTCAGGGAGGGAGGGATATTCTTCTGACTCCCTGACTCCAAGAATCCAGGATACAAAAACAGGGGTGGGAAGGCAACATACACAAAGTTGGCAGTGCTGATATATGAACCAAAATCACCTGATAATAAAATGTATAGTTAAATTGGGGCGCCTGGGTGGCTCAGTCGGTTAGGCTGCCGACTTCGACTCAGGTCATGATCTTGCGGTCCGTGAGTTCTAGCCCCGTGTCGGGCTCTGTGCTGATAGCTCAGAGCCTGGAGCCTGCTTCATATTCTGTGTCTCCCTCTCTCTGACCCTCCCCTGTTCATGCTCTGTCTCTCCCTGTCTCAAAAATAAATAAACGTTAAAAAAAAAAAATGTATAGTTAAACTGACTGATAGGATTCCTATCTGTTTACATACTTTGGAAGAAAATCCCCAGATACTGACTTAGTTGGCAGGAGATGCAGGGTAACACAGCCTCTGTGGCTGCAGGACCAAGGCAGAGAGGTGACTGCCTGCACCAAAAACTGGGGCCTTACGATCTGAATAACTTAGGAGAATCTATGGCCTACTTAATCTTAGAAGAAAATGGCAAGAAGTGGCAACCATTTCTTAGAGTTTTCTTTCCATTTCTCTCTGCTCCAGTTCTTACCTGCTGCTCAAACCGCCATAGTTTCCACCTGTCAATCCCACAAGTTCCCTTGGACTGAGTTTGCATAGCTTAAGAGTTAAGAATCACAAATTCAGAAACCCAGGCTTTAGTAACAACATTCCCTCTGAACAGCTTTCCATTTGCCAGGAAATTCTCATGTAAGTGATTTTCTCCAGGTAAGGGGAACTACCTTGGGTTCCAGAGTCAGGGTCAGTCAGTTTTGGAGTTGCGTAGCAAGCTGTGACCAATTGAAGCCGAAAGTGACCCTATTCGCTGGATATTGGTAGTTGAGAAAATCAGAAAAGAGAGCTTAGATGGCTAGGAACAACCCTTAAAACCATGCTTCAAAACTAGTCTGAACTATGCAACTCAATTATAAAAAGACAAATAGCTTAATTTTAAAATGGGCAAAGGATCTGAATAGACACTTCTCCAAAGAAGATTTTCAAATATCCAATGAGCCCATGAAAAAAGTGTTCAATATCATTAGCCATCAGGGAAGTGCAAATGAAAACCATAAGATACCACTTCATACCTACTAAAGTAACCAAAAAGACAATAACAAGTGTTGGTGAAGATATGGGAAAATCAGAATCCTCATACACTGCTGGTGGGAGCGTAAAATGATACAACTGCTTTGGAAGACAATCTGGTAGTTCCTCTAACTCTGTTAAACATAGAGTTACCATATGACCCAGCAATTCCACTCCTAGGTATATACCCAAGAGAAATGAACAGATACATCCACATAAAAACTTGTTCACAAGTGTTCATAGCAGCTCTATTCATAAGAGCCCAAAAGTGGAAATGACTGAAATGTCCATCAACAATGAATGGATAAAGAAAGTATGATATATTCATACATGGGATATTATTTGGCCATAAAAAGGAATGAAGTATGGATTTGTGTTACAAGATGGATGAACCTTGAAAACAGTATGCTTAGGGAAAGAAGACAGACATAAAGGACCGCATACTGTATACTTCCACGTTTATGAAATGTCAAGAAGAGACAAATCTGTGGAGATGGAAAGGATATTAATGGTTGCCTAGAGCTGGGAGAGAGATGGGGAAAAGATTGGGGGATGATGCTTAAGAGTGTGGGATATGTTTTTGGGCTGATGAGAATGTTCTAAAATCGATTGTGGCGAAGTTTGCACAACCCTATGAATATACTAAAAGCCAATGAATTGTACGCTTTAGGTGGGTGACTTATATCGTATATGAATTATATCTCAATAAATTGGTTTGTTTTTTTAAAGTTCTTGGGTAAGGAAATGGTTGCCATTATTACTGGGCACTAGATGTCACAATTTGTACTGTTGCCACTTTCATACCAGTAACTCAGGATTGCAACAACTGCTACCCCCAGAGAAAATGACGATCTCTACCATTTATTTCATTCATCAGTGGCTCTCAAGTCGGTCTGGAATGGGTGTGAAGATCATCATGGGGAGAATATCTGGCATTGTCACCTTTAGGACCCACAAGGTGAATTCACCAAATGGGAAGAGAGGTCAGATGCTAGACAGTCCAAAGGAAGTCACATGTCTACTGGAACAGCATGAGACACTGGACTAAGATTTCTTCAGGTTTTGTTACCTGATCCTCAGAATGTTGAATACATGATGTGTGAGATTTTACTTTTTCTATGGATGGACAACGCTTTATTTAAACAGTGAAACAGATCAAATAGTTAATATAATAGGAATAATAATAATAATTAGTAAATAATAATAAATAGGAATTTATTTGGAAATACAACACAGAGCAATGACCGAGTACAACCATATGAGGTTGAAGTACCCTTTCCCATTAAATATCAGTTGACTCTGACTATCACTGTTTATTCTAGCTTTGACTTTCCATTTTATGATAGGAACAAGTCTTTAATTTAGGCCTCACTGTAACCTGTCTTGTACATCTTGGTATCTCTGCTTTGGGGTTTCAGAGCTGTATTGAAATCTATCTGTTGCCATTAATTATCTGTTTGCCATTATTAGAAAGTTAATTGCCTTTTAATTCTTTTAGTCTATATACCTAGGTCAGTCCTCCTTTGGGGAATTATCTTCAACTCACAAGGTGGGCTACTATGACCCTGACCAAGGGGAGAAATGAGACTCAGATTCTCTTTTCTGGTTACTTGGAAATGGAGACACTGATTCTACTTAGCTAGTTTTAGAAACAAAAGGTTGGGGTTCAGATCTCAACTTTATTTTGATATTTTTAATAATATCTTGGCTTTTATGTTTTTAAAAAATTGGTAGCTAATTTTCCTATTAGTCAAAAAAATTCTAAATTTATTTCTATAAACTGTCCAAGAAGAAATTAGCCAAAATTGCTGAGCATAACTTGGGGTCTGAGTTGGTATCCAGAAAAAAAAATGCGATTTAGAACTAAATAAGCCTATCCGTCAAGGTAGGGAGCCCAGAGTATAGAATATGGGTGGGGAGGAGATCCCATATAGATGGGAAGGGTAGAACTCTGAGTGTAGGATCACCCAAGTGGATTTCTAAAACCTTGGAACAGTCCACTCAAAATAGAGCCCAAACAGGGAATGTTTCAGTCTCAGAATTCTGCAAGCACACCTATTGTCTACCTAGGTGTAAGAGGGTGAAAGCCCTCTGAATCTATCCTATCACTCAGGAAGGCCTCCATCCTTCATCAAGGCAGGTCATGCCATCTGCCAGAGGTGAGATTGTATTGCTTTCCCCACCCTTTCCCTGTGTTCCCTGGAATATAGAGGTGTTGAAAGAGGGAGAAGCAATAAAACACCTTTTCAGAAAGCCAGGATCCTCTGCTTTTGTTTTTGGTTTATGTCTTAATCTCCTTGGGAAATAACTATTAGAAATAACATAAGAACTCCAAGACAATCGTGTAGACTCTGGGATTGAAGGTACCGTTTGGTAGCAACCATGTTGGGCCATGTGCAAGAGAAACTGAGGAAGCCATGCTAAAGGAGAGAGAGACAGAGGGACAAGATTCATGATGGATTTCCTCTTTCCTCTTCCCTGTGAGGCCTGGATACATCTGCCCTTGGATTTCATGAGAAATCTCTGTTTCCTTCAGATAAGTCCTATTTAAGTGCTTTTTCAAAGCTAGCTTGAGAGAATTTGTTCCTTGCACAAGAGTGTTTTAATCTCTTCTTAACATTTCTAGCAGCTATTTTTTTTCTCTTGCAGACCTTGGCTCCATATGTGCCCTTCCTCAGAGCTAGCCAAAAGAACCCCTTAAGGTGGAGTCATGCCCCACTTTTCCAGAAATGCTTATTTCCCCCAATCAGGAATCTTTTGGACATCAATGGCTACAGTATTGAAACCCATTTGACATGAAGTCCATTCAACCTTCATCAGTACAACTTACTCCAGCAAAATTTTAAAAGCCTGCTTCAGACCTGGAGAAACTCATCCTTCCCATCCACATGCCTCCCTATTGCAAATATGTTAACTCTGTTGAACACAGGGTTATGGACCTAACACCAACTCTAGCACATACCATCCAGGCGCTGGTAGCAAAACATTCATGATCAATCTCGGATTGACCTCAAGAGTCAGAGTCCCAGCCTGTCTTTGAGTCTCTCCTGGAGAGTTGTTAAAGCCTTAGCAGAAGTTTTCCAGTATATACTGGTGAGAGCTGCATGACCTCTTTGAGCCTCACACTCTGAAAGTTGTGGGTATGGGGAGGAGTAAGTGAAAATATGAACGCACCAAGATATCACATGCTCCTAGAACAGAGTAGAGTGTGAAGGGGTGTCCATTCTTCCCCCTGCCTCCCTTCAGTATGATCTGTCAGGACCCCTTGACTCGAGCAGTTTTATGGGACCATGCTGCCGTCTAGCAATGCTGCTCTCCAGTGCCCACTCCTTACCTACACCTTAATTGGGTGTACTCCCAGTTGTACAAATAACTCTCCTTGATTGGTGCTTTGTTTTTTGACTTAAAACTGACAGTGAACTTCAGTCTGGACTACACCTATCTCATTAGTGTCTTTCATTTCCTCAGGGGGTCAGAAAATGTCAAAAGCTTTCTTGTTAGAAAAGTATTTGAATACATCTCAGGGTTTCATTAAAATATACTAGTCCTAAAGCTCCCTGCAATAATTGTGAGCTCTAAGTCAGAGTAGAGCCAGGGATGATGTCCCTGCAGCCACTGGGATGTACAGTTGGAACAGCTCTGTCAGCACAGTTTGGTGAATGGCTTTTCTCTCAATTTAGGTTTCAACACGATCATGGCATTCTAAAAAGGATTTCATTCTTTTTTTTTTTTTTTATTTTATTTATTTATTTATTTTTTTATTTTTTAATATATGAAATTTACTGTCAAATTGGTTTCCATACAACACCCAGTGCTCATCCCAAAAGGTGCCCTCCTCAATACCCATCACCCACCCTGCCCTCCCTCCCACCCTGCCCTCCCTCCCACCCCCCATCAACCCTCAGTTTGTTCTCAGTTTTTAACAGTCTCTAATGCTTTGGCTCTCTCCCACTCTAACCTCTTTTTTTTTTTTTTTTTTTTTCCTTCCCCTCCCCCCATGGGTTTCTGTTATGTTTCTCAGGATCCACATAAGAGTGAAACCATATGGTATCTGTCTTTCTCTGTATGGCTTATTTCACTTAGCATCACACTCTCCAGTTCCATCCATGTTGCTACAAAAGGCCATATTTCATTTTTTCTCATTGCCACGTAGTATTCCATTGTGTATATAAACCACAATTTCTTTATCCATTCATCAGTTGATGGACATTTAGGCTCTTTCCATAATTTGGCTATTGTTGAGAGTGCCGCTATAAACATTGGGGTACAGGTGCCCCTATGCATCAGTACTCCTGTATCCCTTGGATAAATTCCTAGCAGTGCTATTGCTGGGTCATAGGGTAGGTCTATTTTTAATTTTCTGAGGAACCTCCACACTGCTTTCCAGAGCGGCTGCACCAATTTGCATTCCCACCAACAGTGCAAGAAGGTTCCTGTTTCTCCACATCCTCTCCAGCATCTATAGTCTCCTGATTTCTTCATTTTGGCCACTCTGACTGGCGTGAGGTGGTATCTGAGTGTGGTTTTGATTTGTATTTCCCTGATAAGGAGCGACGTTGAACATCTTTTCATGTGCCTGTTGGCCATCCGGATGTCTTCTTTAGAGAAGTGTCTATTCATGTTTTCTGCCCATTTCTTCACTGGGTTATTTGTTTTTCGGGTGTGGAGTTTGATGAGCTCTTTATAGATTTTGGATACTAGCCCTTTGTCCGATGTGTCATTTGCAAATATCTTTTCCCATTCCGTTGGTTGCCTTTTAGTTTTGTTGGTTGTTTCCTTTGCTGTGCAGAAGCTTTTTATCTTCATAAGGTAATTCACTTTTGCTTTTAATTCCCTTGCCTTTGGGGATGTGCCGAGTAAGAGATTGCTACGGCTGAGGTCAGAGAGGTCTTTTCCTGCTTTCTCCTCTAAGGTTTTGATGGTTTCCTGTCTCACATTCAGGTCCTTTATCCATTTTGAGTTTATTTTTGTGAATGGTGTGAGAAAGTGGTCTAGTTTCAACCTTCTGCATGTTGCTGTCCAGTTCTCCCAGCACCATTTGTTAAAGAGACTGTCTTTTTCCATTGGATGTTCTTTCCTGCTTTGTCAAAGATGAGTTGGCCATACGTTTGTGGGTCTAGTTCTGGGGTTTCTATTCTATTCCATTGGTCTATGTGTCTGTTTTTATGCCAATACCATGCTGTCTTGATGATGACAGCTTTGTAGTAGAGGCTAAAGTCTGGGATTGTGATGCCTCCTGCTTTGGTCTTCTTCTTCAAAATTACTTTGGCTATTCGGGGCCTTTTGTGGTTCCATATGAATTTTAGGATTGCTTGTTCTAGTTTCGAGAAGAATGCTGGTGCAATTTTGATTGGGATTGCATTGAATGTGTAGATAGCTTTGGGTAGTATTGACATTTTGACAATATTTATTCTTCCAATCCATGAGCAGGGAATGTCTTTCCATTTCTTTATATCTTCTTCAATTACCTGCATAAGCTTTCTATAGTTTTCAGCATACAGATCTTTTACATCGTTGGTTAGGTTTATTCCTAGGTATTTTATGCTTCTTGGTGCAATTGTGAATGGGATCAGTTTCTTCATTTGTCTTTCTGTTGCTTCATTGTTAGTGTATAAGAATGCAACTGATTTCTGCACATTGATTTTGTACCCTGCAACTTTGCTGAATTCATGTATCAGTTCTAGCAGACTTTTGGTGGAGTCTATCGGATTTTCCATGTATAATATCATGTCATCTGCAAAAAGCGAAAGCTTGACTTCATCTTTGCCAATTTTGATGCCTTTGATTTCCTTTTGTTGTCTGATTGCTGATGCTAGAACTTCCAGCACTATATTAAACAGCAGCGGTGACAGTGGGCATCCCTGTCGTGTTCCTGATCTCAGGGAAAAAGCTCTCAGTTTTTCCCCGTTGAGGATGATGTTAGCTGTGGGCTTTTCATAAATGGCCTTTATGATCTTTAAGTATGTTCCTTCTATCCCGACTTTCTCAAGGGTTTTTATTAAGAAAGGGTGCTGGATTTTGTCAAAGGCCTTTTCTGCATCGATTGACAGGATCATATGGTTCTTCTCTTTTTTTTTGTTAATGTGATGTATCACGTTGATCGATTTGCGAATGTTGAACCAGCCCTGCATCCCAGGAATGAATCCCACTTGATCATGGTGAATAATTCTTTTTATATGCTGTTGAATTCGATTTGCTAGTATCTTATTAAGAATTTTTGCATCCATATTCATCAGGGATATTGGCCTGTAGTTCTCTTTTTTTACTGGGTCTCTGTCTGGTTTAGGAATCAAAGTAATACTGGCTTCATAGAATGAGTCTGGAAGTTTTCCTTCCCTTTCTATTTCTTGGAATAGCTTGAGAAGGATAGGTATTATCTCTGCTTTAAATGTCTGGTAGAACTCCCCTGGGAAGCCATCTGGTCCTGGACTCTTATTTGTTGGGAGATTTTTGATAACCGATTCAATTTCTTCGCTGGTTATGGGTCTGTTCAAGCTTTCTATTTCCTCCTGATTGAGTTTTGGAAGAGTGTGGGTGTTTAGAAATTTGTCCATTTCTTCCAGGTTGTCCAATTTGCTGGCATATAATTTTTCATAGTATTCCCTGATAATTGTTTGTATCTCTGAGGGATTGGTTGTAATCATTCCATTTTCGTTCATGATTTTATCTATTTGGGTCATCTCCCTTTTCTTTTTGAGAAGCCTGGCTAGAGGTTTATCAATTTTGTTTATTTTTTCAAAAAACCAACTCTTGGTTTCGTTGATCTGCTCTACAGTTTTTTTAGATTCTATATTGTTTATTTCTGCTCTGATCTTTATTATTTCTCTTCTTCTGCTGGGTTTAGGCTGCCTTTGCTGTTCTGCTTCTATTTCCTTTAGGTGTGCTGTTAGATTTTGTATTTGGGATTTTTCTTGTTTCTTGAGATAGGCCTGGATTGCAATGTATTTTCCTCTCAGGACTGCCTTCGCTGCATCCCAGAGCGTTTGGATTGTTGTATTTTCATTTTCGTTTGTTTCCATATATGTTTTAATTTCTTCTCTAATTGCCTGGTTGACCCACTCATTCGTTAGTAGGGTGTTCTTTAACCTCCATGCTTTTGGAGGTTTTCCAGACTTTTTCCTGTGGTTGATTTCAAGCTTCATAGCATTGTGGTCTGAAAGTATGCATGGTATAATTTCAATTCTTGTAAACTTATGAAGGGCTGTTTTGTGACCCAGTATATGATCTATCTTGGAGAATGTTCCATGTGCACTCGAGAAGAAAGTATATTCTGTTGCTTTGGGATGCAGAGTTCTAAATATATCTGTCAAGTCCATCTGATCCAATGTATCATTCAGGGCCCTTGTTTCTTTATTGACTGTGTGTCTAGATGATCTATCCATTTCTGTAAGTGGGGTGTTAAAGTCCCCTGCAATGACCACATTCTTATCAATAAGGTTGCTTATGTTTATGAGTAATTGTTTTATATATCTGGGGGCTCGGGTATTTGGCGCATAGACATTTATAATAGTTAGCTCTTCCTGGTGGATAGACCCTGTGATTATTATATAATGCCCTTCTTCATCTCTTGTTACAGCCTTTAATTTAAAGTCTAGTTTGTCTGATATAAGTATGGCTACTCCAGCTTTCTTTTGGCTTCCAGGAGCATGATAAATAGTTCTCCATCCCCTCACTCTCAATCTAAAGGTGTCCTCAGATCTAAAATGAGTCTCTTGTAGACAGCAAATAGATGGGTCTTGTTTTTTTATCCATTCTGATACCCTATGTCTTTTAGTTGGCGCATTTAATCCATTTACATTCAGTGTTATTATAGAAAGATATGGGTTTAGAGTCATTGTGATGTCTGTATGTTTTTTTTTTTTTTTTTATTTTTGGGACAGAGAGAGAGCATGAACGGGGGAGGGGCAGAGAGAGAGGGAGACACAGAATCGGAAACAGGCTCCAGGCTCCGAGCCATCAGCCCAGAGCCTGACGCGGGGCTCGAACTCACGGACCGCGAGATCGTGACCTGGCTGAAGTCGGACGCTTAACCGACTGCGCCACCCAGGCGCCCCGATGTCTGTATGTTTTATGCTTGTAGTGATGTCTCTGGTACTTTGTCTCACAGGATCCCCCTTAGGATCTCTTGTAGGGCTGGTTTCGTGGTGACAAATTCCTTCAGTTTTTGTTTGTTTGGGAAGACCTTTATCTCTCCTTCTATTCTAAATGACAGACTTGCTGGATAAAGGATTCTCGGCTGCATATTTTTTCTGTTTAGCACACTGTAGATATCGTGCCAAGCCTTTCTGGCCTGCCAAGTTTCAAAGGAGAGATCAGTCACGAGTCTTATAGGTCTCCCTTTATATGTGAGGGCACGTTTATCCCTTGCTGCTTTCAGAATTTTCTCTTTATCCTTGTATTTTGCCAGTTTCACTATGATATGTCGTGCAGAAGATTGATTCAAGTTACGTCTGAAGGGAGTTCTCTGTGCCTCTTGGATTTCAATGCCTTTTTCCTTCCCCAGTTCAGGGAAGTTCTCAGCTATAATTTGTTCAAGTACCCCTTCAGCACCCTTCCCTCTCTCTTCCTCCTCTGGGATACCAATTATGCGTATATTATTTTTTTTTTAGTGTATCACTTAGTTCTCTAATTTTTCCCTCATACTCCTGGATTTTTTTATCTCTCTTTCTTTCAGCTTCCTCTTTCTCCATAACTTTATCTTCTAGTTCACCTATTCTCTCCTCTGCCTCTTCAAGCCGAGCCATCGTGGATTCCATTTTGTTTTGCAATTCGTTTAAAGCGTTTTTCAACTCCTCGTGACTGTTCCTTAGTCCCTCGATCTTTGTGGCAAGAGATTCTCTGCTGTCCTGTATACTGTTTTCAAGCCCAGCGATTAATTTTATGACTATTATTCTAAATTCACTTTCTGTTATATTATTTAAATCCTTTTTGATCAGTTCATTAGCTGTTGTTATTTCCTGGAGATTCTTCTGAGGGGAATTCTTCCGTTTGGTCATTTTGGAGAGTCCCTGGCGTGGTGAGGACCTGCAGTGCACTTTCCCTGTGCTGTGGTGTATAACTGGAGTTAGTGGGCGGGGCCGCAGTCCGACCCGATGTCTGCCCCCAGCCCACTGCTGGGGCCACAGTCAGACTGGTGTGTGCCTTCTCTTCCCCTCTCCTAGGGGCGGGATTCACTGTGGGGTGGCGTGTCCCATCTGGCCTACTTGCACACTGCCAGGCTTGTGTTGCTGGGGGTCTGGCGTATTAGCTGGGGTGGGTAGGCAAGGTGCACGGGGGCTGGAGGGGCAGGCTTAGCTCGCTTCTCCTTAGGTGATCCACTTCAGGAGGAGCCCTGTGGCAGCGGGAGGGAGTCAGATCCGCTGCCGGAGGTTTGGCTCCGCAGAAGCACAGAGTTGGGTGTTTGCGCGGAGCGAGCAAGTTCCCTGGCAGGAACTGGTTCCCTTTGGGATTTTGGCTGGGGGATGGGCGGGGGAGATGGCGCTGGCGCCTTTGTTCCCCGCCAAGCTGAGCTCTGCCGTCCGGGGGCTCAGCAGCTCTCCCTCCCTTTGTCCTCCAGCCTTCCCGCTTTCCGAGCAGAGCTGTTAACTTATGACCTCCCAGACGCTAAGTCGCGCTTGCTGTCGGAACACGGTCCGTCCGGCCCCTCCGCTTTTGCCAGCCAGACTCGGGGGCTCTGCTTGGCCGGCGAGCCGCCCCTCCGCCCCGGCTCCCTCCCGCCAGTCCGTGGAGCGCGCACCGCCTCGCCGCCCTTCCTACCCTCTTCCGTGGGCCTCTAGTCTGCGCTTGACTCCGGAGACTCCCTTCTGCTAATCCTCTGGCGGTTTTCTGGGTTCTTTAGGCAGGTGTAGGTGGAATCTAAGTGATCGGCAGGACGCGCTGTGAGCCCCGCGTCCTCCTACGCCGCCATCTTCCGGAACCGAAAGGATTTCATTCTTCATTTCTGTTTTGTTTAGGGTCTGTGTGTAATTTTTCTTTGGAACACATAGCACACACTCGTAGATGTTGACTGAGAGCATAAGTAACAATTGAGCAATGCAGGGAACAATAACCAGAAAACTCATCAATTTTGCTTCGTTACACTTTACAGAGATAATCATTGTTAGAGAGATGCCTTCTCTCTTTACTATTTATAGTGTTATGAATCAATCAAAGTGGATTTGTAGATCCTTGAAGTCTGGACTTTACAAGGTTAATTCAACATCAGAAAGGAAAAGGCAGAGAATGAACATATGGAACACTTGTTAATTGCTAAGTATTGTACAAGGCATTTTACACATAGTGCAATGCAGCTGCCTTAGGAAATACATTATTAATTTCCTTGTTAACTGATGATGACCTTCAAGTTTAGGAAAGGTAGGAGAAGTAATTTGCCCAAGCTCACACAGCTAGTAAGTGATGAAGCCAGGATTTAAACGCAGATCTCTCTGGGGTAAAAAATGTTATTTCTACCATTACCCCATCTGTTTGTATCGCATTGACTCAACGCTGTGGTATATACTAAGGTAATGAGACTTAGTTTGTGTTTGAAGAAACTTAATGTCAAACAGAAGATGCATAGTAAATGCTAATTGTAATAATGCTAAATAGCAGTAAGTAAACACTGTGGTCGAATTATCAGAGAAGTACTCTGTGAGCAGAGAATTCCAATAAATCTCAAGTACTGTATTTCATCTGAGAGAGTGAGCTCACTAACAACTAGCTCAGTCACATTTTGATTTTCTAAAAACAACTCTCAAGACAGGGCTCACATGGTACACTGTGTTGATAAGTGTGGGTAAGGACAGAAGGCTCTTGTACAGGCTGCTGATAGGAACACAGGGATAAACCTTTCTGGAGGGAAAATTGGCAATATGTATAAAAATCCTGAAAAACTAAGTTTGACCCTCAAATTCTACTTCCTAAGGTGTTATTCTAAGAAAACAAGTGTGCAGAAAGATATATTTGAGGATGTTGTCATAGCATTTTAAAAATTTTAAAGTTACTTATTTTGAGAGAGACAGAGCATGAGCTGGGGAGAGGCAGAGAGAGAGGGAGAGAGAGAATCCCAAGCAGACTCTGTGCTATCAGCCCAGAGCCCAATGTGGGGCTTGAACCCATGAACTGTTAGATCATGACCTGAGCCAAAACCAAGAGTGGATGCTTAACTGACTGAGCCACCCAGGCACCCCAACATTTTATTTTTATATATTTTTTTTAATGTTTATTTATTATTGAGAGACAGAGAGAGACAGAGAATGGGCATTGGAGGGGCAGAGAGAGGAGGAGACACAGAATCCCAAGCAGACTCAGGCTCTGAGCTGTCGGCACAGAGCCCAATGTGGGGCTCAAACTTACAAACCGCAAGATCATGACCTGAGCCGAAGTCAGATGCTTAACTGACTGAGCCACCGAGGTGCCCATCATTTTTTTTTTTTTTATAATAGCAAAAACTTAGAAATAATCTGTTTGACAATAGGGTATGGGGTAAAGTGTTATATCCTGTGATAGAATGCCATGTTAACCATTAAAGCTATAGACCAGTAGTAACTTTGAAAGTTTGATCTCACAGGGTGTTCTCAAGATCAAAACTGTTTTCATTATAATACGAAGACATTTGCATTTTTCACTTCCATTCTCTCATTAAAGTGTAGAGTATGAAAAGTTCATTGGCAATTTTATTAGAATCTGCATTGTAACTAATCTTTAAAACACTACCACTTGTCAAGTTTGGGTGTGGTTTAAAGAAAAATACCCACAATAATCTGAGAATTACTCCTCTCTTTTTCCACTACCTATCTGTGTGAGGCTAGATTTTCTTCATATATTTCTTTTTTTTTTTCTTTTTTTTTTAAGTAGGTTCCATGCCCAATGTGGGCTTGAACTCACACTCTGAGATTAAGAGTTGCACTCTCTACTTACTGAACCCACTAGGTGCTCCTTCTCATATACTTCTGCTAACAGAACATATCTACATTTTGCATGCAGAAGCAGATAAGAGAATTCAGCTGTCTTCTGTTAAGCCAAACATTAAAAATATTTGCAAAAATCTGGGGCACCTGGATGGCTCAGTTGGTTAAGCTTCTGACTCTTGATCTCATGGTTCCTGAGATTGAGCCCGAGACCCTGAATTAGGCTCTCTGCTGCTAGCGCAGACCCTGCTTGCATCTCTCTCTCTCTCTCTCTCTCTCTCTCTCTCTCTCTCCCTCTCCCTCTCCCTCTCCCTCTCCCTCTCCCTCTCCCTCTCCCTCTCCCTCTCCCTCTCCCTCTCCCTCTCCCTCTCCCTCTCCCTCTCCCTCTCCTTCTCCCTCTCCCTCTCCCTCTCCCTCTCCCTCCCTCCTTCCCTCTCTCCCTCTCTCTCTCCCTCCCTTTCTCTCTGCCCCTCCCCCACTCATTCTCTGTCTCTCTCCCTCTTTCTCTTTCAAAATAAATAAACTTTTAAAAAAGTTTTTGCAAAAATCTAAAATAATGTCACTTTTATCACTAAATATTTTTGTTTACATTGAAAAATAGAATTTTTTTTTGTAAAATATGTTACTGATGTTGACATGTAAGAGTTACCTTAATTAATTAATTAATTTTAATTTTAGAGAGAGAGAGAGTGCAAGCAGGGGAGAGGGGCAGTGGGAGGGAGAGAGAATCTTAATCAGGCTCTACGATCAGCACAGAGTCTGACACAGGGCTTGATCCCACAACCCTGGGATCATGACCTGAGCAGAAATCAAGAGTTGGATGCTCGCACTCTCAACAATAGCCAAATTATGGAAAGAGCCTAAATGTCCATCAACTGATGAATGGATAAAGAAATTATGGTTTATATACACAATGGAATACTACGTGGCAATGAGATAAAATGAAATATGGCCTTTTGTAGCAACGTGGATGGAACTGGAGAGTGTGATGCTAAGTGAAATAAGCCATACAGAGAAAGACAGATACCATTATGGTTTCACTCTTATGTGGATCCTGAGAAACGTAACAGAAACCCATGGGGGAGGGGAAGAAAAAAAAAAAAAGAGGTTAGAGTGGGAGAGAGCCAAAGCATAAGAGACTGTTAAAAACTGAGAACAAACTGAGGGTTGATGGGGGGTGGGAGGGAGGGGAGGGTGGGTGATGGGTATTGAGGAGGGCACCTTTTGGGATGAGCACTGGGTGTTGTATGGAAACCAATTTGACAGTAAATTTCATATATTAAAAAAATAAAAAAAATAAAAAAACAAGAGTTGGATGCTCTACTGACTGAACCACCAAGGCACCCCAGAGTTATTTGATCTTAAAATGAATAAAAAAAAATAATTTTTGTTAATTGCTAATATTATAATTATCAAAAATACAGTCCACGTAAACAAAAGCTTTTTGAAGTTCTTGATAATTTTTAAAAGCATAAAGTGGTTTTGAGACCAAAAACATTGAGAATAGCTGTTGGAATAGAATATAGCATGGGAGAATGTTCAGAGTACATTTTTAAATTTAAAAAGCACATTACAAAGCCTACCATTTGTGTAAAACAAACAAACAAACAAACAAACAAACAAACAGAAAGACATCTCAGGATAGAAGAAGAATAAAAGAAATACACCAGTATATTAGAAGTAGTCGCTTTGAGTGTTGAGATTATTGATTATTTTCATTTTCTTTTGTGCTTTTCTGTTTTCCCACATTTTCTACAGTGAATTTATATTTGGCAATTAGGAAAATTTTGTATTTTTAAAGACAGAGCATCAAAATCTTGACTTTTTACCTGAATTCAAATGAAGAATAGGGAGAAAAGTATTAGCAAATGTTGCCTATATTATGCTTTTTAAAACATTTTACTAAGATCTTTTTTTTTTCTCCACTGGATTTTTCTTTCTCCTTTGTGGGTGATGAATAAGAGAATGTTATGGGAAATTCATTTTAATTTTTAGAACTGCTAAAGATGTTTAAGTGCTTTAAAGTCTTATAAATATGATTTGTGGGGTGCAGAGTTTTACGTTAATCCTATTTATCCCAACATATCCATATATCCCCCATAAAAGCAAATTAAA
Organism: Panthera onca; assembly: GCF_046562875.1. Lineage (NCBI taxonomy): Eukaryota > Metazoa > Chordata > Mammalia > Carnivora > Felidae > Panthera > Panthera onca. The sequence goes on along the minus strand of NC_138339.1, from coordinate 95,797,792 downwards.
TGATTGAATCTATTTTTGCTGATTTCCAATTTTGAGATTCTACAGTCAGATAAAAAAGATGAGGGGTGCCTGCGTGGCTCAGTCAGTTGAGCATCTGACTGGGGCTCAGGTCATGATCTCATGGTCTGTGAGTTTGAGCCCCGCATCAGGCTCTGTGCTGACAACACAGAGCCTGGAGCCTGCTTCAGATTCTGTGTCTCCCTCTCTCTCTGCCCCTCCCCCACTCATGCTCTGTCTCTCTCTGTCAAAAATAAATAAACATTTAAAATAAAAGTTTTAAATGGAAAATAAAAAAGATAATAAAAAAAGAAACAAAAGGACTAGAGCAAGCTACTGGCAAATTATTCCTAGTATATTAATGGAAATTTTATTTCATCTTTTTGTTTCTTTTTCTCTCTGGAATTTGAGAAACTTCCTTGATGATGTTGCTTTTACTATCTGCATTATGTTGTAGGTGAAATGCTTCTTGTTTTTTCCCAGCAACAGTGTTTGGACTTGATGAGGGGACAATCAGCTAGGTTGAGGGTGCCCTCATTGTGCTGCCAGTGGTGTCTCGTGAGGTTAATTCAAACAGGCCCAGGAGAGCCAACCCACTGTCCCCCAAGCCTCTCTGCTGGTCCAGGTGGAAGGTCCCTGCTCTGGAACCTCCAGGGTTGGGATGTTTCTCACCCATCCCTGTTCAGCTCGGCAGCATCTGCCGGAGTGAGGTCTTGGTGGGTTTTATTTTTTTTTTCCCCCTTTAAAAAAATGACAGAAAAAAGAAAAATGTTGCCATATACTATACTAGGCATATGGACAAACCCTCATTTCATCTAATAGAGGAGCTGGGTTTTATCTTTAAGTGTATTATTGTAATTTTCAAGACCATAATCTAAGGCCTCTTTCTTTATTGCAGACCTAAGAAAAATCGCTGGAGGGACACTAAGGAAATGAGGAAAACCGATCCAATTTTTCCTACTCTTTGGACCAATTAGTCCTCATCCTCCATGCTTTTATGGAGTTATAATTGTAGTAAAAGAAAAAAAAAAGTGGAACAGCAGGGGAGAAGTCTATCCTGACTCACTGATTTATTTTAAAAAGATCCCAGCCTGACACATTCTATGCAGATGAAGTGCTCTGTCTCTTGGTAACCACCCCTCAACCCTCACAGGAATTTGACAGCAGTGGCTGGTGGGGCACAGGTTCTGTTCTGCGCTAATACTCAGTAGCTGTTGAAGAATTCCAGTGCTAAAGAGCTAAGCCTGTGTGTAACTCCTCAGCTGGGAATCCCAGAGCACAAATGTTCTTATCCTCCTTGGTTTTTCATTTGCATGCTCAGCCAAGGTTTATGTTGCCTATGGTTGATTGTTTTTTCCCCTCAGTCTTGGGTCTCCCTATACCAGTGGTTCTCAACTAATATAATTCTGAAGATATTTTTGGTTTTGGGGGCCAGGTACTGTTAGCATCTGGTGGAAAGAGGCCAGGGATACTACTGAACACCCTTAGCACGCAGGACAGCTCCTCCCTCCTTGACAAAAAATTTACGTAGCCCCAAATGTCAATGGTGCCACCACCGAGGAGCTCCCAAGGCCACAAATAACTGATTTGCCCACATTTTGGTTTGAAGTAGTCACTAAGCTATGAACCAGCCCTATCACACCATAGTTCATTTATTTTGCTTCTCTAGGCTTGGCACCTTTCTGCCCTTAGTTTTTTTATAATGGAGAATTTAATGGTTGAGTTTTTATACTTCTCTCTGGTGGATTCAGACATTTGCCTATAGTTTACTTAATTGAATCATAGCTCCTAACTCATGGCCAGGCCCTGAATAGATAGTTACCCCCTAAGTATTTATAAATTGATTGCTCATCCCAAAACCCAAAGTACTCTTTTCATGCTGGGGAGATAAACGGCTCCTAGAATTCCAGAATCCTGAAGGGTCATGTAACACCTTTACCCACTACTGGGTAGACGTTTCCTACTTGAAGTAAATGAAGAAGTTTATGCATGTAACCCACATGTAATATTTTGGTTGGGGAGGGGTGGGAGTCAGAAAGATGAAAGATAGTCACTATTTTGAAACCTTGCACTTTCAGATGAATCATTTCTTCATGTAATCCTGGTGAAAGGTCAAGCACATATTCCAGGCACTCAGTAACCCAAGTTATCTCAAGTGTATGTGTAGTTCATCATTTACTAATAATGAAGACTGTTTAAGCGCTGAGTGATGAGTATCTTCCAACCTGCTTGGAGGTTGCAATATCATTTGGAAGCATCGAAATAATATGTGCCACTGGATCTTTGAATTTTCAAAATTAGACTTATGCACACCCAGTCAGACCCTATGTTTCACACCTCCCTCCTTTTGTACTTGTTCCTTTTACTTGAATTGCCCTTAATCGTTCCTAACCCAGTCCTCCTGGGAAACTCATTTTAATTTTGCAAAACTTTATATCAGCTTTTCATATTCTGTGATTATATTTCAGACCCCGCCTCTCACAAATATTCACACAGCCTGCCCCAATCTGCTCCCAAGTTAAAAAAATGTCCTTCTCTGTTCATCCATGTCAGATGCCTTTTGCACAGTCTTTCTGTTATCACATGTGTCAACTGCATTTTAATGATCTCTGTCGATTTATCAACATGCTAGGGTTGATGTTCCTAGAAGGCAGGCACTGTGTTATTCCTCTTAGTATTCCCATGATTTTCCACATTATGAGTACTTATTAGAATTTAAAATAATTTCTATTATTTATTTTGCCAGGCTCAATTTTTTTTTTCATTTGTAGAATATTATTGATTAACGGTTATCTCTGATTATGAGACTGAATCGGGGTTGTGGTAGTTAAGAGAGACTTTGCTTACCAATGTTAGAGTAATTTTTTACAAGAATGTTTTCATTTACTTGTATAATCAAAATTAAAATTTTATACACACACACACACACACATAGATATGTATACATATATAACAAAAGAAGTGTTTTCTATGCCAAGTAGTACCAATGTTCAATGTTGGTGCTCCATGGTGACTGAGAGATGTAGTTAAGGTTTGTATTAGATAACACTAGCTGCTGTAACAAACCAAATCTCAGTGACTCGTCATAATAAAAGTTTCTCCTAAGCTTGCTTGAAAGTCCAATGCAGGTATTTCTGGTTGGGCAGCTCTCCTCCAAGTAGTGACTCAGGGACTGAGGCATCTTACTTGTTGTGGCTTTGCCCTTTTTATTATGTGACATTTAAGGTTGCCATGCTTCAAGCTGCACATGGGAAAAACTACAGAGGGTCACATGTGGGAGGTTTTAATGAGCCCTACCTGGGAATGGTATATGTTACTAGTGTTCACTTTCCATTGCCTAGAATTCCGTCACTTGGCTGCCATCTAGCCAGACCTAACTCAAGGGAGTCTCTCTGTATACAAAATGGAAAATGGAATCTATTAGAAGAACTTTGAAAAGCTCACAGAACAAATGGTAGACTGAGGGATTGGACAAGAACTAGGGGAGTGCTAGGTGGGGTCCAGGGAACAAGAAAGTCTGCCATGGATTTTCAGTCTTCCAATCATGCTTCTAAGATTCAAATTCCCCATTAGGATAGAGCAGGGGGTGGGGAGTATATGGACCATATGGTATATGGGGGGTATATTAGCCTAGTAGCTGCTCATCTCTGAGCACCTAGAAGACGGCAGGACTGACAGTCTGATGGCTTACTGTCCAATTCAGAGTGAAGTTCAAACACTTCCCATGGCCTTGATGACCAGGTGAACTGGCTCCCAGCTACCCTTCTTGCCTCATCTCCTGTTTTTCTCTCTCTCCCCCTCCCAGCTCCATTACACTCCCATATTTGCTGCATGTGTTTGCTAAGTAGTCTCATCTTAGCGATGTCAGTAATATTGTTTGCTAGTATTTGCATGCTTCATCCCTCACGCTTTCCAAATCTGCTCAAATGCCTCTTGACATTGAGACGTCTTCTTTGACTACCCTATTTAATATAGCACCCCAACTCAAACCATCTCCTTCAATCTAATTTTTTGTTTTATTTTATTCACAGCCCTTACCATTACCAAACATTTGTATGTTTGCTTTGTTTTCTGTCTTCCCCTCTACTAGAATTTAAGCAACATGAGAGCAGGAACTTTGTTTTGTTCACATGCGAAAAATCAGACACTGGGTGAGTGTCAGAGCAAGCACTAGAATCCATCAGCAGATCACTTGAGGACCAGCCTAAGAACTGACATGGCCTGAGGCTAAAGTAGCCTGAGGCATTAAAGAATACTAACTTTTATCTTTTTTGCACAATCTGACTCAAATTGTCAACCTTATTCTCACGAACATTTTTGCCATGGATATAATATTACTTATCACTGACCATGGGCAATGCACTTTTAAAATTGGTCTACATTGCTTACAATGCATCATAACAACCATTGTAATTCTGGACTTCTGAAAACTAGTGCAGATGAAGATGTGCACAGGTCTGTGTGCATGTGAAAGAAACCTACACATGGACAGGGCATTACTGAGTTCTGCCTGGCGGATTTCTCTTGGTCTGATTGGTTCACATATCAGTTTATGGTGGATACTCACAAGCACATAGGTTAGCTTTCGTAACTGTTCTTGCTGTCAAGTGATGTCCTTTAGGCTTTGCGCACTGCTATTCTTGTGGCCATTTGTGTATATTGGGCTTTGACAAGTAGATTATTACACAATATCCTCTATCCTCTGCCTAAATTCTGAAACAACTGATAAATCAAAGGAATGGCAAACAGAGATGAAAATGTCAACCTTATTACTGATAAAGCTGCTAATATCAGAGAATGTGGCTTAAATATAGGATAACAATGTGCTTTCTAATACCAAATCTCAGAAATAAACAGTTTTATGTACCCAGTCATGAATTCTGAAGGACTACAGGCCTCTCCACAGGAGGGCCTGTTCTATATACTTAACAGCACAAGGAACAAAGTAAAATAGGAAACAGTGATAGAGGGAAGCTAAGCCAGGAAAGACTGTTACATAATAGATGTTCTTCCACATGGAAAGAGATACCTGGAATGAGCAATGAGTGTCTCGGTTAATAATTTAAAGAAATTGCTGTGGTGTATTCTGTGAGATTTTGTAGATTAAAAAAACTCCTTTAAAAAATCTAAAAAGGTGTGAATCTTTATACTGCACAGTTTATCCATAATCCCTTGTATAGATGAAGCAGAAAAATGTTCCCACACAACTGAGTGTTCTGAAACTAGGCTGGGAGAATGTTGATTGTGTCTGGCAATGCTCTTGTAGAGGTGAGGGCTTAGGCAAGCACCTGATTCACTTTACTCTGGAGCTGCCTCCAGTAGCAACACCCAAATACATCTTAGATTTCAGAAGACTAAAATAAGGGAAAATTAATTTTCAGTTCTACCATAAATCTATAGCTCAGACAAAATTGGTTAATTTGAAGTGAACTGTAAAGATCTTTTAGAAAATTTGCACCAAATGATCATCTTGCTGTAAAAAATCATGCCTAACCCAGTGCCTACTACATACTTGGAGCTCAATAAATACTTGTTGAATAAGTGAATCTGGATTTTGGGCTTCAATCTGAAATCAGTTAAAAGTCAACAATGATTGAAGAAATTTTACAGTTTGGAAATTCATCTGAAACATAAATTCCATGGGTATAAATGGATATTAGAAATGTACAGAAAGAGTAATATAAGCTCTCTTAATTATTTTCCACTAAACTTAATTGACTAGAGTAACCAAAGGCCCCTAGTTAATCTTTAAAACAGGCTGATGCCCAAGGCAAGCTAACCACTCTTTGTAGTAGGCTACTGTCTAATAATACCCATCATTTTGAGTAGCATTGTTACTAAGGGTCAGTTTTGAGTATTCCCAAACCTTTTAATACTAGTTGTACTTGTTATTGTTATAACATGATTTAATTAAATATTACTCAAGCTGGTGAAACCGAGTGCAAGAGTAAAAGAGCTATTCTTCTGAAAACAAAGGTGAATGTTTTGGAAAGACTTCACAAGAGGAGAGGTCATAAAAGACAGCATTCCTGTTCGTAGGTAGTTCACAGCCTTGTAGAGTAGCTAAGAAATATGTAAAAATAATTCTAGTGTAGGGTGGCAAATGCCATAGAAGATTATATGAAGATTCCAGAAGTTCAGAGGAGGAAAATTACTTTTGGCTCACAGAATCATTGACAGCTATGTGGAGAAGTTGATACATGAGCTGGTCTCTGAAAAGTGTAAAGTTTGGATGTACAGAGATGATTCACTCCAAGTAAAGAGAAGGATGTAAGCAAAGCCTTGTGGGCTAAGGTTAATGTTTGGCTGGAGCACAGGGTTCATGAAGAAGAGTGAAAGATAAAGGCAGAGAGATAAATGGGTTTCAAGTAGTAGAGGGCCCAAACTTCCATGCTTATGAAGTGTCTGGTCATTGTGAAAATAAGATACTTATTCTTCTCATCCACAATGAACTTGAGTGGTCTTTAGGATACCTACAAACTGAGGACTTTATATTAGGGCATGATAAACCTGTATAATAATTTTTTCATTCATGGTTTCATACATTTTTTTTCTTAACTGCCATATAGCTTATAAGCTCCTCTTAACCTAAGCTATTTTATGTTACTTTCGTTCAACAATGCATGCGATTACTTTTCTGCTAAGGAAATGGGTATTCAATTAATTTTTGGTGAAAATATTAATTGTAGCATTAGTGAGTATGTTCCACGTGTCTTTTTTTAAGGCCCATATAAAATACTAACAATTTGTATTAGAATATTATAAGCCTGCTTGATATTTTATACTTCAAAAACATGTTTTTCAGAGTTTGCAATATAAGCAAGATCACATGTGAATTTTTTACTATGTTATAACAGTTGATACTTAATGTGCTCTAACAAGTATAGTAGGGAAAAAATCCTATCCATTACCTTTCTTTGTTTGAAACATTATTAGTGCACTGTGATTCCTTGAGAGTGGAATAAGTCATTATGAAAATCTGAGATATTTCTCATAATTATATTCCCATAAGGAATGTCACTTTAGTTGTTGGTCAGAAGAAGGTACTGCTAGTTCCTAGAAATTAATCTTTAGCTTGATAAAAACAAAATATAATAGTTATAAATCTTAGCCTTCAGGTAAAAAGTTTGAGGACCGGTTTCACTTCTTTAGAAGTATAGTTCTTTTGTCTTTAAGTAAAAATAAAAGCACCAATTAAAACAAAGATGATAATGGAATAAGGGAAATCATTATTTTGTTAGTTCTACTTCAATGGTTAGCCATTTTCCTCTTTAAAATTTTCAATTTGGATATATGTGTATTTCCTTTCTTTGGTTTTTCTCACTTGTAAAATGAAAAATGTTATAAAACCACAAGGCTCTTTCCATTCATGACCAATAATTTAATTTTCAATAAGTTATTAGTCTCTCTTTCAGCTAAAGTATAGAAATGAAGAGACAGGGTATATCTAAGGAGGGGGATCACTGCTAAATTGTGAACACAAGAATTTTTTTGATATGGTCATATTCCAGAATTTTATCCTTCATTTTGGAACTTTAGAAGTTAGAATTTTCCAGCACATTTAATAAAATTTAGCTCTTGAGAACTGATTTATACTAATACAACTCACACACACAAAATAAATTTAGAAAATACATCAATTTAACAACAAGATATGAGAATATTACCAGCAAGCATACCAAAACACAATTCAGGGGGTATCATATCCCCTCCTCACTATACAAAGGGGTTAGTATGTCACACAATTAAAATATAAATTAGGGTTTATTGGGAAAAATTTAAAGAGATGGAGAAGTAGCAGAATACACAAATCCTTCAAGTACTTATCCCACAGAAATTCTTACTTATTCAGGGCATTGGCTGGACTGCTATAGGAAGACAAGGGCTCCTGGGGGAGGGTGATGCTTATGTAATGCTTAACTTATTTATAGGGAGAGGTGGACATGGAAATAAAAGACAAGATTGAGAACTTTGTCAGAGGACTGGAAACAAAAGAATGGAAACCCTAGAAGTGAAAAATACAATAACAATGAAATATTTGATGCTTTTAGTAGCAGTTTAGACATAGCTGAAGACAGAATGACTGTACTGAACAATAGAGTAAAAGAAACATTCAAATGAAGCACAGGTAAGACACAATGAGAAATTGTAATATATGAAAAATTGGAATATTAGAAAAAGGAGAGACAAGGGACAGAAGTAATATTTGAACAGAATATGGCTAAGAATTTCTCAAAAATGGTGAAAGACATCAATATACAGATTCAAGAAGCCATAAAAACTCCAAGCAGGATAAGATTCCTAAGCACAAGATAGTAAAACTTCTGAAAACTAAAGACAACAACAAGATCCTAAAAATAGCAGAGTGATGATAGGGAGAAGTACCCGAGAATACCTTCAGAAAAGCAGTTACATTAACAGTTGATTTATCAGTGAAACAATGGAAGATAGAAGACAGTGGAATGCTATTTTTAAAGTATTGAGAGAAAATACCTGCCAATCTAGAATTTTATGCCCTAAAAAAATATTCTTCAAGAATGGAAGTGTAAAAGACTTAAAAAAAAAAAAAAAAAAAAAAAGAATAAAGAGAATTTATCACCAGCAGATTCACACTAAAGGAAATATTAAATGGAATTCTTCAGGGAGGAGGAAAGTAATTCCAGATGGAATTTTGGGGTGCAGAAAGGAATGAAACACAATAAAAAGATTCAGTATCTAGGTAAATCTAAATGAATACCGACCTTTTAAAATAATAATAAAGCAGGGGCTCCTGGGTGGCACAGTTGGTTGAACATCTGACTCTTGATCTCGCCTCAGGTCATGATCTCACAGTTTGTGAGTTTGAGGCCTGCATATGGCTCTGTGCTAATGGCACAGAGCCTGCTTGGGATTCTTTCTCTCCTTCTCTCTGCCCCTTCCCTGCTTGTGCTCTCTCTCACTCAAATAAATAAACTTGAACAAATTAAAATAATAGTAAAGTTATGTACACAGGATTTAAAAACATTTATAGAATTAAAATATAATTACAATAGCATGTAAATTGAAATTCAATTGGTTTATAGTCTTTGTGTTGTTTTGAAAAAAACAAATACCAATTTGTGTTAGGCATTAATGAGTCAAGGATGCATGTTATAATCTCTAGGGTAATCACTAAAAGAATAGTAAAATGTAACTGCCAAGCTGATAGAGAGGGAAAATGGAATAATAATAAATATTCAAAGGAAAATAAGGCAAGAAAGGAGAGAAAAAGGGACATTGACTAGGTAGTACAAATAGAAAAACAAAGAAGACTTAACCCCAAATATATGATAATTATGTTGGTAATTATAGTAAGTTTAAATGAACTAAGTGCTGCATTTAAATTGTCAGAGTTTATTTAAAAAAAAATCTTTGAGCTACTGGTAAGAGACACATCTAAAATATAAGGATATAGGAAGGCTAAAAGTAAAAATGCAAAAAGATATACCATGTAAAAATTAATCAAAACCAAGCTGGTATAGTTTTATTAATATCTAAGTACAACTATATTAGTATCACAGCATCCCCAGGCAAAAATCATCATTTACAGATAAAGGGAACATTTCATTATGATTCAAAGTTACTATTTCCAGAAAGATATAACTATTCTAAATTTATTTGTATCTAATAACATAGCTTTAAGTATATAAATCAGATATTGATAAACTACAAAGAGAGACAAATTCATAATTATAAAATTTTAATAGATCTCTCTCAGTAGCTAATAGAAAAAAACAAACAAAACATCACTAAAGATAAAAAATTTGAATAAGACAATGAATAAGTCATACTTACTGGACCTATATAAAATGTTGCTGAAAGACTGCAGGACACATGCATTTTTCAAGAACACACAAATATTAAAAACAAAACCACCCCCAAAATTTGGCCAAATATCCATAAAACAATTCTTAACAAATTTTAAAGTGTAACTTAATATAAAATAAATTCTTTGACTGCAATGCAAAGAAAACACTAACAAGAAAATAACTAGGAAATCCCCCTGTATTTTGAAATTGAGAAATATATTTTAAAATAATCACTGTGTCAGATTAGAAATCACAGTGGAAATTCAAAAATATTTTGAGATTAATAATAATGAAAATATATATACAATCTTTTATGTGATATATCAAAACCTTTTTTGAAAGAGAAATACACAGCCTTCAGTTAATACATTAGAAAAAAAAGTTAAAGAAAGGAAATAATAAAAAGCAGACAGTTATGAGATAGGAAACATCAATAAAGCCAAACTTTATTTAAAAAGATTACTAAGTAATAACCTCTGGCTGTTCTTATAAAGAAAAAAAAAAGAAGATAGAAATAACCAATATCAATAATGAAAAAAAATGGATAACATTTTATTTTTTTATTTTTTAAGGTTTATTTGTCTATTCTTGAGAGAGAGAGAGAAGAGGGGTGCAGAGAGAAGGAAAGAGAGAATCCCAAGCAGGCTTTGCACTGACAGCACAGAGCACGACGTGGTGCTCTAACTCACGAACTGTGAGATCATGACCTGAGCCCCAAAGGCAAGACACTTAACTGACTCAGACATCCAGGTGCCCTGTTATGAATAATTTAACTCCAATGACTTTTTAAAATTTAGGTTCATAGGCCAATTCTTAGAAAAATACAACCTACTAAAATGGACACAAAAATAAACAGAAATTCCAGGTAGACACAAACTATTAAATAAATTATTAATTAAAAACCTTACCACAAAGAAGACTTCAGGTCCTGATGACTTCACCAATAAATTCTACCAAATGCTCAAGGGAGAAATAATACCATCTTCCACAAATTCTTCCAGAGAATACTGAAAGAGAGAACATTTCCTAATTTGTTTTTTGAGGCAGCACAATCTTGATATGAAAACCTGACAAGCACATTGTAAGAAAAGAGATTACAGGTCACTTATTCATGAACACAGGAATAAAATTCCTAAACAAAGTATTAGTAAACAAAATCCAATATTATTTAAAAAGTATAATACATCACAAACACATGTCATCATTTCAGGAATTCAAGGTTGGCTTGACATCTGGAAATCAATCATTATAATTCATTACATTAACAGAATAAAAGATATGGTCATCTCCATAGCTGTATAAAAAATTGTTTACTAAAATGTAACATTCATTCATTGTTTGAAAAAACCTCTTAACAAATGGGAATAGAAGGAAACTTCCTTAATCAGATAAAGCTTATCAAAAGGAAGGAGGAGACTGTGGCACTCAGCTCTGGCCTCAAGTATATTTTTCTTGATCTAACTCAGACCTGGTAAACCTTCTCCTTGCTCAATGTAACAAGTAAGTGAGCTACATACACAGGTCATCGAGATGTGTCGGTCTTCTACATGGGAAGCCAAGTAGTAATGAGAACTTTGTGAGAATCAGAGGAGAATGAATGAGATGATGTTCATAGCCAATATCCATTAACTATGAGAAGATGATGTATACATTTTTGCATAGATGAGAACACTTGTGTTCCTGAACAAGAAATATATTTCTGAACTCTATGCGGACCATTTATCTTCTATTAAGGGAAATTATTTTTTTAGACTGAGTGTAATGTGAATACTTGGGCTTTGGCTTTACACATGCTAATATAGTCATTCTCTGATTCCTGTTGGCTCTGTCATTCTTCTATTCCTTTGCTTCTCTCCAAAAATCCAGACATCCCAAAATACTTTGGGTTTTTCAGTGAGCCAGGCTGATTTATTCATATGTACATTTTGCATATTCTGTGACATTTTCCTGGAATAACCTCTCCATCCTCACACCACCTCCACTCCTCATCCATTTGGCAAACTCCTATTTATTCTTCAAAATCCAACTCAAGTATCTTTCCTTTGTAAAGTCTTCTCTTCTTTATATTGTCATTGTATCTTGCATGTCTTCTAGAATAATACTAATCACACTGTGTTAACATGTTTAGTTCTGTCTCCCTATTAGATTTTTAATTTCTTGAGAGAAGATTCTGTGTCTTTATATTTGTATTCCTACCCAACGAAAGTTTGTTAAGTGAGAAATGAATGAATGAATGAATGAATGAATGAACTCACCTCAGTAGGGCTCTGTCTTCTTAGGATCACCATTTGGGTATTCTGCTAAGCACCCATGAACTCATCCTCGCTAGTAATGAAAATTTCTCCGGTTGAGTACATTAAATTTACAATCAATAATTAACTCTAAATTGAATTTATAATTGGTTTTATAATACTACTACAGTCATGGGGTCTCAAAATGCTGACTTCTCAGATGCATGTCATAACCTTAATTTTTAATTTCATCCTGCTTCTCTTAAAGCTAAAGGGAGAAGGGGTAGAAGGAATTGAAAATTCTGAGGAATAACTTTAATTAGGTATGTAAATAGCCTGAAAAAAAAAAACATTTTAAAATAAGATTCAATCCAAAACCAAGATAGAGTGTTAATTCCTAATTAAGTTCAGTGGTTTTATACCAAAGCAAATAAGTGAGAGAAGAGTTGCCAAGGAAATGGAGAAAGTAGTTCTTCCCACTGCTTTCCAGCCCTTTGCACTCATGGCATATATAGGGAGTGAACTTATAGTGCACTGGGATGAATGGATGAATGGATGAATCTTCTTGCTGTTGAAGACCAGCAGGGCAGGGGTTCTGCCTAGCTGTGATGAGAGTTAGGGAAATCAGGATCTCAGCGGTCCATACACCCTTTGCTGCAGACTGTTGGGGAAACTCTGAGGTTTAAGAAAGGGGGGTAGAATGTAACTGCAAGAATTCATGGTCTTGGCCCTCAGCCTCACCTAACAAATTAGGAAGTGTTCGAAGTAAGTGAGAAAGGCGTGTATTATTTAAATTTCATAGTTAGGATTGTGTAGGCTGGTGGTTTTTAATTCTGCTTTAGACTGGTGTCACTTGGAAGCTTTTAAAACCTAAAAACACAGAAAAACTGAGACCCTACCCTAGTAAAGTCAAATCAGAGTCTCTGCCGGGAGGGGTATAGGATGGCATCAGTATTTTTAAAAAAACTTCCTACAGGTGACTCTCAAATATATCCAGAGTTAAGAACCACTGACATAAGCAGTGACTGATGATTAAAAATTATTAGTAAGGGACCTAAATTCTAACTGTGTATGTTTTCAAAAAGCGACTCAATTTAATACTTGTACTTAGTGGCTTTTTGTATAGAAAGGTTTTTGGTTTTGTTTTTATTGTTGTAGAAAGGCATATGTCAGTCAGTAGTTTGTGTTTATCTCAAATTATAGCCATATTCCTAGAAGGATATAACCCTTGGAGTTTTGATCTTGAACTTAATGTTTATGAAGTATTGGCAAACAGGATTGCTGAATTGATCAGGAATAGTAACACTGGAGTTTTTTAAAATAAGCCTTGAAGAGGAGATAGAATTTAGGTGTGCAGAAAAGGTAGAGTGAGGTGGGGGATGAGAATTTAAGTGGAGGAACAACATGAGCACCAGAAAGGAAAAGGTATAAGAAAATTTCAGAGAAAAGTACTGCAGACTCTGAGATAGGAGCCCAATGGCAATTGAAGGGACAGCCAAAGCCAGTTGTGTCTTGAAGGCACATGAGAGCAGTCCAAAGAGATCACCTTTTCAAACACCTGTAGCAGTTGAAAATGACCTTGCCAAGGCTCCCTAGGTCTCTAGTCCAATGATTATGTAGGAGCCTTAATTACAGATAGTGTTTAGTGAGCACTAACTATATGCCAGGCACCTTTCCTGAGCATTTCGTGTGTATTAACTAATTTAATCCTCACAGCAGCCCCGAAAGGTAGGTTCTATTATGATCTCTGGCTCACAGATGAGGAAAGTGCCGCCCACAGGCTGTTTTTTTAGGATATCTCTATATTTTCCCTGTATGGCTCATACTCAGAGTCCACACAATATATTAACTGGACAGGAAATTATATAGTTAAAACAGAAATGTACCAGGTATGAATAAGGTAACAGTTGGTACTTGGAAATAATGTCAGCTAGGGATCAAAGAGTTAAGTATTTTGAATTTTTTTTCTACAGGTAGAAAAAAATTTACTGAGGAATGAGGAATTTACTGATATTTTTAAAGTTTATTTATTTATTTTTAGAGAGAGAGAGAGAGAGAGAGAGAGTTGAGAGACAGAGAGAGAGGGCACGAGAGAGCAAGCACAGGCGGAGAGAGGGAGAGAGAGAGAGAATCCAAGCAGGCTCCGCATGATCATTGCAGAGCCCAATGTGGGGCTTGAATCCACAAAGTGTGAGATCATGACCTGAGCTGAAATCAAGAGTTGGACACTTAATTGACTGAGCCACCCAGGTCCCCCTCTACTGATATTTTTTGAGCAAGCAGTGTGATGATGAAAATTTTTGGTGAAGTTGGTGTGGAAAGAGGAGTAGGGTAGGGTGAGGATGGGGAGGGTAAGAGGTAAACATTATACCAGCTGACCAGTTAGGAAGCTAATGAAATAATCTAGGGATGACATGATAAAGGTCAGGGTGGTTGTAGTACTGACAGAAAGGACACAGATGCAAGTGCCATTTTGAAGGTCCTTGCGCCCAAAGAGTGAGCCTGAGTGACTGGGTAAGCCACAGGAGGTCAGGGGGGCAATCCTGGTAAGGGTAGGTGGTGAACTGAATCATTCCAGCCTAAAATGTGTTATTATATTTCATATTCTGACTTAGAGTTTTAAATTTTATTTTGTATACCTCCTTATTTTTGATACAGATGGCAATACTTATCTGTATGCTTTAATTTCACATTAGCCCATCCACCTAGTAAGAATAGGATATTTACTTATTTCTATATGTAATTAATATTATTATTTATTATTAATATACATGTGATTATTAATAGTATTATTACTTACTTTAGATTATCAGACCAGGATGAAGAGGGCAAGACCAAGCAGAAGTGTATCATAAATGACCCCTCCTTTTCCATGGTGACAGTTCAACGGGAAGATAGTGGAATAACCTGGGAGACCAATTCAAGCAGGTCTTCTACTCCTTGGGCCTCGGAAGAAAGTCAGACTTCTGGTGTATGTAGTCTGGAAGGGTCAACTATGAATTCTTCTCCAGGGAATGTTTCCTTTATTGTGGATGAAGTTAAAAAGGTTCGGAAAAGAACACCTAGGTCAAAGCGTGGCTCACCATCATTGCGTCGTAAAGGCAACAAAAAGAGAAATTCTTTTGAATCTCAGGATGTTCCAGCAAATACAAAAGATAATCTTTTAATTTCAGAAAGCCAGGTACTAAACAGTCAGAAAGAGAAGTCATCTAGTGGCGTTCATGATAAAATAAGAAAAAAGAAGACCACCTCAAACACACCTCCTATTACTGGGGCAATATACAAAGAACACAAGCCCTTAGTGTTAAGGCCAGTTTACATAGGAACAGTACAATATAAAATTAAGATGTTTAATTCTGTTAAAGAAGAATTAATTCCTCTACAATTTTATGGGACATTGCCAAAGGGTTATGTAATTAAAGAAATACATTATAGGAGGGGGAAAGATGCATCCATTAGTCTAGAGCCAGATTTGAGCAATCGTGATTCTAACTTAGTTTCTAAAACAGGCAAATTAGTAGCCCCAAGCATAGAAGATGAGAAAGTAAAAGGGCTTGCTTCACCCTGGAGAGGTGTACTCTCCAAAAGATCAGAGTCCTTGACCTCCTCATTCAGTCATGAAGATGAAAAGAAAATTTACGTTGATTCTCCCCTAAAGGTCACATCTGCCACCAAGCACACAGTTTCCTCTTATGCAAGTAATGACACAGCAGAACAAGAAACACAGCTCAGCCCTCCACAGTTAGTGCCACAACAACCAGGCGATGAAACAAAACTCCATGAAATGGAGTCTTCCCCTCTTACACCTGATACATCTACAACTGGGTTCCTGGGAAGAGCAAAGGAAGAATTTGAGCCTGATTCACGAGAAATTGTGACATCAGAGCATGACTCTTCAGTCTCACCACCTTCAGTGGATGAGGTAAAGAAGGAAGATGTGTATTCTGCTGACCATTCCATTTCATTGGAGGCAGAAAAGGTTTCTCGGGTAACAGGTTTACCAGGTCTGGCAGCATCCATCCAGGAGGATTTTGGCCCAGAGACAGAAAGGGTGGACCTGACTTCAACAGAAAGGGCAGAACCGGTCTCTGAAAAATGGAGCCCTCCTCATCTTGATGTCAAAGGAGTGGAGGAAGAAAATGTGCCTGAGCCATCCATTTCTCTTTCTAAACCTCCAGTATTAGAGGAATCAAAGAAAGAAATAGAAACTTCTCTACCAATAGCTACTACCCCTGAGTCTGAAGATTCTAATTTAGTGGAAGAAGAGATCATAGAACTTGAATACCCAGAAAGTCCATCTATTTCTGAGAAGCCCTTCCCATCATATTTGGCCCCTGAAGTGGAGCGGAAAGAAGAGGAGATCACTTTACCATCACTGAAAACATCAACACCTGAATATGTTGCTTCATCTGAGGAAGAAAGAGAGGAAAATGAGTCTGTTTCTACTGATTCTGCTTTTGTATCAGAATATTCAGTCCCACAGGATTTGAACCATGAACCAGAGAAGCAAGAAGTTGAGCCAGTTCCTCCATCCACTGTGAAAGGTATATCTGAACATGCAGTTTTTTCAGAAGAGGAGAATGAGGAATTTGAGCCTTTGGCCTCTGCGTCTGAACGCTCTCTCTCACCATCCACAACTGAGAAGACTTCTGAATGCCAGTCCCCACTGTTTTCAGCAGCTATCTCAGAACATGTGGTCCTGTCTGGAGAAGAGGCTTCAGAAAGTGGATATTACACACCAGATTCCACATCTGCTTCTGAATATTCAACTCCATCACAGGCAACAAAAGAGTCACTGAAGAAAACAATTGACCATAAGCCCCCATTAGAATCAACAGGTGTTTCTGAGCATGTGATTCTATCAGAAGAGAAGGAAGATACAGCACCATATTCCCCAGATGTGGCCTCTGAATATGAACACTCTCTCCCACCATCCACAACTGAGCAGACTTCTGAATGCCAGTCCCCACTGTTTTCAACTGCTACACTGGAACAGGCGGTCCTGTCTGAAGAGGACCTAGGAAGTGAGCGTTTCACACCGGATTCAACATTGACTTCCCAATATGCAGTTCCATCAAATGCAGTGCAGGAATCCCCAAAGAAAATAATTGATGATGTGTCCCCATTAAAATCAAGACCTGTTTCTGAGCACATGATTTTGTCAGAAGAAAAGGAAGACACTGGGCCATATTCCCCAGATGTGGCCTCTGTATCTGAACACTCTCTTCCACCATCCATAACCGAGCAAACTTCTGAATGCCAGTCCCCACTGTTTTCAACTGCTGCACTGGAACAGGCAGTCCTGTCTGAAGAGGACCTAGGAAATAAGCGTTTCACACCGGATTCAACATTGACTTCCCAATATACAGTTCCGTCAAATGCAACGTATGAATCCCCAAAGAAAATAATTGATGATGTGACCCCATTAAAATCACAGGGTGTTTCTGAGCACATGATTTTGTCAGAAGAAAAGAAGGAAGACACTGGATTGTATTCCCCATATGTGGCCTCTGTGTCTGAACACTCTCTCCTACCATCCACAACTGAGCAGACTTCTGAATGCCAGTCCCCACCACTTTCAGCCACTCCATCTGAACATGGTGTCCTATCAGAAGAGACAATAGAAATTGAGCGATACACACCCTCTTCCACCTCAACTTCTGAAGTTTCAGTACCACCATATGCAGCACCCGAATCACAGGAGGAAGAAATTATCCGGATATCCCCTTTAAATCTAAAAGGGGTTTCCTCACCCACGAATTTCTCAGAGGGAGAGCAAGAAGACATTGGACCTTTTTCTCCAGACTCAGCATTTGTGTCAGAATTCTCATTTTCACCCTATGCAACTCAGGAAATAGAGAAAAGAGAATTTGAATGCGATTCTCCAATATGTTTAACATCACCATCTGAACACACTATTTTGTCAGATGAAGACACTGAAGTTGAACTTTTCTCTCCAGACTCAGCATCACAAGTTTCAATTCCACCATATAGAATCCCAGAAATAAAGAAAAATGAATTTGAGCATGATTCACTGGTAACTACAATATCTGCCTCAGGATACTCTTGCTTTTCAGAAGCGGGTGAGGAAGACATTGCACCAACAGCTGCAACACCTGTACCTGAGCACCTCAGTTCATCACAGAAGCAACAAGCCAAACCTTCCCCTTCACTGTCTGCACCTGAAGACTCAAGTTTGCCACCTTCAGCAAATAAAAGAGAGATCACAGAAGTTCAGCCAGATGCTCAAACAATCTCAAGACCTGTATCTGAATATCTCATTTTGGCACAGGAGCAGATAACTCGAGCATTTTTAGAACCTGACTCTGAGGACTTGATTCCATCATATTTAACCAGTGAAATGGATAAGGGAGAAATTCAGACTATTTCATCAGTAGCTGCAAGACCAGTTTCTTTACCTGAACAATCATTTACAGTAAAAGAAGACATCAAACCTGTTGTGTGTTCATCTCAATATTCAGCTTCACCTGATTCAGTTCATGCACTTAAGGAGGAACAAGAACTCAAAGCTTCACTCACTTCAAAAGCTGCAAATGAACAGATGGCTTTGTTAAAAGTTAAAAGTAAGGAAGAAATTGTGCCTGATTCTCAAGAAGCTACAGCACATGTATCACGGGATCAAGAAATGGAGCCTCAGCCTCCAAATGTTCTAGGGTCTGGGATGAAATATTCAGTTCTTCCTGACTTGGTAGATGAGCCAAAGAAGGATGTGAAACCTAATTTAGCTCCAACTGTGACATCTGAACTAGAACAGAGAATGTTGTCAGAGAACGAACCTGAAGTAATAAAACCATATTCACCTCTAAAGGACACATCTTTATCTGGACCTGAGATTTTATCAGCACTGAAAACACAAGTGAAACATGACTCTAAAATAACTGATACATCTAGAGTGCTGCATTCAGCTCCACCAGGAGTGCAAAAGGGAACTGAACATGAACCACCTGCACCAGAATTTCCGGAAGAAATAAAGAAAGAAATTGAACCTAGTTGTTCATTAACCACAACATCTGTAACTAAGCATGACTCAGGCTTAACTAAGTTAGCAAAAGAAGAAACCCCAACAGATTTCTCTTTTACCACCCCTCTAGAACATCCAGTCTTAACAAAAGTAGAAAAGAGTGAATTAGGAAGTGATTTGCCACCACTGGTGACGTCGACAGATGAACATCCACTTCTTAAAGAAGAAAAGGTAGCACTGAAAATTAGGCCTTCTCCTACTGAAACGGCTACATCTGAACGTCCAGCTTGGTCAGAAGCAGAGAAAGAAATTAAACTTGATTCACCTGCAGGAATATCCTCTGTACCAGTGCATTCTTTGTCCAAGGTAGAAACTGAAGAAGTTAAACCTGGGTTGCCAATAACAAAAGCATTGTCTTGTCAACATTCAGATGTAACTAAAGAAGAGAGGGTGGAAAATGAACAAGGTGTTTCATTTTCTACAGTCCTGGACTCTGAACAACTGGTTTTACCAGAGAAAAAGAATTCTCTGTCTGCCTCAGAGGTGTCAGGGCCTGAACATGTGCTTTTGCTCAACGAAGGTAGTGAGGTAAAGGAAAAAGAAACCAAACTTTTTTCCTCACAAAACATGTCACCTGCACTCAAACAGACAGCCCCAGAATGCAAAAATGAGGAAATGAAAAGTTCTCCTGCACTGGAAAATTTAGCATCAGAAGATTTAACTCCAACCCTTGGAGATGATAAGAACAAAGAGGCAGAAGAGCCATCTTCTACAGCGCGGGGAAATTTCCCATCAGAAAGACCAGATCTTGTTCTGGCAGAGCTCTCTTTGGAACCTGAAAAGAAAGACAAGCCATACCAAGTATCAGAATTACTGAGCACTGAGTCAGAAGTCATTCATAGTTTAGGTGGGCAAGATGGATCCATAGATACAAAACACATAAAATCTCCCATAACCGAAACAGGGGATTCTGTCTTAGAAAAGAGCCTCACTGAACTTAGGAGCAGAGGAGAAGGAAAAGAAGAAAACAGGGAACGTCATGTGTCACCTACAGTCGACCCTGAAATTCCAGACGTTTCATCATACCTTAGGGAGGAACCACAGATTCAAGAACTTAAATCTTTCTCTCCCAAGGTAGTCAGCTTAGGGTCAAAGGAAGCATTGGACCCTCTAGTTGAAGGAGACAGCCCAAAAGAGCTTCAGCCACTTTCTTTTTCTTTAAAACAATCATCAGAGAAATTGAACCATTCAGCCGACATTAAAGAGGGAGAAAAACAGGAAATAAACCCATTACTGTCAACAGGAAATTTGAAGACACAAGTGATAGGACATGTTGAAACGAAATTAAATGAACAAACAGACCAACCAAATTCATTCCGTGTGCCCCAGAGTATAACAGATCCATCTAAGATTGTTTCTTCTGACCTCCTTGTAGAAAAAGAGAAGCCAGGAAAAGCACTTCATTCAGAACAAGCTGTTAAATTACCTGATATAAGCACATCTTTTGCAGATAAACAAGATCTGGGAGTTAAACAGTTTTTATTTCTGAAAGAGAATTTGCCTTTGGAAGAATCAAAATCACTTACAACAAATGAGCCTGAAGATGTTAAAGAAACACAAGTGAAAGAGGCCCTTATTTTTCCAAAGGATAAAAGCTGGATAGTAGAAAAGCCAGAAAGGGATCTGGCAAGTCAACATGAAGAAAGAATATCAGGATCTGTGCAGCTGGGTTCCTCTGGCAGTAATGATTTGATGACAGGACAGCTTAAGGCTGTTGTGCCAGATAAAGACCACACATGTGAAACCAAAAAGCAGGTTCTGCCACATTCTACTGAAGTATCTCCTGTATCATTACAAGAGCCAGTATCTACTCTCAGTACCTTCAGTGGTGACATAGAGACCTTATCAACTAAAACTTACTCTTCGGAAGAAACAAAGCTGGCCCCCAAACCAAAATCTTTAGTTCCAACTGGAAGTGTAGAGAGAAACGAAGCAGAGAGGAAGCAGATCTTTTCTTTCATGGGGAGTGAAAGTTTGACAGTGGAAAAAGCAAACGCAGAATTGTCCAGGCCTTGCAAAGAAGGCAGCCAGGAAGAAATCAACCTACCTTCTGAAAGAATTCTCCAGAAAGGAGTGTCTGGCCCATCAGTGGAACTGATCAAATCAGAAACTATTCCCTCTCCCTCCAAAGCAGCCCCTTTCCTGGCAGAAGATGCAGAATCTGCATTGGACAGTGAAAAAGAAGCACACAGGAGTATATCTTCTTTACCTGGAGAGAAGTCATTAGAAAAAGAAAAAACGATTCAGTCAAAGGTTTTAGATGTTAATGAGAGAGGGAAACCAGCACCTGAAGTGAAAACACCCACTCCAATAAAACTCCTCTCTTCGATCCAAGAAAATGAAGAACCCCAATCTGCAGAGCCATCTGAGGCAACACAAAAATTGCCTAAGCAGCCAAAGGCAGTTGAGCGAGGCCTTTCTGAGGAGAAGGGAAAGAAAGGAATCTTATCATGGATGTCCAGTTTGTTTTTTGGATCAAGGACTCCAGATGACAGAGTTGCTGAAAAAGATTTAGAAACTCAGCCAAGTCCATCTGTAGAAAAAGCAGTGCCTGCGACACTGAAGTCTGAAGGAGCAGCTCCAGCTGACTTTAATGCAACCAAGATGCCAACTGATCATCTGTTACCAGAGACAAAACTTAAACCTGCTGAAAAATCCAGAGGTACTTTAGTTAAATCTGGTGAAAGCCAAGACTTTAAAGAAAAAACTACATTTTTATCAAATGTAGAAGTTTTACAACAGCCCCAATCCAACCTTGAGGTGTCTAATGAAGACTATGGGAAAAAAGAAATCCTAGCGTATTCAGAAGAAATGGATTTAAACTCGGTAGTTACTTCTGCTGATGGTGAGGAACGTCTTAAAATTCAATCTTATTCTCCCATGGGTGAGAAATCCATGGTGGAAGAAGCACAAAATGCTGTTCCTCTTAACATCGCTGATAGTAAAAGAGCCCAGAAGCCAGAAATTTCTGCTCCATCTAAATGGAATATTTCTATTCTTAAGGAAGAGCCAAAAAGTGATCAAAAAGAAAAAATATGCTTTTCATTTGATGCAGTGGATAAGATGCCACAACAGCCAAAATCAGCTTCATCTAGCTTCACAAGTAAAAATATCATGAAGGAATCAGAGAAGCCAGAGACAATAATTTTGCCAGTAGAAGAATCTGAACGCAGTTTAATTGATCTGGGTGAAGACAGACGGAAGAAAGAAATGCAAAAACCTACTTCCTTGAAAATTTATGAAGAGGAAACAAAACTCAGGTCTGTTAGCCCAACTGAGGAGAAAGGTAACTTGGAAACCAGATCACATTCCTTGGCAGAAAAGAAGGTGCTGGCAGAAAAGCAAGAAACTATGGCCCCGTTAGAATTTAGAGATAATGAAATAGGGAAGGCACAAATTGCACGTGGGTCTAGCCCTATTAAATTGGAAGAATCAAAAGCCACAGCTGTGCTTCAGCAAGTCTCTCAAAATGAAGACCACAAAGAAAGATACACAATTATGGAGGAGGAGAAAGATGAAAAACAAAAGCAGTCACAAGCATTTTTAGAAGGAAGAAAGTGGCAGGAAATTCAACCTTATTCCTTGAATGTAGCCAGGTCTATGCCTGAAGAATCAGATATCTCTTTAAGTCATTCTTCAGGTGAAACTCAACCACTTTCATTAGTTAAAACTCTATCAGTTACTGAAAAATCAGAAACTGTGCTCTTGGAGGCTCACCCAGAAATCAGAGAAACAAGGGCAGTAGGAACTCAACCACATCCAAAAGAAGAAAGTAAAGTTTTGGTGGAAAAAACCAAGACTTTCCTTCCAGTGGATCTTTCTTATCATGAAGAAATAGATAAGCAGTCTGTACCTAAGGAAGGAAATCTGATATTGGAAAAGACAAGCAGGGAGGTGGCAAGTCACAGTGAAGAAAAGGAACAGGTTACAGTGTCAGAGCCATCAAAAGGTGTTTCAATAGATATCACAAAAGAAAGTATGAAACAAGGATCTCCATCTAAAGAATCTGAAAGGATTTTAGATCATCCTTTGGATGAAACAATGAGCTTAGAAACCCCACCATCTTTGTTGTCATCTGTGAAATCACAAACACTTGTTTCTAGAACTTATCCAGAAATTGATACAGTGAAGAAACAAGAAATGCCATGGTCAGAATTGACTCCAGATAGGCATACAGTCCATACTATTCAAACATCTAAAGATCTAACATCTGAAATGACTAAACAATCTGTTGTTGCTTCAAATCACCACTTGGAGGCTGTGGAAGATGCCCATGTAAATGAACCAAGCTCTTCAGTGAGCAGCAACTATGCTCGATTTATAAAGGATGCATCATCAATTGATGCTGGTAAAATGGTTCCTTCTAGAGAAATTTCCAAGGAACCTGAAGACACGTATGTAAAAGATGAAGAATTTACAATGACTAGCAAACCAGCTGGACTTTCAGAAGATCAAAAGAGTGCCTTCAGTATTATTTCTGAAGGCTGCGAGATATTGAATATTCATGCTTCTGCATTTATTTCTTCTGTTGATCAGGAAGAAAGTGAACAAATGCAAGATAAATTAGAATATTTGAAAGAGAAGGCTTCATTTAAAACAATATCTCTTCATGACAATAGTGAGGCAGTCTCTTGCCATAAAACATTAAAGAGTAAGTTAGAAGATTCTGATCAAGTTATATCACTGCAAGAAAATAAACAAAAGGCATCTTTTAACACAGAAGGGGAGATGTCCACCTATTCAGAAACTGACGATTTCACCTTTAATCAGCCTGCAGCTCCCAGTGAAGAAGATTATTTTGAAAAATATACATTGATTGATTATAACATCTCCCCAGACCCAGAAAAACAGAAAGCTCCATGGAAATTAAATGTTGAAGTGGAACTCTCAAAGCAGGTTACAGAAGATACTGGCTCTTTCCCAGAAAGTTCAGAGGAAAGTGCCCTGGAACATGAATATGACTTGCTGAAGTTAGATGAAAGCTTCTATGGGATGGAAAAGGACGACAGCAAATTATCTCACCCAGAGACCCGGAAGCATTTGGATATCCAGCAATCAGCTGACAGAGATGTTCCAAAGAGCATAAATAGAGATGTGGACTTAAAGTCACCTGGGATGCCATTATTTGGTGCAGAAGAAGAAGTTTTGTCACGAACCCAGATATTTCCTACCACCACTAAAGCCATTAATCCTGAACTTCTGGAGGAGCCACCTGCACTCGCATTTTTATACAAGGATCTGTATGAAGAAGCAGTTGGGGAGAAAAAGAAGGAAGGGGAGACAGCTTCTGAAGGTGACAGTGTGAATTCTGAGGCATCATTTCCAAGCAGGAACTCTGACACTGATGATGGAACAGGAATATATTTTGAGAAGTATATACTCAAAGATGACATTCTCCATGACACATCTGTAACTCAAAAGGACCAAGGCCAAGGTCTGGAAGAAAAAGCAGTTGGTAAGGATGATTCATACCAACCAGTAGCTGCAGAAGGGGAAATTTGGGGGAGGTTTGGAACTATTTTGGGGGAGAAGAGTCTGGAAGAGGAACAGAAAGCTATGTATAGGGAAGGAGAATCAGTAGGCTATGTGGGGCCTCTTGACAATGAAGCTATGCATGGAAAAGTTCCCATAACTGAAGAAGTCACAGTGGTTACCCAGAAGGTAAGCTATGCGATTCCATTTGAAGACACCCATCATGTCCTGGAGAGAGTAGATGAAACAAACAGTCAGAGTAATGAAGCAGAAAATGCAAGTCCAGAAGTCAGTCTGAATGTCCCAGTACAGGTGTCCTTCCCAGAGGAAGAATTTGCGTCTGGCCTAGCTTGTGTTCAAGAAACACTGCAAGAATCTAAAGTAATAGTCCCGCCTGAGCCAAGTGAAGACAGGCTCCGCGGTAGCCCTGTTCAGGATGAGTATGAATTTGCTGAATCCCTGAATTATGAAATGGTTGTTCAAGACACTTTATCAGAGGAACTATATTCAGAATCCACACCTGAAGATGTGTTATCTCAAGGAAAGGAATCCTTCGAACACATCAGTGAAAATGAATTTGTGAGTGAGGTAGAACAAAGTATGTCTGCTGAACAGAAGGAGTTGGGTAGGGAGAGGACAGAACAAGAACAATTATCA
The DNA here is from genome assembly GCF_046562875.1 of Panthera onca. Classification (NCBI taxonomy): domain Eukaryota; kingdom Metazoa; phylum Chordata; class Mammalia; order Carnivora; family Felidae; genus Panthera; species Panthera onca. The sequence continues at coordinate 95,772,566 of NC_138339.1, read as the reverse complement.
TCAGAGTTAGCAACTGAGAAGGAACAAAAGGAACTGAAAAAGTCCCAGATCGACACGTACTGTTACACTTGCAGAAGCCCGATTTCTGCTGTTGACAAGATGTTTGGTGCCCACAAAGACCACGAGGTTGCAACACTTGATACAGCTATAAGTGCTGTAAAGGTAAAGAGATGTTAAAGCTTATAAGTACATGACAATACATATACACTTAACTTGTTTCAATTAACATTTTCTCAATTTAAAAAATGACCAATATTTAATATATTCATATTTAGGCATAATAGTCTGAAAGAAAGCTAAGAATTCTTTCCCTAAGCATTTAGTTAAGATCAGTTTGACAAACATTTATTGGGTATACACTATGTGCCAGGCATTTTTCTAGGTTCTTGCAACACCAGTGTAAATAACGCAGGGTCACTGCCTTTGAGGGGTCCTCTCTTATGGCAGTAGCCCTTAACATTATCTGAAAGGGCCAAAGGATTTTAAATTGAAAAATGTACTTTTGAGCATAAAACACAATTTATTTTCTATTATCTACACTATTATTCTTTAAAAATACACATTTATATTACATTGAACAATATTATTGCAAGTTTTATAAAAAACTCAAGATGGTCGTTTTAAATTTTGGTTTTCTCTGTATTTCCTCCTTATGGTAAAATTGATATTATAATGGAAAACCTTTGCATTCTTTCTGGCTATGTCTATAGATTCCCAATGTTAAAAAGCTAGTCACAACACGTACCCTCAATGCATGTAATTATAAATACTCTCCCCAGAGATACTATTGGAAGTCAAGTATTTAGTCTTACAGATTGTGACATACTTTCAGTAGCCTTCTAACTGGAATCCCTACCCTTGTCTCTCCAAACCATCCTCCAGTACATTAGCCAGAATGATCTTAAAATGCAGACCATCACAAGAATTGAGCACTGACTACGTGCCAGGCACTGTGTTAAATTCTGTGCATACAAGATATCATCTACTCCTCACAACAACCCTGTCATTATCACCAATTTTCAGACAATGAAATGAGTGCAAATTGTTTTAAGTGATTTGCTCAAGGTCATGGAAGACAGACTAGGATTGGTACCCAGGTCTGTCTGATGCCAGAGCTATGCTCTTGGCTGTATATCCATATTGCTTGGCCCAGTGCCTTGCTAATGGCAGCAATTTTCAATATGATTATTCAATCAGGTCACTGTTAAATAATTGTTAGGCTCATTTTGATTTAAAAAATGATGTTAGAATCTTGACATTTTTTTTCTCCAGAAAATTAAAATTTCTCAATTGTCTAACATAGGTTATGTTTCTCTACAGTGAAATTTTGTTGAAATTTTACCTGGTAAAATTTGGGGGTAGAAGATGGGGCAATTAAAAAAAAAAAGAAATCTCAGGCCTCTGGATGCATTAGCACTGGTGAAATGTGCCCCATTCTGTGATGACACTTGGTTTCGCTAACTGACAACTACTGGGCACTGTCAGCAGAAAGACTAGTTTTTTTTTAGCTTTCTTAATTATGTTTTATTTATCTCTATGAGTTTTAGAAATTAAAAAATAATTCTGTCTAAATATTGTCAATTTAAAACAAAATTCAAAAGCAAGGGGATACGTCTCCTGCTTTAAAACCATTTTTTTTTTTTTTTTTTTTCTGTTTTTACTTTTATTTGCATGTATTTCATGCAGAATTTACTCCCGGGCCATAAGTTTTTGTTTCTTCATTTTCTTCTGGGATATCTTTTTCTTCTGTGCAACCTCCTCTTCTGGTTTAGGAACAATCTGCTCTTTTTCAGTAAGGATCATCTCAATGTGGCAGGGAGAGCTCATGTATGGGTTAATCCGACCATGAGCCCTGTAAGTTCTACGCCGCATTTTGGGGGCTTTGTTCACCTGGATGTGCTCAATGACCAGAGAATCTACACCTAAACCCTTAAGTTCAGCATTACTCTCTGCATTTTTAAGCATGTGCAGTAAAAATTCGGCACTCTTTTTGGGCCACCGACCCTGTGTCCAGCCCCATTGTTTGGCCTGGGCACACCTACCAACTCCACCATTGTAGCGTCGGAATGGCACACATTGCTTCTGCAAAGTGACATCTTTCAGATACTTGGTGGCTTTTCGGATATGCATACCCTTGATGGCCTGGGCAGTTTCCCGTGTGTTCTTAAAGTGAACACGAAGATTTGAACCTCTTGATTTGCATGATTTTGTCGGGTTTTCTGGGTCAAGTGAATAGCGAACCATTTTCAGAGATCACCTCAGGCCGCTTACGGGAAGAGCTGCTTTAAAACCATTTTAAAGTTTTTTCCCCCCTGATGTTCTCTAAACAGTATGACCAAAAAAAATGGAAAGCTAGTTCACTAAAGCCAGAGAGACCTGCTTTGTTTCATTAAATCAACTGTGAAGATTAAGAGTTGGTTGACAACTTTTAAAAATTAGAAATCAATTTAAAGTTATACCTTGAGAATTCTCTAGCATCTTGTGTGAACAGACCATTTGTGATGAGTCAGAAACTGGTGACTGCCTTTATAGATCATCGAGGTCCTTGCTTCTCCTTTCCTGCCATCTCCACTGTGGTGGCTTATCTTTTGCCACTTATTTTCTTCATTCACTCTCTCCTTCTTTCTCAGTATTTATTGACCTCCCATTACATGTTGGAAAGTGTCTAATCATTGGGAATGACAACAAAAATAAAAGAAGATGGACTAACGGCTCCCTGGAATCAGTCAGGATTGTGGGAGCACAGTGTTCTGAAAAAGGACCCTTTTGGGAGTGAGCCAAATGATAGAGTAGGACTGAGAGGGTGAGGGAAGATGAAGACCGAGTGAACCTTCAATAAGATAGAGGTTTTTCCAGCAATCAAGGCACGGAGGACATTCTAGAGACAGGAAATACCACATGAAAAGGCACACGGGTGAGAAAAAGTTCAAGGAAAGATGGGGCTTGTGTGATTGGAGCCTGGGGCCTTGTGGAAAAGAGGCAAGAGCTATAGCGGTAAGTAGAAGGCAGATCCAGAAGGGGCTTCCATCCTTGCAATTTCTCCATCATTCTGTGGATAGTGAACCAGGCAGCTCTGTTATTTATGTTGCTATTCATTAAGTTTAGCAGGATAGATTATAGCAGGGTTTATAACTATGGCTAAGGCAGCTACCATCTTCCGCCATGACCCATACATTTTCTAGTTGGCTTTCACTTCTTGAGTATTTTAACCCTGTAAGGGTTATGACAACCTTTGGGTCTCTTTAGTAAACAGTTTCCATTATTTGGTATGCTAGGCTCCTGGCCCGGTGACACTCTGAGCACCTTCTCAGAGTGATCCAGGCACACTGAGGCCATTGGCACAAATGTGAGGAGACTACTTGGATAAGTTGAACAAGTTCAACAAAAAGTCTGCAATCTTTGAAGAAGACAATGTATAAAAATTGAAGCTTTAGGGACACCCAGGTGGCTCAGTCAGTTAAGTATCCAACCATTGATTTCGGCTCAGGTCATGATCCTAGCGTTGTAGGATAAGCCCCAAGTCAGGCTCGGTACTGAGTGTGAAGCCTGCTTAAGATTCTCTCTCTCTCTCTCTCTCTCTCTCTCTCTCTCTCTCTCTCTGGCCCATCCCCCCAACCCCGGACTCAAATTTAAAAAAAATTGAGGCTTTACTAAGGAGAAAATTAAAATCCATGGTTTACTAAAACAAGTATGCTTTGAATTTATGTACTCAACAAGAACTCCTTCCTCTTGCATGAGAAAATAAACTTTCTATTGCTCTCACTCACAGACCTCCTAATTGTTTATCATACAGAATTATCTACAGTCAATTTAGATGAAGCAGCAAAGAAAATTTAAAGATTGATTTGTTAGTGAATGTCATATAGTAAATCTCTACCAAATGTACTAAATTTATGAGGAAATTAGAGCTCACTGGTTGAAGTTATTTTCTCAAATGTCATATACCAACCATATCTAAATTTTTTTCTTCAGGTCCAATTAGCAGAATTTCTAGATAATTTACAAGAAAAGTCCCTGAGGATTGAAGCCTTTGTTAGTGAGATAGAATCTTTTTTTAATACCATTGAGGTAAGTTACCATAACCCTTTTACTTTGACCTGGTTTGTTCATGTCATTATAAGGAAAGAATTCTGAGCCAGAACAATCTGAATTAGGGATTGTGTATGCATATGTGGTTTGCCATTGTTGGTTTTGTTCCATTAAAAGTGAAGGTCCTCAAAGTCTTCCATCTGTGTGTAATCAGTGAAACTACTTCCTTTCCAAGGATAAACGACTTGTGCTTAAAAACATGTACACATTGGGGCGCCTGGGTGGCTCAGTCGGTTAAGCGGCCGACTTCGGCTCAGGTCACGATCTCGCGGTCCGTGAGTTCGAGCCCCGCGTCGGGCTCTGTGCTGACAGCTCAGAGCCTGGAGCCTGTTTCAGATTCTGTGTCTCCCTCTCTCTCTGCCCCTCCCCCGTTCATGCTCTGTCTCTCTCTGTCTCAAAAATAAATAAACGTTAAAAAAAAAACTTAAAAAAAAAAAAAACAAAAAAACATGTACACATTTATTAGGTGCTTACAATGACAGGGCAAATGCTTTGCATGCTTTATCCAATGTAATCCTTACAATAACCATATGAAACAGGTGTTATTAATTTGTTTCCATTTTCTATGTAAGGAACTGAAACTTAGAGTTAAGTATATTACCCAAGGTCATAGTACGTTCATAGTAGGTTGAGAGTCAAAATTTAAATTCAGATCTGAGTTCTTAACTTGCTCCACTATCCTGTCTTTCATTGACTAGCTCTGCAGAAATGCTTGATGTCCAATGCCCAGAACAAATGGGTGTCTCTCATAGTACCACTATCTGGATGAATTTATGCCCTCCTAGCTGTTGGCCCCTGCTCCCTCCTCAGTGGAGGCAGGGGTGGGGGGCTATCTCCATCCATATGCAGAAATGGCCCAGATATCCTCACTTGTCAATCAGACGTGGCAGAGGGCTGCTGCAGAAGGCTGGTGCCCACGTTCCCTATCATGAGGGCAACTCTCACCCTAGTTTGCTTGAGAAGGGTCTCCTTAACTCCTGTTTTAGATCAGTTAACACCTGCTAATTATTTCGAATGCCCCCACCAAGTATCCATTTTAGACGATAAATTATATGATCACCTTATCACTAGCCCCGTAGTGAGAACCACTATATCCAGTGGGTATCTGGATTTGCCAGATGGGCAATAAACTTTCTCTTACTGTGGTGGAAGCTGTCCCCCTCCCTGGAGAGCACTTGTGAATGTAGTGCCCTGTCCAGTGTCTTGCTTCTCCCTTCCTCACACAAGGATTTTCATGGAATGGTGAAAATGGCACTAAACGAAGGTCAGGGATCTTCATTCATTCACTGTGCCGCCATCTTCAAGTTTTATCCTGTGGAAATGCAAGTAGGCAAGCCTTCCACACAAATATCTGTTTGTTTGTTTGTTTGTTTGTTTGTTTGTTTCGTTAACTAAATCCTTCTGGATAATAATCTTACAGTGAATTTTATTGCAAAGCTAACCGTGGCCAAGAGGCTTGATGTGTTGAAAACATAGACTGTGCCCATAATCTAAAATTCTCTTATGAAGACACCAGAGCTCAGTTCTTTAAAAGACTGGTGTTTCTCCTAAAAGAAAAGAAGCAAGACGTGCACTTTGTGATTCATTAAAAAGTGGGTTTTTTTGTTTGTTTGTTTTATTTGTTTTTTAGGAAAACTGTAGTAAAAATGAGAAAAAGCTAGAAGAACAGAATGAGGAGATGATGAAGAAAGTTTTAGCACAGTATGATGAGAAAGCCCAGAGCTTTGAGGAAGTGAAGAAAAAGAAGATGGAGTTCTTACATGACCAGATGGTCCACTTTCTGCAGAGCATGGACACGGCCAAGGACACCCTGGAGAGCATCGTGAGAGAAGCAGAGGAGCTCGACGAGACTGTTTTCCTGACTGTAAGCACCAATTAAAACAGGCCTAGACACCCTCCACCTGCTCTATGCATCCAAGTCTAGTTTTTAGAATTCATCTTTCAATATTCCCCAAGATCACTTGTACCATTTATATTTCTCTGTGGGGTTTATGTAATTCTGACATTTAAAGATTATTAGGTATGCCTGATGCTTATGGAAAAGGCCCAGAAAATCCTGAAAGTCTTAACATCCAAATCCAGCTGAAGGATACATGAAAGTCAGGTCACAGCATCAACCATTCACTCTGTCACATGGATTGGTCACCTTCTAAGAGTGAAGGAAAACAGCCTGAAAGCCTTACTCATGCTATGCCTTCCCTTTGGGTGCCAGCCTGATCTCCCAGTGCCTGGCATCCTCATGCTGGCCCCTGGGCCTGTCCTCTCCACTCCTACTCCCTAATCTGAAGTGACATCTCCTAGGGACCATTCCCTCTGAGCCTCACCCAGTGGCTGAGAGTAACATGTCAGTACACTTGCAGCATGCAAAAGGATGACATAATGTGATACCTCTTTCAGGTAACACATCAGTGTTTTTACAAGGGTCCTCCTGGGGACCAGATTCCTTAATTCAAGTATCTTATGGACCGAGATTCCCCTGGGTGATTCTCAAGTTGCACCACAGAGGCAGCTCTTTGCTCTCCTAATTCCCTAGAACATTCAGTAAGTTCCTGGTTCTCCATGGAACCAGGATTGACCAGGAGTAGTGTTTTCCTGGAGGATGGTCTCACACCTAATTGTCATATTGGAGGAAAGCACCATCTTATGAAGAGTTGGGACCTCCCTTTCAAAGTTCCCCAGTCCTCCCAGCTCTCAATTGAAGTCTGGAGATAGAACAAGGAAAAATGGGATAATGTTAAGCTTTTGATATGGAGATACTTCCAGGTAGGACTAATTTGAGTAGGTTAGACATGGCATCCTCAAAGGAGAATGAAAATCCTTTAGTTGCTTTATGTTTAAGGCAAAGCTTTAATCTTTTAAAATTAGGCACCTCTTGTGAAATGTAACATTAATAAAGTTCTTTGTGTTCCCTAAGAACCTTACCTTTGTTTGATAAAAATATTTTCTCTCTAGAACAAATTGGAAAAAAGAAAGCATTTTTTTCTGCTTATGAAAGTAATACATATCCATTTTTAAAAATTTGGAAAATACAGAAAAGCACAGAGAAGGTATCACCCAAAGATAACTACTGATTGCGTTTTAGGTATATATCCCACATTGAACAAATAGAAGTCCTTTTTCTTGCTTTGGAGAATTCTATTCTGGAAGCTAAGCCATTTGTTAATGAGTAGAGAGGAGCAGCATAAGAATTCGTTGCTGGCCTTGCTTATCATAGAGAGTAGAGCAGAACTGGAAATTAAGCCCCCTCCATCCCTGCCCAGATCCCCCTACCCCTTCTGACCCTCATTTCCTTGCTGCTGGGGGTTATAGCCCCCAAAAGAAAGAGACGGAGGGAAGATAAAAAGCTAAAAAATAATGCCTTTAGAACATGCATAATCTTAAGGCTCTAGGTTGGTTTTACACTTTGTTGTTAATTAGTTTCTCTCTCTCTCTTTTTCTCTCTCCCTCTTTCTTATTACCTCGTAAGTCATTTGAGGAAATCAATGAAAGGTATATAAAACATGGCACAATGTAGTGGCGACTGAGAATAGCATGACTGTATGCTTTATTTTTAATATTTTGATGCTTTCTAGAAAATGAGCTGCCAATTAAAAAATACATACATTGACTGAGCTACTGAATTTTCACTTTTAGACACTGTGCTTTTAAAAGCTAAATGACAGCTTTGAAAGAATATTGCATGTGCTTTAGTTAAATAACAATTATAACGTAGATTTTTAACTGCTTCCTTGAGATGTATTCTGTATTTTCAGCCTAATCTGGACCATCTTTCTTGTCATTGCATATAGAACATTTTGTAGATACTTAGACTTACTGGTTAAATATGAGCATTTGAAAGAATCATTCATTTTTGCTTTGAGTAATTTTGACTTCTGCAATCTTAATGGAATGTTCTCTCAGTTTCTCTTCAAACGATAGGCATGCATGTATCTTCTCTTTCTTCTCAGCTAATCTAAGTGAATCTTCCTCTTTTGATTGTGTTTTGTCTTTGTTGTTGCCGTTAACACTCAATCTAAGGGATTTTTGTCATTATTTTAAAAGGCAAAACACTCAACGAGAAACTAGGAAATGTCTATAAAAACACGTACCATCAGATCTGTGTTTATCTTTTGGAGCATCTGATGTTGAACTGCTCATACTGATCTGACACATTTTCCCTTTTGCCACAAAGCAAGACCTGAGAACTTTCCTACTAGTTGAGCCTAATGTTCTTATTATTTCTATCCCTTTGATGTACATTTTTTAAAATTGCAAATTTGGTTCAGTTTACTTCAATGGCAAATTGCAAAAGAGCATAAAGCAAAATAAAAAAAAATTGCATTTGTGTTATATTAAAACATAGAAACCTGATTTTTTTTTTTTAGATAATGAAAACCGCACAGATGATTCCTGCTTACCTTTAAAAACAATCTATGCAACAGAATATTGCTAATACGTTTTAAGAAAATAACTTGTATGTTAGTACTGGCGTTATTCAATAAGGGTTTTTATTACAATGGCTCTGCCATAAATCAAATTACCCAGGGAGCTTTAAAAAGTGCTGACGCTTGAATTGTGCCTCTTGTGATTCTGATTTAATTGGGTTGGGATATGGCCTGGGCATTTTTAAAGCTTCTGAGGTGATTCTAATGGGCAGACAGGGTTGAGAACCTCTGGCGTATAACAATCCATCCTCCAGTGCAGTGGTTCCATAAACATGTTATGCCTGAATTACCTGTGAGGTTTGTTAAAGGAAAGCACCTGGAGTCCCACCCCAGGTCCACTGCAGGAGAAGCCAGGGTGGGATGATGGGTCTGCATGGTTACCAGTCCTCACACAGGAGTCTCAGGCACACCAGGTAGGTCTGGAAACTCATACCCAGACCTTATTTCCAGTTCTCTTTATTTTTAAAAAAGTATACATTTCTCTAAGTATTATTGAATTTTGTCTAAAAGTATATGGATTTTTATATTACAGTGCCATTTCATATACACTGGACAGTGTAGATGCGTTATTTGCTTACTGATATTTCATCTACTCCCTGAACATGCTGATTGGCATGAAAATTTGGTGAATACAAAATAGCAAACACTTTGACCTTCAAAAATGCTATAGTACATTTTTATTTTTCTTAATGTTAGGATGTTAACTTGCTAATATGAATTGGCATCCATTTAATTCTAAATACCAGTTCTTTAGTTTTGTGCTTGAACTTGTTCATCTGTGTGTCCTTTTAATTAATTTTTATTTCATTGTCCAATTGACAATGGATTAATCTTTGCTACAGCCACATGCCACCTAAAGGAGAATACACGTGGGTAACTGTTATTTTTCTTGAAGAAAAAAGACAACAAAACTTGGGATTTGGTGAAGAAACACGAGCAATTAATGAAAGCCCTTTTAGACACACACAGGGGTGTGTGGACATGTGCACACACCGGCAAGCGGTAACGCTTGATTATTTCACCAGAAAGAAGACTCTCAGGTCCTCAAGACAACTTCTGCCTCAAAGCCTTAGTATTATTGGTGTTCTTTGCCATAATAACTGTTTATTATCTGGTTGTATTTTTTTTTAACTTGTTGTTTCTTCTCCCTGCCTTCATATGATATCTCTAAAGGCAGTGCTTGTATATTAAATTATTTTTCTCAACACTGAAAACACTTAAATTAAGGAACACTGTCAAGCATATTTAGACTCAATATTTGCATATTTTGAAAAACACATTTGCTTAGAAAATGCTGGTCTGTTAAGAAGATGCATTTACTTTTTCTCTCTCCGGTTCGCTTGTTTGTATTACAATAATGAAAAAGAAGGAGAGGCCCAACCATTGTAGGACCTGCCCTTAAAAAGATGCTTGCTCATTCTTTCATATATAGATGTTAAAATTGAACAGGGAAGTGTGTCAGAGAAAACTCAAACATTTCATTTGTGGTATCTACACCCAGAACTTTTGCATTACAGAAATTCTCCCACGTAGTCAGTTACATGCCTGGATTAGTCTCGGTGAATGTGCTAGTCAGCACTATTCCTTAATTCAGAATCCGTCATCTCCACCCTCTGCCTCCCCAAAGCCTTCTTTTAGGCCCGTGGTGTCTTCCCTCACCCAGAGCATTGTGGGCATCTCCCAACCCACTTCACTAATGCCTCTGGTCTGCGTAGTTGCTCTGGTCCTTTCTTAGACTCATTCAGGGATATTCTTCTAAACTTCCCTTGTGAAAACACTCCTGTGGTTCTCTTTGCCTTGTGAGATAAAATGGAAACTCTTGGTAGATATGAAAGTCTTTTCACAGTCAAGCCACAAACCACCTTTCCATTTGTTCTCTGTCTTCAGTTTCCTGGTTCCCAAGGTAGCCCCTGGGTCCCTCTGGCCCCTCAGACGTGCTGCACCTTTCACAGCTCTCAGCCTTTATTCAAGCTGTTCTTCTGTCTGCAACACCCTTCCTTCCTTTCCTGCCTCAGAAACTCCTATTCATTCTTTGAGACTCAGCCCAAATTTCACCTCCTCTTTGAAGCCCCTACTGGAACCATCTCTCCTAAAATCAGATGATAGTGTATTTTATTATTTTATTATTCCTAGCACTAGTAAGCATAGTGGGCACTCTTTAAATATTTCAGTTATATTTTATGATCTTTTCCCCTCACACTGATTAAAACATTTACCAGACCTGAGATCCTGATATTCTCACCCAAATGAAAGTATCCTCTATTCATTCCAAATTTATTTGTTAAAAGCTATTGTGTGCCAAGTAACACAGTACGGTATGGTGGTGAACAAAACAAAGTCCTTTCCTGCATGTAGATTATATTCTGGTGAAATAGAAGGACAAAAACAAATAGGTTGTGATAAGTTTGAGGAGGTAAAATTCAACAGAGTAAAGGATATTAGGGACAGGTTGTGCTGTGTGAGTAGTGTACTCTCTGAAGAGCTGACCTTTGAACAGAGATGTAGTGAGGAAGGAGCCATATAATATCTAGGAGAAGAAAATTCCAACAGCAAGCGTAAAGGCTCAGAAGTGGATCTGTGCTACCCAAACCAAAAAGTCCATGATAGTGAAGCCAATGGAGTTCCTCGAACCTGGCTTAATTGCTGGTATATATTTCTAGTCTCCTTTGAGCGAGATGCACAGAGGAGAGCTCCTAATGAAATTTAGGGCCCCTCGTGCTAAAGTGGAACACTTTTGCAGTCTCTCCTTCCCCCTTTTCCTCTCTTCGGAATCAACCTGTTTTATTTTTGGTTGTTTTGGTTTTTTTTTAAAGCCCAGGTTGTACCTGAAGACAAATGCTAAGAGTTAGCATCCCCGCTAAGAGGGTCTTGAGTATATAAAAGCTGTTGACTTATAAACTGTGGTTTGTTTAGTCCTTTAAGGATTTATAGGGGCACCTGGGTGGCTCAGTTGGTTAAGCGTCTGACTTCGGCTCAGGTCATGATCTCACAGTTGGTGAATTCAAGCCCCGCGTCTGGCTGTGTGCTGACAGCTCAGAGCCTGGAGCCTGCTTCAGATTCTGTGTCTCCCTGTCTCTCCCTGCCCCTCCCCCACTCGTGTGTGCACTCTCTCTCTCTCAAAATAATAAATATTAAAAAATTTTTTCTAAAGAATTTATAGACTTTATCCTCCTTCACTGTTGTATCCCCAGTACCAGAACAGTGCCTGCCACATAGTAGGTGAACATAATTTTTGAAAAACTAAATAACTAGAAGCATAATAGTCAGAGTTGAGAAAAGCAAGGGCATCACAGAGTATGTCAATTTCCAGAAGGGCTGTCCATCTTTATATCCTTCTGGAAATAATCATTAGAATATAGTAATAGGACTATTATATTAGGACTATCTGTTAGGACTAACTATTATAATAGGACTCTCTATTAGGACTATCTATTAGGACTAAACTTATAGATGCAAAATTGAGACTGTATAACTTGATGGAATCTATCTGGTTTGGGAATATAGGTATGCAATTTCTAATATTAACCAGTTACAACCAAAGAATCCTAAGAATAAATAGATTTTAGACATATATTTTCTAGACTTTGAAACAGTTTAACTCCTTTTTGGATACAATGCCTCAAAAAAAAAAAAAAAAAAAAACACCCACCACCACCACCACCAACTTTATTTTAAACAATTATTTTCATTTTGTATGTTAGTAATTTCTTGACTTATGTAGAAATGTTTTTCCTCCTATGGTAGGTTGCTGTCTGCAATGGAGAACACAGCTTCTTTAGAGAAAATGCCTGCTGCATTTTCATTGTTTGAACATTATGATGACAGCTCAGCAAGAAGTGACCAGATGTTAAAACAAGTGGCTGGTAGGAATTTTAATATATTAATTACCTTGTTGAAATCTGGCAGTTTTTCCTTGTTTTTTTTTTCTTTTGTAAAGGTTTTTTTTTTTTATAAATACAGTTGAAAATATTATATTAGTTTCAGGTGTACAACAATGATTCAAAAATTCTGCATATTACTTGCAATGTGCACCCAGGTAAGTGTATTACCATCCATCACCACACAACGTTATTACAATGTTATTGACTATGTTCCCTGTGCTGTACTTTTCATCTCTGTGACTTATTTATTTCATAAGTAGAAGTCTGTACCTCTTAATCTCCTTTACATATTTCACTCATCCCCCAAATCCCCTCCCTTCTGGCAACCACCAGTTTGTTCTCTCTGTATTTCTGTTTCTGTTTCTGTTTTTGTTTGTTTACTCATTCTGTTTTTTAGATTCCACACATAAATGAAATCATATGGTATTTGTCTTTCTCTGTTTGACTTACTTCACTTCACTTAATACTTTTTAGGTTCATCCATGTTGTTGCAAATGGAAAGATTCTGTTCTTTTTTATGGCTGAGTAATACTCCATTATATGTATATCACATTCCATATATATCACATCCCCTTTATCCATTCATCTGTCAACTGACCTTTAAATTGCTTCTATCTTGGCTATTGTAAATAATGCTGCAATAAACATAGGGGTGCATGTATCTTTTCATATTACTGTTTGTGTTTTCTTTGGGTAAATACTCAACAGTAGAATTCCTGCATCATATGGTATTTCTGTTTGTAATTTTTTGAGGAATCTCCATACTGTTTTCCACAGTGGCTGAGCCCACTTACATTTCTACCAACAGTGCACACCAATATCCACAATCTCCACATCCTTGCCAAGACTTGTTTTTTCTTGTCTTTTTGATTCTAGCCATTCTTACCAGTATAAGATGATATCTCATTGTGGTTTTGATTTGCATTTCCTGATGATGAGTGATGTTCAGCATCTTTTCATGTACCTGTTGGCCATCTGTATGTCTTCTTTGGAAGACTATCTATTCAAGTCCTCTGCCCATTTTTTAATTGAATTATTGGTGTTTTTTTGATGTTGAATTGTGTAAGTTCTTTATATGTTTTGAATATTAACCCCTTAGATATATCATTTGAACATACCTTCTCCCATTCAGCAGGTTTCCTTTTAGTTTTGTTGATTATTTCCTTCACTGTGCAAAAGCTTTTCATTTTGTTATAATCTGAATAGTTTATATTTGCTTTATAGTTTTTGTATGTAAAGAAATATAACTGGAAAAAACCTCTTAGTTGTAAAAATTTACAGCTAGGTTCTGAATCAAAGCATAAGACTAGCGTACCATTACAGTTATAATCTGCATTTCCATTTGAACCTTTGTGACTGTCTTAGAATATCAAGGGATAGGGAGAAGGAGTGATGGAACCAAGGTCTCATCTTTTTTTTTTTTTTCTCTTTGTAAAACAAGACTTCTCTCTCTGTCTTCTAGAGATTATTTGCTTCACTCCAGCAGTTAGGTATAGAAGGAAAAATAAATCAAATATTTTCATATGTGTTGAACAGATTTTTCCTTATGAGTGGTTTTTCTCTCTTCAACTGAGCCCCTGCCCCCTTTTTTTCATACTAAACAGATTAGTTAGAGAACTACCAGCTCAGCATCATGCTCTGTGGCCAGGAGCCTCCTACTCAGCTGTCAGAAGCATCCTGCTGGCTCTTTAAAAATATTTTTTAATGTGCTATTTTAACAAACAAGACAATGAAACTTATTTAGATTTCCCAAAGCTGCTGTGTTTCAGTGGAGTTACCAAGTTTCACTTACTATAAAATGTACTCACCTATCTTCCTTAAAAGATGCTATATTCCTTCTAGACCACCTTAAAGACAGCTGATGTTTTTAAACTGACAATTAATTTACATTCCTGTAGGAACAATTTTAGTTTAGTAACTAGTAAAAGGCTTTTTTCTGTGTCTTTTAGAAAGACCCAAAAAACCCACCAACCTTATATAAAGTGCAAAATTCGATCATTTATCCTAATAGATTTTATCCATAAATGTGTCAAACAAAAGGGTGTTTTTTGGTCGTGTCTTTAAGAGGCATTGAAATAGAGCAGTGAACTATTGGTGGGAATCTAAACTGGTATAGTCACTCTGAAAAACAGTATGGAAGTTCCTCAAAAAATTAAAAATAGAGCTACCTTATGACCCAGCAATTACACTACTAGGTATTTATCCAAAGGATACAAAAATGCTGATTTGAAGGGGCACACACACCCCAATGTTTATAGCAGCACTATCAACAATAGCCAAATTATGGAAAGAGCCCAACTGTCCATTGACTGATGAACGGATAAAGAAGATGCAGTATATATATAAAAAAAGGAATATTACTTAGCAATGAAAAAGAATGAAATCTTGCCATTTGCAACAACCTGGATGGAGCTGGAGTATATTATGCTAAGCGAAATAAGTCAGTAAGAGAAAGACAAATCTCATATGATTTAACTCATATATGGAACTTAAGAAATAAAACAGGTGAACATAGGGGAAGGGAAGGAAAAATAAGATAAAAACAGAGAGGAAGGCAAACCACAAGAATCTCTTAAATACAGAGAACAAACTTAGGGTTGCTGGTGGGGAGGTGGGTGGGGCGATGGGCTAAATGGGTGATGGGCATTAAGGAAGGCACTTGTTGGGATGAGCACTGGGTGTTATGTGTAAGTTATGAATCACTAAATTCTACACCTTAAACCATTACTACTAGGGTAGGTAGTAGGTTATGTTAACTAACTTGGATTTAAATTAAAAAAAACCCAGCAATTAGAGCGGTGATTGGAAAGTAAGAAATTCTGATTAATGAAGTAGATTGTTTGCTTTTAAGGGATTCATTAAATGTTGTTTTTCATGTAGAAGGATTCTTTTGAATATCTGATAGGCAATGACAGGACATCTCATGTATTTTAGAGGCCACAGGGTTAAATTGTCACAAAGTGTTAATGATTTATTCGGAAATAGGGCACATGGCAGTCCCAGCAGTTCTGAGCTGTTTATAGGGAGACTGATTTCTGAGAGGAAAATGCCATGCATGGGGTGTCTGTTTCATAGAACTGGAGCCCAGGGTGTTGACTTGCTGCTAAATAGTTTTTGCTCATTTGTGACCAGTGATGCCTCTCAGATGTAAAATCTTTGCCTGGTACCTGAAAAGTTAATCCAATCATACCCTAAACCAATCAGAAATCCTAAGGAAAGGATGTGACTTTTCTACTGGGAAATGGAACAGTCCCTAACACTCATTCCACACTTACATGATGCCATGTAAGTGTACCAGGGAGACTGTTAAGCATATCCTAGCATCCAGTCTCACAACAACCCTAGGAGATAGGTTTTGTTCTTATTCCCATTTGACAGGTGAAGACACAGAGGGAACAGAAATATGTCTCTCATATTGCCCTAGATACACAGCTACTTGAGGGTAGGGGGTGTGTGTGGTGGGGAGCACTTAGGCTTCAAGGTCTTCATACTTGAACCACTCCTCCACACCAGAGAGGTGAAGCACACTGCTGTAGCAGGAAGGGTAACCAGAGATTAGTGACATCCAAGGCTTCCTTGACTTTGGCTCCTGCGGACTTTTTTTTATTATTATTTGTGGTAAAATACACATAACATAAAATTTACCATCTTAACCACTTTGAAGTGTACATCCACATCCTGTGTAACTATCTCCATTATCCGTCTCCCAGGTTCTTTTCATCTTGTAAAACTGAAACTCTGTACCTACTGAACAACACCTCCCCATTCCCCCAGCTCCCCAGCCTCTGGCAACCACCACCCCACTCCCTGTCTCTATGAGGTTAACTACTCTACATCCCATGTATAAGTGGAATCATACAGTATTTGTCTTTTTGTGATTCACTTATTTAGCATTATGTCGTTAAGGTTCATCCATGTGTCAGAATGTCCTTCCTTTTCAAGGCTGAATAATATTGTATTGCATTGTATTGTATTGTATTGCTTTGTACGTGTTGTATTGTATCATATTGTATTGTATTGTGTTGTATGTTTATATCGCATTTTGCTTATCCATTCACCTATTGATGTCCACTTGGGTTGCTTCCAATTTTTGGCTGTTGTGAATAATGCTGCTCTCCTGGGAAGAACTAGATGGAATGGGAATCTGCATCTGGCCACACAGGTCCTGAAGTCTAAGTTGATCTGATGCTTAACTTCCTGAGTGTGACAGCTCTTTATGGGCCCACTCCATCAGGAGTAGGGAATCCATGGGGTGATTTCTCTGCCCAATTCCTTAGCCTCCAATAAAGAAGCCTTAAAATCTCATTTTGTATTTTTTTTTTTTTTTTGGCATTACTCCTGTGCAAGTTTATTCCTACAGAAGTGTAAACAAAGTTGCTGACATATGAAATCTCAGTCTCTGATATTCTGCCACATGGGAATTGTAAATCCAGCCATAATCATTTGATTATATCTATGGAATATTCTTATTCTCTTTTTTAGAGTACTTTGAAAAGTAAAAGTATTTCCTGTTTTTGAAAAAGAATGTTTTAACTGTAATAATTTGGGGGGAAGGAACACATGAGGTCCAAAACCATTCCTAGCCCACACTCTTTGTTTAATTCTCTACAACTACTTCTTCCTTAAAATTTGGTGATTTGGGGGGAGTAAATATCACTTTTTAAGTTTGTTATGCTACCTGAGAGAGACGTTTTTGTAAACATGTTGCCATTTTTATTTATTATTTTTTAATTATTTTTTAAATGTTTTATTTATTTTTTATAGAGAGAGAGCATGAGTTGGGGAGGGGCAGAGAGAGAGAGAGAGACAGACAGAATCGAAACAGGCTCCAGGCTCTGAGCTGTCAGCACAGAGCCTGACACGGGACTCGAGCTCACAAACCTGAACCGAAGTTGGACCCTTAACCGACTGAGCCACCCAGGCACCCCCATGTTGCCATTTTTAAAAGCAGATATAGCTCAATGTAAAATTCATAGGAAAAAAGAAAGGGAGATTTTCATTGTTTATGCCTCAAGGAGTTCTCCTACACTGTTTCAAAGGCAATTGACAATAGTTGAAGAATTCTGCCTGGCTTTTCAGTAAACCCAGGTAACATGAAAATTTACTGAACTCCATTTATCCGGATGAACTCCTTTAGAATGTGACACTGATTTCCTGCTGGGAGGACAAACAGGAAAGTCAAAGACAGTGTATGGGTCTCTGAACCATTATCATTTGCTGGGGAGGTGCTCTGCCCGGCAGGCTTCTGAGTTTATTAACAATGGCTGCTCAGCCTGAGTTTACTCAGCATGTCTTACCTCTGTAGACCCTCTGTGATATACCAGATGGTGGATCCCCGGTTCAACTCGCATCTTCACGGGCTTCCTGCCTTCTTCCCTCCATTGTCTGTGCTGCTGCCAAGGCCTTTTTGCCTTTTGAAAATTTAGCACTGCTGATATGTGAGAGAATCTGCTAAGCACTTAATGTATATATGCTGGTTACAACTAACCTGGGAGGAAATGTTATTATTATTATTGTTGTTTTCCCATTTTAAAGATGGGGAAACTGACACTAAGATAACACAGCTAGTAAGTGAGGGATCTGGCATTTAACATCAGGCTCTACTTTGAAGCCCATGAACTTGACTACCCGTTTATCCTGCTTCTAATTTTTCATAATTCTGTACTTCCTCAGCTCTTTATGTCTTTATTGAATCTTCGATTTGCCTCTTTTTGTTCCATCCCTTAGACCATTTATTTTTTTTCTTGTTTTTACCTTCTTGTTGAACTAACCTTTGTTTTCTTTTCCTTCAGTGTTGACTTTTAATAAAGTAATCTCATAAGACTTGGCCCATAGTATTTCAGTAAGCTTATCTCTCAGGAAATGTTGACTGGAAAAAATAACCACAGAAACAAATTTAGAAGCATAACATCTTTTCAACTATAGGAATAACCTTTTCCTCTAATTTGTAAAATATGTTCAATGCTTTTGTATCTCAAAATTTTGGAAGACAATTGCATTGGAGCTTGATTTATGGTGTTGTATACACTGTTAATGTTCAATATGCATAATGTTAACTTTTTAAATCTCTGTGAAAACCCTTGAGAATATTGTCTGAATTTAAAATTCAGAATAACAGAGTTATATCAGATATCTAAACCTTATCTTTGAATCAGTTAATGGTGTACCTTTTCTCCTATGTAATTTTAATATTTTGTTTAATATTTTAAAAAATATGTAGGTAGAGTCACATTGGAAAGAGAAAATGGAATATAATTTCAGAAAGTGTATTTTGGTATTCATACAAGTCTTTTCTCTGTTTTGATCATGTAGCAACTAAATCTCAAAAGGGTTTTATTTATCTCTTTTGTGAACATAGGCTCTATGTAGAAGGATACAACATTGGTTAGGTAGCAGAGCAACTCAAGTTTTTGTTTTGAATGAAAACCATATCATTTGATCCTGTAACCTGTATACATTTATTACTCTGAATATAGGACCACAGAGGAGTATTTTCAAGTGATCATATTTTGGGGTCTATTTTTATTTCTACGTGGATATAAGCACACATATACAAATGGATAAAAAACATTTTGGAGGGATATGCCCTCAAATGTCATAGTGGTTGTCTCCAGTGAGAGTCTTTGGGGTGGGGGGTGTTGAGAATGAGAGAGCCCTTCCACTTTTACTCCACGTACTTCTATATTGTTTGAATTTTTTTCAACAGGCCTAAGTGACTTTTGTAAAAGGAAAAAAAAAATCAATAAATAAAAACAGCATTAGTGATAATAAATCTTGCTTATATTGCAGTTCCACAACCTCCTAGATTAGAACCTCAGGAACCCAATTCTGCCACTAGCACAACAATTGCAGTTTATTGGAGCATGAACAAGGAAGACGTCATTGACTCATTCCAGGTTTACTGCATGGAGGAACCACAAGATGACCAAGAAGTGAACGGTAGGATCTCTAACACAGATACAAATGTGTGTGTACGTTTCTGCATCTTTATGTGAAGTACTTACAGATATCCGTATTAAGGCTCATTCCACAAAGCATTTGTGGCCACATATAGAAACAACAATAAGCCAACAACCATATAAGTAAACACAAGACCTATAAGCAAATATTGGAAGTCAGAATCAAGAAAAAGAAAATGCATAGGTATCATAATGGTCAACATGAATATTGTAATTGAGATTCAAATTTGGCTTTGAGTTCGCGGGATAACAGGAGCAACTAAGATATTCTCATTTTTGGAAAGGAAGTTACATACCAGCCTTTCAGGGAGAACAAGTCCCTTTCAGTGCTTGAATCTAAAAGAAAGTATAACACGTACCATTTTGCAGGGGAGAAATGAGCCATATATAGGACAGTGTCCTCCATAATAATTGTAGCACAAATGTAGGATTAGATGTCATGGTTGGCAGTTTCTCAAATCCATCTTGATAAAAGCTGCAAACAAACCATAAAGGTTAGAGTTCACAATTCTTGAGGCATGGGCTTTGAAAAATGTGCTTTGCTCATGTTCCCGATTAATATGCAGAGAGAAGTGAAAGTGCTTAGTAGGGTGAATGTATGATACATCTTTAGAGCCTCTGTAAATATCTCTCTGTTCAGTAGGACTTCTTTTTTCTTTCATTTTTTTTTTTTTTTTTTTTTTTTTGAGAGAGAGAGAGAAAGTGTGAGCAGGGGAGAGGCAGAGAGAGAGGGAGACACAGAATCTGAAGCAGGCTCCCAGCTCTGAGCTGTCAGCACAGGGCATGACACGGGGCTCAAACTCAGGAACCATGAGATCATGACCCGAGCCGAAGTTGGGCTCTTAACCGACTGAGCCATCCAGGCACCTCTGTTCAGTAGGAGTTCTAATAAGACCTGGAAACCAGACACTTTGAGGTTGTACTTCCTGATGAATCAGAGCTGGGTGTGCTGGCATTCTATATTGCTTGTTGAAGACAGACCCACATTTTTTGGAAAACAGAGGAGCACACGACAGGATGGACATGCTATTCCAAAACTCAGGAGCCCAATTTGTAATGAGGAATGAATTTTATTATATTTCACTGTTACCAAGATTTAAGTTTTTTGAGATGTCATGTGATACATATTTAAATTAGAAAAAAGTTAAAAAAAATTTACAAAGGCAACCATAGACATAGTGTGAAGTTGGCTAAGTTTGTCAGTTAAGGACTCTTTATTTTACTGGTGACCTATGACCACATACAACATGAGATAAGTGTTATCCCCATTTGCAAATAAGAAAACTGATGTGAGGTTAAGTAATTTTCCGAAGGCCACACAACTTATACATGACAGGGGTAGGACTCAAGCACAAACCTTTGAGACTCCAAAGCTTATGTTTTTGTCTGCTTGTCTCTGGGTTTGTCTTGTTATACCACACTTCCTCTTCCTCTGTATCTAGCTGCATACGTCATGGACCTTCGTGACTCTCCAAGACTCCTCTTAACAATGATTTATTGATTGCCTGAAGTGCTTTTTTTTCTTAGTACTTCACCTCCCCATCTGCCCCAGCCCCCAAACACTTACCTGTCCTGTGTCTCATCTATTCACCGCCTTGAAATCTGCAGATGCCCGTTAGCTAATCTGGTGATCTATACTGTGATGCCATGCTCTGTGTAGGGTCTCCAGCAATGTATGTTATGTGCGTTGTTAAAAGTACTGGGGCAATGGAACTCAGCCCAAGAGGATGATTCCACTGAGAACTGTAGCCACAGTTTCTAGGATGTGGGGGAAATGTTTTTCACTGTATAAGTCCTTCTAAGATTCTTTAAACCAAACTTTCTGTCCAGAAAGAAGAGCTCATTGGGACAGAAAGATGCAATTAAATAAATGGAGTTGAAGAGTTCCTAAATTTCCTTTAAAAGTAAATGATCTGGGCTTCTTAACTGGGGGAGTTTTGAAGATGTGATTTTCAAGAGTAATCAGGGAGGATAACTAAAATTATCAGGGCTAATTCAAACAAGAAAATAATTCTTTTTAAATTTTTTTTAACGTTTATTTATTTTTGAGACAGAGAGAGACAGAGCATGAACGGGGGAGGGTCAGAAAGAGAGGGAGACACAGCATGTGAAACAGGCTCCAGGCTCTGAGCAGTCAGCCCAGAGCCCGACGCGGGGCTCGAACTCACGGACCGCGAGAGCGTGACCTGAGCTGAAGCCGGACGCTCAACCGACTGAGCCACCCAGGCGCCCTGAAAATAATTCTTTTTAAAGGAGAAAACATTTCAGTAAGAATAATCAGATTGGCCCAAAGGGGGCAGGTGTTCGTAATGGTATTGAGTAATGATATTACTAAAATATTGAGAGTAAAGTGACTTAGAAATTTTAGGAAATGTCTTAATTGACCAAATTACTTTTTAGAATAGTTTGTGACCTATCAAAGTTATTTAAGTATTTCTGTAAGTTGTGGAACTCTCTAGTTGGAATGATTCTGGAATTCATGAAGAGGAACCAGGATTTGAAACTTTGAAAATTATACTGAATACTAAAATTGTTGACTAATTTGGGAAGTTGCTTTATAACATCATAAATTTGGAAAACATGGGGTTGTCCTTATTTTATTACATGCTCTCCTGAAATATTGGCATTGCTTCTTAAGAATTTTTTGAGAATGTATTACTGAGATTTAAGCTAACATAAACTATGCAATTTTAGTATTTGCTATTGAACTACATTACTTTAATTGTGGCAGATGAAGTTCATATCATACTAATATCCTATTATTTTCTGTAAGTGTTCACATGTAATACGGCATCATTCTAAATGTCTCTTTTTAGCATGCTCTTGTTTTCTTAGGTATTTGAAAATACTAGCTATCACCTAATGATATCTGTAAGTTTATCAGTTTGAATTTTCCACTGAAAATAGTAGACCAATTCTTCTAGTAGCTAATTTCCAATTAACTTTAGAAGACACCCTAAAGTTTATAATTGTGTTTTGTGCTAGACTTGGTGGAAGAATACAGATTGACAGTGAAAGAAAGCTACTGCATTTTTGAAGATCTGGAACCTGGCTGTTGCTATCAAGTGTGGGTAATGGCTGTGAACTTCACTGGATGTAGTCTGCCGAGTGAAAGGGCAGTTTTTAGAACAGGTAAAGAAATGTTAAGGGGGTGTTGGGAGGCAATTTTCAATTCTTCATAGATTACTAAGATCAACCTATAAGCATTTATTAAGCACCTATCGTGTGCTAGGTGTTGTGCAGTGGTGAGTACACAATGATGAGTAAAACTGGGCTCCTGTTCTCAAGAAGCTTGCTGTCAAGTGCGAGAGATAAAACAAAACAAAATATCATAAAAATTGTGGTAAGGGTCATGATCTATTTATGTACAAGTTATTGTGAAAACACTCCAGAGGAGTACTCAAGAGAGCCTGGGACAGGGGCAGGTTTAGGAATGGCTCCTTAGAATTGATGCCTAAATGGAACCCTTTGAAGGATCAGTTAAAGGAGTATATTCCATTTACAGAAAACATATGAGCAGAGGCATCAAGGTAAGAAAAAGTATGGAGTGTGCAGGGCACTACAAGAAGTTTAGAATTATTTCTTTGACTTAAAAACGAGGAGAGGAAAGATGTGAGGTGACAAAGGCTAGTGTATGGGGGCCATGTTTGCTAAGGTAAGATTGGGCTTCATCGTATGGGTACTAGGAGCCCCAAAAGGTTTTTCAGCAATGATATTCAATGGGGAATGCATCCCATGATGGAATCTTTTCACTGAAGGCTGCCGTGGGTGTGGCATAAGTCAGGTTTGCATCACCTTTAAGATCATTCTAACTACTTGAGGGTGAGAAATGACTCACTCCCACCATTTTATTCTTTCTTCTTGCCTCCTAAAATAAGTATTTATTGAGTACCTACTGAAGGCAAGATTATGGCTAACTTGTGTGAAGGGAGACAGACAAGAATCTGTATTGTAATTTGCTTGTAGATGTATAAAAAAACTGTTGAGATTTATAGGAAGCTAATATTAGAGGCTCTCTGGGGATGGGTGAAAACTGTACAGTTTGGAAGGCAGAGGTGGGAGGGGGACTTTTCATTATATACATTATCTTTTGGGCTTTCAACCAAGAATGTATTTTTTAATCAAAAATTAAAATGAAACCATGCCCAAGCACTCTTCCCAGGGTACGAGGGAAGCAGAGCTGATGTTGATTGTTCCATGATTGCTTTGGTTCTCTCTCGCAGCACCCTCCACCCCTGTAATCCGCGCCGAGGACTGTACTGTGTGTTGGAACACAGCCACCATCCGATGGCGGCCTGCCAACCTGGAGGCCACTGAGACCTACACTCTGGAGTACTGCAGACAGCACTCTCCCGAGGGTGAGGGCCTGAGGTAAGGATCTTTTCCACAGGGAGAGCCCAGGGTGCCTGGAACTCAGCTCAAGGTCCTAACCTAACTGAGCTTCTGCCTAGAGAGGGAGAAGAGCTTCCTAACATCCCGCTGAGCTCATTAAGCTGTTGACTTGATTTGCAACTCCATCACTATATTCGTCAATGAACTCCAAGTTTGTAATAAAACACATGCTACAATGTAGAATAATAACTCCCTTGTAAGAAAAATGTATGCAAATTTTAATAAGATAGAACATTCTTTGAGGTATATTTAACTTGAGTCGTTAGACAGGATTTATGCATATTTCATACATTTTTTAGTAGTTATATCAGAATAGATACACCTAACTCAGGAAACTAATAGTGAGCTTATATATAATGTAAATCTGTGTCTCCATGATGTATTGGTAATATAAAGGAGCTAATTATATATATGTATATATACATATGTGTATATATGTGTATATATATAATATGTATATGTATACATATGTATATGTGTGTGTGTGTATATATATTATATATATTACATATATATAATTACAGAGACATACTTGCCTCTCCAAGAGCAAGAAGGATCTAAAGAGATTTTTCCAGGAAAAAAAGAAATGGGAAGCTCTCTCACTAAACTTATAAAGCTTTAAATTTGTTAATAAAGGGGTATGCATCCTGGGGGCATTTGGTAAATGTTAATTTATTTACTGAGGTGGTGATTTCCTAGACTCCCATCCATGGCAATAGAGCAAGTTCACATTCCATGATGTGTATTCAGATCTTTATTATTAATGCTCATATTTTAATAGAGACACTTTTAGCTTGTTTTCATTTATTTATCTTTTTGAAATGTTTATTTAAAATTTTTTTTAATGTTTATTTATTATTATTGAGAGACAGAGAGAGACAGAGCATGAGCATGAGAGGGACAGAGAGAGGGGGAGACACAGGATCAGAAACAGGCTCCAGGCTCTGAGCTGTCAGCACAGAGCCCAACCTGGGTCTCGAACTCACAAACTGCAAGATCATGACCTGAGCCGAAGCCAGATGCTTAACTGACTGAGCCACCCAGGCGCCCCTGAAATGTTTATTTATTTTTGACAGAGAGAGAGAGAGGGCACGAGTTGGGGAGGGGCAGAGAGAGAGGGGGGGATCAGAAGTAGGCTCCGCACTGTCAGCAGTGAGCCCGATGTGGAGCTCGAACCCACAAACTGTGAGATCATGACCTGAGCTGAAGTCAGATGCTTAACCAACTGAGCCACCAAGCACCCCTAGCTTGTTTTTAAAACAAAGTTTACTGAAATAAATTATTTTGGTAGGATATAAAACTTTGAAATAATAGTACATTAGGCAGCTTTTTAATAAAGTATATTATTTAAGCTCTTGATTATCTACATGATCAATCAACAACTATTTATTTAGTTATGTAAGGTTTCACACGACTGAGCAATAATCATAGTTTCTTTCAAATATGTGAAGACAGGCTTCACAAAACAATGTTCAAACAATGAATTCATGTTGAGTGGGGTATGTATGGGTGGGATGTAGGCATTTCAGCAGATGTGAGAACATAGTAAATGTACATAAAACAACATAGCTGTTAATGTGCCAACTGCTGGATGGCAGACCTCAATAATCAGCAAATAGAGGCGAGGTGAATTCAGCAAATAGAGGCGAGGTGAATTCTGACCACAATGGAGTGGGAGAAGAAGAAATGGGGGCAGGGGGAGTAGGGAGAGAAAGAGACAGAGACAGAGAGATTATAACTGACTTTTATTGAGCATTTACTGTGTGCCAGTCACTGTTTTTGCCTTATTTATTTATTTATTTTTTAAACTTTTTTTTAATGTTTATTTATTTTTGAGACAGAGAGAGACAGAGCATGAATGGGGGAGGGGCAGAGAGAGAGGGAGACACAGAATCGGAAGCAGGCTCCAGGCTCTGAGCCATCAGCCCAGAGCCTGACGCGGGGCTCGAACTCACGAACCGTAAGATCGTGACCTGAGCTGAAGTTGGACGCTCAACTGACTGAGCCACCCAGGCGCCCCTGTTTTTGCCTTATTTAATTCTCATAAGAACTCAGAGAAAACAGACTCTTTGAGAGGGTACTCAGCTAGTGAGTAACAATCAGGATTCAAGCCCCATTTTGTCAGTTGTCAAAGTCCAAGCTAATAATCCCCGTTTAATGTCACCTAGGGGCATCCTGAAACTTCCTGGAACTTCTCCACAAAAAACTCTTGGTGTCATGAGAGCCCCGTATCAGCAGTGCCCAAGTCCCTGGCAACCCCTCCCACTGTTCTCCGCCATCACCTCAGTTCTTTCTGAGGCAAAATCAGACTGTTAAGGAGTGCTCTGAAATGACTCATCCTTGTTATGGCGTCTGGCCTCAGCCGACATTTGCATAAATAATAGCACAGTTGGATTCTTAAATCAGCAGGGATCTGGAAACCCTGAGATCTAGTGGCCATCGCACTAAGGGAACTGTGATGTCATCTCATAAATGTGGCTACAGGGAGAAGGAACGGGGGGATGGATGGGGAAATGGCAATCCATTGAGGGCCTCAACATGCCAGGAACTATGCTAAATCTCTTTCAACTCTCTCAAAAATCCTAGGAGGGAGGTGAGGTGATGAACTCCATTAAATGAGATTCAAGAAAGTTAAATAATTTGGCCAAGGTATTAAATGATGGAGTGAGAATTTGGAGTCAGAATTCAGACTCAGATCTGTCTTATTCTCTCCACTAGTTCTAAAACTTGTATTATTATATAGACTGAGTTAGCATACTTCAACTGCCTGACAATAGGGAGTCATTATGTATCTAGAATTTCTTTTTTTTTTTTTTTAATTTAAAAAAAAAAAATTTTTTTTTTAAACGTTTATTTATTTTTGAGACAGAGAGAGACAGAGCATGAACGGGGGAGGGTCAGAGAGAGAGGGAGACACAGCATCTGAAACAGGCTCCAGGCTCTGAGCTGTCAGCACAGAGCCCGACGCGGGGCTCGAACTCACAGACCGAGAGATCATGACCTGAGACGAAGTCGGCCGCTTTACCGACTGAGCCACCCAGGCGCCCCTAGAATTTCTTTTGACATATGAAAATTATAGATGTAAAGAGAGAATGCAGTATCATTATTCAAACCTTTCCTGACCAATGTTTTTCCTTTCCCTGATCACCCTGGGGGCCTCAAAACAAAACAAAACAAAAACAAAAAACCAAAATATTCATTTAGTATCAACAATGAATAATACATTCCAAACAAATCCTTCTATCAAAGCCAAAGAAGCCAAAGACGGTTCCATTTGTAAGAAGAAAATGGCCACCCACAAATTTTATTAAGACAAAAGTTGTGCTAATTAAAACATAAGGCTTGTCATTATTTTATTCTGTTTGGGACTTGCTGGTAGGTTCATTCTAATTTTTCTTGTTAAAGGAGAGCCTCTGAGAGGCTGGATAAGCAGATGTTCCTAGTAGTTATAGAACAGTACAGGGATCCTTTGTTATTGAATGGATATAGTCCAGCAAGTTTAAAGTGAAGGGAAATTCCACATTCAGAGCCTTGTTGATAGCTTGGAGCTGTTTTGGAGATGGAACTGTTTTCCAGGTGCTAAAAGATTCCTCAGTGCCAGGAGGTAGAATGGTATGTCCAATCCACAACCCAGGGGGGGACTCTCCAGCCTCTGGATCCCTGCTGAGTCTGACAAAAAAAATAACTTCTTGAAGCAAGCACACATTTGTTGGCCACAAATCACTACCTTGTTCATTTGCTAAGTCTGTTGCCGATGTACAACATTAGAGACATTCCTCATCAATACAAGAACCCTCAGTGTCTTAAACCCCAGGTTGGCATCAAGAGACTGCAATAACTCATTTTTAATTTCAGATGCCCAGAGCTGCAAAACTCGTTTGTATTTCTCTTGGTTCTCCAACTTTAAGAGTTGAGAGGAAAGGAAAAGTGGCCATGTGCCATAATCTTTTGACTATCTGGTGCTTACAACTACCTTGAAAGTATTCTTTACAAGGTCTGATGGATCAAAACTATACAACATTATGAACTATTTAACTATGATCTGTATTGTTGCATCTCTAAGATAACAACTGTACACAGCTAGTCAGATAGTAGAATTGATAAACAAACTTAAAACTTGATCACCTCTAGTCAAAATGCAAACAATCCCTACTGTTCCATTCTATTAGAACCACATTCTTCACTTCGGTTCTCTGTACAGCAGTACATAATTAGAGTTATTTTTGTCTTGAAAAGAACAGTAAGCCAAGAGTTATCTGATCCCACTCACTTGTTGTCTCCATTAAGGGATCATTATGTAAATTTGCAGCCTCAGTGTCTGGGACACTATCTGGCATATTGTAAGTACTCAATAAATATGTGTGATATGGGTTAATATCAATTAGCACTGAACACATAATACTGATACCAACAAGAAAAGTTAGGCCAGATTTGAGGATAATCTCTTACTCAAAATGGGAACAAAATAACCTGTGCTGAAAAGTAGCACAGAATGGTGAATGAATTAATTTTAATGCTTGGGTGCTTAGCTAGGAGATAAGACCAGCCTAGTTCATGGACTAGAAACTATTTAATGGATCACTCTATGGCACTTATAATCTTGTTTAGCCATTGGTCACATAACCTTTTCATTGGTTCTGGGTTCTATCCAAAAATCTTATGCTAAACCAGATCCAAAAATTGATACAGAGGTCACTGTTGGGGAGTAAATGGGATCAAAGATTCCTTCTTTTTGATGTGGTGTGTTTGGGTGAGGATGGGCAACTTATCTGTGTAGATATTCAATAAAGTTCTGTTAAATGAATGAATGAGTGAATGAATGAGGGGAGTAGCCAGCCTCCTTCTGGCCTTGCCACCATCAGGTCATCTAGCTGGCTAGAGTCTCTGGTACAGTAGAGAGGGAAGACTAAAGCGAATTGAGAACTAAATGAGTTCATGTCTCTTTCTCACCTTCAATTTCTGAAGAGACAGATAACCTTAAAGGCTCTGGTCTGGAGTAGGAAGAGAAGTTGAAAGGAAATGAAAAGAATGGAGAAAAGGATGAGTAACATGAACGTACACACACACAGGAAGGGCATTGATTACCCTTTAGACTGGGGAATCTGATTTTTGTTGCCAGAACAGAAGGACCTGCATCTTCAGACCTGCATTCATTCTCCCAGTATGATGGCCTCTAAATGTTCCAATTTAAGACCAAAGGTGCTGGCGAACTCTTACAGTGAGTGTTTGAATGGAGTGAGCCTACTGAGCCCCCAAGTTCCATGACGTGGTATCTGAAATAGCCAAGCAATTGCCTCCATTCCGTAATCCTCACAGAAAACACATTTGCATATTTTTGTGTGTGGGCATCATGGCTGGGTCCCAGCAGTCGGCCCCTGTTGGGATTGGGCGGTGGGCGGGAGTGACAATCCCCGGCTTGTGTGTGGGGGCTGAGGGAGCTCCTACTCACCCTTTCCTGTTTTTCTTTGAATGCTCTCCTCAGGTTGGGTGGGCTCAAAACACTTTCAAAAATTTTCCACCGCTCGGCTGTTTCCTCAGCTGTTCTGTCTCTCCTGTGTGGAGAGAAGTCAGCAGAACTGTGGGTGGAGGAGGGAAAACTGAGAGAAATATAGTACAGGGATTAGCTGTGTGGGCTGTGCAGAGAGAAGCTGTGTACTGAATGACAAATCTGTGAGACTCAATACACCACAAAAGTAGTTGGTAGTGAACTTCCTGCCCCTTCCCCTGCCATCCTGGCTGTGGCTATAGGGTGGAGAAACCCTCCCTGGGTCCCCCTCCCCAGAAGCATCCCCAGGGTGAGCTGGGGTCTGGGTGCTGGGCCTGTAAACTCATGTTCCTCCTGCTTCCAGCATTCAGGGCCACACATGGTGGGGCAAGAACAGAATTGTCTCTCATGGTTGGGTTTTCTAGCTGGGGACAGCTGCCACTCTGTCTGTATAATAAGGACAAATAGGATCGAGTTTTCTAATGAACTTAGTACCTGAATAGGATATGAAGAATCCCAGCATTTCTTTCTTTTTAAAAAAACTTTGTACCAAATTTTTGGCTGGATAGGTGATGACCAATTGTCAACAGCAAATGATTTGACCTTCAAATCATTGACTTCCTCCTCCTGGAGGAGGCAGTTATTCCTGCTCCAAGCTTGCTTCACAGGGTGATAGGAGGATCATTGACATGAACGGACCAAAATTTATTGAGTATTTAAGAGCTAATAGCCAATGTTTACATGGTATTGTTTTCCTGACCCAGGTAATATCTCTCAGCAAGGAGCACTTGGGAGAGTGAGTTATGGGATGATTCCCACTCCCTTACCCAGGATTCTTGGCATTTAGCTTTTCCTAAAAGAAATCTTTCTTCCCAAATGAATCTAATTAACTTTGATCATTTACAATCCTATACACCTCCTGGTTGTATAGTAAAACCTCAATCAATGAAAACCCAGACTGTTCCTTCACTTCTACCTTATGTTCTGTCAATTTCCAAAAGGATTCAAGTTGTTCACTATAAAAGACCTAGACATAATAGAACGACTAGAAACAATCATGTAAGAACAAGAGCCAGATCATGCAGGGGTGAGGAGATTGTATCAGAAAGTATAGGTTAAGAACAGTAGCTCAATGGAACATAAAATTTCAATCTGAACTTCCTGGTAGCTAAGGTGAAAACAAGAGAGGGGGAGACAGCAAGAGGGAGAAAGAGATTACATAACTCGTCTTTTTATAAAAAGGAAGCATAACATTTCACTAAGAGACAATTATATTTCTTGACATTCAGCTCTAAGATGAATTTTTCATGTAGATCTTTATATAAGGGCTATTGAACAAGATAATAGTGATTGTCTTTAAGAGCAGTTTTACAAAAATTGCAAAAACATTGCCGATGTAATCATTTTTTAAACAAGGTCTGAAAATGTAATGTTAAATCACCATTCCAGGCGGGTGGTGCTATAGGGACCTCAAGTAATTGTCTACATATGTGGGCTTAAAGTGGTTAAGGAAAATTTAGAGAATCCAGAGGAATGGATGTTACTAGACTCCTGGGCTTCTCTGCCTGAAATAGAAATGCTATCATTCAGGCTTTGGAGGGGAACTACAGAGAAAACAAAAATCCAGGATCCTTCTGCTGGAATCCTTTGGCTCACTTAGATTTTTGTGAGAAATCTAATTACAGCAGAGCCTGAGTCCCAAGGTTGGCAGTGTTCAGCCCTCGTGTTCCTACGCTATTATGGATAGTGATGTTTAGTTAACACTGAATCTCATAATGTCCTCATTTATCAAAAGAAAAATGGTCCTGCTCAAAAATTTTATTTTACCAAGTTAAAAAAAAATCCATATATAAAGAATTTTCTTCTTAATCCTGATTTAAGTAAAGTTTTTCATCTTAAAACAGAAAGTTCCATGTTTATACAGTTTAGGTTTTTAAAATGGCTTCCAACAGCAAAAGTTAGTTCTTGCATTTAATGTTGCTTATGTTCTCATGGATTTTTCTTCTTTTTCCTATTTATCCCTCCCATCCCATCTCATCCCACTCTATCTTATGAGTATGTTTTCCAAACCTAACTGATCATAAAAATCAACTGGGTTGCTTGTAAAAGCTTAGATTCACAGGCCTCCTTAAGAAATTCCAATTCAGAAGGTCTAATGTGTCCGGGCAGGTCTGGGAAACACTACTAGCTGGTCCCCTAGGGCCCAGCCGTGTGCTCTGTTCACAGTTCACATGAAATGGTGTTGACTGACTGGCTGAATGTTGGTGCGGCCAACAGGAATGCTAGCAAGAACCCACTGTGTTTTTAACAAACAATTTGTACTTAGCCATCTGTTGTGCACTGCAGTGACAGCACCATCCGTAGGCTGCTTCCAGGAGTAATGGCACTGGATTCCTCCATATTGTTTGTACACATGCCGCCCCCCTCTGCCGGGGAGAAAACATGCTAAGTCTAGGTGTTAGACACGGCAATGCAGAGGCAGTCACTCCTCAGTATTACCAGCCCCTCAGGTTCCCTAAAGCACACATACACTCCTTTCTTCCATCCCACACAAATTGTTGAATTATCGAATTCCTAGAGAAGCTACTATACAAAATTCAAATTAACACGTGTTCTGCAAACACATTCAACCAACTCCTGAGCTTGTAATATAGCTCTAAAAGTAAATTATTTAATTAATTTTGGATAATATCCAAATGGTACAAAATTCAAAAGATACAAAGGGATACAGTGAAAATTAAGTCTCCTTTCTATTTATCTGTCACCTACTCAATTCTTCTCCCTGGAGGCAACTACTCTTACCTGATTCATATTTATCCTTTCAGATGTGTGTATACAAACATCTCTATATTTTTGCAACCAATGGTAGCATACTATAGATATTTCTACCACCCTTGCTTTTCTTATTTAAAAATATTTCTTGGTGAGTATCCTGTACCAATAGATATGGAACTGTCTCAATTTTAAGAACAATTACATTATATTCTGGTTTAAGAATATAATTTAATTTATTTAACCAATTGAAAGGTACTTAAGTTGTTTCCATTTTCTTCCTATCACAAACAATGCTGCAGAAAAAACCTTATCATATATCATTTCACACGTGTACCAGAATATCTGTAATTCCTAGAAATACAATGACTGGGTTACCTGGGTGGCTCAGTTGGTTAAGCATCCAACTCTTGATTTCACTCAAGTCATAATCTCATGGTTTGTGAGATTGAGCCCCACATGTGTCTCTGTGCTGACAGCATGGAGCCTGCTTGGAATTCTCTCTCTCCTTCTCTCTCTGCCCCTCCCCTGCATGGGTACACACACTCTCGCTCTCTCTTTCTCTCAAAATAAATAAACATTGAAAAAACTCTTTAGAAATAGAATGACTGGATAGAGGTTTTACATTTTGGATTTTGATAAATATTACCAAACTGTTTACGTAGAGGTTGTGGCTGTGATACACAGGCTAGAAGCATACAAAAAGAGTGCTTTGTTCTTCATATCCTAGCCTGCATAGGGTATGATAAAACTTTTGATCTTTGACAACTTGATAGGTAGAAGATAGAATCTTATTAAAGTTTCAGTGTGCATTACTATTAATAGGTTGAACATCATTTCATATGTTTTGGAGCCATGTACTTTCTTTCCTGTGAACTATTCATTTCCTTTGCCTATTTTTTTTTTTTTTTTCCTGTTGGACTGTAGTTTTTTCCTTATTGATTTGTAGAAGTTCTTTGGTTTTTAAAGAACATTAGTACTCACCTACAACATGGGTTGCTAATTTCTTTTGAAGGTTTTTTGCCATGCATAATTCTTAAATTGATTTGTAGTTGATATTCAATATTATATTAGGTTCAGGCATATGACATAGTGATTTAATATGTATCTACCTTATGAAGTGATCACAATAAATGTAGCTATCATCTTTTAGCATACAAAGTTATTACATACTATTAACATACTATTAACTGTACTAACATACAGTATTCCCAATACTCTACCTTGTATCCTCATATCTTATTTTATAAGTAGAAGTTTGTATCTTTTAATCCCCTTCTCCTATATCACCCATCCCCCCACCCCTCTCTCCTCTGGCAACCACCAGATGGTTCTCTGTATTTATGAGTCTGTTTCTGTTCTGTTTGCTCATTTTTCTTTGCATTCCACATATAAGTGAAATCATATGGTATTTGTCTTTGTCTGACTTTGCATTGTTTCACTTAGCATTATACCTTCTAGGTCCATCCATGTTGTTACAAATGGCAAGATTTTGTTCTTTTTTATAGCTGAGTATTATTCCATTGTGAGATAGGTCTCTAGGCCTAGATATAGAAATATCTCACATCTTCTTTAATCCATTGATGGACCGTTAGGTTGTTTCCATTTTTTGGCTATTGTAAATAATGTTGCAGTGAACATGGGGATGCAGGTGTCTTTTTAAGTTAGTGTTTTCATATTCTTTGGATGAATACCCAGCAGTGAAATTGCTAGATGATATGGTTGCTCTGTTTTTAATTTTTTGAGGACTGTCCGTACTGTCTTCCACAGTGGCTGCACCATTTTGCATTCCCACCAACAGTACACAAGGGTTCCCTTTTCTCCACATTCTTGCCAATGGTTGTTACTTCTTATCTTTTTGATAATAGCTATTCTAACAGGTGTGAGGTGCCATGTATTGTGGTTTTGACTGATGTCTCTGTGGTGATGAATCATGTTGCATATGCCATGTATACCTTTTGATATTATTTTAGTTGAATTTATCAATCTCTTTTTAAAATAGCTTTTAGTTTTTGTCTCCTATTTAAAAATCCTCTCTTATGTTTTTTTTAGTATCCAGTGATTTCATTTTTAAAAACTAGATCTTTTATCACCTGAAATTTATTTCAGTAGCAAGTGTGAAATTAGTAATCCAACTTTATTTTTTCAGTATGACTATCCAGCTGTCTGAGGAAGAAAACCCATCATTTGACCTTCTGATTTGAAATACTTCCATTATTATCTACTTAAGAGCCTGTGTTTGGCTCCATTCCTGACCTTTATAATCTGTCACGTGTTCTATTGATCCATCTATTTATGTCCCAGTGCCATGCAGTTTTCATTACCTTAGTTTTGTAATTTAGAACTCTTGGTAGGTTAGGTTGCCCCTGCAAGACTTCTTTTTTTAACCTCATGTCCATGTCTCCAACTTATAGGAATGCTTTTAGTATTTTCTCATTGAGCAGTAGGTCCCTAATGGTTTTTTACTTCATGAAGACCCTTTTCAATTCCCACGTAAAATGATTCTTGCCCCATTGTCTGTATAGTAGGTTGTGTCAAACTTTAGACTGCCTTGTGAAAGGTCTCAAGCTCCAAAGGCCTTCCTTATATTGGGCAGACATTGTCTCCCAGTGGCTTCCCCTCATTTGCCTTCTGAAACAACAGAAGAGGGGAACAGTCTCATTTACCACAGCCTTTCGGACTTCTGTGGGTCTCCTTGAAAGTTTCTCTCTGCTTTACAGCACTGGAGTTTAACAAATGTCATTTGTTCTACCAGTGGAGAGATGAGCAGCTGAAAGTCTTTCAAAGACCTGCTGAGCACAGAAAGGTGGGATTGTACTCCTCGGCATGCTTATGCTCCACCAGCAATCTGCTAATTGCTGATGCATCAGGGTTTCTAGATGCTTCCTTGCCCTCACATTCCTGAAAACTGCACATAGAGAGCTGTCCCCTACACTGCAGTATGGCTCTTGTAGGGAGAATTCCACACTTATGACCCAGAGTGAGGCCATCTGACTCACATTTCTTACTGTCTTTTGAATTTTACTCTTGGCTTTAGACTTCTCACATAGATCAGTCATAGTACTGATGAGGCTAACATCCCTCTTACCTAAGCACCAACAACTTGCTGTGATTCCATGTGTTGTGTAATCACTTACCTCAGTTTGGATATTCTGTGAATCTGGGTCCTACTGCAAACTACACTTTGAATAAATCATGTGGGTTCGGTTGCAGTGATGATGTTTTTGTTTCTGCAATTAAAAAAATTATCATCTGTGGAAGAGTGCCACTCTTCAGATTTCAAATTCCAAATTTTTAAGTCTTTATTGGGTGGGGCCTGGGTGGTTCAGTCGGTTAAGCGCCCTACTTCTGCTTGGGTCATGATCATGTGGTTCGTGAGTTTGAGCCCTGTGTCAGGCTCTGTGCTGACAGCTTGGAGCCGGGAGCCTGTTTCAGATTCTGTGTCTCCCTCTCTCTGCTGCTCCCCTGCTCACACTCTGTGTTTCTCTTTCTCTCTCTCTCTCTCTCTCTCTCTAAAAAAAAAATAAACATTAAAAAAAAGTTTTTATTTGGCTACAAAGCAAGGAAAGCTAATATGAGGAATTTTATGGCATTCAAGTGATGAGGTCAGACAAGTAAAAAAGACATGGAGATAAACCATTTGTATGTGAGATTTTTTGCTTTGTTCTTGGTGCTGGAGCATAAGATGACAACTTGTCACCAATAAAACGCTATGACATTTCACATCATTTTCGTGCTCATGCCTAGTGCTTTTATTTCACAGATGCAATGAGGGCATCGTGCATATCTATCAACTCTGCATGACCTGTTCACATACTGAAAGCAGGATCTGATCCCATATTCTGACTTCAATACCGTGTAGACCTTTATTCTTT
Source organism: Panthera onca (assembly GCF_046562875.1). Classification (NCBI taxonomy): domain Eukaryota; kingdom Metazoa; phylum Chordata; class Mammalia; order Carnivora; family Felidae; genus Panthera; species Panthera onca. The sequence continues at coordinate 95,736,689 of NC_138339.1, read as the reverse complement.
AAATGAGTGGTGAGACATAGGATGCAGTTGATTATATACATGGAATTCTTTCCTTGACAAACTTCCTAAAACTTCAAGGCAAACACTTCCCCCAAATCAGTATTTTTGGTATTTAACAATCTCATTGTTATGAAATGAAGCCAGCATGTTTTATCCCTTCTCTGAAACTAAAATTTCCTCACCTAGTCTTGCTAGATGCCCCTCAGGCTTCAGGGTAACAGGGTCTGGGCACACAAGTGATTGACAGACATTTATTTCATGAGTGAATGAAGTTAATTCAGTACAGGCCCAAGTATGCTTACTGAGACAATAATTTTACAGCTTATTATAATTAGCATACATTTAAAACATCTCTTTAGTCATCAAATCAAATAAGATAAGCAATACATCCACCCCAGAATAATATGCTAGATATTAGTCAGGAATTACATTCTTAATCATAGGACGTGGGTTTTCATTAACTAACTGAAGCATAATTAGTTGTCTGTGAACATGTGGCTCATTGATCCTCTGTGCATCTAAAGATAGTGCTTGTGGAGGGCTGGGTCAGGTGGTAGGTTCTGAAATACGACCAATAACATCTGAGCAGTCTCCAGCGGTCTCTTCCAGACAGGGCACTAAATAGCATATACACAAATAGACCCAGTCTGCTCCCCTCCTCTGTCCCCTTCTTTCTGAGGAAGACCGGGGGGGGGGGGGGGGTGTTCACGTTTAGACGTGGCGGGGGAGGGCATTGTTACTTTGTACATATTTCCTGCTTTTAAAAACTTTTTGATTAGTTTGTTTTTTGAATCAATGATGCTTTTTCCTTCTTCTGATTCTCCATGGTGTTCTCTAAGGCAGGTGAAATAAATCTACAGAAGTAGGAGTGACCTGAAAAAAATCTTTGATTCAAACACTTTTGTAGTACATTTGTTAATAACAAACACAAAGAAAAACAAAAACAAGCAAACGGATTAAAAAAAAAAACAACAAAAAAAAACCTTCTTCTGAGAATGAGCAGGAAGGGTATTGTACTATTGTTTTCGCTGACCATTATCCAAAGGCAAGATCTCCAGGGAACAGAGCCTGGCATTAGCACTCAGATTAGGAATTCCTTAGTAAGGAGCCTATCTTGTAACTCTCTCCAAAGCCTCTCCAAATAGAGGCTGAAAAAAAGAGCACTTGTGTAATTTACTTGCATACATGCTCTGGGTCATGCTATCAAGCAGATCAAGAGAATAGAAAAGAGGCACAAACTACTTCAGTTCCCCGGCAAGTTCTGAGAGCTCTCTGTTCAAATCCAGCAAGTCTGTATGTGTTTAAATGGTTGGGCTGTTGTAAGCCCGCTGCCACTTAGATACCACTACCAGCCTTTTATCTTAATCTACATGGGAGATTTAGAAACAGAAACTTTGGGGATTTTATTTGGCAATTAGAACTTGCTTTTCTTGCTTGGACTAAACTTGCTTTACAAGATATTGTCTTCTAGGGGTGCCTAGGCTACTCAGTCGGTTAAGTGTCTGACTCTTGATACCAGCTCAAGTCATGATCCCAGGGTTGTGGGACAAGCCCCGCATCCGGCTCTAACCTGACAGTGAGGAGCCTGCTTTGGATTCTCTCTCTCTCTCTCTCTCTCTCTCTCTCTCTCTCTCTGCCCCTTCCCTGCTTACTCTCTCTCTCTCTCTCTCAAAATAAATAAACTTAAAAAAATATTTTTTAAAAGGTATTGCATTCTTTAGGGCTCTTCTGTTTCTATAACTTGACTGGCTTTTGTATGATGGCCATGTACAAAATCATCACTCACCTTAAGTTTCCACTATGCTGGATCTGCTAATTAGATATTAGGATCTGTGGTATTATAGATTGGCTTAACATCATCTTAATCCAGAAATGCCCTCTTAGGCAGAAATTGGTAAAATAATATATTCTTGCAGACTCATTAACCACAAAATTAGTCTGTTTTCTGAATTTTAAAAAAAAGTTTGGTTCAGTTCAGGAGCATTCTGGAAGGCATATATTGGACAAAGTTGACAAAGGTAAAAGTGATTTGATTAAGTAATCTTAGTGGACCATAAACATTTTGTAGAATTGGGCTTGCTAACTCGGTGGTCACCAAAAGGGAAAAATAAGTTATTTGTTGTGAATAAAAAATGTTCAGTCACTCCAGGATTGACATATGATGAGTTGTTTAGCGTGTGACCCGGTATTTAAATTAGTTTTTCTTTTGTGTTTAGATCCTTCTCTGGAATTAAAGGACTCCAGCTGAAAGTTAACCTCCAACCCAATGACAATTACTTTTTCTACGTGAGAGCCATCAATGCATTTGGGGCAAGCGAGCAGAGTGAAGCTGCCCTCATTTCCACCAGAGGTACTTCTTTTTCATACACACACAGAGAACTATTTCCAAGCATTTCCATTTCTTTCCTTCTAACACCTAGAGAAGACACTGTAGAAGACTACCTCTTAAAGCTCCAACCTCTTGGACTAGGTTCTTGGCATGAGGACCCAACATTGGTTAAAGACCAAGATATTTCTTTTAGATTTCTGGTTTAAGAAGTTCTCAACTTGGCTACCCATCAGCCATCAGTCAGGGTACTTAAAAAAGACCGATGTTGGGCCCCACTCATGGAGACTCTGATCTGATTGATCTGGAGATGCATATGGGCTCTGACATGTGTTTTTAATCCCCCCAGATGATTCTTGTTTGGCTCTCAATGTGCTATAATTAGTGGGCATGTTTTAAGTGTGTGTTAGGGACAGTGGGATGGGGATATTCTTATTTTATTACACTGTAAACTCTATGAGCAAGCTTCCAGTCTCATTCTTCTGTTTATTTCTGGTGCCTAGCACATAGTTTGTGCCAATTAATGTTTGTTGAATAAATGAGTGAATAACTCAAGGAAGTGATAAAGCTGTTCAATGATATTTTGGAGAAAATAGCCAAATGATGCCAATAAAAAAATACTTGGTTGTTCTCAATTATTGTGAAAAGTGAGAGATGCAAAGGTGATCATTTTCTTATCTTACCCTAGACCCAAAGATGGCAGAAGATTGAGGGCGGTATATCAAGTGATTTGCTTAACCAGCAAAAACTTGTGCACATGCCTTGTTTGTGATGTGGTCAGGGCCAGCCTGATGTTTACAGGAGAGGACATGAGGGCTGCCTTCCCAGAAATATTTCCCTTCCAGTCCTAATATGGTGCCTGGATCTTCCACTGTTAGAACCACTCCCTCGGCTGACACGAGTGCATCTTCAGACTTTCATGTGCGCGTGAATCTCCCGAGGAGCCTGAGAAAATGCAGATTTTGGTTCAGGAGGTCAGGACGGGCCTGAGCTTCTGCATTTCTAGCCAGTTTCCAGGTGATGTTGCTGGCCAGAGGAGCACATTTGCATAGCAGAGGGAGCTCGACTATGCGAGGCGCACCGCAGCACCAGGTGCAGGCACGTGGTCATTAGCACTCACCCAGGCCTTGTTTGTCATGGATGAGATTTCCAGCTTGTGGATCTCAAGACACTGAGCAGGGCATTTTGATGTCAGGGGAGAGGGAGACTGCAGTCTGAAATGTGGGGCTTGGCCCAGGGACAGCACTTACTATTGTGGTCATCTTATAATCTTATGTTCATAACTGCAATAGGAACCCGATTTCTTCTGTTGCGAGAAACGGCTCATCCTGCCCTGCAGATTTCCTCAAATGGGACAGTGATCAGCTTCGCTGAGAGGAGACGGCTGACAGAGTAAGTTGAGTGTTCTGAGAGGGGTGTCGCCCTGGTGTGGCCTTGCCTGCGCATGTTCTTGGTTTAATGGACATACCTGGGAGTATAGTATCGAATATCATCACGAGCACAGCCATACGGTTCAGGTACGGCTCATCACTAGGGAGAAAGTGCCAGTAGTTCCTAAGTTGGAGTAAGTGTCAGTATTTGTATTGCAAACACAAGCACAGATGGTTTTGCTTAAAACATAGGCTGTTTTCAGGTACCATCACTGATTTAATGAAAAAAAGAGTCTAGGCTAAATTCTTCTGTTATTTTCAATAGCAGACCAGGTTTTGAAGAGAGGAGAATGACATTTTGTTGAGTTTCTGCTTCTGGCCACAGGGAGGACTTTCAGAGTTTCAGACTTTCTTGTCCCTCCCCACCCAGGAGCTCCCAGAAAAAGGAGTACTAAAGAGCCAAAAGCCAAGGGCCCCATGGGGAGACTGATCTGCAATTTGCTTGCGATCTCTCACGGTCATTGTGAGGGGCAAATGGTCAAATGGGAGAAAGTATGTGAAGGCTTTTGAAAAGTGTAAAACATGTGAGACCCAGGCAGCTGTTGGCGTGGATGTGCCTCCCACATGGCTGCCGGCAAGCCCTCAGTCCCTCACGGTGGCTGCCAGCAATGTCCTGTGTGGTGTTCCCTTCTGGTTGCTGTTCACCGTATTCACTACGGCGCATGGCCCAGCTCAAGTGCTAGCTGCTCCTGGAAGTCTTCTCTGGGCCCCAGTGCCCTTTGATCTTACCTGTGAAAAGGTCTGAGCGCAGGTGGATTGTTTGTTAGCCACTCTGTCTTGAATAATCCTCAAGGAGCAGCCCTGTATTCTGCATCTTTGAATTCCCAGAATCTAGCATGGGGCCTGGAATGTTGTAGGTGCTAAAAAATACACAAATAAGTGAATTCAGAGGAAAAAAAAGATTTAAGAAATAGATTGGGCTTTTCTTTTTCTGATTTTTCAAAAAATCAAAAAGAAAAGAAATAGACTGGAAGTTGGTTAGAGTTCATAGATGGTAATTGATGGTAACTGTAATGTATTTCATAGACCTTTATTTATTATTAACCTGAAAATTAGCTCATAAATATCAGGCAGCCAGGTTTTGCTCAGAGAGCAAGGGCCTGTCAGTATCCACCTCTTTGAAAGGAGGTTGTTGGGTAAAGACACGAGAAAGTGAAATACATTCCTTTGCATTAATCATTTTCTCATCTGTTAAAAAGGAGAGGGTGCTGACTGAATATTAACACTGCTTAAATTAAAAATGCTTCCTTGCTGTCTCAGCCATTTCAAAGGAGGATTGAGTACTTCATGCAAACAAGGTCACCCATCAGCAGTTGAAAGTGCTTGGGTTCATTTTACGGTGCCTGTTACAAAAATAGCTAAGGTGAGACAAAAGGAGACCTTTCAACAACCTCTCAGGTGCCCCTACTACAATCCAAAGAGGCCAGAGTCCCAAAGACTGTTGACCACAGCTTCTACAAATCACACTCATCACTCCTGATCAGTTCTACACTCTGCTCTGGCCCTCACCGGCTGTCTTGCCATTTAAGAGCTGCACCTCATTTGGTCTCTGTGCCCAGTAAGGTCAGCAAACACTGGAACTCATTGTTAAAGAAGATTTTGGAGACTCCTCCCCTACGTTCTCCTCCTTTTCTTCGTCTTCTCTTGATGTTTTGGAAAAAAACTTTGCAAGTTATGTTCTCTTGGACCTCCCCACCTTCCTCCCTTGTATTTCCTCACTCTCCCTGAAAACAGAGATGGTGCCATGTCTTTTTTTTTTTCCCTGCCATTATTCTAATTATTTCCTGGCTCTTAGCTCCTTCAAGAGATGCAGTATACTATACATGCATGGTGTATGTGGCAGCAGAAATGTGTTGAATGCATGTTGAAAATTTGTGCAGTTCTGTGGCAATGAGCTCAAAGTTGGGGGCACAATGGACAACAAATGTCTCTAGTCAAATTCCAGCAGTTTCCAAGGATAGAATCCTGCCTAAACTGTGTGCAACTGTGTGAATGTGGATGTTTAGGAGATCAAAGCTGGTGATACCTGTGCTAGGCTTAAGTGATCCATTTTGTCTGCAGAATCCCCTCAGTGCTGGGTGAGGAGCTGCCTGCCTGTGGCCAGCATTACTGGGAAACCACAGTCACAGACTGCCCAGCTTACCGACTTGGCATCTGCTCCCGTTCAGCTGTGCAGGCTGGTACCCTGGGACAAGGGGAGACTTCGTGGTACATGCACTGCTCTGAGCCACAGAGGTAAGCTGGAGCCTTGCTTCCCTTCTTGGTCAAAGTGTCATGAGTTAATGTGTAGGCAGAGTTCTCTGAGGCACCTAACAAATAGTATCCTACTTCCCTGTCCAAGTCTGAGCCGACAAAGAAAGAAAACAAAAGAGTCAAACATATGAAGACTAAACTGTTAGTCTGATTACTGAGGAAGCCAACTTTAGTGAATGTGATTCATACCTGAGGGAAAGGAGATTTCTTACATTGAACCCTATTAATAGATTTCACCCAGCCATGCCACCTTCCCCACCCTGCATGGCAGAGTTCGCCCCTGGAGAAACAAAAAAGGAAGTATGTTTCATCAGTAAGCTCATTCTCCAAAGATAGTGAGGAGAGACCTCTATGCCACGCATGGCCAATTTCTCCTTCTAAACTCACCTGAGGGTGGAGGAGGTGACAAGGGTAGTACTAAAAAGCTTCCTCCCCAGAGGAATCAACAGGAGTGAGAAAAGAAGTGAGTCCCCGATACCCCTCTCATTGGTCCATATCAGGAATTGGCAAACTATAGCCTATAGGTCAAATAGGACCACTGCCTGTTTTTGTAAAATTTTACTGATAGTATTATTGGAATACAGTCATGCTCATTCGTTTACATATTGTCTGTGGCTACTTTTGCATGTCAATGGCAGAGCTGACTAGTCATAACAGCAACCAGTGACCCCCAAAGCCTAAAATATTTACTATGTGGCCCTTTACAGAAAAAGTTTGCTAACTGTATTAGTTGTAGTTTTGTTTGGTTGGTTACTATGTAAACACCATAACCTGTGTTAGTCTCAGAGAGATGAGGCAAGCATGGAATGATCTGAATATGCTCACAGGGTGGTCTTTATTAGAAACCTGACTTTAGTCCTGGCCCCATCCTTGATTAGCCTCCTGTTGGCTACTCACCAGGAGTCAGTGAACCCTTTGAGCATACCTAATAGACCTCATCTATCTTGTCAGGGGACAGGGATGCCTGGTCTGCTACATTTTTGGGTTGTGAGGATCACATGAAGTCAGGTACAGGGGAGAGTCTTGAAATTGTAAAGTATCAGGAAAATGTGAGGCATTATTCAAATGTAATGCTTTAAAAAGGAAGCCTTCAGTGCTCACAAGTTCCCAGAAAAAGGCCCACAGATTGGGATTTTGCATATCTCTGGCTGCACATTCCTCCCTGTATCCTATTTGACAGAGTTTGATTTTCTGACATGGTTCATAAGGACATTATCTCCAAGAGCTATTTAAAGTCACATTTCATCAAGTCAGAGCAATTATGATAATTGATGTTCATTGCTGTGCAATGCTTAAGGGCCTAGCCCCTGCCTGGAGTTTAAAATCTCTCAAACCCAGAAATTATAATGAGTAGATTTAGAGCTGGAACCAGATATTGATTTCATGAACCAGATATTGATTTCATGAAAATTTCCTTAGGCACTTGAATCTTTTTATTTATTTATTTTTTAACATTTTTAAAAAAAGTTTATTTATTTTGAAAGAGAGAGAGAGAGAACATGAGCTAGGGAGGGGCACAGAGAGAGAGAGATCTCAAGCAGGCTCTGCAGGGTCAGCATGGGACCCTGATGCAGGGCTTGAACTTAACTAATTGTGAAATCATGACCTGAGCTGAAATCAAGAGTCAGATGCTTCACTAACTGAGCCACCCAGGCGCCCCAACACTTGAATCTTTGAAACCCCAAAACCATAGATTAGCCTCCAGTAACAAATTTCTAGACTCTAGAAAACATAATTGTATCTTGTCAACAGGTTCAACAAGTTTGGTCTTCGGCTCTTTCAGGCCCAGGGTAGGCTCTGTGGGTTCCGGGAGGAAGAGTGTGCCTGTCTGTGTGGTCACAGCACAGAGAAGTCAAGCCTTGAGTGCCTTCATTTCATGTTTCAAATAGAGCACCCCACCTTAAGGCACTGTGATAACCACTGTGGCAGACCCCTCTCTGTTTCACTTTTCTGGCTTCATGATTTTAAACCCAACTGTATTATTCTTGATACTACTTGGGTAGAATCTAAGGTTTAAGATATTATAGGTGGAAAGGAGAAATGGAGAGGGTCTGAGGACACAGAATCAACTGGACTTCTTCCTGCCCACTCCTAAACTTTCTCCCCTAGTTCACAGCCTTTTCACCTCCTCCACCACAGCTACCATGCCTGTACCTTCCAGGGCGAGGTCTGCACCCATGCCACACTATCCTGTGTGTTGCAACTGGCAAATATTTCTAGAATATCATTTCCATCATGTCCCTTGTGTTTTTGCTCAAAAATCTACAAACATCTACAGTTTGTAGATGGGACAACAGTCAAGACAGGAATCCAGGAATAATATGACCAGGAAGGGGGAAGGATGAGGAGACCCAAGGGGAGTAAACCATCACGACCAAAAGGGGCTGGACTCAGTCTTGGCCAGTAGTGAGATTCACAGAGGTAGGCCCACCGGGACGTGGGGGCCCCAGTAGAGCAGTTCCAGAGTTACACGGGTATCTAGAATCAAGTTTCGATCTTTGTTCGAAAGACACCAGCAGTCCCAAGAAGGGGCAGGCAAAAGCTGGGCAGGGAAGAGAGCTCCAGTTAGACAGGCTTGGTTTCAGGCCAGAGTGGAGGCTAGAGAAGGAACCGATATGCTGGATAGGAAATGGAGGTGGAAGCAGGGCAGGGCAGGGCAGATTCCAGGCCCTGCAGAACTGGTGGAGCCAAGGCTTTGAGGAATGTCTCTCCCTCCTTGGCCTCTATGGTGGGGACTAGCTCAGGGACTGATGGGGCTGGGCCTGTGAGCACCAGGGGCCTTGGGGAAAATAGCTCAGTAGGGCATTCAGAACTCTCTAGACCAGTGGTGTGCAATCAAAAATTCTATGAAGATAGAAAAATGGTGTCACAGATGGCTTTTGAACACTTGAAATATGGCTACGAGGACTGCAGAATTGGACATTGAATTTTATATCATTTTAATTTTAATTTAAGTGGCCACATGTGGCTAGTGGCAATTGTGATGGACAGGGCAGGTCTAGTTCCTGGCCCCTGACTTTACTTATTCATGTTATATCCTCACAGTCACTCACATGTCCTCTCCGAACCTGTCGGACAGATGGTGCTGTTCTCTATGACGAATGGGCTTATTCTGCCACCTCGTCATTGCTTCTGCTGTCCCTGCTGGTTGGATCCCCTTCCTCTTTCCCACCTATGTCCAGTTCCAACTGTTCCTTTTTGCTAAATATGAGCTCATCTGCTCCCAAAGCCTTCTGTAAGAGTCCCAGCCTACACTGCTGTTCCCAGTCACTGCCACTTGCAACCTTGGTTTTCTCTGTGGCTTCCAGGGCTTCCTGAGCTTCTTATTGTTCTGTGAGATCTCTCATTGGCAAGACATTGAAAAGGTCCTTTATCACTGTGTACGCCTTGCTTACTTTCACATCCCCGTGAACCTCTGCCGTCTCACATGGTGTTTATTCCGCAGGGAAGTTGCTAGCTTCCCATTCCCAAAACACACCTGTACTCAAGCTTCTGGGCCCTTAACACTGACGTCATAGGCCTTAAGGGTCCTTGCTTTCTCTGCCACACCAGTGCCACTGTGTTTCCACTCCTCAGACCATCCCCACTGATCTTTCCCTCATCACTTCTGTCTCATTTTTTCCCTTCTCCCACTTTCAGGGCCCCAGCCTCTGCTTCTAAGACTCCCAGGAGAAAACACCAAACTTGGGTTACTTTTTGCCCAGAGCAATTTAGCCTCTTCTGTTGAGCGATTTCCCCTTCCTAGCCTGCTCTTGGACCTGTCCTTTCACAACCAAACAGGTCCATTAAATGTGTTTATAAACACTTTACCAATCTCTGCCCTGAGACGGAGCCTCACCCATAGCCCACTTTTAAGTGATCAACAGAGTTTTCCTCCCTGGTCAGGAGGGTCTGGGTTCCCCAAGGGCAAGAACAGTACTCTGTGGTCCTTCGTAGCCCCCAGAGGGCCTAGTAAAGTGCTGGACTCACAGACATGCCCAGTGAATACTTGTTGAGTTGAATTTACTTGAATTGAAGAGAGAAATTAGAGGCAACACACCTGAGCTGCAAGCCTGCAAGAAACATTCAGAAGACAAAAAGGAAAGTTGGTCTGGGGCAGGGGGGGGCATATACAAAGGATGAAGTTGGGCAAAAATAATGAAATTTTTCTTAAACTTCATAAAGGCCCTTATGTAAGTTACTTAAAAATTTTTTAAACTGTAAAAGTAATACATTTTATGGAAGGCAAGCCTGCAGTACTTTTAAAAATACATGGCAGCCTCAAAGGAGTTTTATTCAAAAGAATGACACACCATGAATGCGGTAGTTAAAACATGTGGGCAGCTGGGAAAGAATTAGAATGTTGAGAAAAATCACAAGGGAGGCATATGCTGGTTATTCTGGGACCGCCTCCTAATGTAGAAGGAGCAAAATTATTAAAAGTGTTTGTCTATTGAGATGAGCTATGCATTTTAGCATCTAGGAGGGATCTGGTTAAAGGAATTGGGATAACATTATTGCAACTCATTATTGTGTAGTGAAATTAATAACTGAAAAATTAGTTATCACCAAGTGATCTTCTTCACCATGGTCTCTCAAGATTTCCAGTTTTTAATTCCCCATTCTGTTTCATTTCAGATATACATTCTTCTACAGTGGCATTGTGAGCGATGTGCATGTGACTGAGCATCCCGCCAGGGTGGGCATTCTGTTGGACTACAATAACCAGAGGCTTCTCTTCATTAATGCTGAAAGTGGACAGTTGCTCTTCATCATCAGGCACAGGTTTAATGAGGGTGTTCACCCTGCCTTTGCCCTGGAGAAACCTGGAAAATGTACTTTGCACCTGGGGATTGAGCCCCCAGATTCTGCAAGGCACAAGTGATTGTTGGCTTTCAGAGTTTGCAAGAAGAATAATTCAAATTTTGGGGGTCTATTGTTCTTTCCCTTGGGTGCTATATATTCAAAACGTCTCCCACACATTCGCACTAATGATAGCTACATGCACAGTGATCAGCACGCAAGCAAAACCACCAAGGAAACGTTGACTTTCTAGGTAGCGTTTGAGTAAAGACGATGGAAAAACAACTTCTACCCTTTGCTTTATGTATGTTTGCGTTCTCCCCTAAATTAAAAGAATTTATACCTGATTTGGGCACCAGAATAGAGAAGTGGTCTTCCACCTGTTTTATCCATGATGGACAGACAGGATATCCTTCTCTGACAAGAAACATGGGCTTTTTCCATAAGAAAGATGTCACCTCACTCCATTAACGGATGTTGGATTCTAATCATTAGAGAAGGAGTTTTAATTGTTCACAGCTGATAACGAACTCTTTTGTAATAATATGTACTGTAGGACATGAGTCTCTTTTCCCTGAAATTTTAAATGTAGACAAGAGCTAGGTATTAGAAATTTCCATTTGCTAAATAAATGGCTAGAGTCTATAAAACAAAACCTGTTATATGAACTTATTATATATAACTTATGAGCCCTGCATCTCTGGACTGGGACAGACGGCCGAGTAAATGACCATCACGCTTCAGTGGGTTGTGTCACGACTAACTTTGACATAAGAATTTTACATGCGTCTTTTAAAATCTGAACACTTTTATCCCATAGTTACAGTCAACTACAGGAAGCTGGGAATCTCTTTTTGCCAAAATGAAATAGTTGGTCATTTTTAGATACTATATTGAAATCTCTTGAAATCTTCCTAAAATATGTGTGCCAAGTTGATAAATCTAGAAGGCATTTTGAGATGATTGCTCTTGTTTTCAATAATGTAAATACTTTGATCTTATTTATAGATTTTTTTAAATTATGAATTCATTTCTTTCTTTTCTTGTAATTAGGAAATCGTATCCTACTTTTGAGATCTGTTCTAAATTCTCTTGATTCACAGCTAGAAAATCCAAACTGGATCTGTAACTGCATTGGTAGAGCCCCTCCAAAGCCATCACAACTCTGCTTTAAAATGAGAGCAGCTACGGGCAAAGTGGATACTTAGTGAAATAGAAGGAACAATGTAGTGCTTTGTTGGGAATGTTCTCTTCACTTTTGTCAAGACTTAAAAGTGTTACCATCAGGTTCTGACTCATCAGCAACCCATGGGCATTATTACTTTTTTGGTGAGAATGTCATGTAATTAAAAACAGGAACAGTAGTAGCAACCACATGAATTTTAGAATTTGTCTCAGCTTGGGTTCTTCCAAAAGACCTGGAGATAAAGATGCACTGCTGGTTGTTTACACAGGAAGGAATTCTGGGAAGCACACGGGAGGAAGTGGGGAAAGTAAGACAGGAAGGGGGAAGAGCCAATAAAGGACATGTTTTATGAGTGGGGTATTGCCACTCTGAGCAACTGGGGCTCACTTGTGCTGGTGGTACCCTGGAAACCACCCAGAACATTCCAGAAGCTGGCATTTAACCACTCTGTCCAATCCCTGTTGGTTGAGGGTTGATCCAGGGGGCATTAGGTTCCCATCCACTGCCCCCCCCACCCCCGCTTTTCCAGGTGTGTTCCTTGCAAACTCCTGCAGTCTCCAGAAAGCCCTCAGACAAAGGAAATGAGAAAGAAAGTCATCTCGTGCAGAATTGTCACCAGACAACTCCCTAATGCAGCTGTTGGTACACTCAAGTGCGCTGGGGGTGAGTTGGAGGTAAATGGGACAGGGCACCAGCAGCATCTGCCATCAAGTTGGCAGCTCTGGTATGAAGGGGAGAGTCAGAATAATGGGAAGAACTAAGGTTGAAGCTTGATTCAGCTCTTTCCAGGTTTTAACTCAAATTCTTTAGTTATGCCTTTCTCTTGGGATAATTGTAAACATCAGATTAAATAAGCATGTGAAATGTCACAGCATTTTGTAGTTTATAAAACATCCAGACAAGGGACTTCGGAGATCCTCTTTAAAGCCAATCCTCCATCACGTCCCGTGAGTGGTCCTCCCATATCTGACTCCATGTGTGTGGTGGAAGATAGGACTCGGCTCAGAAGGTCCATGTTTCAGCTGCCTCCATCTGTTGACTGATGGATTTCCAGTGGGTGGGTTTCTAGGGAATTATTCCAGTGGAGACAAGCGAAGTGAAGTTAATGCTTTTTCCTTACCTCCTCAAGCAATTCCTTCCTCCTGGCCCTTGTTTTGAGTTCATTTTTCCTTCTTCTTGTCCTTCCCACTCACATAACACAAACCCTCAGAGCAAAGAAAGGAAGTCAGCAAATTTTGTTAAAATCGCTCCTCTGCAAATCTGTCAATGGTACTTATTAGTTTAATAACATGTAGAGCTCATACCTCATCTCTTTTAATCTTCATCAGGACCTTGCACAGTAAAAATCACTGCCATTTCATAGATGAGGAAACCAGTCTCAGAGCAGTTAAATAACTAGTTCACACTCACAGCCGGCAGGTGGCAGAGTGTGGATTTAGATACAGCTCAAATCCTGAGCCAGGAGGATAAAAAGATGTTTCATTTTGTATCAGAGATCATGTTTTACATATATATGTGATTTGTGAAAATTACATGTGTGTATATATACATACACACTCTCCCCATACACCTGTACATATGCAGGCAGACATTCATACATAAATATTTTCTTCCCTCCTGAACTGACTTCCTTCCCAAATGTCAGTTTTGTTGTTGATGCTGTCTTGGATTTACCTTTGATTCCTTCTTCAGTACCGATGACCTTAATTAGGATTCCAAAGAGTCGGTAACATCTTATTTGTGAAGAAAAGACTTTAATACATGAAACCACAATGCTTCCTCTCAGAGGTATAGGGCAAAAATAAAGGAGTTTTGGGAAAAAGAAGAAGAAATGAGGGTTAACACTGTGGTTCTTCTTTGTTTGCATACACACCTGCACAACCCTGGACAGGTACGTTCTTGGTCAAAGATGGAAGGATTTTTCTACTGAAGTAAATCAAAATGCATTCCTGCTGTTTTTTTCTGGAGATGCTTCCATAACGTGCAACAGAACTGAAGTATCTTACTTCATCATACCCACTTACAAAATTGTGTGCCTTAAGCACCAAACACTAACACTCTCCTGTCAGAAGCATCCTTCAGGCTCCAGAGTGGCCTGTGTTGGAAGTCACTTCTTATCTTTACTGTGTTAATTACCCACCAATGATCTCAAGTGTTCAACTGCTGAAAGGACTCACAGGACTCAGTTCATATTCAACGAAGAGCTTCATCACAGGCAAAGATATAGTACAGCTGCACAGAGGAATGTTAGGCCATCAAGGGGTTCTGGTATCTCAAGTGCAGCCTTGTTTGTGCTCCCACCGTTGGGTTACGCATTCTGTCCAAAGTCTCCAGGCCTCAAACCACCACCAGTGTGCATGTGAGGCATTGTGATACCAGGAAGCCCAAGTTTTGTTTCTGGTGGTGTTGGGCCAGTGAACTGGTCACATAGGCACTTTCCAGATATACAACTAGCCCTAACTGTTGAGCCTTACTCCCCTGTCTCCTTCAGCCTCCACCAAAACCAATGCAAATCATCAATCTGTTGATTGTTACTAAATGATACTATCATTCTGCAGCAAAACAACTGGTGGTTGTTGAATCATGGTTCCAGAATCTCACTTATTTTTTTTTTTTTTTTTTTTTTTTAAATCTTAACGTTTATTTATTTTTGAGACAGGGAGAGACAGAGCATGAACAGGGGAGGGGCAGAGAGAGAGGGAGACACAGAATCTGAAACAGGCTCCAGGCTCTGAGCTGTCAGCACAGAGCCTGACACGGGGCTTGAACTCACGGACCGTGAGATCATGACCTGAGCCGAAGTCGGATGCTTAACCGACCGAGCCACGCAGGCGCCCCTCACTTATTTTTTTTTTAATGTTTGTTTATTTTTGAGAGAGAGAGCACAAGCTGGGGAGGGGCAGAGGGAGAGGGAGACATAGAATCTGAAGCAGGCTCCAGGCTCTAAGCTGTCAGCACAGAGCCTGACGTGGGATTAAAGTCACGAATTGTGAGGTCATGACCTGAGCCGAATGCTTAACCGACTGAGCCACCCAGGCACTCCATTTATTTTTAGTTAATAGATCTCATGACCATGTCCAAGGGTCAGTAGCTTTGTGGATATGCATGTGATCAATTAAGACTAGCAAAAATAAGCCTATGCTGGGCACTTACTGTCCTGTGTCCCTGAGCTCAACTGCTGGGGAGTGTGTGAAGAGTAATAATAGTAAGAACTGAGTCCATCCGCTCATGTCCCTGATATGGTGATTGCCAGAGTGATCCCAGGCACATCCCTGAGTTGAATGACACGGGTGCTGTCCCTGATATGGTGATTGCCAGAGTGATCCCAGGCACATCCCTGAGTTGAATGCCAGGGGTGCTGAGTTCCAGTCCCCTTTATAAAGTGCAGGAGGGAACACGCTTTCTGGGCTGCTTTCTGAAGAGGAGATCAACACCTTTCCTTTTTCCTTAGTATCCTCAAAGTGTTTGTGATTGTGTCCCTCTTGGTGCTTCTGTTTTGGTTGTAAATGCACTCCTTTTCTATGCTGAGTTTGTTTTTTGCAAGTGATATCAATAATTTCAAATCCCAAAACAGTATATGAACTACAGTTTCAGAATAGATGGGGGATTAAGAATGTCTAACTTGGAGCAAAGATGATTAGGGAAGGAGGTAAGATATCTTTAAAGGTTTGAAGAGTTATCTCTAAGAGGAATAAAGCTTACTTTGATTTTTATACTAGGACTGGTGGGGAGTCCCAAGTTGACGAATTTGGTTCAAAAGATGGAAGAACGCCCATCAGTGATGATTGGCCCAGGGACATGCTGCTTAGCAGTAATGAGCACTCAGAGTTAGGATGAATGATCAATTGCCAGAAATATTAAAGATTCGGGTTCTAGATTCGTGGTTTTGAAACTGTGTTCCTGAAGTGCTGGGATTCCACAGACTTGCCTGATGGCCACTGTGGGATTCAACAGGAAAACCGAGTGGGCATAAATTCTGACCCCTGTCCTATTTCATCACGGCAGCTCAGTATTAATCTGTTTTACACATTGGGTTTCATATAATAATTCATTTGATGAAAAGATTTCCATGAGTAAGTAAAGTTGGAAAAGTAGATAACCATTGAGTTTCAAGTCTGAATTCTGTGATGCAGGATGACCCAAAAGTCCTTAAATCCTCCATTCTTTCAGAGTACCTTTTACTTTACTATCCAATACTGATATCATAAGGACTTAAAGAAATTGTTTCCTATCCCAGATTTCCAAGAACTTCTATAGATGATTACATTCTCCTGGTTGACATTGCTGACCTCCTGCTTCTGCGTTCTTCTCCGTGACCTCTAGCTACCTCACCACTATGTCTTCATCCTTCCTTCGTCCTATTTGGTCATCCTGAAACATTGACACAGTGCTCCGTTGATTCCTTAAGGCAGTGCTAACACAAGGCTAAAACTGGTAGTGATTAACACAGCTTTTGCTCAAGAGTTGGGTTTAGTGAGGGAAATTTCTTCATAGATCATGAAACAAAGTAAAGCTGAATGTGAGGCATCTAACAGTGCTAGGAGCCCCTTTTGATCTCTTCTCCAGCTCGGTCTTCCAGCCGCACTGAACAGACTAACCTCTCCATGCTACTTTATTCTTTAAGTTTCTAGATTCTGCTCAAACTTTTTTTTTTTTTTTTTTTTTTTTTTTTTACTATCAGCTTGCAAGGAAGCTGAAAATGTCAAAATACAAAAGCCTCTCTTACCAATATAGACATTTTGTATAATAGAATGAGAGAAAATTTTTCCCTCCTACCTCAGCCTCTTCCATTCTGCCCAGATTCTAGGCCTCTCTTTGCAGAACTAAAAAGGCCACTAAATCAATTCTCTAAACCAAAGAACACTCATTTCCCCAGAGTGAATTTGGCCATTATCCCTCAGAATGGTTTTAGAATTCCCTTAGTGTCTTCCCTTTAGTAGATTTGTGTAGAACTAGGTAATGTTTGAAAGTTCTTTCTCAACCTAACTGGAGCTCCCAGACTTTGTGGTGGACTTCCTGGCACTGTGGAGGACTTTACTGCATGTTAGGCACTTCAGGAAGAATGACACCCTTCTAGAGTCAACATATTATTTGAGGATTTGATAACTTCAGAGGCAGTGGGTGATTAGGACAAAGGAAAATGGGGAAGGAGAAGCATAATTCATTCATTAATTCATTCAACACATGTTTATTGAGTACTTACAATGGGCTGGGCACTCTTCTAGGCCCTAAGGAAATGATAGTTATCAGATCAGACAAAATCCCTGCTTTCAAGGAGCTTATATTCTAGTGGAGGAAGACAGACAATAAATAGATATATAGCCTGTCAATGGGGAATAAGAACCAGGAAAAAATGAGAGTAAGAGAATAAAAAGTAATAAGAGGTAGAGGCTGCTATGTATTTTAGGTATGATGGAAATATCTCTGATAGGATGATATTTTAGTAAAGACCTGAAGGAAATGATGGGGTGAGCCACATGGATGTCCTCGGGAGAAGAGTCTCCCACACAGAGGAACAGCAAGTGTAGAAGTCCTGAGGCAGGAGTATGGGGGTGTTGGAAGACCATTGAGGCCATGAAGGCCGGAGTGGAACAGCAAGGGAGAGAGAATGCTATGAATACAGTCAGAGAGGAGCTGGGGACAAGTCCATAGTGACCTTAACAACAAAATAAGGACTTTTTGTTTTATTCTAGGTGAGTTTACAAGAAGTAACAGGTATGGAGAGTAGACACAATGGCAATCTCAAAGAATTGGCTTTTCATGTGCTTGGGTATTATGTTTTTTAACATTAAATGGAAGATTTCATGAAGGCCCCCTGAGCTGGCCTTTGCCAACTCTCAGCTCCCGCAGAGAAAGTGCTTGGTGTAGGTAGAAGAAAAGGTGGTTTTTGTTTTTTGTCTCCTCCCCAGCTCTGCCCAGGAATCCTATGGCCCTACTCACTTTCTATTTCAGGGGAGCAGCCTCTGCTGACTGGTTGCCATTAGGACCATCTAGCCCAGAACTGTGGAGGGTGGGGCGGAACTGCTATCATAGCCGGGCTGACATTGTGCTGAACAGAGTCTGCTCACCCTTAATGACAGGTTGGCAACCATCAAAGATGGAGAAATATAAGCACATTTGAAGGAAATGTTTCATATCTTTTCAACGGCATGATTTTTCAGTTACAGAGAAGGTGAAGTAATGATGTCATCTAGGGAGGTTGCGTGCCAAACAGGCCCTCATAGATGTGTATGTGAGTGTGTTTGTGTGTGCATCTGCATGTTGTAAATATTTCATATGTGTGATTGTGTGTGTGTGTGTGTGTGCATGTGTGTGTCTTAGCAGGGGTGTGTGTGTGGCCAGAAGTGTCATTACAATTCAGAGCTTGCTTTCCCATTGAAGATCTAGGAACTGGATTTGTCAGAGCTCCCAAGGGTTGTTAGGTTCAGAGGGACTCACCCACATTAATCGAGCCCACAAAAGACTTATTAAGTAATTTAGAACACCATTTGCTTAATTTATAGTGAGAAATCAAATTATCAAAGGGCCTGATGACCACATCTCTGCTGGTCACAGGATTCTCTCTCTAGGCCCCTGAGGAGAATTAACATATTTTCACCCGGGGAAGCCCTATGACACTCAAAAGATTGTTTGGTGATCAAGGCAAATCATGTGAATGATCTTAATGACCAGCATTATTAAACTGCCATGACAAGCCATGGGCCCAAACATTTGGGTTTACTGCTCTAAGTACTTTCTCTCTGCATTAGCACTGGGCTTCCCTAAATCCTGTCCTTCGAGGGTTATTCAGTCCAGTTGCTTACATTACCATTAAGAAAAAATGTTGCCTTAAGACCATTTCCCAGGCTATAGATTTTTTCTTTGGTAAATAATTGATTCGATTTTTAAGCCCTGTTCCTCCTCCTTTTGATCTGAAGAATATCATGCCTGTTACGATGACTGTTGCAGATGATAGAACATTATCTATTACATAAAGATCTTACTAATTTAACACAAGGAAACCACACTTGCAAATTCTTCTGTGGCATCTCACTATCTCTCTCATGGGTTGACTGCATGTGGGAGGAGGACATTCATTCAAGGATTTGTTGTCACTGATGAGAAAGAGTGGTTGAGAACACACATCCGGGAATCATGGAGATGGAGCTCTGTACCTTCATAGCAAGTTGGGCAAACTGTTACACCTCTTACAGAGTCCTCATAGTAAGACAGGAATAGCACCAGTTATTATGTCATAAGGTTGCTCATACACTCATTTGAGGACTAATTAAGTACCAAGCACTGCTCTAGGTACCAGGGAGCCAGCAGTGATCAAACATTGCTGCCCTCTGGAAATTTGCATTCAAATGAGAGGAATGACACACAGTACAAGAGATAAGTAAGTACACTGTTTAGTTTCAGAAAGTGATCAGTGCTATACAGAAAAATAAAGCAGGGAAGGGTTGTTGTGACATGTAAATGAAAGAATGTATGTAAAGTCCTTAGAATGCCTGACCTATAATGATAGCAAAAACTTCAGCTGTTACCAATTGAGCTGTACCGCAGGGACTCTTACAGTGAAAGAACTAAGTGTGGCCCTCAGAATAGCACATGGGCCTCACACACAACTTGGCATGTAGTTATGCTATCCATGACCACTGTGTCTCCAATGCAAGTTTAATATTTTCCTGTTTTTACTCGTTGCAAACACTCAGGAAAAGTATTTAGAACAAAAGATAAATTATCCTTAATGTCACCACTCAGAAGCAATTTAACATTTGGTATGCATCCTCGTAGGCTTTTCTCTTTTTCTTTGGATGCACACACACACACACACACACACACACACACACACACACATTTTTTTTTTTTAATTTTTAACATTTTATTTATTTTTGAGACAGGAAGAGAGACAGAATGCAAGCAGGGAGGGGCAGAGAGAGAGAGGGAGACACAGAATCTGAAGCAGGCTCCAGGCTCTGAGCTGTCAGCACAGACCCTGACGTGAGGCTCAAACTCATGAACCTAGAGGTCATGACCTGAGCCAAAGTCGGATGCTTATCGGACTGAGCCACCCAAGTGCCCCCAACACACATTTTTTAAATGCGACTAAAATTACTGTTACATAACCTGCTTTTGTCACTTAAAGCTCTATCTTCTGACATCAACAGATTCACATCAGTATTTTAATGTCCAGTTATAGTCCACTGGAAAGAGAAATCTTTTTATTTTTTTATTTTTAAAGAGAGAGCAAGTGAGCAGGGAAGGGGCAGAACGAGAGTGAAAGAGAAAGACAGTTCAGCGCAGAGCCTGACCTGGGGCTCCATTTCATGACCATGAGATCACGACCTGAGCCCAAATCAGAAGTTGGACGTTTAACTGACTATGCCACCCAGGTGCCCCTGGAAGAATGAATCTTAAGCTAGTTTGTTATTGATAGATATTCATCGACTTCCAAGTTTTTGTTTCTATAAAAATGCTTTGGTTTTAAAGGCACAACTTCACTATTTGGCCTAGAGTTTTCCATGGACCTGTCATGAGAAAGTATGCATTATTTCCATATTTACTATGGACTCTTATCACCTTTTAAAAACCCAGCTGGGAAGATTGAATAGAAACTCCTTCATGGTACCTAGTTTAATTTAGAGTCAATTCAGTGTAATTACATTTAACAGTATTCAGTTTAGATGTATTTTTTAACATCTTCCGTGTCAGGACACCATGCTGATTCCTGCTGGGAACCAAGATGAGTAAGACGTAATCCCTCCTTTCAAGGAGACCAAGACGGGAACATAGATATTGGTAATCAGCATATAGGCCAGAAGAATCATCGGATCACAGACTAGGGTGAGGACATATCTATCTGTTTGCTGTGACCAAATAATAAGAAATGTTAGCCTTATGTCACTAGTGTGTTGAATAAGCAAGCCTCCTGAGACAGAGTCATAAATGATGTACTGTTTTTGTCTCCTTGTTCCCTTTTAAGTTTACTCAGTAGAAGGAAGTTCTAAATGAAATTTTAGGCAGAGGAACTTGGGAGGCCTTAGGTGGGCTTTCTTAGAAGAAATGTGGAAACTAAGACCTGGTGATTGAGTAAAAGTTGGCCAAATTGAGGGGTGTGAGCTCTGGGGCAGGAGGAGGGAAGAGAAGAGTATTCCTGATGTAGAGTAAAGATGAGGAGGTGAGAAATAGCCTGATGCCTTAGAGGGGTTCAAAGATCAATATAGTTATGTGGGAGGGAAGGAGAGGTGTGCTGTGGAGGGCTTTTATAGTGGGACAGATTTTCTCTGAATACCCCAGGTTTTAGCCTACATTCATACAAAGTGGGCAGTAAATAAATATTTTTGAAAATAAAGTCTGAAAATCATATAAGTTTTTGGTTCCTTAACACAATTTCCCTTCTCATGATTCAGAACCACCATGCATCAACTTCCCACTTCTCCTCACTGGAAAATTGGAGGACTATCTCCAAATGGTTTTTGGACCTTAAGGCAGAGGGAGAAAAGTTTGCATCCTTCAAGCAGAAGCTCCCATGGAGTTTGTTGGTAAAGCACGTTGTCTCAGGAAGTAATGACTGAAGGTGAGTGAAGGATTGAAGCCTCCGGGTCAGGGATTATCATTCAGAGTGGATGAATAAGCTAGACTCATCCAAAGCACAAGCTATTTCAAAGGTGGTTTTCTTAGGAAAAAAAATGGTGATCAATCGTATCTTTCAGGAAATCAACTCTGCTGAAAATAATTTATCCTCCTTTTTACTTTTGTCTTCTTTCAGTGAATTAAACTATAACCAAGCTTATTTCTTGATTTGCATTTCTCCTTAATTATTCTGAGCTAAGTTCTACCCTGCAGAGCTCCAGAAAATGGATAAAATATGCATCCGAGTGTTGAACAGCAGCGGCAGACTCCTACACACCAATCCCTGGCTGTGTGGGACGCTGCCATTTTCCCCAAGTCATTTCAGGTCAGAAACACCTCTGCTCCCAAAGAATAGCACTTAGGGGCCCCCACACAAGGTCTTTGTATGCACCGTATAATATCTATCAAGGAGCAATACATTGTTCTGCACCCTCCCAAGAGTAAGTGCAAGGCTACTTTTCTGCCCCTATGGACATAGAAGGGATTCTACAATCATTCTGCCCAATGGGAAACCCTGTGAATTACCTTTAGAGGGCTTGAAGTCAAAATCAGAACATGATTTTACTTTATTCTCATCCAATAAGCCAAGCTTTCTTTTAAAAATAACATTAATCCATATGATTGTGGAACTTCTGAAAACTGCAGAAATGAGTTAAAAAAAAAAAAAGTATCCACAATTCTGCAGACTTAGACTTGGTTGGTATGTTCTTTGGCTTCTGGCCTTCTGCCTTCTGCCTTCCCCTAATGCAGATACAATGCCTAGAAGTGTCACAGGCAACTTGCAACCTTGAGGATAAAATTCACATGCTGAGCATGAAGGAGCATAATGACAGAAGCTTGGATTCTTTCTCAACGCCATTGGTGAGAAACCATTCTGGTTCACTACTTCTTACCTCTAATCTTTTTGGAGTAAAATAAACCCCTATCCTTGGAAACCATTAAAATTTTAGCTGTATTTTGAAGTATGACACACGTTCAGAAAAGTGCATCACAAGTTTATAGCATAATGAATTTTTTTCAAAGCCAATATAAGTGTGGACATGTAATATATGTATACCAAGAAAAAAAGCATTATGGTAAGTGACTCCCAGTTACTCTCACTTCCTTAAGTAACCTGAATCTGAAGTTAACCACAGATTAGTTTTTCCTGGTTCTGAACTTTGTATGAATGGAGTCACACAGTAGTTTTTTTCTTTGTTTCCAGCTTCTTCCGTTCAACATTATATTTGTGAGATTTATTCATGCTGTTGTATGTGGCATTATTTATTCATTCTCTTCATTGTATAGTAGTATAATTTATAAATATACCATAATTTGCTTATTCATTTTGCTACTGATGGACATTTGAGTTGTTTCCAATTTGGGGCTGTTAAAAATAATACTGCTGTGAGTATCCTTGTACATATCTTCTAGTGAATATGTACACACTTTGTAGTGAAGATAGCTAGGAAAAGAACTGCTAGGACATGACATATGTATGTTCAGCTTCAGTAGATAGTGCTGAAGTCCAAAGTATAAAGTTACTTCCAAAGTAAAAAAGTTCCAATTTCCACTCTAACCAGCACTCATAAGAGTTTCAGCTGCTTCATATCCTTGCCAAGTATATTCACATCATCGTGGGACCTGAACTTTTTTTTTTTTTTTTTAGGATTGGAAGACACTATACTTTTACAAAGTGATTGTCATGTAATTCTTCTTATTGTTCACTCCCTAAATACTGAGTACATGCCTGAGTCTTAGTGATGATTCTCTCTCTTAAGGGAACAAAATTTACAATGAGTCAAGCTGGTTAATATGAGGTTTTGGATTTTGAGATTATAATGAGGTCATCCCTTAGCAACTCAGCTTAAAGCTAATGTCATGCTTCATTTGAAATGCTAGGTTAAATTGGCTTTGGTCAATCAATGCTAGGTTTAAAAACTAAGAGAGAATGTGTGGGATGTTCTTGCTCCATTATGATAAATGCTGTGATACTCAAGGGTATTGCTGTGGACAATAGGATGTGGAATTCAATCAATCTGGCACAGTGCCCTCTACTTTGCAGAATGAAGAGAAAGCTGACAGTTGGATGAAGAAAGGCCTTGTGGAGGAAGCGTCATTAGAGCTGACCTTCAGGAAAAAGTTCAGTGTTTTTGCAGGCAATCCTGGGGAAGTTATTACAGAAAGTGCAGAGGAGATCACTGGATCAGAGGTGAAAAGAACATGCAAGCGACCCTGAGGAAGCCAGCAACTAAGCTGCCCCAGAAGTCAGGAGTCTTTCAGTCTTTTCCGTGCTTAGAGCCTCATCAACCAAGACAGGTGTGTGTGTGTGGTGGGGGGGGGGAGGGGGACGGGGGGGGGGGATGACGGGGGAGGTTCCTCTCAATCCCCTGGCTTTAGTCTTGCTCAGCATTCTGGGGTGTGCTGGCTCAGGTGGAAGAAGCAGCACATACTAACTTCCTCCCAGCTGCCTGAGTCAGCTGAGCCAATTGCATTGAGTGCTTGACATCAAGTCTTCTCAAACAGAATCCTGTTGGAAGTAAGAAACACAGACAGAGCACTCCCTTCTTGTGTCTCCGCCTCTGGTAGGACATTTTCATAGATGGTGCTCATCTCCCAGTTGTGGTACTGGTGGTTGGGATAGTGATTACCTGTCTAGGTTGTGGCCTGCCTGGACTGAAGTCCCATCTAGTAACTTGCCCCAGGGAGGGGCCAAGGCTCAGTCAGATAAAGCCTCTTCTCATTACACGGAACACACCCACCCCATCGGCCCAGTTCTACTGCTTTTGATGTCAGGGATGCAGACTTAGGCTGATTAGTCCATTCAAAGTAGATTGAAAAAAAAAGTCCCTATTTATTTAGTCAGGATTGTGTTTCAACAACAAAACCCTGAAAAGCTCTGAGGCTTCAAAGTTTATTTCTTATTTTTGCTATATGTCCATTATGGGTTGGATGTGGCTCTATCCCATCTTACCTTTACTCTGGGACCCATGCTGATGGAGCAGGGGGCCCTAACTGAAACATTGCTATTTATCTCCTGGCAGGGAGGAACTCAGTGAACCAGCCATTAGCCCTTAAAACTTCTGCTGGGAAGTGATCCAAGGCTCTTCTGCCCAGTTCCATTGGCCAAAGTCAATCATATGGCTAAGTTTTCTCTAAGGGGTAAGGAAAGGATAATCCCCCCCACCCCCGCCACCCCCCGGGAGCAGCATGGAATATTTGTGAAAAATGCTACAATATTCCACACTTGGTCACCAAGGGAGGTATTCCTCAATTTCATTGTAAATTTACCTTAACTGGCAGGTACTGATGTGGTTTTTATTTACCATCTTTTAAAACGGTGGGAAAACCTGAGTGGTAAGTACCAACCTCCAGATGATTGGTGAAGGTCATTCAGTTTGGGTGAAGAGCTGAGAAATAACAGATTCAAAGCGTAGTGTGTGTTGTAGGTTGGGGGCATAGAGTAGGAGGCAAGATGGGGGGAGAGAGAGGAGCTTGAGTGTGGTGGGCCTTAGGCACCAAGTGTTTAGAATCATTCTTTAGGCAGTGAAGTTTCATTGAAGACTTCAGAGTGTTGGGATGCACACTCTTCCTGCCAAGAGCCCCGAAGACATTTATAAAGGATGAAATGAAGGCTGGGTACTAGTTAGAAACCATCACTAGGAGAATAATGATGAATTTGACTTCAGTTCCAGACAGATTTAAGTTCAAGATCTGCCTTTGAAATATCATAGCCACATGATCCCAGGGAAGTTCCTCTACCTCTCTAAACCTTGGTTTGTTCCATGTAAGATGAGAGGCCTGAGAAAATTAAAACTTAAAAGCTTAAGTTATGGGAAACTGAAACCTAACCAAGCTTAATCAGCTTGTTCCACTTCTGTACAATTGCTTGGCGCGCCCATGTATTCCTGATCAATCATAGTTGCCTGGCACAACCGTATATTCTTGATCAACCATTGTTACTTGGCACATCCGTGTATTTCTGATCAACCATTGTTACTTGGCACATCCGTGTATTCCTGATTTCCCCATGACTTGTTTGTACCTGTCTATAAAAGGGGTGTGAAAACCTCTCTCAGGACCTCTCGGCGTCACTGGCAATGAGGGCGCAGAGGTCCAGGTTCGAACCTGCAATAAATGACCCTTGCTGCTTAGCTTTGACTCTGGACTCTGGTGGTTCGTTTTTGGGGGTCTCTTAGACTCTGAGCGTTTCAAAGACAGAGATGATAATAGTATTGCCTTCCATGGTTTGCTGTGGGAACTAAGTAAAGTAACGTATGTAAAGTGGTTAGCAAAACCCAATACACCTAGAAAGCCCTTACATGTGGGAAAGCAGAGACAATGAAGATTTAGAATCAATAGGATCTGGTGATTTTATGTGAAGAGTAAAGACATGGGAGGATTTGAAGAGAGTACCAACGTTCCCGGACTGGTGAATGGTAATGCCACTTACCTATTCAGAAGCTGGTAACAGCTGGGGGAGGAAAAATCCTGAGTCTGGGATCCCAGGGAGACATCCGTGGAGAAGGTTTCCAGCAGGTGCTTAGAAATGTGAGCAAGGCTGAGTAGATAGAACTTGTACAATGAGTCATTGGCTGATTGTGTGGACAGATGGTTTCTGGGGTCTCTTGCGGAAAGTACTTAATTTTATTTTAATACTTACACAGCACTAAGAGCTGAGGAAAGAGACACTTCTCCAGGCTAAAGATTCTGGACGTCAGTGATTCTCACGCTTGAATATATCAGAATTACCTGGAGGGCTTCTTTAAGCCCAGAATTTCTGATTCAGTAGGTCAAGAGGCTGGAAACTGGGTTTTCTCACCTCCTCCAAGTGCTCTGCTCTTATATTGTCTCTGTCTTAACTTAGTCTTAGAGTAGACCTGGAAAATGCTGACCCCACAAACAGGAGTGATTACATTCACACCATTGATCCTCATGTCTAGAATAAGATTTAGGGAAATGGCCTTTTGAGAATACACAGCAGATTGCTGGGAGATCAGCAGCAATTCAATATGACAAGTGTGGCAGATTTTTTGATTTGTAACATCCCTATGTTATAATTCATAGAATAAGTCTTTAGCCTATGGACCTTATTCAAGAGATATCATCTGTCCTGATGAACTAAAAAATCCAGAAAACCACAATAAATGCCTGTTGTGTGCAGATCTTTGTCTCACTCAATAGTCTGCCTTTAGCAGCAGCCGCTGTCACAGAGGGTATCTTCCTTTAGGCATTAGCAGGGATGAGGGGTTGGGATGGAAGAAGTGACAATCCTAAACTCCTCTCAGTAATAAAGACTGCACGGATTTACATCCCTCAAGAATTTATAGTTTTTGCCTGGATGTAAAGCATTCTCTTAGTTTACTAACAACTATGTAAAATACAGTAATCCTTTCTTTTGTCCAAAGGACCATCTAGTAGAAGCTTCTATAGTTTCCCATTACTTTTTTTTTTGCAGTATAATTGACATAAAATAAACTGCACATACTCAAAACGTACAGTGTGATGAGTTTTGACATATATTCACATTCATAAAACCATCACCACACTTAATATAGTGAACATATCCATTACCCTAAAAGTTTCCTTGTGCCCCTTTGTAATCTAGAGACTACAAAGTCTTAGAGTGTGCTCTACTCCCTACATGACTCTATTCCTCAGCAATCACTAATCTGCCTTCTATCACTATAGGTTGGTTTACATTTTCTAGAATGTTGTATAAATAGAATTATATAATATATACTGTTTCTTTGGCAGGGGAGGGGTCTAGCTTCTTTCACTTAGCTGAAGTTTTTTGAGATTCTTCATGTTGTTGTATGTATCAATGGTTCATTCCTGTTTCTTTTTATTATTATTATTTTTTTTAATGTTTATTCATTTTTGAGAGAGAGACAGAGAGTATGAGTGGGTGAGGGGCAGAGAGAGAGAGAGAGAGAGAGAGAGTGAGAGAGAGAGAGAGGCAGACAGAGAACTTGAAGCAGGCTCCAGGCTCTGAGATGTCAGCACAGAGCCCGATGCGGAGCTCAAACCCATGAACCACAAGATCATGACCTGAGCCAAAGTCGGACCCTCAACTGATTGAGCCACCCAGGTATCCCAGTTCATTCCTGTTTCTTATTGAGTAGGATTTCACTGTATAGATATACTCCATTAGTTTACTTATCTGTTAATGGGAATTAACGTTGTTTCTAGTTTGGGGCTATTACAAGCACTGCTGCTATGAATATTCACGTGAAAACTCATGTACATGCAGATGCTTTCATTTCCCTTGGGCAAATACCTAGTAGTGAAATGTCTTGATCATGTGATGTACGTGTAAAGTTTTCAAGGAATTGACAAAATTTCTGAAGTGTTGGAACTATTTAAGATTCCTTAAGGAATCTTAATGGTGTATGCAAGTCCCAATTTTTCTGCTTTCTAGCCCATATTTAGTTTTGCCAGTCTTTTTCATTTTAGCCATTTTAATAGATATGTAGAGGTATCTTATTGTGGTTTTAATTTGCATTTCCTTGATGGTTAATGATGTTGATTATTTTTTTCAAGTGCTATTTGCTATTTGTGTGTATATATAAAAACATATACAATGTATATAAAATATATGTATGCAATTTTTTGATGAGGTATTTATTTTTAAATTGATTTGTTTGACTTTTCATCATTGAGTTGTAACAGGTTTTAAAAATATATTCCAAATACAAGTCTTTTGACCAACATATGTTTTTTCAAATATTGTTTTCTCAATCTGTGGCTTGCCCTTTTCACTTTTATAATAATATCTTTTGAAAAGGAAACATTTTATTTTATTTTATTTTATTTTGATGAAGTCCAGTTTGTTGGTTTTTTAAATAGTTCCTATTTGTGTTTCATTTAATTACCCAAAGTTACTAAGATTTTTTTATGTTTTCTTCTAGAAATCGTATAGTTTTAGTTCTTATATTTAAGTCTATGACTCATTCTGAGTTAATTTATGTTTATGGTGTAAGGTAAGGATCAAGATTCATTTTTTTTTTTTTTTTTTTTTTTTTTTACATAGACTAACCAGTTGTTTTGGCTCCATTTGTTAAAACAATTAACCTTTCCTCATTGAGATGCCTTGGCATCTTTGTTAATCAGTGGATCATATATGTGTGAATTCTCTGTTCTGTTCAATTGATCTGCATCTGCCTTTATGCCAGTATCACACTATCATAATTACTTTTACTTTATATGTATTTCTATCTTACTTAGTTACTTTATAATGTTTTAAAGGTAGTTCTCTAATTATTTTTTTAATATGAAGACAACCGAAATCTTTTAGAGTTGTACAAACTTTAATCAAATCCCCATATAGCTTTTGTCTCTCTAAACTGAGAAGTCTTGATTTTTCTGATTTGTCTCTATCCAAAAACTCAATAACAATTATTGTAGTGAAATTTTATCCCATTGCTTCCATTTCTTTTTTTTAACTTTTTTTAATGTTTTTAAATTTTTTAATTTATGTTTTTATTTTTTTGAGAGACAGAGAGAGAGCACCAACAGGGAGGGGCAGAGAGAGAGGGAGGTGTAGAATTCAAAGCAGGCTCTAGGCACTGAGCTGTCAGCTCAAAGCCAATGCGGGGCTTGAACCCACAAGCATGAGATCATGACCTGAGCTAAAGTCGGGCCCCCACCCCCCCCCCGCCCCCGACCTCATTGCTTCCATTTCTAACGTGCTTTCTTTGTCACACACACACACACACACACACACACACACGGCACATGAGTAAGTGCAATAAGAGTAGCTTTCCTTCACCCTCCTGTCATTATCACTATTGCTGCTACTGTTGTTACCATTATTGCACACACACTTTAGTTTCCAACATCCTTCCTAAATATACAAAACCATTCATTTTAGTTTTGTGCCCAAAAATTGAGCCAGGTTAATTTCTTTAATAAATATACATCACTCCTATGTTCCATTCCATCTCGGCTATTCTAGAGGCTGTACTGGGGTATCTCATTGTGGTTTTAATTTGCATTTTCTTATGAGTAATGATGTTGTACACTTCCTGGAATATAATGGAAAACTCAGATATTATTAATTTATAAGTATTACTTAAATTCTTTCTCCCTATATGTATAACTGAGTACTTTTTTACACTGATCCTTTTTCAGGATCTTGCCCCTTTACCTGTCTTTGAGAGATCATTCTGTGGTATCATTCTGATTAAATGATAATCAGATTATCATTTAATAGGCTGAAAAGCCCTATGAAAACTGGAGGTTATGTCTTGTCTTTGTTTTCTGTCTTAAACCAGTGTTCTATTCATAATAAAAATTTCCATTTCCAACCCAACCCCTAAAAATACAGTTTTTAAGAGTGCTGTGTGTGTGTGTGTGTGTGTGTGTGATTACGTCAAAAGTTTGGGGAAATGCAGATTATAAACTCAGCAACATCAGGCTTACATCTCTGCTTCTCTTGCTTGAAACCAGTCAGATTTTTGTTCAAATTTCAGCAAATTCCACTCTAAGTGATGATATGACTTTAAGTAGGGGAAACTCCTTTCGGCTCTCTTACAGCATTTTGGAGAAAAAGGAAGAGGGGCTGACAGGCAAAGTTGTTAAATGTTAAATCATAAGCTGAAAAGTCATTGAATGCAAAATAATTCAAACTCCAAATGAGAAGAGAGCTCAGGAGGGACTTCTCACAATGAGGTGGAAAAAAAATGTCAAACCAGCAGTAATTGAGGGAAAAGTCAAATGGAGGATGGAAGTCTCCTTTCTCAGAAGAAAGGGCTACTCTGTCTTTGTTGCCTCCTCCACTTTTCCTTTTTTCAATTTGGGATGAGGAAGGTGACAAACTGGAGGGAACATGGTGGAGGGAGAGCAGAGGAAACTGCTGGCTGAGCAGGAGCTGCAGGGGCGGAGGGGGAGGGGCCCCACTTTGTGCTTAAAAGAATCTGAGAGGCTGCCAGCAGCCCGAATATGAATTAAGGAAGGTGACCTTACAGAAATAGAAAAAATGACCTCTCTCTAAAATCTAGAGGGAAAAGATGAGGATGTTAACTAGTTAGGAAAAAAAATCATCGCATATTGGAATATGAAAGGACCTTGGAGGTCATGGAAACCAACTCTTGCATTTTACAGATAGGCCAACAGTTGTGAAGAATGAACCATCAGAGTCCAAATTGGTCTGCCACAACATAATATGTTTGCATTTGAAGTAATAAAAAATAATGTCCTTCAACATCAAAGAAATTGTGTGCTCTGAGAAGAGTCAGTCTTTTCCTCTCGTGGCTTTTTGTCAGTGACACTGAGCACCATCAGAGCCCTTTTAGAAGCACCGGATTGACTTGCCTAAGAGCCATTGCTTGTTTCATGAGATCATTTTAAATTGTGTTTTTGAGTATTTGGAAAACTATCGTCATCATACTTAGTACTTAATCAATAGTTGTGTACATTTTGATTCTCTTAATAAATAGCTATGGTATTTGAGCAGGGTTGCTGTATACCTGGTGGTCCAGTGGATTGGGGCCAAGGAAGACAAGGCTCTTCATTCCCACCACCTCATACGTTTCTTAGCTTTGGCTGTAAGAGCAGCCTTTCATGTGTCTTCCTGTCTCCTACCTTGTCTGCTTCCTTACCATTTTCTGCACCAGCCCGCAGAGTGACTTTCCTAAAATGCAGACCCGATCACACCGCCTTCTTGCTAAAAACTCTTGGTAGCAACTCAAAGACCACAGGTTAGATTCTAAACTCCCTAACCTCCAGGTCCTTCGGGCCCTCCCCCCCACCCCCCCCATTTATGGCTCCCCTCTTAACACTTTACACTCAAGTTTTAGTGATCCCGTGTTACTCAGCAGACCACTCCAGATGGCTGTGTCTTTGCTAGCAGTTCTTTACTGCCTAGGATGTCTTTTCCCACTTCCTTCTCTACCTACTCTCTGTCTACCCGTCCCTCAAGGCTCAAATCAACAATTTCCTTGCACTCCCGGTTACAAGCGACTATACTTCTAATAGTGTCTCACTCCTTTCTGGACGTACATTTCTCATCACACCTGTAACATCTTATTGCACTTATTTGTATCCACATCTATGCTAGAGAAATCAATGGTTTTCAAACTTCAAAGCACATGGTGCACATAAGAACCACCCAAGGAGTTCGTTTAAAAGGCAGAAATTTCTTGGCCTCACCCCAGAGCTTCTGTTTCTGATTCTGATTCAGTAGGCCGAGCATCAGAGGGGTTCACGGACATCTCTGAGCCTAAGGAGAACCTACTGTAAATCAGGTAAGTCTTCTCCTGCTTACAGCACCATTTTTCCAAGGGCAGAAGATACTGCTGGTGAGTTCCACCTGCTTCTCCTTGATCACTGACTCACAAGAGTATCAGCTTGAGAGATCCCAACACTCCCTTCCTCTCCTCCCACTCTCTTGGGGGTAGAATATGCAAAACTCATTTATATTCCCGCAAGTAGGTGAGAATCACATTCTGGGCCATCACCATTCAATAATGGAAGCTTTGTGGAAAGTAGTGACAGGTGAGAGGAATGATTTCATTTTTCACTTTGACAATTGGGTGAAGCAGATTCCTGGCAGTTCTGCAAAGGTTTTATGCCCACATAGTTACCCAAGGGATCTGCTTAGCAACCAAGAAATGCTGCAAGGGGAGGCAAAGCAGATTCTTCTCTCAGTGACATCTTGTAACTGAGATGCTGCTGCACAAAGAGGAGATAAGAGGGCACCTCTGACCTAGGGTTCCCGCTTGTTCTATGGTCTCCAGAAAGGCCTGTCCTGAATGCCCTGGTCCCTCTCCCCTCCCCACAGCCCACGCAGAGCTCACCTAGAGGGGAGCATCATTCCCCAGGGGGCTTGGCTGTGCTTGGCTAGACTTCTTCTTTGTGCGACTATGTTTCTGACTATAACATTCAACCTATTTGTTGGAGGTTTGTTTTGAGAGGATCTAATATAGCACCCCTCTTTCATGCCTGGGTTTTGAACTGCAAAGGCAAAAAGCAGGCACTTGGCAAACCAAATAGGACAAGTTCATGGAAAAAGTGGATATTGGAGGATGGGGCTTGTATCTGCCGACAAGGGGGTTTCCTAATGCTGAATCCTGGAACCAAACTGAACTCCCTAAGTGACAGCCCTCCCGTCCTCTGCCCAGGAGCTGGGGCAATCTAGCAAATGTGCCCTGGGCTAGAAGGTGGGTTCCCTGGAGGAAGAGTGGCAGGGGCTGGGCAAGTCTGGATGTCTCTTTTAAACCCACCCATCTGGTGACTCCTTCAGTCTTTCTGGGTGGAGGGAGTCAAGGGCAGGGAGAAACCACAGTGGCAGGAAACATCAGACACAGGTACAGGTGTTCCCCAAACCCAAGTATATTTACTGTTAACTATTGGGAAAATACAGAAAAATATATAAGGAATAAAATGCAAATCATCAGTAATTCCAAAGATACACCATATATTTTTTTATTCTAAGGCACATATTTCTTACTTTCTAATGTTCCTTAAATTGGGATGTACTTTACAATTGTATGTGTTTAATGTAGTATTATGACTTTTTCATGAAAGTTTTTTTAAGCCTCTAGTGCCTCTTTCAGTTGTCAATATCTTAGAAATGAGGAAAGATGGTAAATTTCAATTGTTTTACAAAATAGGGATTTTACTGGAGCATTTGTCTATATCAATAGGTAGTGAAAACCTGATGTACAATGACTGCAAAATAGTCCAGCAACTGAATGTATCAGAATGTATTTAATCTCTACCTTTTGTCATTCAAGTTGTGCTTTTCTGTTCGTTTTAGTTTTTAGTATTATAGATAATGTGGCTGGTAAACTTTCTTGTACCGAAGTCTTTGCTCCAAATGTGATCTTTCCCCCCTTAAGAATTGGTTCTTGAATCCAGGATATTAACTTTTTTTTAATGTTTATTTATTTTTTTTTTTTGAGAGGGAGTATAAGTGGGGGAGGGGTAGAGAGAAGGGGGTTTGAAGATCCAAAGCGGGCTCTGTGCTGACAGCAGCGAGCCTGATGTGGGGCTTGAACTCACTGACTGTGAGATCACGACCTGAGCTGAAATTGGCTGCTCAATGGACTGAGCCACGCAGGTGCCCCCAAGATATTAACTATTTAAAAGTGTTGGTTTCATGTGACCATATTGTTCCTCAGAAAAGTTATCCAATGGAGCATCCCACTAATACTGTCTGAGGGTGCTCATCTCAGCACAGGCAGCAACACTGAATATCATATGTTACATTATAAGGTAAGATACCTTCTGAATTCGAGAATTGTCTATCTTAATGCCTACCTTGCCACTCTTCATCAGCCCTCCCATGGTTCCTCCCAGTCCGGTCCAGTATCCTGGGAGAATAAGAACAAGCACAGAGGACAAGACTCAACAGTATAAAAACCTTTGCTGCCAAACCCAACATAGTCCCCTGATTGGTTAGGCTCACTGATGGAGGAATGAGGCAGCCCTAAATGGCTAGAATCAAAGCAGGCAAAGGAACATCCACAGCTCCTTTGCCCTCTGTCCATGATCACAGCTCCCAGTGGCAAGGTAGCAATATGGCAAAACAGTGCCGAGGAAGCTGGCCGGCTAAGCATTTGTCTTCATGCCTAGAACACACTGTTTGAGGTTCCTCACTGCACCTCCTTCTCTCTTTACCCCAGTGCTCAGGATTGGAGGAACCTTGAGCTTCCTGTGGATGCCAGAAAGCATCACCGGTGGGGATGCCATGCTTCACCTTGGTCTCCAAGTAGCCATTCCAGAGACAGCAAGGGAAGGCTTTGGTCTGGGTTTGATGCCATGCAACACATTTTAATCAGCATCTGCCATGTGAAAGTCAGTATTAAGTGCTGTAGGAAAGACAAGGTTTTATTTCTGTCGAGAGCTTTTTATGGCAGCAGTTCCATGGATCCCCACCCCACTCCAACCCATCTGCTTGCTCCTTGGGTATAGGCAGGAGATTTTTCTGGAAAGGAACAGCATGTGCTCACTCCTCAGAACCACAGACAGAAGCAGATTGGACTATGGCAAATGCAAGCCTGTCATGTTTACTGGGGAAAAAAAAAAGTTCTTGGTTCCCCAGAGAATAATGTATCAAAACAAAGTGGATTCTATGGACATTTCTCAGCAGGATGATGTGTACTCAGGTTAAGTAGAGAATTCTAAAGCCTAAATATGCCCCAATTACACTGGATTCTTTACCTGTTTCTCACCTGAGAAACAGATTCTCTTATTTGATACTTAAAACCAACTGGGGGCTTTAGGTGAAGATTTTTAGGGTAGAATTTGGGCTTTTTCTAGTAAGATGATTTAGTAAGATGATTTACCACATCTGCTGGGCCAAGTGCTTTCATGCTACAACAGTTTATGTTTAAACAGTTTCTATAAAAGTAAGGGGGCTCGTAGGGTTTCCGAGACAGGTAAGCTGCACTAGGATAAAGCTCACTGATAATGGAGCCCAAGGAGCCTTCTCAAGGGACACTACCAGGGATGGTGGTTGTGGACCAAACAGAAGAGCAATTTGAACAGCCAGTCTCTCAGACAGGAAAGGTGGAAGAAGATATCCTTTCCCAAAACAGGTGGTAGTGCAGAGTGCTGGATTATGTAATAGTGGAACAGACCCATCTTGGGGAAGACAGTGTCCTTGGGGGTGTTCCTCCAAAGGGAATTCAAGGAGATTTGAAGGCAAAGTGAGTAGGGTTGACATCTCATCAAGACAGTAGGGCTCTAAGTGTTGATCCAGGAGCCCTGGGCACTCTGATGTCCTCATAATGGTATCCTGTTCTCCCGGCAGAGCAGAGAAACTGGGGAAAACTTGGAGAAGCTTTAATGCACTGATCTCCGCCAGCTCCCAAAGATCCTTGGAGCATGGGAGAGCAGAAATGAAGCCTCTCAGTATTATTTTTCCTGAGGCCCCATCTGTGCAATGAGATTTACTGCCTGAGGTCAGGATGGGGATTAACTCTTGGATCTATCCAGCCCATTGAGGAGAGGGTCTTTGTCAAACAACCCTTCACTGGGTTGGTATCTCACCAAGAGAATAGGGCAGAACCTGTAGGGTCAGCAGGGGGGTAGGGGATCTCCAATCTGTCTGTGCTGGTGGGGCTTCCACTATGAACACTCTTGGGGTTTTACTTCCTGCTGACCATTTGAAAAACAAATCCTGGAAAGTAAATAATATATAAGAATAACAAAGAAGACTTGGTTTCAATAATAAAAGATGAGAAGATTAAGATGAGCTTAAAACCAGACATTTTAAACATGAATAGGCATTTCAAAATAAGTTTAAAAATAAGCAACTGTGTTTGAAATTCCAATAAAAATAAAGGAGGAAAAATAACTGAAATAAATTAGGTTTAAAAATAAAATTTTAAATTAAATTCAAAAAATAAAATTTAAGAAATTTTGTATCTGGAAAGTTGGAAGAAAAGTTACAATTCCAATAAAAGAATATTAAGAGTTTTTTCAAAAGAGAAGCTACAGCTAGATGAGATTTAAAATAAAAGAAATGGCTAAACTCCAGTAAGAGATCAAAAACATAAAAAATGAAGCAATGCATGATCAAAATAAAACCCAAAGCCATGAGGTAAGAAGCTAAAAACCTGTTAGTAAATGAAGCTAACCATGACATAGGATTTGTAAACATTATAAAATAAAAGGAAAAATATGTAGGATAAAATGAAAATGGAGAGTTTTTCAATTTGGAGTCAGGTGTAAGACAAAGTGGGTGAGGAGGAACAGACCAGGCAATAAGTTCCTGTGGACATGGTTTCCAGGGACTGCTCCTCCTTCTCCCAGTCAGTGACCTCCACCTCAAGGGGCGCCATTTATTTTGGGGGTGGGGGTGAAGAGCCAGGTGGCAGAAAGTCAAGAGCTCCTCTTACCCCCTTGTCCTAGACATCACCCCCCACCCCCAGACTCTTGGTGTGGTCTAACTCTGACGGTATTTCTCCTTGCTCCTTAATTCTTCGTACCTATGAGAGGCCCCGAGGAAAGGAATTTTCCAGAGCCACTGCAGCCCTGGGGCAGAAGAAAGAGCCCCAGATCCTGCTGTGACATTCACCCTCCTATTTTCACAGGAAAAGGAGAAGACATGAAAATAGGTAAAGAGAAAATCAAATATGTATTGAGGGTAAAATGTCTAGAACTGTAAATCGTTCACTAATAACTCCTTTCGATGTCTTCTGCATCAGAACATAAATACCAGTGGCAGGAAGTTTATCTTCTGCAAAGTTGCTAAAACTACCCCATATATAATTATATATTCTTACTGTATTGGCTTAAAATTGTGCAGAATAAAGTGTAACCTAAAGAGAAGCCAAAAATAGTTACTTGGTTTCCTTTGCCAAATTTCCTTGAAAAATGTAAATGCATGAGTGTTTAAAATTAGGTAATCAGCTAACAAGTATTTGTTGAGTATCCTGTGTTTGGAGGCCTGGAAGCCTCGCTGGAAGCAATGAGGACAGACTTCCTGGCCTTGCTGTCCACCAGAAGGGCACAGGGCCCAGCCCAGGCTAATTTTCATTGCTGTGACCTACTTTTCATCAATCTGATAGCCAAAAAAAAAATGTATTTGGGGCATGCTTGCTCTTCCAGGGTCTTTCTAGGTCCACTACTAAGACACTCAGGCGTTTTCTTCTCTTCAAAAATAGATTATTCCTGCAAGTGGGCATTTTAGAAAGTGCTGTGCTATTTTACTTCCTTAACTCACTTTTTTCTGCCTCAGATGATGCTGCAGGTCTGACCACACTACCTAAGCAGCAGCAGGTAGACTCCTCTGGTAAGAATCACATTTATAAATTAATTTCATGTTCCTGTTTATTACTGTGTATAGCCTGGTTTCTCTAAGCCTCATCAGTCTGTCAGTAACAGAGAGGTCCTATGAAACATCATAGCCCAATAATACCTAATAAATGCACATCCCAGTCATCCATATTTCGGGGAGTGCCTATGATAGTTCATGCCATCCCACTTAACTCCTTATGTTCACCTCTGGACCCTCTTTGCTGTCCGTTTGTGAATCCACTGGAGACTGTTGTGTCACGGTTACCACCAGGTCCCGTGGTAAATGGGAACAGGAAGCAGTTACACACCACTCCCCCCACCGTCCTGAGCCCTCCAAAAGACTTAGAGCGAAGGTAGACGAAGGAATTTTGCGCGTTTGTGCCTGGATGGTGGATCCCCAACCCTGCTGTTCACCTCAAGCAAATAGCTGCTGGTGCCAAGAGGCAAAGCTAAGAGCTGTAGAGCCATTCTTCATCTCTGGGAAGCCTTACCTGCCAGAGCCCTGGTGTGCTTCACACAGAGCTATCGAGAATACCTACTTCCTGCATGCGGGATGGTACTTCTCACCTGCACTCAAAAACATTCTGGGCCCTTCCTTGGGTTTTCCCTGGAGCCCCTTTATCCATAGAACTTAGACACAGAAACATGGACTTGGCATCAGGGCTAAAATGTGACATATACACCATGTTCTCCTCCTGGAGGGATGTGAGCTCTTTTCCTTCTCCTCAATAAAAATACTCTTAATGCAGGTCGACTCCTAGAAGGCCCTCCTACCACTCAATCAGAGAGGCTCCTGAAAGCTGGTTCCCACCTTGGTCTCAAAATGCTCCAAGCACAAAAGTAACCTGTGACCATCAGCAAGGCGTTTGTGCCCCCTGGACCTCCATTTCTTCATCTGTAAAATGTGATGTGCCCTTTCCATGTCAGTTATGAGTATCAAATGACATCATTGATGGCTGAGCACTTTTAAAAAGCCCTATAACAATACAGAGTTGGAGGAAACTAAGAGCCAATTGCTTTGTTTTCTTTAAGCCCAGAATGCCAGACTTGGGGGAAAGGTTGGTTTCCTTTGCCTAATTCAATCTGGCTGGCCTAGTTTAGTTTTTTTAAATAACAGATTAACTTTATATGAATTATTTATATATTTTACTAGAGTTTTGCCAAGAGACTTTAAACACGTCAAAGATGTTGGGGTTGGGAGTACAATGGTGGGTTGAACAGGTAGGCAAGCATTAGGTGGGCGGGGGGGGGGGGGAGAAAACAAGAGGCTATCTCTCATAAAATAAATCAAAGTGCATAGCCCCGCCAGTACCTAAATGGAAAATATACTGGATATGTGCGAGTTAATTAGCTCACTAGTCTGTGAAGCAGAGCCATACCCAGGACTAACTGGCAAACCCAATATCCAGAACCACCATTTCCCCTATGCCCGCAGCCATGGCAGACATTTCTAATGGATTGTGGCACCCTCTCTATCTGGGCCGAAAGTTGACCTCACATTCCTTCACAGGAAATGCTTTTTAAATTCTTCTTTTTAATTTGTAATTTTTTATGCTAGAAATCTTGAAGAGTATAGTTAGATCAGGGTAGCCCACGTAATGACAACAGTAGCTTGAAGCTACAATCATTTAAAAAAAAAAAAAAGAAAGAAAGAAAGCTAAGGGGCCATATGTTGAAGGAAACTGCTTCATGAGCTATTTGGGCAGTTGTTGGTGGAACGTGGGAGGACCATAGACCAAGAGGAGACCAAGAGAGGAGGGAGGGGGTCAGAGCCTGCTGCTGTGGGATCGTTGTGCTGCTTCCCTCCCTTGCCCCCTCCCTCACCTCACAAACAACTAATCCCCTGAACTGGGTCATATATTGACACATTGAACTTTAGATTTAGATTTAAATGAATTTAAATGAAATGTACTTAAAAATTCAGTTCTTCCGTTACACTGGTCGCATTTCAACAACTCGCTAGCCTTATGTGGCCAGCGGCTCCTCCATTGGGCAGTGCAGATATAGAACATTCCCATCATCACAGACAGGTCTATAGGCAACCTATAGCAAACCCCACCATGTATCCTACTCAAAACACTGCTCAGTAGCCTGGCATCATAGGACTTGTCCTCACATGGTAGGAGTTCCTCACACACAGTATTGATAGAAACTCAGTTCTGACCACCTGCCTTCACTTCACCTATACAGAAAGAAGGACTCAGTCTGGGGAAAGAAGGAGAGAAAATACACTATTTCAAGAAATTATTTTTCTTCAACATGAAAGTTACAAAAAGAACAGATGGCACTTTTTGAAAAATGAAAATCTGGGATCGAAGAGAAGAAAAGAGCCAAGCATGAGTCTCAGGACTGCTGTTGATTTTTCCTGACCACCCCAGCCAACTCAACACCATCGTTGTTGCTATAAAATACACAAATGTTCTTAGTTTTAAAACTTGGGTTGCAGAGAGAATTCTTACTTTTGCATTCAGTTGAAAAGAAGATGCTTGCTTTTACCTAAATTTCTTAAGATTCTGTGATTTCCTATCCTGCCTGCCTGCTGGCTGTTTTGTGTATGAGGCAGAACAGATAAGCTTTGACCTTGGAGCTGCTCTGTGGGATTTTCTGCAGATGGTTCTCAATAATAAGGTGTTTGCTCATTTGTTTCTAGGTTCCTTTATTTCAAAATAAAAGTGCAGCCAAATTGACCCATGGGGAGAGAACAGATTAGGCAGAAAATAGAATCTCCTTACATTTCTTACTCTAACGCACTCTGATTCCACCCGTGAAATTGTCCCACCAGGATGCTGGCAGTAACAGAACAGGGCATGGCAAGGAGAGGCAGAGAAGAGACCTTAGTTCTGGATGGGCACATGTGAGGGCCAGGAAAGTCAGCTGAGGCTGAGAGGGCAGACAGGGGCCTCAGGTTCGGAGCAAGAGGCCAGGATCTAAAGTGCAGGAGTCCGGGGAGAAGGTGAGCCTCATACCGTCTGTTGCTGTAGGCACCTTAGAGCTGAGCACAGGCAGTTTCCCCACCAGCCTTGAGCCCACAAGGCTTATCTGCATGTGGCTTCTGGCCCTAACTGAGGCAGAAAGGAGATGGAATCCTGGCACATGAGACCTGAAGGGACCTTTGGTATCCCCTTCTGGAGTCTTCCCAAAGAGCCTGAAGATAAGAAGCACCTTATATACTTGTTAAGTGTGGAGCCCTGGATCTGAACCACACCTCCTGAATCTTGGTCACCTAGGTATCTGATAAGCAGCTCAGGTGACTGATCTCAGAAAGTCTGGGGGATGCCTGGGTGGCTCAGTCAGTTAGGCGGCCGACTTCAGCTCAGGTCATGATCTCATGGTTCATGAGTTCGAGCCTCGTGTCAGGCTCTGTGCTGACAGCTCAGAGCCTGGAGCCTGCTTCAGAATCTGTGACTCCCCCTCTTTCTCTGTCCCTTCCCCAGCTCATGCTCTGTCTCTGTCTCTCAAAAAATAAATAAACGTTCAAAAAAAATTTTTTTTAAAGAAAGTCTTGGAAACACCTATCCAACGGTTTTCGGACTGGACCCCACAGAACCCTGAGGTCTCTCGATGCTTCTTTAGTGCTACAGAAGGGTGCAGTAAGAATGAGGGGAAGGTAGGTGATGGGCATTGAAGAGGGCATCTTTTGGGATGAGCACTGGGTGTTGTACGGAAACCAATTTGACAATAAATTTCATATATTAAAAAAAAAAAAAAAAAGAATGAGGGAAGGACAGAATGTGTGAAACTTGAGGCTTCCCACCCTGCTACAATGTGATAATGGTGAATAATAGTAGCAAGTGCTTATCAAAC
This sequence comes from Panthera onca, assembly GCF_046562875.1. Taxonomy (NCBI): domain Eukaryota; kingdom Metazoa; phylum Chordata; class Mammalia; order Carnivora; family Felidae; genus Panthera; species Panthera onca. The sequence continues at coordinate 95,695,564 of NC_138339.1, read as the reverse complement.
GCTTCTATCCTAAGAACTATGCATGTATTATCTCATTAATCCTTACAATCACTCTATGAAGAAAGTATTATTAGAATACCTATTTTATGGATGACAAAACCATGGCTTGGCAAAAAAGTAGCTTATTCAAGGTCACACAACTAGTAGGTGGAAAGGCTGAAATTTGAATAATAAAACTCCTTACCATCATGTTATACTAACCTTGAAGAAGCTCCTCTTGTATTTGGTTTATGTCTTATTGGGCACCTTATAGTATTTAGACTATAAAATAGTGGATTACCCCACTAATAAAGGTGTGAAAGCACTTGGCTAATCTGATCCCTACCTTTTATACAAGAAGAAGGTAAGGCCCAGAGAGGTGACGTTGCAGTCACAAGGTCACAAAATAGGGACACAAAGTTGGATGATCTAGCCTGAACAAGGCTGGTAGCTTCCCCAAGAGGCTGGCTCTGAACTGGGCTCTGCACTCAGCCAGCAGTATGCACTGAGCCAACCCGTTCTTGCGACCTTTCCTGATTTCCTATGGCTGGCGGTCATCATCGGCTGGGAAAGAGTTATGACCCCCACTGAGGCCTGGATTGGGTACTAAGGGCGTTTAGCCAAAGGGGAAAACAAAGGTCACAGTTTATGGTGAGTAAATTTCTCATCTTGTTACACGGAACCATGACTCCTTTGTTAGCCAGCCTCGAGTGTCTATGACTGCGACTGAATCTGATCCTCTTTTATTCCTGTTGTAACTAATATCCATGTGGCATGGGGCTTCCTGAAAGGGTGAAATATTTTCTAGAGGAGGCTATATTTCAGGTGCTGGTGACTTATTTCTTCTTCCCTGGGACTGGTTCATCAATCACTTGGAGATGTTTTGCAACCAAAGGGCAAATGCATTTCTCAGAGCAGCAGCCTCCACCCCAGTCCCCAAGGCAAAGCCGGGTGATCAGGAAAGGGCTTGGGGGGCAGCCAGCCCTTGTCTTCCAAAACCCACCATCTGGGAAGTGTGTGTTTTGCTCCCGCTGGGGAATGGACACATGGCTAGATGCCTGCAATCCCTGATCCCAGAATGTATGGTGTCTGTCTGCCTACTGTCCCTGTGAGGGGGAAAAGAAGGTTTTGAAGCTGCACACTCTGCTTGGGAAGTCCTGCTGAGCCTTCAGGTTGATTTATTTGATTGAGTGTCCAAGACCCGGTGTGGTTTCCAGGGCTGCTGTCAAAACTATCTTTTCATATTGAGAAATCAATTTTCCTCCCTTGACTGAAATGGTTTTACAAAATGTACATTTGAGAGAGAGCTTTATTCTGGAGGATACTTCTTGAATGACATGTTTCTTGACACAGGCTCTGTCTTGGAGGGGCTTGGATGAGTTGGGTCTTGACTCCATGGATGGCCTTCTTGTCCCCGCCTCCCCACCCCCCCACAGGTTTCTAAAGAAGGTGGTTGCATAGTTGCACCAAGTAGCCTTTAAACATCTCTCCTCATTACCTAGCAGATGGATCACAGACAAATTCTGCTTTCGTTTTTTCCAAGTAGTGATATCTCTGATGTATCTTAGCAGAAAGTCCCATGCTAAGCAAATCTGGCCAAGGAAATCTGACCTTTGCAGCGAGAGGCAACACTGTGGTGCCACACATCTGCAGGAAAGTCTGGGAAAGACAGGTGGGTAAATAAAATGGAGGTGGGATAACAGGGTGAATTTGGAAGCCAGCAGTTGTGGGGGAGACACAGCTTTACCCTCTTAGGGTTCTTTTTGGCTGGGCCTGAGAATTAAACTGACACAGACAGATCAACAGGAGAAACATGCGCACATTTATTTAATGCAAATTTTATGTGACACGGGAGCCTTCACAAGGAATGAAGAACCAAAGAAATGGCGAAGACTACTTGCTTTTCTATTAGGTTGAACAAAGAGAAGCAATTGTGGAGCTGCAGGGAAAGGCTAAAGGAAGATAAGAATTGTTTTAACAAGGTCTGTTTGTGTAGCAGAATTCTCTCCAACCCAGCTTATCCGGGATGATGAGAATATTGCTCTCCTCCTGGTACAAGGAAGACAACTTTCCTATGGGAATCTCATCTCCTGCATTTAAGAAAAAGAAGGAAGGTTAGAATGTGTTTCTTGTATTTGCTGTTTGAAGTGCCTTGACTTCAGAAGAGTCAATATGGCAAAGAGGCATATCTGGGGTGGCTTGTTCTGAACCCCTTCACCGTGCAGCATGAGGGGAGGCTGCATAGGTGGCCGTTAAGAGCATTAGGCTTCTGGCCAGTCTGGGTTCGAATCCTGGCTCTGTCACTTCCCAGCTATACCTCTGTGAGCGAGTTCTTTATTCTCTACTTTTGGTGGCTTCATCTGAAAATAGCACTTCATGGAGTTGTGAGAATTAGATGAGTTAATGGATATAGAACATTTAGCACCATGCCTGGCCTACAGTATGTGCTTAATAAATATTAGTATCATTATTCACCCTTTCTTGGGAAGTGATAGTGGCTTAGTGTGGGGACCTACCTAGTGAGGTTTTGATTCATCCTTGACTGATTTCTCAGCCTCTTGGGTGGCCATGTTTTCCCGGGAAGTTGGCAAGTGGAGTGAACTACTCTCACCTGCCCTGAAACGCTGGGTCGAGCTTCCTAAAAGCAAGGCAGCTGGAAGGCAGGTGATTCTCTCAGAGGTTAAATGCTCCTCGGTCTCCTGACCACTTCATTCTGCCATTTCAGAAGGGATTTTTCAGTTAATTAAAGAGAGGCAAGACCAATTACATTCAGCCCTGCCTTATAAAGAGAAGACTTGCTGGTATCTTTACAAGCCTTGCCTCATCCCAGCGTGCTCCTCCTTACCCTCCAGGCGGAACATGTGTGTCTCTTTTTCAACCTCCTCAGGAGAAAAATGAATGACTCTCATATAAATACACAAATGGCAAGAATAATTAAATCTGGCAGTGTTTGAAATAAAGCCATGGCCTATTATTGTCCTGTCTCTGCGGGTCTCTCATTCCTGGCCTGTGCAGAGTCCTTGAGCAGAAAGAAATCACTGGCGCTGTGCGGCGAGCTGCAGTCAACCATGCTTATGAACCGCAGGGCAAGTTCCCCAGCTCGAGCCTCAAGGGCTTTCCTATGGGTTGAGGCAGCTGTCTAATAAAAGACCATTTTCGTAATCAGTGTTCAGTGAAAACGTACCATTTTCATTTATAGAAACAGTGAAGCCACCTGCTATTTAAAGGCCCCCTCCTCCTCTTCTTCCTCACCCCAGGGCTGAATCTCCCAGCTCACTCCCTCAGCCAGCTGTGTCTTGTCAAAGTTCCAATCTCCTCCTTCGGAAACATAAATCTCTCTGACCGTCCACCCCATGCACATTGCTTTTTATCCTGTCTGGAGTGTAGGATTATGGCCTCACCCGCAAAAAAATAGCTTCAGGGAGAGTGGTCAGCTGAGAAGGAACTAGGTGTACCCTATCAAGGGAAGGGTAGCTAGACATGACTCTGCTTCAGAGCCCGGACTCACTGATTCACACGGCACCCATTCCCACACAGCTCCGGCTGAGTCAAGCACTGACAACTGAGAGGGCGGAGAGGAGAGGAAGAGAAGAAAATGCTGCTGCAGAGACAGGAGCGCAGCACCCAGAGTAAAAGGAAGGGGCTCAGAGCAAACAGAAGGAAGAAAGCAAAACAAAGAGACAGATGCAGCAAAACCTCAATTAGACAGCCGGCTTGGGGAATGGGCGTTTTGGTTAGTGGAAGTTTCTAGTTAACTGTGAATGGAGCCAGAATCCTTTGTCTTAACCCTTAATTCAGAAATCTTTTTACATAATGTTAGTTCACTTCCCTAAGACCATTACAGATGGGGACCATGGGATCTTATGGCATCTCAAAGGGCAGCAGTCAGGATGTGAATACCAAGTGCACAGTGGAGAGAGTATGGAGGGAAGTGTCCCAGCCTTGGAGAAATAGATGCTGAACCTTGTGTTTATCCTGAAAGTTAAATCTCTGATTTAAACTTGCCTTTTATCTTAATCACTAATTGCTGCGAATTTTTGTTAAATTTTAACTGCATAGTATGCTCCTATTTATTCTTCAAATCTCAACTTGAATATCACCTCCTCTATGAAGCCTTTCTGATTACTCCTGCTCTCCCCTCAGGCCCTCCCTGTCACTTCTGTCTTTGCTTAGCATACTGTGTTTAAATAATCTGTAAGCATGGGACACAGTGGGCAAGTGATTGAGGGAGGGCTTCATCTAAGACCTTGCTTGTAAAGAGCTGAACTCCCAGTCTTTGCCTTATGATAGTAATAAACTCCAATTACCTGTAAAGTCTCAGACGGTAAAAAAAAAAAAAAAAAAAAAAAAAACCAAAAAAAACAAAACAAGTCCAACTTTACTGTTAGATCCCCAGCCCATAGTCAGAAATAAGGGAGGGAAAGAGAGAGGTGAAAAAGGGAGGAGAAATTCTATAAACGTAAGAGGGGGAGTGAGAGAAACCATTTACAGTCTTGGTGATTTAATCTTGAGACCTAGTCCTTGCTGTTTCCCTCTGATCTGTAAAACAAAGTGCCTCCTACAGGATTTTTGAGTTCTGAAACAACTCAGGAAGATGATAGTTGTCTTTCCATTAACCACTCCATTCTCTAAATGTACCATAGGGGGTAGGAGTGGGGTGGGAGTTTAGGGAAGAAAATCAGTCAACAGTTAGCAAGAGCCAAATAAACACAGTGGCAGATCAGTGGAAGCTGAATTTGAGGATAGACTGAAGTCCAACCAAGAGCTAGAAGGTCAACTCCATTCAACATTTGCTGGGTCTCTATTCTGGGGGCCATGATAAAAGTCACCAAAATAGTCCTTGTTGGGCCATGATCTGTTGTGGAGAATAGAAAATAAGGAGTAAGGCAAAAAGAAGGCAGGGGAGGGGCGCCTGGGTGGCTCAGTCCGTTAAGCATCTGATCTCAGCTCAGGTCATGATCTTGCGGTTCATGAGTTCGAGCCCCATGTTGGGCTCTGTACTGACAGCTTAGAGCCTGGAGCCTGCTTCGGGATTCTGTGTCTCCCTCTCTCTCAGCCCTTCCTCCGCTCGTGCTCTGTCTCTCAAAAAGAACTTAAATTAGTTTTTAAAAAAAGAAGAAGAAGGCAGGGCACTGGCTTGGCATCCAGTTGCACAGCTCTGGTTGTGTCAGGTCTGTGGTCCAGGAGGCAACTGCCTGGACACTGGTCCGTGGACTGCTGGCACTAGAGGGCCATGGAAGGAGCAAGCAGGCAGGGCTGGTATCTGGGAGATTAGCTCCATCTTCCCTGAGCTCAGCGGAAACCCAGAACCCCTCTCTGCCCTGGGCATACTCCTGGTGTGTGACTAGCCCCCAGTAAGCCCTGGCAGTCTCATGTCTGTCTGGCCATGATTTCAATTCTAATTTAAGCCATGGCCCTGGTGATCTTTTTAACACCCCTCCGAGGGGCACCTGGGTGGCTCAGTTGGTTAAGTGTCAGACTGTTGATTTCAGCTCACAGTTCGTGAGATCGAGCCCCACATCAGGCTCTGTGCTTGGGATTCTCTCTCTCTCCTCCCCTCCCCCTGTCCCTCCCCCACTCAAGCATGTGCTCCCTCTCTCTCTCAAAAACAAAAAACAAAAAAACAAAAACCTTTAAAAAAAACCACCCCTCTAAGAAGGGCTGCGTATTCCTTAAAAACTAACCAATAGCCCTTTTGAGCTATGGGTTTTACAGACAGGAGAGTGTGTGGTGAAATCCTATTATAGACGTTGCAACACTGTCCTTTAGGATTCCCAAGGTAGACAACAGTGTGGATGCCAACCTGGCAGACAAACTGCCCGTTATGTTTATGTGCATCAGTTGTCTGTTCAGAGCTATACCCACATGAGGAAACAGGAAGCACCCTGGACATTTCCCTGGTATGTCCCTGCTTTCCCTGGTCTCCTGGAGGAGAGGGCCTATTTTCATAGTATCTGGCACAGAACCTGACAGAGTGTAGGTGCTCAACAGATGCTCCCTGAATGAATATAATAATTCTATTTTCAGAATTCAATTATGACTGGATCAAGTCTGACCCATCGTCTCTTTGCTCCTTTATGGGGATGAGCTCATTGAATGTCCCCACAGGCCCCAGTAGCTCACCTGTTACTCAGCTGCCACCATCTCAGCAGCAAGGCAAGCTGGTCCTCAGGCCGCAAGCTAGAGCATGCAAGATATTATATTGCCTTATCCACACATAAATATGAGTAAGGATCTTGGCCCAGTTATAAGACAGGTGATTATTTCCATTCCTTTCTGTGGCACCTCAAGCCTCGATTTCTGCCACATCTAGAACACAGAGCCTGATGAAGCTGGAGTTGGGCGTCATAGTGCCTTTTGGCCTAGGATTTCAGAGCCTGAGCTCCACACTCACATTGGGCAGCTCTTGAGCCAGCTCAGGGCTTCCAACATTTCTTTAACATCTATCCTTGAGATAGTGGAGAAGAGACCTTAGATATTTGGTGGGAGTCTACTGAGCCTGCTTTTGGTCGGTCTTTTCATGCTACTCTTGAAATTGGATGCCTTCTGATCTCTCTGGTTTTTCTGGCGTTAGCAACTCACTGCCCTGGGAATCTTTGCTGGCCACAGCGATTGCCAAGAACAGGGAATGACAGATACCTCTGAACCAGAGCCTTGTCTTATTCCTTCAGGTTTGTGGTAGACTGGGATGCCCACCATGTGTACACACACCCACAGCACATGTCGTAGGCACTCCTGGTAGTTCAGCTCCATGTTAACTTTGCTGTCCAGTGGAAAGTGGCTGGAGTGCTCAGGGATGAGTTCACCCACTTTCATGTAAGAGTCTGTATTTACTGATGGATCAAGGCCCTTGGGATTTCTGTAATTTGACTGGGTCCATTATTTCTCACCAGCACTAAATTCAGGGGGTAATCGGAATCAATTTAGGGTTTTTATTCTAGTCACTTAAAAGTAATTTTAAAAAAATTCACCTTGTCCTACATCTACTTCCTACCTGTACCTTAACAACATATTCTCTTCTGACTTACGTACTGAATAAGTTTTGAGATGAACTTAGGGCAGGAAGTCTTCATCTGGCTGCCATGGAGGTAGATAGGTTGCCAAGAATCTTCTTTGGTAGGGCAGGTGGCCATGTCTCGGTCCCACCAGGTTTGACAGCTACATTATCTAGGGCCTGCTAAGCTGCCTTAGGGAAGCCTGCACCAGAGGAGGTGGGGGTTGGGTCCCCTATTTGTTTGTAGACCCAGAAATCCTGAAAGCCCCCCAGGAGCCTATTCTTCTCATCTGTACATGTAGATGTTGACTTCTGGAGCATTCCAGGTTCCCAGGACTGAGGCCACCAAACTAGGGGAAGGAGGGTGCTTTGGATTTGGGTAAGTGCTTCTTTCTAAGCTACTGTGCAAATGGGCCAAGGAGAAAACAAGAGATAATGAACTCTTACATTGAATATGTTCCTCCTTCTGTGGAGGATGTTGCTTTCCCTACAGGAGCCTCCCTTTAACTTTTCTCTTCTTTCTGGCTGAGTTCCTCTGCAATTTATGGTAGAACTTCTTCCTACCACATGTTTCTCCTGGAGTCTACTTCAATGTCAGTAGTCTGTTCTCATGGATTCAACAATTCAGTAATATTCATATCTGGATTCATGGTATCTTCATACTACTATTAGGGAGAGAAAACCCTCTGCCAAAAGGGACAGTGCACATAGTTTCTTTCTCTTTTTGAAACATATTCAGCTATGACTGGAAGTGGAGAGACAAGAAAGGAAAAGAATGTGGCCACCCAGACTAAACCATAAAAGTATAGAAAGAAGTTCCCCCCACCATCCTCGTAAGGTGCCACATCAAGACAAAAGTGCCTTTCAATGAAAATAGCTCAAAGTGGCTTGCTGATAACAAGTACAATCATGACATTGATGACAAAGATGAGGAGGAGGAAGATGATAATTGTAATGATGTGATCTGAGTGTTTGAACAAGTGCCAAGAATGAATTCATTTGATTCCTGAAACCTTCATACTGGGAGTGTCCAGTAGTTTCATAGCAATTGGCATCATGGATCGATCAGTAGCAGCCATTTCAACTGAGTGGAGAAGGATTCTGAGGTTACATCCAGGGTCATCTGCAGACGATGTGATGACCAATTAGTGACATCAGATGTAACCAAAAAAGACAGTGGGGAGCAAGAATTTCATATACTCACCATCCACGCCGTGTAAACCATGGTTTGTTTGCATCTCTTCTCATTCCACGGTTGAGTCATCTTAGCTGTTTTATTTTGCATTGGGTTATTTATGAATGTGCCATAATTTGTTGGTCACCTTTTCCTGCTCTCCCACTATGTGCTAGGCACTCTACTACATCTTATCTCAAAGACTTGAGGAGAGCTAGGAAAGTGGCCTTTTCTTACAGTAACCTTGTGTCCAGGGCCCACCCTTCTCTTTGCTTTCTGTGGGGGCACAGTCCATTTTTCAGTGACAGGCCTGATGTCATGATGATTTCAAGTGATTTGGCCCAAAGACAACACCTACTCCCTGAACAATATCCATGAAAACTTAACACAGTAACTTGAGTGAGTCACATTTTCCCTGTGGATGTGATTTGCAGATGTTGGGATGGAACTTAACCAGGGCTGCCTTCTGAAATGGAACTTCCAGAGAGCAGCAGACTGCAGAGCTGCCTTCCCAGAAAAAGAAAAGCCTCCTCTAGACAATTAAGAGCTCTGATCACACAAATGAAGGCAAGGTTTCCAAAGAAATCGAAACAAGAGTTGAGAGAAAACGAGCGTGGAAAATTTCTTTACAGAAAGGTTCAAACTCACTGTAGAGCCATGTAAAGGAATCTTTTTTTTTTTTTTAATCAAAATATGTTCACGAATACTGGCTTATTTGATTCTCATAATAACCATGGATGTGGACTGTGGATGTGGGCCACGAAAACATTATGCTCCATTTTGTGGTTGGGAGAAGCCAAAGAGAATGTAGTGGTTTGCATCTCAGGGCACATGACTAGCAAATGATGGAAGCAGGACACCGGTCTTCTGGTTACTCCTAGACAGTGTTCTTTCTGCCTCACCCTGCCTTTACAAACTGGAGGTAGGTCACCTAAGCAGTAATCTATTTTCTTTCAGAGAGAAATGTATCTTTTAAAAAATTGAGGATAAAAAATAGTCTTAAATAGGATCGCCTGGGTGGCTCAGTCAGGTAAGCATCCAACTCTTGCTCTCAGCTCAGGTCTTGATTGCATGGTCGGGAGTTCAAGCCCTACATTGGGCCCCATGCTGGGTGTGAAGCCTACTTAAAAAAAAGTCTCAAATAAACATAAAAACAGTATTTTAGTTATATTTTATAATACATTCAAAGATTTTCTTAAGATAGAAAAACTGAGGGGCAGAGGGAAGTAGGGACAAAAGGAAGTGGAAAAAGACACAGTGGAGTGCTAGATACACCCATGACTTACATGGAGTAACAGCCCCATAGTGTCACTTTTTACAACACAAAAGGGCGGTTATCTTTTCACAATGATAAGCAGAAATGTGGGCAAAACTTCTCCTGGGAGCTGGTGATGTTGAGGATAAAATTTGGGGTAGGATTGAGAGTTCTCTTAGCTGTGGCTGAAAATGAGGGAGATCATTTCCTTTGATGTTGTAATGTTTAACTTTGAGAACTAAGCTACTGCTCTGTATTCAGCTCCTTCTTTATAATAATGGGCAATGACGACTGATGAGCACATAGAATACGAAGAGTAAGAGAAAGCATGGCAAGAGAAAACCAGAGTGGTGGCTTTTTAACACATTAGGATCATCCAGGAAGCTGTAAACCTGTCCTGCCCAGCCCTGGCCCCAAACCTCTCGGGCCGCCATGGCTGGGACCCTGGCAGCAGATCAGGACTTAAGAGTCTACAGGTGTGGCCAATGTGTGGCCAGTTTGAGAACACTGGTCCAAAAGATCTGTCCCAAAAGGCTGATATAGGAAAGGAAAATACACCAAAATAACTGAAATGAGATTGGGGGAGGGCCACGCAAAGTCTTCTCCTGGAAGAGAGACTGAGAACAAAAGATAGAGATGATTCAGGAGGTGAGAACGCAGGAGGGTGGCAGCTGAAGATGCTGTCTCTCTGATTCAACTTCCAAGAGCAAAGACAGAGGGGAGAACCCGGGGATTTTGCTGGAAAGTTGAGTGTAGAACATCTTCCCCCTTTGCCTTAATTAACCTTTATTCCAATGCAGCACTTTGAGGGCTGGGAGAAGGGTGCTAAATCCTCCGATTCATTTGGTGCTGGGCCTCACACAGCAGCAGTGTAGGAGGAATTCTCACCGGAGGGAACACTTGCTCTTATGTAGGACTCCTAAGGTTTCCCTCCTCCAAAGAAGCCAACGGTTCTGACAATGGACAGACCAGCCATACAAGAACAGCCGCCTCACCAGTGGAGGTGACCAGCCAGGCCAGCAGGAAGCTGGTGATGGTGAGTGGGTGAGGGACTCTGAGATAATGTGTGATGAGAATGAGAAAGGAAAAGAAAATGTCAGCTTTCAAATTCCTTCTGAGATGGAGTCAGGATGAGGGGTTTCTCCTTTTATAAATGATCTGAATGAAGGGATGAAACTTCTTTTAGATCGATATTCGTACCAATATCACTTGTTATGGCTACACCACCCCAGGAATCCTTAGTGTCATGACCTCCCTCCCCACCCACTCCCAGTGGGTGTAGAAGCTCCCTGAGGGGCTATTTCTTATGCAGCTTTGTAGCCTTTAAGGTATACAGTTTAGCACCTCCCCAACATGTAGTAGAATCTAAATGAAAGTTGATGGAGAAACCAATGTGTATGGCAAATACCATGGGCTAAATTAAATGGGTCCTCCTGAAATGCAGGTGGCATGTCCTGTTGCTAAGGGGCAAGTGGGGATGCCCTTTGGGGAACCCAGGTCCAAGGGATTTCTACTCACCAACCTCATTCAGAATGGGGGCAGGGAAGAGGAGAATGGACTAGAGATATCCTGGAGGTGACATTTTAGATCATGACACTTGGAGACTCTCTGACAGGAATGTGGAGGGCAAGGCAGTAAAATGATCTTCTCATCCCTCAGGTCATGGGCAACACTTTGGGGAAGCAATTGAGGGACCACAGCATCAGGTGTCACTGCTTCCCAGAAAACTCAGTTTGTGATCAAGTGGATTTTATGATGCTGAAGTCCTTTCTGGAAGGCCAGAGACACTTTGAAATTGGGTGTCCAAGTGGGCTTGAGAACTGGATTTTTCTATTGGTGAGAGAGCTCTTGTTTCCTCCAAAGCAGTAGGCCCTGAGTAGGCTCTTGGAACCCCCCTGAAGCCTTGGAACACTTGCCATCTTCTGAACAAAAGCATCTCATACATACTCTTAGGAAATAGTTACATGGAAGTTTATGCTCAGTCTCACTTTGTTTTGCCTGCAGCATATAAAAAGTTTCCAGTGTGCATCTCCCGTGCTCTGATGTTGTGGATTAATCACATTCTGAGGGAGAGCCTAGAGCCTGGCCCTGCCTGAACTTTCAGTGAGAAGATGCAGATATATTGGTCAGGACAATTATGGAGATAGGTCAGGGCATTAGAGGCTTTGGCTGCAGGCACTGGTGATTAGGTTAGAGCCCACTGGACAAATGGATTAGTGTTGGCTGATTGGGCTCCCTTGGACAAAGGGAAAGAAAAGACTACTTTAATCAAGACTAAGCCACATCTCCCAGGCAGTCAGCCATCGTCAGTGCCTAAGAATGTTCCAGTATGCTAAGGCCTGGCTGGTGTCTGTTAGATGGGACTCTGCACCTGCACCAGTCGGGAATACAGTCAAAAGATGGAAGCCTGGGAGGAAAAAATCTAGGTCAACTTCTGTTGATTCCCTAACATTCTAGTTTCATGACTTAAAATGTACTTCTCATTGGTCCAAATAACTACTGGACCCCAAGTTTATGAATATAAGCACTTTCAGGCAAGCTAAGTGGCTCCCAAGGAATATATAGTTAGTCCAAGACTTGGACTATATTTGCATTGACCTTGGCTTCTTACTTCTTTATCAGCTACTAGGTCTATCTGATTGGGTCTTGCCATTTGTCAATTCTGAGTAATAAACCTTCTAGATGAGCTCCTGGGCTGCAGTGTGTTGATTTTCCTGCCATGGTTTCCTTCTCCTTGTGTCTTCTGGAAAAGAAGACCTGGTCTGAGTTCCCTGGGTGTTTCTTTGCTGGAAACATTTGGAATCTTTGAGAATCAGTCAATATTTATTCCTTCTGGCTGGGGAAATCAGGGAGGGCGAACTGATTTCTGTATTTAACAAGAGGTAGCATTTAGGCCAAATTTCTCAAGTCTGAGTGCACCTGAGACTTGCATGGGTGGGGGCGAAGGGGATTGGCAGGGTTAAAAATTATTAATACCTAGGCTCAACCTAGATATTTCTCATTCAGTTGTTTGGTATGAGGCTCAGGCCTCAACGGTGTTCCTAAAGTTCCTTGGGTGATATTAATGTGTGGCCAGAGTTGAGACTCCGATTTCAGGTTCTCAGCTGAAAGGAAATTTGTAGGTGGGTGTAGGTATCCCATCTCTCTGATTAGATTATAAGCCCCTAGAGAGTGAGGACAGTGTCCTTTGTTTTGGCATCTTCTCCCTCAGCGTTTAATAGTGTGCAATATGCACGGGGTTCTCAGTAGGTATTTAACTATGAATTCTTGGGTGCATGCACAAAACATTCCCGGAGAAACCTCATCCTGTTGAGGCAGTGGCTACTATTTTAAACACACTGCAATCCGGAGGCCCTTTTAGGGAAGTCTGGGCCAGCTGGACCCGTCACAGTTACACTCAGCACCAACCTAGCTGCTTAAGAAATGTCTAGACGGAGAAATCCTCCAGACAATGAAAAGTAGAAGGTGTCTAGGGTATTCTTTCTGCCTCGCCTTGTCTTGCTTTGCTTTGCTTTCTACAGGGAGGTGGGAAGGGGGAGATGGTCAAGTATCTGATAAGGCATCTCTGTTTCCCTTATCTTAAACATACAGTTTCTGTAACTTTCTGGAAACCATTATTTCATTATCAAGTTTTCCTTGGAAACCTTAGATGAGGGGCCCCTGGATGGCTCAGTGGGTTATTCATCTGACTCTTAACCACAGCTCAGGTCATAATCTCAGGGTCATGAGTTCAGGCCTGCATCAGGGCATGAAGCCCACTTAAAAAAAAAAAAAAGAAACAAGGGAAATATTAGACAATAGAGTCGCTTGTCTAAGTACATCTGGAAGGAGCCTCTGCGGTTATCCCTTGATACACTATTATGATTCAAGTGTCTGTAGGTCTGAGCACTTCATTCTCATAAAGAAGGAAACTGAGAAAAGCATGACAAAACAGAGAGGGAAGCAAGAAGAGAAAGCCAAGAGAGGGTGAGAATGGAGTTTAGAATGAGCCCCGGCATAACAGCCACCTTTGCTACATAACACAATGGTCTATGGATTCTATTTCAAAAATCGACCTAAAAGCACAGAAGAGCATTTTGGATTTTCAAAAGTAGCATACACAACAAGGAGGGATTGTGGATCAATAAGAGACTAGATGGAGCCTCAGAATTAAATGCTTTCTATACAGTGAAGAGCAGATTTCTTCCGTTCCCTTTGTTCCTTTCTCTCTCTCTTCTCCTTCCCATAAACACTCATTGAGCTAAGAATAAAAGCTCACAGTCTTCACATTCCCTCAAAGAGGTCATGATTTCCTAGGGCAGATAGGGCATGCAACAGCTCTGACAAACGGTGGAACATGAGACATGCCCAAGCGAAGGAACGTGGGAAAGGAGGGGCTGTGTTCCCACAAAGCTGTTCCCATTAGAAAATGAGCCCCAAAGGCAGCCCAGCTTGGTGAACTCAGCCAAGAGAGAGTGGGCCTGGCCCAGCCCAACTCTCAGAACGCAGGCATGACGCCCAAGAGGAAGGTCAGCGAGGTTGTCATCTAAACCTGCTCCTGTAAAAATGGAAACAAAGCTAAAAAAGGAGGCAGGTGGGGTGCCTGGGTGGCCCGGTCCATTAAGCATCCGACTTCAGCCCAGGGCATTATCTCGTGATTCACAATTTCGAGCCCTACATTGGGCTCTGTGCTGACAGCGCAGAGCCTGGAACCTGCTTCGGATTCTGTGTCTCCCTCTCTCTCTGCCCCTCCCCCGCTCGCTCTCTCTGTTTCAAAAATAAACATTAAAAAAATTCTTTTTAAAAAGGCAGCAGGAAAGTATAAATCTTCAGACAAAAAAGTGCAAACAGGGAAAAGGGGAGCAAAGGGAAAACGGGCTGAAGTGGCTAACCAAAAACCAGACGACTTTCTCCTGCAGAAAACGGAAAACGTAAAAATGAGGAAAGTCCAGCCTCTGACGAAGCAGGAGAGAAAAAGCCAAGTCTGGTTAATCCCATGTCTTCTCAGTGTCCCTGTCTCCATTCTTGTACAATCTGGAGGACTGTTTTTATCAACTATTTTATAAACGCAAGTTTTTTGGTAGCTCTTGAAACATTTTTTAAAAAGAGAGAATCCCACCTTGTCCCATTTTTTAAGTGTAAATGCTTTTTTTAAAGAAATGAAATCATTTGCAGGTTGTTTATTTTCAGGTACAACCAGAAAATAGTGGGATATTGAATTTTGGAGGTTTTGATTGTCTTGGGTGTCAGCTTAACATTCCATAGATGGGGCAGTTTTCATAACCTATAATACCAAGCCAACTAAATGACAATTTGGAGTCAGTCTTGCATTTCATATGTCTTGAAAATTTTAAATTACCTCTATTCCCATGTTGCTTTTGGTAGAATTGTTTCCTAAATAAAACCACTCCTTGATCTTCACTCTCCTTGTCAGAATTTTGTGTGCTCTGTGTAACACCTTGGTTGTGGTAGTCCAGTTTTCCTGGTAACTTTGTTAATGTGCTATGCAAGATCAAAAATTTGACTATGTACTGTATATGATATTAAATTGTAAATTAGTGGGGCTTACCAATGTAACATGTGTACATATGTACATATGTACATTGGGGCTTACCAATGTAACATGTGTAAGCATATCTTCCACAGCATTTGAAGATATTGGTACTTGATATAATGTTAAGGAAAATTTGCCTCCAAATTTTAAGATGGAAGGTCACTGGAATAACTTTTCAAAAAGAATCACAACTACATGATTTTTTAGGTTTTTGGTATGTATGTTAAGAATTCTGTACAAATTGAAATCTCTGTATGATCCTCAGAACAACCAATAAAAACTCAATTATTAAAGAAAAAAAATGAACCCCAAAATGAACTCTGGTTCTCAAAGTCCAAAAGGACATCTAAGGCCATCTCATCCAGGGTGCCTTGTGGGATCCTTAACCAATCCATGGTTGTAGAACCTTACTTAAATATTTGCTGTCTTCCATTGCCAGACACTTCTAGCATCCTTAAGACAAGCAACAAACTCAGTCATTATCATTCATGACTCTCATAGTTATGATAGAAAATTGCTTCCTGGTGGAAGCAAAAAAAGATAAGTTAGTAGCTCATATAACAGTAATGTCCAAGATGTAGGTCTGGCTTCAGACAAGCCTAGGTGTAGGGCTCCATAGGGAATCTTCTGCTCTCTCCCTCAGCTCTGCTTTCCTCAGATTCAGCTTCATTCCCTGGCAGGCAAGAGGGTCACCAGCACCTCAAAGTTCCTATAAACTTAGCAACCCACAAAGAAGAGAGCACCTCTTTACTACCAGTCTTGGAAAACTCTCATTAGCCTAGTTGGAGTAAGGGCCAATCCTTAAAGAAGGAATGATTAAAGATAACTCCAAGGTTTCAGACTAGGGAAAACTGGGAAATATTAATACCTTGACCAAAATTAGTGTAATCAGAAAGAACACTAGATTTGGAGAAAGAGAAATTGGAAAGGAAGAATTTGTTTTAGGATAAGTCAAAGATATTCGTGGGATTCTATTGAAGAATGGCAGGTGGTTAGGAAAATGACTGTGGTACCAAATGGGAGAATATATTTGCAAATTATATATCCAATAAGGTGTTAATATCCAAAATATATAAAGAACTTATTCAACTCAACACCAAAAAACCACATATCCCAATTAAAAAATGGGGAAAGGACTTGATTAAACATTTTTCCAAAGGAGACATCCAGATAACCAACAGACACATGAAAAGATGCTCAATATCACTCATCATCAGGGAACTGTAATGAGATATCAAAGATATAATGAAATATCACCTCACACCTGTCAGAATGGCTAAAACCAAAAACACAAGAAACAAGTGTTGATGGGGATGTAGAGAAAAAAGGACAACTTGTGCACTCTTGGTGGGAATGCAAACTGGGGCAACCATTGCAGAAAACAGTATGGAGTTTTGGTCAAAAAATTAAAATTAGAATTACCATATGATCCAGTAATTCCACTACTGGGTATTTACACAAAGAAAGTGAAAACACTAATTTGAAAAGACATATGCATCACTATGTTTATAGCAGTATTATTTATAATAGCCAAGATATGGAAGCAACCCAAGTGTCCATCAATAGATGAATACATAAAGAAGATGTGGTGTGTGTGTGTGTGTGTGTGTGTGTGTGTGTGTGTATATATATATATATATATATATATATATATATATATAGTGGAATATTACTCAGCCATAAAAAAGAATGAGATCTTGACATTTGCAACACTATGGATGTATCTAAAGGGTATAATGCTAAGTGAAATAAGTCAGTTAGAGAAGACAATAACATATCACTCATATGTGGAATTTAAGAAACAAAATTAACAAAGAAAAGAGACAAAAAACCAGAATCTTAAATAAAGAGAAATGATAGTTACCAGAGGGGAGGGAGAAGGGAGGGGGTTGGGTGAAACAGGTGATGGGGATTAAGATTGCACTTATCATGATGAGTGCTGAGTTATGTATAGAATTGTTGAGTCTTTGTAGACCTATGTTGCAATGCAACACTATGTTGATTATATCTGAATTAAAAAGAAATAAAAATTTTAAAAGTTAAAAAAAAGGAAAAGGAAGAGGGGGAGTTTTGTGGAGAAGCTGGAATTGGAGGTGAGAATCTGGATCATTCTATAGAAATGAGAATGAGAGCTACAAAATTGATTGTATTCAGTAAAGAATAGTATGTAAAAGTGAGGGTTGGGGAGGCTCTGGACAGGTGACTTGTGAGCTATAAAGCATTCAGTAAGTGGAAATTTCTATTATTAGAATCAGGATTACATGTATGAGAAAGGAAGAAAACAAGAGGCCAGAGAAGGAGAATGAGATTACAGGATGGGGCCTGAGATGCTGCAGATCATAATAACCATAATTAGGATTCTTGACTAGGAAAGTCAATTTCTCTAGGTAACTCAATTCAAATTGGCTTAGTAAAAAAAAAAGGAGTATTTTGACTCCTATAACAGGTAAGTGCAGGGTAGTCCAGACTTAGATGAATTCTGGGATTCAATGACTTTGGGACTTGTTCTTAGTCTTTTCACCTTATTCTGCTTCCCTATGTTAGCTCAGAAATCTTCTTCTTATGGTGACAAAAAAAGAAGAAAGAAAGAAAGAAAGAAAGAAAGAAAGAAAGAAAGAAAGAAAGAGAGAAAGAGAGAGAAAGAAAGAAAGAAAGAAAGAAAAAGAAAGAAAGAAAGAAGCTCTATTCTATCTTCTTGAGAGCAGTTCTCCAGAGAGTTCCAGTAAAGGGCTCCAAATTCGTCTTACTGACTCTGGTTGGCATACCTGCCATTATATGCCCATTTCTAAGCTAATCTCTGGGGCAAAAGTTTGTTATTCTCTGATGTTTAGAATTAAATCAACTGGAGATGTGAATGGAGGCATCCAAACCACATGGGCTGAGAATAAAGGACGGGCGATTCCCTAGAGGAAAAGTGAGGTGCTGTTCCCAGAAGAAGGTGGAATAGATACAGCAAAAACAAGACTATCTACCACAGAAACCAGGAGAAGAATGTCAAGACGGGTGATAGTCCCAGAGGTTGAAGAATATGGGAAGTGAATGGACACAGTGCACCTTAGGCAAAGGCAGACGTTCTTTAGACAAGTGGCTGAGTCATTTACTTCTTTAAAAGATCAGAAACATGGGAGGAAAACAGATTTTAGTGGGTGAAGGAGTGAGTGGGAGTAGAAACACTGTAAAGGCAGGGATTTGGTATTTTAAAGAAGTCTCTGAAGGAAACAGAGAGACCAGCTCTAACCCAATTTCCACAATTATTGAGCCAGGCACTTTGCTAGGCACTAGGAGAGCTGAGATGAGTAATTAATTACATCTGTGTCCTCAAGAGGCTCAAAGTGTGGAAAGGAAGGGAGAATGGTCAACAAATAAAATATGCAAAGAAGGAATATGTAGTATCTCAAAGGTTGCAGAATGAGACGGTGCACCCCTGGGAGCCTGATATTAGATCAGAGTTATCTCACAAGAGAGAATGAGGAAATCTATCCAAGGGTTTGGAGGAAGTCTCTTCATGGAAGGTGGTGCCTGAACTGGGTTTTATGTGATGAATGGGAGTTTGCTTTAGGAAGCAAAATGGGGAAAGGGGTGCCAGGCAAAGGCAGAAGTTCCCTAAGAGGCTCATGGATGCATTTTGTGGGAGTGAAAAGCATTGAGTGGGGGAAGGCAGGTGGAGAAGGGCCCATGTGATATGTGGAGGGGGTGAGGGCTTTGTCCAGTGGTGTTGGGCAGGGGGCAGTGAAATGTCAGTCAGGGCAAGACACATCAGACTAACATGTTAGAAGAATCTCTTTGGATCCGTCTAGAGAGGAAGCCGCATGGACAGGCCAGTTCAGAGGATGGGTTGGTGGTGGTGGGAAGGAGTGACAACGTACAGTAGACTTCTGTGTCCAATAGACACTGAAGAAGGGAGAGAGTGAAAGGACAAGAGCAAGGGAAACTCATGAAACTGAATAGTTATTGGATGGAGGAGCGAGAAAGAGCAAGCTTTGAAGGCAGGTGATAGAGATGAGGAAGGACGCCCCGGGGAGGGCGATGCCAGAGGTGCTGGGCGGGGGAATGGGGAATGGGAGGAGAGCAATACCCAGAGAGGCGGGAAGGCGGTGCGGCTCCACACACGGTGGCGGCGCCACAGGCTGAACACTGAGTGGAGGGGAAAGTTAGAGAAAAGGGCTAAGAATCCGGCGTGTCATTGAGGACGGCAGGAGAACAGTTGGAGGGCTTTAATTTTGTCAGTTCAGAAAGCAGTAAGATCACCTGTTGGGAGTGAGTGGGCTTCCGACTTCCCTGTGGGAAACATGGAGATAGTAACAGAACCAATCAATCCCCGAGTCATGCCAACTCCACCCCCACCTGGGCCCTCCTCTCCACTTCCGGCTGCTTGCCTCTTCTAGGTCGTTAACTACACCAGCGGAGCGTGGGGTGGGAGTGCTCTTCAGACCCAATCGCCCCTCGGAGTTTCTTCAAATTCTCACCACCCCAGCATCTGATTTGGGAGGTCTGGAGTGAGACCCAGGCACGTGTGTTTTCAGAACACTTCATATAGGAGATTCTGAAATGCACCATACCCCCCCCACACACACAGTTGAGAGTCGCTGAGGTACGTAGGGCTGAGTCCTGGAATTTGCTATGATGTGGGAGAAGATGGCATGGATTCGTTTGCAAAAACTGGGTGGGTGTCAAGTGACTCAGGAAAGGAGGACAAGGAGAGCAGGTGGCTGTGCCAGCAGATTCGGGAAAGCGCGGGGGCTCCCATTCTTGTGTTCAGCGGATATGCCTCTCCCAACCACACAGAGTGCCAGAGAGCACTTAAGAGACTCAGAAAATCTATAAAAGCTGAGAACAACCGAGGATAACCACATTTCTCTGAAATATCACGGTCATTCTTCTAAAGGAAGGGAAATGGGAGGGAAAAAAAACTATTGATAATGGAAAGGCACTGGGGAATCAGCAAAGTTGTAGTAGTTTGTGTGCAGCACTGCCCTCTGCTGGTTACAGTCGGACCTGCAGCTGTATGGCAACAGCATCCCTGACTTCTTGCGTGCACCGTGGAGAAGACAGGTGAGTGGGGCTTTTGAGCAATTGGAGGTGAAGGCACGAACTAGCGTTAAGTCCACACATATGACTTCCAGGTGAAAGTTGAGCCTGGAAATTTAGACTTGGAAATCTTCCAGTTAGCTATGTTCAGAAAAAAAACAAACTGTTGAGGAAAAACTGCTGGGGCCCTGAAAAAGTTTCTTTGGAAAATATTTTGATGTGCATTTAATGGGCACAGTCACCTAGAAATAAGCTACAGAGGTAGAATTTTTTCCTGGAATGAATTAATGAACTTTCAAAAAGGTTTGGCATTTCTATGCTGTTAATAATAACGTCCAACATTTATTGAACATTATTGGCCGCTTGTATGCGTTACATCAATTAACTTTCATAACAACCCAATGAGACAAGAGCTATTATCATCTATACTTGACTGGTGAGGTAAGTGAGGTGTAACGAGTATAAGTACTACAGCCAAGGTCACAAAACCTGGGCTGGGCAAGGAATGAAGCCTAGAACCATTATGCCATCAACTGCTGTATCACATACATGAAAAAATGTATAATCGCTCAAACATCAGCGATATTTATTTTGTGTTCGTGTAATGGGGCCACTCAGGTGTTTCTTGTGAATGGGTGCATCTCTTCCTCCATGTGCTGGTTTAAGGACTCAGACCTCCCCTGGCTTGCAGCTCCTTTTAACTGGGTCTGGTCATTTTCATACACCTCTCGGCAGCCAGAAGAAGAGAAAAGAGCAAAGAGAAAGCACTTCTTAATACTTGTTAAAAACTGTGGCTCACATTCCAGTGAATAGAACTAGTCCATTGGCCACACAATGCCAAGGGGGCCAAGAAATGTGCTTTCTGGCTCATCGGCCACTTTCCAGCACCAACTCTACACCATGGGAAGGGGAGCAGGGATTTGCGTGGTCAGCTGGCCACCTCTGACCTCCTTCCAGTAACTCTGATGGCATGGTTCGCTGGCTCAGGTCACACCTGTTCAGGGAGGATGGAGGAAACCGATCCCTACCCCAAGTGAATAATACCACAGCAAGATCCTGAAACTGAGGTCTTTAGCAATAACCCACTTGTACTTTTCCTGCTAACAAAGCATTTTCATGCTTATTTTCTCATTTAATCCTCACAACTCCTGGGGGGGTGGGTTAATGATTTTTATTTCCCACATAATAAAGCCAAGTGTAAGCAGTCAGGTGGTTTGCCCAAATTCTCACAGCTGGGGCTCAGAATTCTCGTTTCCAGATCCTTGAAATAGTGGTGGCTGCTCAGGTAGGTGGAGCTCGACCGAAATATTTTATGGTGAGATGAGAGGAGTAGGCAGAGCAGAAACAGGTGATGCTGCCCATGGCCTGAATAATTGCTTATTAAACAGGGACCTGGTGACTCTGTCCAATCTCTGCCAGGGATTCTAAAATTGGAAAAGGATGACAGTGAAGCAGAAGGGAAGCAACAAAGGGAGGAGAGGGAAAGAGGCTCTTGGAGAGTCAGCAAGGTTCTCAAAATGTGTCCTTGTTTTCTTTCGTACCAAATGCAGAAAACAATCAACTATGGTACATTTCACAATTTATCAATTTACATTGCAGATTCTTTTTACCTTTGGTAATTCTATCGTGTTCTTAATTGTTACAGCATTTCCCTTCTTCGAGTTTAGGAGGGGTCTTTACTTCCATCTACGCCACGCCTCCTTTTTGCTTTATCAGAGTCGCCCATAACAACCTGGTAAAAAGGAGGGACTATCACTATTTCAATTCGCCAAGTTTTCATTCTGTGCTAGTTAAAACTTTTATATTTTTTGTGAAATTATTTTAATATACACAAGGCAGAAAAGTAATATATAAACATAGAGACACTCAAGAGGTGAATTAACAATTTTAGCATTTTACAGATATTTTTCTGTTAGTGATTTTTAGATTAATTCCATTCTGTTTGGAGAGTAGAATTTGCTTTCAGTTATTTTACATTTGCCAAGGCTTACTTATGACACAGAATGTGATCTATCTTCTGAATGTTTATTGTGTGCGTGAAGAGAATACATATTCTGTTCTATGTAAATACTATACAGGTCAAGTGTGTTGGTAGTGTTGTTCAGAACTTCTGTGTGCTTGCTGATTTTCTGTCTATGGTTCTATTGATCAGTGAGAGAAGATTGTTGAAATCTCCAACAATAACTGTGGATTTGTCTGTTTATTCTTTCACTTTTTGCTTCATGTATTTGGAACTTCTCTTTGTAGGTGCATACACATTTAAATTGTTAGATCTTCTTGGTGAGTTGAGCCCTTTATTATTATGAAGTGTCCCTCTTTATTTCTGAAATATTCCTTAATCTGGAATCTGGTTTGTCAATAATAAAACCACTTCAGTGTTATTTGACTAATTTATATTTGAAGTATTTGTGTTCCATCTAAATTTATCTGTTGGCTTTTTTTAGTGGTTTTAGTGGTGCACTAGTAGTTAGAATATATACACCTAAATTTTCATAGTCTACTTAAAGGTAATATTTTACCACTTAAAGTAAACTATAGTGTCCTTAGACCATATTGGTTTTTACTCTCCCCTCTTTATGTCGCATTTGTCAAGTGTAGTATATCTACATACACAGAAATGTCAGCCATATATTCTTAGGATTTTTGCTTTCAACAGTCCTATCTATAAGTAGGGGGAGAGAAATGGTTTTTATTAACCCGGACATCTACCCTATCGACTCTTCATTCCCTAAGTTTGAGGTTTTCCTCTGATACCCTCTTCCTTCTGCCTGAAGAGCTTCCTTTAGTATTTCTTTGAAGGAAGTCCTGTTGGCAAAAAACTTCTTACTTTCCTTCATGACAGAAAACCCCATGGGGCCATGACTAGTTTGAAGGCTCTAGAGGAAAAACGGGAAAAATGGGGGGGTGGGGGGGGGTGGTAAATCCTGGAAACCCATGCCCATGTAGGTTGCTTCTTCAAATTTTGATACCCCTTCTCAATCTGCCTGCTTTTCTTTTCAGAGTCCTCAGATAATTGCTTTTTGTATTTTTTCCAGTATTTTAGTTATAACCAGTGCGATAGTTTGCAGGGGATTAATTCATCTTGGCTCAAGTCTGTTTCCTCTTGTTTCATTGAATTTTATCATCTTTTTCTAGCTTCTTAAGATGAAAACTTCGATCATTGATTGGAGAATTTTTTCTAATGTAAGCAATTTAAAGGTATAAATATCCCTCAAGACACTGCTTTGATTGTATCCCACAAATTTTAATGTGTTTGATCTCTATGATCTTTTAGTTCAGAATATTTTATATTTTTCTTTGTGATTTCTTCCTCGATGAGCTAATTAGAAGTGCATTGTTTAATTTCTGAATATTTAGAGGCTCTTAATTTATCTTTTATGTTAATGATTTCATTAATTCTGATGTGATCACAGAACATATTAAGTATAATTTCAATGAAATGCATTGAGATTTGTTTTATGGCCCAGTGCAACCATGTATAAGTTGAATATGTGCGCTTGAAGATATTATTGTATTTTGTGGTGTGATGTTCTATAAATGTTAGATCGAGTGTGGTTCAGATCTCCTATGTCTCTACCGATTTTGTATTCTATCAATTACTGAAAAAAATGTTGAAATTTTGTAGTTCTTCTTAAGTTTTATTTTATTAGTTTTTGCTTTATGTATTTTTTGAATCTCTGAATTTGGATGTATTCACATGTAGGATTTTATTACTACAAAACATCTCTCTTATCTTTCATGATAATCATTGCCTCGAAATCCATTTCATCTACTATAAATATAGCCATTCAGTTTTCATGATTATCTTTCTAATGTAGCTTTTCCCATCTTGGCCTTTAACTTCTGAGTTTTTAAAGTGAGTTTTCTTGTACAGAACACTTGTTGGGGTTGTCTAGTTTGGCCATCTCTGCCTTTTATTTCATGTATTTGACAATTTATATTTAATATAATTATTGATATAGTTGGGTTTAAATATAATATTTTACTATTTGTTTTCTATTTGTTCCAATTTATCTCTGTTGCTTCTTCTCCTCTTCTCCTACCCTCTTTTGGATTTATTGAGGATTTTTAATATTCCATTGTATCTCCTCTATTGGCATATTGACCATACCTCTTTTATTGACTTGCTAAATGTTGTTCTGAAGTTCACAATATCCGTGTTTAACTTAGCACAACCCATCTTCAAACAATACACGATTTTGCATCTGTATATTTCTACTTCTCCCTTCTAGCCTCTGTATTATCATTGTCATACATTTTACCCCTGCAAATGTTACAAAGCCCACAATACACTGTTACCAGTTTTGCTTTACACAATCAAATGTCTTATTAAAGAAGTTTAAAAATGAGAAATAAGTATATTATATTTCTCCCTTTATATTAAATATTTATCTTTTCCTTTAGTTATCCTTTTTGTGCAGACACAGATTTCTTCCTGGTATTATTTCTTTCAGATTGAAAAATCTGATGAAAAATACCCTCCTTCATTTCTTTTAGTATGAGTCTGCTGGCAATGAATGCACCTAGTTTTGGCTTCCCTGAAATAAAACATGTTTTTATTTTTGTCCTTACTTTTGAAGAATATTTTTACTGGATATAGATTCTATATTAATAGCTTTTTTCCCTTTCAGCACTTCACAAATGTTATTTCATTTTCTTTTGTCTTCTGTTATTTCTTTTCAGAAGTCACTAGAATTTTTTTAAATCTTTGTTCCCCTCTATGTAATTGTTTGGGCTGCCTTTAAGATTTTTGCCTTTGTTACTCATTTGCTGAACTTGGATCTTGGATCTATATAGTTTTCATCAAGTTTGAAAAAATTTGGTCAAATTCCATGTATAGGGTTAGTCTTTACATTCTTTCAAGTTGTCCTTGGTATCTCTAAGTGGCATCTTAAAGTTGTCTTCTTATAGATCTTAAATATTTCTTATTTATTTCTAGGTATTTATATTTTTGTTGTAGTGGCTGTTATAAATGAGGTTTCTTTGTTACTATATGTTCCAAATGGTTGTTGCTTTTATAGAGGAAGACCACTATGCGTTAATCTCTATATTAATCTTGTCCCAACCACCTTACTGTATTCCATTATTGCTTCCTGTTCATTTGCCTATATTTTCCAGGTGCATTTAATATCAGGAAGTGCTACTGTGATTGTATTTCAAGATAATTCCCTTTCTTCATGATATAAGTGTTATGCCCAGAATTCGTGATCCCCAAATACCGCCAGGGAGCCGAGTCCAATGTAAAAGCAAAAGAGCCTTTATTGGAGCTAGCTCGAGCTCAATCCCCTACCTGCACCGACGCAGCGGTGAGATACCGGGGAGAGAGAGCGAGTTTCAAAAGGACAAAGGTTTTATTGGGGCCTAGGGGCAGTTGGTGAGGTAATGGCTATGGCCTCAGCCGATTGTCTGGGGAAGGGTCCTGGGGAAGGGTCCAAGTCCTGTTAGGCAGGTGAGGGGGTGGTTACTCAAGGGGAGGAGGTGTGGTCAAGGTGAAGGACACAGAACAAGATGGAGTCGGCCAGCGTAGGCCCGCCCTTTCATAAGACATATTTCATCTTCAGTAAGTAGCATTTCCTATAGAGCCTGATGAGCCTGTATTATATAGGCATCTGTTGTACTTGGTTCTTTAGCCCTTTGTAGGATTAATTCTTGGCTACTTTTTTTTTTTTTTTTTTTTACTGTAACTTCCTTTAGTTATGGTTTGGAGAAGTTTTGACTAACACCCGCACATGGTACAATTTTGGAAGTTTGATTTCTAGAGGTCTACTTTTTTACCACCCACAACATTGGGCAGATGGTCAGCTTCCTGCCACATCCTTAGACCAGTGGGCTGAGTTTTCTAGTCCTTATTTCATGGAAGGAACAGCCTTCTCTGGCTTTTAGCTTTATTCAAAGAGGTCAGTTTCTGCTTCTAACCACCAGCCAGCCAGAGGCTTAATTCTCTCTTCTTTGTGTCTTAAAACCCAACTTCAATGCCAACACCTATTTCTGGTATCCCTGTAGGCCATTTGCTCTTAGCACCTGCTCAACTTCTTGGGTTTGAGTTTCAACTTCTTTTCTGGGACCTGGGAATTTTCCTTGCTTAGTTTTGAGTTTGGCTATGGAATAATGATGATAATAGTAATGACAACAACAGCAACAAATGTGGTTGCTGTTGTTGTCATTATATTTTATAGAGAATTTATATGGGCTTGGAGCATAATGAGAAACTTCCCAAGTCGGTTCAATCTGTGCTGTTGACCAGGATTTCCTGATAATCTCTTAAGTAATCCTGAAATATGTTCTTTACTGCCACAGAGAGGATTTAGTTATCCTCAGAATATCTTGGGCCCTGGAAATAAAAGATACCAATTGTTCGTTTTCGCTTGTGCACTCAGCAATTTCCTTCACAACCTCCATTCTACTCTTTTATATACAAAC
The DNA here is from genome assembly GCF_046562875.1 of Panthera onca. Taxonomy (NCBI): domain Eukaryota; kingdom Metazoa; phylum Chordata; class Mammalia; order Carnivora; family Felidae; genus Panthera; species Panthera onca. The sequence continues at coordinate 95,669,181 of NC_138339.1, read as the reverse complement.
ATCTATTGAACATCTATTTTGTGCCAGGAACTACGCTGGCATATAAAACTTAATACAGTGACATCACTTGCTTATAAGACATGACTCTATGGTACAGGGTCAGGGAATACTTTTCATACACTCTGCTAAGTACCAGACAGGCATGCGGGCAGTGCATTTGCAGGGAAATGTTGCTTAAACGTTTTGTGTATGAGTACAAAACAGAGATGACCATGGGTCTGTTTTTTATTTTTCTTTTACATCCTGGGAATAATAACAGACAGTGGCAAAGTAGGCAGCAGGAGACAGGGAAGAGAGTGGGAGTCACCCTGAGAATCAAGACACTTGGCTACTGATACTTGTCACTAACCAGTCAGAGGCTGTCAACCCCAGCTGCCCTTCAGAAGCCACCCACCTGAGGTCCTGACTCAGCAGATCTGGAGTGGGTCCTAAGTATTTGCATATTTAGAAGTTTATGTGGGGCGCCTGGGTGGCTCAGTCGGTTAAGTGTCCGACTTCAGCTCAGGTCACGATCTCACGGTCTGCGAGTTCGAGCCCCGCATCGGGCTCTGGGCTGATGGCTCAGAGCCTGGAGCCTGCTTCCGATTCTGTGCCTCCCTCTCTCTCTGCCCCTCCCCCGTTCATGCTCTGTCTCTCTCTGTCTTAAAAATAAAATAAAACGTTAAAAAAAAAAATTAAAAAAAAAAGTTTATGTGATTTAATATATGATTAAGACTGAACATTAACCTAATGTTACAACCTTGGGTTAGTCATTTTAACCCTTATTTTCTCTGTGCCCTCAACTGGGAAATGAAGCAGGTAATTCCCAGTTAACACATAATAGTTGCCCAAGAAGACTGTTTGTGACCATTGTTGTTTTTGGTGATCATACTATTGTGTAATCCCACTGCTTTTAACAGCTTAGTTGGTATTTTTCCTGAGAAAAGTACCAATAATCTCAAATGAAAAGCAGACACTTTTCCTATCATCCAGTGTTTTAATTTGGCTTCCAAAAATTAAGTAATGGTGCTTGCTGTAACAGCTTTGCCAGTCACAGGACCTGCCTTTACACACAGTATTACAAAGTAACTAGACTGAGTGTTAGGATTTGTGGAATCTGCCTTCTTGCCTTTCAGTAACACCTCAGGGGTGTGTGGGCAGGCAGGAGAGTGTGAATCGTAATTGTTACTGAACCCAGTTGGAAGACTACAGCAGGTGCCCAGAGGTTAAGGTTCCAAATGTTTCTCATTAATTATCTTCAAAACAACCTCTCATCCTAAAAAAGCCCCAATTAGGGAGCAACACATGGCTTTGAAAGCCATGGTGGTAAATTTCCTGAGGTACTGGTTTTCATTTGGGGAATTAGTGAAGCACAATGGGAAAAACGTGGACTCTGGAGCCAGCCAGGCTGGGTTCAAATTCTACTGCTACCACTTAACGGTTTGATGACACCGGGTGAATTACTCCATCGCTTGTGCCTCAGTGTCCTCATTGGAACTATGGAGATAATGATAATGACACCTATGTCACAAAGCTGTTACACAAATTAAATCAGTTAACCCATGCATGACATTTAGGACTATGCTTGGAGTATGTAAACATTCAAGAAGTCCTGGCTTTAAATTATTTACTCCGAGACAAAAATTAAATCTATAGGGACAAAGTGCAAAGTGGGGGCACACGTCAGGCTTGTGGAGAAGACATCTGGGGGATGGGTCGGGCTTTTTTTTTTTTTTTAATTTTTTAGTGTGTTATTCATTTTCTGAGAGAGAGAGAGAGAGCATGGGAGGGGCAGAGAGAGAGAGGGAGACACAGAATCCGAAACAAGCTCCATGGCCTGCAGCCTGATGTGGGGCTCGAACTCCTGAACCATGAGATCATGACCTGAGCTGTAGTCAGACATTTAACTGACTGAGCCACCCAGGCGCCCAGGTGGGGGCATGGGTTGGGCTTTACTGAAGTTCTTACATGGCATTTTCTGGTCCTTCTAATGCAAGGCCAGCCTTGCCTGGAGTGCAAGCCCACCTCTGGCTGGCCAGGTTGACAAGGACTGGACTGAGGATCCCACAGACAGTGTATGAGGCCAGACCACGAGACACTGGGTCAGACAGTGAAGAGCTCTTTGCATCTGTCAGCCCCACCACGGTTTCCCCCTCAGCCTCTCCCTCACTCCTTTTAGCTCTTTCCCCTCCTTCTGCCCAAGCCTGGCCTCCACTTCATCTGCCTCATCCCTAGGCTTTTCTCCACCTAGAGATCATCCTCAGGGCTTGCAGCCTCCTGTCAAGTCTGATGAATTCCTAGCGCCTTGACCCCACCCTATCCACCTAGAGCAACGGGGTCTTGGGCCCAGCCTCTTCTGCTTCCTAGGATAGTAGGACTTGCGTGGAAGTGAGCCTCCTGTATCCCATGCAGAAAAGAGCCATCCTGGCTAGGGAGGGGCAGCTTGTTTTTGCCATTCCCCTGGCAGACTGTTCTCACACACACATTTTGCTCAGGGCAGTTTTCAGAACACAGACATGCCAAGCTGGCCTCACCTCTTATTAACTGGGACTCAACAGTCGAGTCAGTTTTGGTTTTAATTAAGAGAACACAAGGATTGGGGCAAACTTTGCAGAAGTAAGAAACAGGAGCGAAGGAAAGAGATTAAAGCCATGCCTTGTTCTCATTGGAACATTGGATGTTTTGAGAATAGAGTTGTTACTGAGTCTTCTTCATTATCTCTAAGGAGGGAGAGAACAAACCCACTCATGGAGGGCAAATTGACTAATGTGTATCCTTTAATGAATTCTTCTTAGCAACTGGTTTTCAGGGCCTTGAGAAGCCCTGTGAGTGTAAAGGGCGTGTTTCATTTCAACAAACTGGGTGGACCTCGGGAAATGGAAACTTCTCTACAGTCAAATATCCTTCCTTCAGTGTACGCGTTTCCACACGCAGAGCTGTGTGTACCGGAATGCTGGAGAAATCTGTAGGTGATGAGAAGCCAGTAGGGTCACTTGATTAGTTCTCCAGGATTGCCATGGTAAAATGCCACTAACTGGGGGGCTTAGAACAACAGAAATTTATCACTTCCGAGGTTACAAAACCTCAGAAGTCAGAAGGGCAACACTTCCTCTGAAAGCATCAAGGAAGGATGTGGCCCAGGTCTCTCTCCGAGCTTCTGGTGTTCGCTGGCTTGTGGCAGTGTGACTGTAGTCTACATGTGGTTTGCTCCCTGTGTGTGTATGTGTTTACATCCAGATTTCTCCTTGTTACAAGAATATCAGTCTTGGATGCCTACCCTATTCCAGTGTGACTTCATCTTAACTAAGTATGTCTGCAGCAACCCTGTTTCCAAATGAAGTCACATTCTGCAGTACCAGAGGTTAGGATTTCAGCATATGAATTTGCAGGGGGGGGGGGGGGGGCACAATTCAGTGTGCACCAGCCACAGCTATGTCCTACAAATTTGAATCCTCAAAACTGTGGGACTCTGCTTTGCATAGCCCATCCCACAGCTCAACACTTCCCTGCTCCTTGACCACACGTTTGCTAGAATGACTCTGGTAATAGCTCTGTGTGTGCTGGAAATGAGGCCAGAAATGTGGGCTGGGCTGAGTGTGCAGAGTCTTAGGGACCGGGTTAGAGCCCGGTGCTTTATCCTAAGGGCAATGGGGGCCATTGAACATTTGCCAACAGAGGGATGGTCAACCTCTACAAAGACTCTTTCAACTATAGTGTTGGGAGGAGGAGTGGAGACAGAAGAAGGCTGTCTCAGTTTTCCAGGCAAGAGACAGAACTGGCTTGAGCCCCACTAGTGGCAGTGGAGTGGCAGGAAGATGGCTTAGAGAGAGGACTGCTGTGATTTATCAGTGTCTAGAAAAGAGGAACTCAAAGTGTGTATTATTGTAGTATGGGCACTGCCATTTGGGTTTCTGGAGATGGACACTCTAATTTTGGAACAGATTCTCTTGTTTTCGAGGAAATCACCAGGATGAAATCGTTATTCACACCAAAGTAAAGCAGGTTGTTCTTGGAACAAGTGATACAGACATCATACATCTGACTGTGACCACTGCAGAGTGAGATGCAAAGTGATAAGAAATTAGAGAAAAAATTTCCTGAAGTAAAGATTTAGACCAAATTATTTGTAACCCCCATGTATTGGTTTCCTGTCTGCTGCCACTACAAACCACCACAAACTTAGTGGCTTAAAATAACACAAATTTATTATCTTACAGTATCCTATCCCTGGGTCAGGATCTGACATGGTTCTCCCGGGGAGAAAATGGAGGAGTTAGCAGTGCTGTGTTTCTTTCTGGAGGCTGTGAGACTCTTTGCTCTATTTCTTTCTTTTTTTTTTTTAATGTTTATTTATTTATTTATTTTTTTTGAGAGAGAAAGAGAGCTTGAGTGGGGGAGGGGCAGAGAGAGAGGGAGACACAGAATCAGAAGCAGGCTCCAGGCTCTGAGCTGTCAGCGCAGAGCCTGATGCAGGGCTCGAACTCACAAACCACGAGATCATGACCTGAGCCAAAGTCAGACGCTTGACTGACTGAGCCACCCAGGCTCCCCTCTTTGTTCTACTTCTAAGGCACCTACATTCCTTGGCACATGGCCCCTTCCTCCATCTTCAAAGCCAGTACTGTGGATAATCCAGGGGAATCTCTCTACTCAAGGTCAGCCAATTAGCAAGCTTTATTCCATCTGAAACCTGAATTCCCCTTTGCCATGTAACCTAATGCATTCACAGGTTCTGGTATTGGGATGTGCATGTCGTGGGCGCGGGGGTGCATTATTCTGCCTACCACACCCCCCATGGTGAGTAAATTAGTATAGTGCAGGCAGTGCAAGGCTGAGTAGTGCACTTGTCTTATCTGAGCTCTGGAGAACTTCTCAGGGGCTTTCTCTTGAAGGAAATGGAGATTCCCAGGGCCAGGTGGGCTGAGGCAGCATGAGCAGACCTGAGTCTGGGAGTAGGGGGCAACACTCCCTGTTCTCTGGGGAGAGGGGTTGGGGAGGGGGATCCACTCAGCATTGGCATGATATCTTCTAAATAATCTTATTGAGATACAGGAGACTGATAGGAGGTAGACATGGCCTTAAGGTTGGGGGTCCAGGGCCTGTGACTCCAAGGAACACAACAATCCCCTTCTGTTATTCCCCAGACATCCAGGACATATTGTCACCTGTCCTAGACTGGGGAGTTAGTGATGGGTGGGGGTGGGGGAGGTGCCATGTTGCCACTTGAAGCGAGTTCCTTTAGTAAAACAGCACATCCTGGCTAGCCGAGTTATGGGAGGCAGCGTGAGATGAACTGGGGGCCCCAGACCGCAGCACTGGAGCCTCAAGTGGTAGATAAAGTGACACACGCTCACCCTCACAGCATCTTCAGGGATTCCCAGAAATGGAAGAGGGAGACCCTTGGGGGTGGAGGGAGGTGACAGGAGTGGGGGGTGGCGTGGGGGTGCAAAGTAGCTGTTCTGCTAATCCCAGACAGATGCGGGTTTGACCGTGAAACAGTTGAGACTTTATTTTGGGCTCCTGAAGCAGACATCTGGGTTTCAGGAATTAGACATGGAAGGACTGTGGGAGATGATGGAGGAGAAGGTGTCTGGCTGACGCTCACATGTTTCCTTGTGGAGCAGGGTGGATTCTCGGTTCCTGGAAGATGCATTTTGAGGAGGCCTGTGGCAGCAAGGATGCAGCCATTTGCCTTGTGTGCCTGGAACTGGGGCAGCTCCCACAGGCCTAGGTTTAGAGTTGAAGCTTCCTGTGGTAGCAGCACAAAATGAGGGGCATGACTATTGATGCTAAACAGGTGAGGGCAGGGAGCACCCTAAAAGCCTCTAGGTCTTTGGGAGGCAGGGCCCCCTTCCTCTCCCAGTACCTATTGCAAAGGTCAGCTACAGGTGTAGGGCGGTTTCCTCTTCTGGTTCCATCTTCCAAAGGGAGGAGTAGTTTCCCTGTAAGATGTCAGGAAAGACGCCTTTTTAATGAGAGACCTTGGTGCTTGGGGTCTTCTCACCCTCCCTCCTCACCACCTTGGCCTTCTCCTCCCACTTGCTGTCTTTTCCCTTATTTAGAAGAAAGGTTTGGTTAAGACCATTTGCTTCATAAGATATTTTCTGTTTAGTCTTTTTTTTTTTTTTTTTTGATTAAAAAAAGAAAAAATTGTCAAAGTCTTAGCCTCAGACACCTAGTCCACAGTTGTCCATAGGGTTACATGTTCCTATATCTGACTTTGTCCAAAATGCATCCCCTGGAAGAGACCCAACTGATCTTCTGATTGCAATGGAAGAGAGAACAGTAGTAGTCCAGTGACAAGCAGCTTTTCACTGCTACCAACTCCACCTGGTTCTGGAAGCAGCAAGAACTTAAACCAGATACTTGTTATAGGTTCCAAAGGCATTTTGTCTTAGCCATGCCCTTGTCCTTCAGACTTGTCTAGTTGTGCCTTCGCCTCTAACTCTTTGATTCAGTTCTGTTCTGTGAGGGATCCAAAGAAACGAATCTATTGCCAGTCTATGCTTAAGCAACTGATGAGAGACGAGGGCTATCTTCAGGAGGCAGGCAGTTATGCTAGGAGGTTACACTATGAGGCAGTTTGTGAGTAGGTCCCAACCATAGTTAAGACTGATGGAAAATTCTGTCAGGGTTCAGAGCAGGTAGAAGGAACTATTGAGGCATTGGTAAATTGGGAACAGAAGACTTTTTGAAATTATCGCTTGAAGGATTGTCTCTGCAGAGAGAAAGGAATAGGGGCATGGAGTAGGGAGAGAGCATAAGGGATATGGTATATGTGTGCATGTTTGCACGTACAGGCACATAATTGTTATACGTGTAAACGGTGTAAAATTTGAAAGGATAAAAATGTATACAAAGTCTCCCTGTCTCCTAGTCCCTTAGTCACCCAGTTCTCCTCCCTAGAGACAGAGTTGATATTTAAAAACATTTAATAAATACAGAGAATCCCCCAACACATACACACACACACACACACACACACACACACACACACCCATGGCCGGATGGCCAAACCATCTTCTAGGAATGGAAGTCTTAAACATGCATGTTGACTTTTTTTTCTCTGTAGTGTTATGTGGCCATTCTTTACAACCACCAAACCCTGACAAAGAATACTTCACACACTGTTTTGAGGGCCATGCTTCTGGAACAAGACGCTGAAAACTAGAAAGACCAAGTGTAATTACATAATGTTAGCCACCCCTAACCCCACCCAGGAATCCCAGGAGGACTTGGCTCCCCCAGGGCATGGGCTGTGGAGTTGGGCCAAGGTACCTAGATGACATGGACTAGTGGCCCTAGCTGACACATGGGCTGCACCTAAGGGAGAAAGATTTGGTCCCATTTGGAGACCAGGGAAGAGGCAGGGCTACCCCCCTCTTTGCAAGTGAGTGTGCAAAGGAGGTGCACAGGGGACCCACAGAGGCACCCCTCAGGGAGGGCGCTGCCAGGGCTCCAACCTTGGGGAGGAAAACAGAACCTGCAGCCCCGCTGCGGCTCTTTCCAGATGGGTTTCCCGACCAGAGGAGGACTCCCACATTGAAAGGTTATGTGGGAAGGATTCTGGTTTTTCTTCTCCTGCTGTGAAATCAATTAAAAACAGGACGGATATAAAATGGTTTTATAACCTCCTCCCCCTCCTGGCTTCCTTCCCTCTTGGGGATGGGCCAACCCCGACTGGAGAGAGACGAGAATCTCATGGTCTGAAAATTCTGTGGCAGTTTAAATAACGGTGACCTATTGCTCCCGCTCTCCTCAGGGGACCTGAGGCAGGAGGAGCAAACGTCTCCTGGAAAATGGACAGATGAAGGAGGACCCCATAGGTTGGCGGAAAGGGGCCGACCCTTCGGGGCTCTGTGCCAGTCCCTAGCCTCTGCTCCCCGCAGGTTCAGAACTGGTCTAACCTGGGGAAGTAAGGCTACCTGTTTTAGAAGACAATGTATTTCTCACAGAATAATTCAAATTGGCTTCTTCTGCTTACACATACTTGCTCTGTACAAACCAGCATCAAGAATTTTCATTCTGTTTATCTACAAATGATCATAACAGATAACTTTTATTGCATACGACTGTGTGCCAGGAACCTGATTAGGTGCCTTTGCTAAATTAATTCTTCCAATTCTGCCACCACCGAAGGTTAAGTAGTGTTTTGCCCTATGTACAAAGAAGGAAAATGAGCCTCCAAAAGCTACCAAGTGGCAAAACTAGGGTCCCAATCCGGGGCTGCTTTACACAGCCCACCAAGGTAAGTAATAATGATTCTCATTTGTTGAGCCTTTGCTGTGCGCCAGAAACATGACGCACGTTATCTGGAATCCTCACGGCGAACCTGTGAGGAGGCAGCAGCTCCGCCCTGCTTGTAGACAAAAAAGTGGTCCTTAAGGAAGTAGCATGAGGTCACAGAATTGACTTGGTGAAGTCAAGGCTTGAAGTCAGCTCTCCCTGCGTTCAGCAATTCATTCCCGGCATGAGGACGGTGCTCGTGTCCTGAGGTGCTCCCGGTGGGTGCTCTGGGAACAGAGAAGGGCCCCTGAAGGTCATCCCTGGTGGGCTGAGGTTGAAATGGTCTGTGCACAGAGCGTGAGTGCAGCCGTCGCCAACACACATGGTTCTCAGCAGCGTGTAATGTTTCCTGGGACCATGGCCAACTTGGCTGAGGCTTTTTAGACATCTTGAGGGACACAGTTCTGAGCATCTTAAATGAATAGACAGACTTCTGTCAGGAAGTGCCACTTCATACCACAGAACTGCCCCCATTTTTCCCAATGAAGAGTCTTAGTTGGAAATACGTGATCATTTTAGGGTCCTATGTTTTTCTTAAAATGTTTTAACACTTATTTATTATTTTTGAGAGACAGACACGGAGCACGAATGGGGGAGGGGCAGAGAGCGAGAGAGAGAGGGAGACACAGAATCTGAAGCAGACTCCAGACTCAGCTGTCAGCACAGAGCCCGATGCAGGGCTCGAACCCACAAACCATGAGATCATGACCTGAGCAGAAGTTGGACACTTAACTGACTAAGCCACCCAGGCTCCTATTAGGGTCCTATTTTTGTACCTGATGCAAAATCTTGTGAATGGACCCGTATGGCTTATACATCCCTCCTTACACGTTGGACAGTTTTTAATCTCTCTTTAGGCAACTTCAGCCTCTCTGAACCCCTGTGCTATTTTCCAAGGTACAACCTCCCCTCAAAACATCTTGGAGTGTCTTAACATCCTAATCGGCATCTTCCCTTCACTCACTTTTCCCCATATGATCCTCATCCTGAGACATGTAGTCTATAAACAATAGCAACATAATACAATCCAGGTTTGGGTTGGCATCAGAACTTGCTGACACATTCTCATGTCTATTATGTATTTTAGGGCTCTTTTAACCCAAGGAGGAAAAGCCGTACAAACACAGGTTTCAGAAAGGAAATGCAAGACAGTGATCAAAGCAGGACTGGGGCCTACGTTTCCACTTTCTGCCTTTTTCTCCACCTCTCTTGGTCCAGACTGGATTCTCAGGTGCAGTCAGGCAACTGCACCCTTGTGACTCAGGAACATTGCTCTGACTCAGACTGTTTCCTTCAAGGGGTTTCTTCAACTGCTCTGAAAACTCAGCCTGGAAATGGAAAATGCCCCATACAGGTGAAGCTTAGATCTAGAACAGTGCATTTCAGAAGAAGCGTATTTTCTGAAACCAAGATTGTTGCACAATTTGAGCTATCTCATCTGCACCAGTGGCCGGTCAGTCATTCATTCAGCAAACACTTAGAGTATCTTCCAGGCACCAGTACTGCCAAGTACTGCGGATGTGGTTGGTAATGATATAGGCACAGTTCTTGTCCTCCTGGAGTTCAGAGTGCATCCAGGGAGTTGGATAATAAACTGGAACTCACAGTGAAATTATATGTTATAACAACAGGGAAGCCAGGTCAGTCCCAAGGTTTGGGACAATTTCTGTGAGGATATGACTTTCAAACTTGAAGAAGTTTCACAAGCTGGCCAGGTGGGGATGAGTTGACAAGGACTTCAGGTATGACAGCCAAAAGCATGGTCCTCACATATCTCTAAGTTGAGGGAATTTAATTGCCCAAGGCCCAGATGCTGCTGTCTGAAATCCATCCCCATGTGTTGAGGCTGTGCCTCCCATAGGCACTCCCAGCCAGCGACTGATCATGGCAGCCTGTTCCTTGGAAGCCAGGACTCCTCTGATGCCACCTTGGCTTGAGGATACCCCCATAGCCCTATCAAACGCCCTTACATTGCTGGCTGGTCTAAGCTGCGTCCACCCACCTTCCTTCCCTCCCTCCCTCCCTCCCTCCCTCCTTCTCTTGGGATCAGACTTGCCCCTGTGCTCTTTGTTCAGCCTCCCCATCCACCTGGGGAGTGTATGGCATTGCCCAGGGGAAGTGAGCCAAGAAGAAAGGAAAAACCAAGAGGAAAGGGCCCAGAGCAGATCCAGGCAAGTTCTGTTCTCTCAGCAGGAGGAGGAAAGTCAAACATGAGGTGCTGACAGTTTATTCCAGGCATTGTTTAAGACTAGACTTCTCTGTCCCTTCCTTTGAAAATTCCAGAATGACTCTGGCTAAAAGCACCCTGTTTCAGGACAGGGTCCCAGAGGATTCTGGGGCAGGATGGAAATTGTTATGAAACCATCTTTTATTCTACCTATAAGAACTTTTCCCTTCCTGTAACATCTGTATCTTTATGGGAGCAGAAGCAGGTGACCCTCCAGGATCTCACCTTGGCAAGGCCCTTCCCAAGCCTCACTGGGGGCAAGCGCAGGCAAGCCTCAGACAGGGCCAGTCTAGTCTAGGTGCCAGGTGTGTCCTTATTGTGGAGATGGACACTACAGCCTATCAGCACCTGGCACCATTCAGTATCTAGATCCTTACTAGCCATCAGCCCAGGCTCAGATGCTTCCTGGCTACATGGGGAGAATGTCCTTTTCCAGCTACCGTGAGTCACGTAGCAGATCTAGTTCTTCTTGCATATTAATAAATTGATTTTCTGGTTTTATTTTTAAAACAAAAGAACAACAGTAACATCAAGGGAGGTCATCAGAGAGGGAAAGAGTTACAAAAAAGCAACATGCAGCCTGTGGGTGTCAGGTGGAAGTAAGCGGAGTAGATTTGGGCTTTTAGGTGGGCATAGTTACCCCAGCCAGGATTTCAATGGTGCCTTTCAAATTCATTCTTTATCTATGTGATGCCTGGGGATTAGGTGGGAGTACCAAAATGCTATAATTATCAAGAGGAAAAAAATGACCCTGCTGGTGATCATTTAAGGAAGTATTTAAGGACAAATAAAAGGAAGTACATCTTTACACAGCCTGTAGCATATAAGTGGAACTCATTGCCCCCTAAGGTGTTACAGATGAAAATAATAAAAAATGGGTCCAAGAAAAGGCTAGGTAAATTCACGGATATTGGATGTAATGGTTATTAAGGTCAGCCTATGAAGACACAATGTTCCCTCAGAACTGTTTCTGGTGCCCCTCTAGAGACACCTGGGTTCGAGGCACATCAAGCTCCTACATGTTTCTGGAATGCGGAGTGCTCTTTCTCAATGCTATGCCTTTGCCACACTGTTGTCTTGAGTGTCCCTTGCCACTTTCTTCTAAGTCTGATAAACTACCATGAATTCTTCAAGACCCAATTTAAATGGAGCCTCTTCTGAGTAGCACCCCCTCCCTGATTCCTCCAGGTCAATGCTGATCACTCCTTTCACCAGTGGAACCCTCTCCCAACACACTATCATGGTTTGCCCAACTGGACAGAGATTGTGTCTAATTCTTGTGGGCTTAATTCAGAGCCTAGTTGATAGCGCCTAGGTATGAAATATGTTGAATGAATGAATGAGTGTTGAGCTATATCAACCAATGGTTTGAACACATACAATGTTTATGATACTCTTAATGACCCTCTTAGAAGCTTCTAATATTGGATAGATGATACTTTTCTTCCAGGACATATGCTTGTTTATGTCAGCTAATACATACGCTAGTCTCCAAAGAAGCATCTATGTAGTTGAAGTGGAGTAGCCAAGAGTCTTATTGAGATTTTAGTGTCTTTAACTTAACTGTGTCTCTTAGGCAAGTGAGCCAGTTCCCCAGAAATCTGGTCTAGAAATATTGCCAATGCACATTCCAGTGACTTTGAGATGTTAGAAAAACAGATATATCACCTTTCAGGCTGAAATCACTGGGAACTGCATTTTAAAGTTGGGTTTCCTTCCAGATCCTTAGGTTATGAATGACACACAGTCTGTGGAAACTTTATGAGATCACCAAGAAGCTGAGGTCTTTAACTCTCAAGAATTGTTTAATCACAGATCAACCAAATACAATATTTGCATGTTTTAAAAAAACAAAACAGCAAGCAAAGGTCTGTTGATCAAAATGCTGCCCCAGTCCAACCAACACGAGAGGCCTGCCCAAGCTCAAATATGGAGATTCAGAAGATGATGAGTTTTAGGCAGAGGGAAGAGAGCAGCAACCCTGGACAATAAAAGAAAATCTAAGAATGATGAGAAGTCCTTCTCTGTCAATTAAACAATCAGGCCTAGAGAAAGGCTCTTGGCAAGACTCCTAGCAAGAACCTGGAGGTCCAATCCTGATTTTAATCCCCTCAAAAAACCATTTGAGTTTAACTTTTGTAAAGTTTTAGTAGTCAATTTAAAAATAACAGAGGCACTTGAGTGGCTTAGTTGGTTGAGTGTCTGACTCTTGATTTTGGCTCAGGTCATGATCCCAGAGTCACGGGATCAAGCCCTGAGTCGGGCTCTGTGTTGAGCATAGAGCCTACTTAAGATTCTCTCTCTCTCTCTCTCTCTCTCTCTCTCTCTCTCTCTCTCTCTCCCCCCCCCCCCCCACCCCTCTCCATTGCTTACGTGCTCTCTCTCAAAATAAAATAAAAATTTAAGAATCTACATACTCTACTAACTTGAAGGTAAATACAGGGACCACATACAGGTGTCCATTCAACAGACAGCTGTGGGAGCAACTCTTTCATTTAGGGGCATCTGCTTGGACCCTGGAGATGCAGCAGGAAGCAGGGCTAAGGTCATCCTGCCCTCTTTGGGCTTATAGTCTCACAAGAAGGACAGGCCAGGATAAGTGACAATGATAATGACTGATGAGGTTTCCTGGGCAAAGTTCAGGGAGTTCTGCTATTGTGTAACTAATTAGAGGACTTTATCTATCCCAGAGGTCTGGGAAGATCTCCCTAAGGAAGTGATTCTTAAGCTGTTGCTCAGAATTGAGGTTGTAGGGAGAAGAATGTTTTAAGAAGAAAGGAGAATCCTGAGGAACTGAAGCTTTCAGCATTGCTGGAGGTCTGAGAGACGGTGGGGCAGGGCTGTGTAGGCCTTGTGCAGGAGTGAGGTGCACGTATTTAACCACTGAGCATGAATACAGCTCAGTCATCACATTCACCCAAGGTGCATTCCATTTTATTCTCTCACTAGGCTAAATTGTAGATATTATTCAACCTCTTCCTTGCTAAGAGGTTTAAATAATAGTACGAATTTTTCGTAGATGTGCGGTTTTTTTGCTTGCTGTACCTACCAGTGCATAAATGATGTGCCACAGTCATGATAAAACTTTTCCAAAGATGTTTCCCATTAAGTTGCTGGACATTAAGTAACAGGGAGAGCTCAGTGTAAGAGGATAGGTAATTCACTTAACTTAAATGATATTTTTTAGGATGCAGAATTTTTCTCAGCATTTGCTGAACTGGCAGCAATCAACAAAATTTCTTAGCCTATATAATACTGTGTTAGAATTTTCATATTGACTCTGTATTGACTAACTCATGAAAATTGTATACTGGAATAACATACTTCAGTCTAACCTAATCCTCCAGTCTAGATGAGAGGCTCAAGTTGGCAGTTACATACTGAGCTGTGAATTTAGAATCCTGGCTCAGCCACTTGGGTGTTAGATAGCCTCTCCGTTCTTCAGTTTTCTCACCCATAAAATGGAGATTATGAGATCTATAGTCCTCAACTGAATTAATATACCAGTGGCATTAGTACTCATTTTTAGTAATAAAATTAATATTGTAAATTCTCAAGACAGGTGGGCATCAGGTGGGTTTTAACCAAGGCCTTAAATAAATGTAGGAGGACTTCAACAGGGATGAATTTCACACTGGTCTCCAAACCATTCCTAAGGGAGTCCATATATCTCAGGAGTGACAAGCATTCCTGAGGAAACCCTGCCTGGAACCTGACCACAACCTGCGGGGACCTTTTACCATCCACCCATTTGTTCTCCCACTTTTCACCCCCGTAATCTGGGAACCCAATTCCAGTGGAGGCTGGAGTTCCCACGTGTGGCCAAGTGAGGGTTACTGTGAGGGAACACTGCCCTGTGGTAGTTAGCCACAGCCTCAGAGGACCCTGGGGTGCCAGCATGTCTTCCAGGGCCAATGTTATTCCCTGCCACAGGACTTGGGAACACCCTGGTTAGAGGACTTGGTCAGCATAAGGACTAGCACTTGGGAAGCATATTGGGCTGGTGTGCTGAAGAAACCAAAATGATCTCCAAGCAACACCCACCTGGGCTTGAGAGGAAAGGGAGCACCAAGATACAGGCATTGAGCCAACTATGGTGGAAGCCAATGACAGTGTCCAGTAGTCTGTACTTTTGAGAAGACTGGCATAAGAACCAACTGGTCAGACCAGATTCAGCATTAACTCTTTAGTTGATAGCTAGTGAAGACGTAGGGAAGGTATTTCCAAACTATGGGAGAATTTCAGTATTTAAACAGCCAATGTAACTAGCTATATACATAAACACAAGTTGAATATTAATTTGGGGACCTTGGAAACCATATTAATGGCTCTGGACTCCATCATAAGGATATGGAGAACTATAAGGGTCTTAAGAGATTTTATGTATTTTTTGGACCAAGGCTTGCTGAATACAGTAGGGAGGACGGATTGAAGGAAAAGAATATAGGAAACAAGAAAACAGTTAAGGTGCCCTTGCAGGAGTTGAAGTTGGAGATAATAGGAATGGGTGGATATGAGAGATATTTAATGAGTACAATTTTCAACACTTGGTGATTGACTAGACATGGGAAGTAGGAAGAAGGAGGAGTCCACAATGACTTCTAGGTTCCTTGCTCAGGAAATAAGACAGATTATGTCACCATTTAATAAGGGAAATCAGGAGACAGAGCAGCTTTGAGGATATGATATGACCAGTTTGGTTTCAAATGTGTTGAGCTTCAGGTGCCTATTACATATTTACACAGAGATTCAGTAGGCAATTGGATATATGGGTACTGTGTGTGAAATAAGCCTGGCTGGAAATTATGGTTTTGGAATTTTTATATATTGATGCATGAAGTTGTCCTGAAAGAGAATATAGAGTGAGAAGAAGTAGGTGTGAGTCTTGAGTAACAAAAACATGTCAGGAACAGGTAGTAGATGAGGTACCACAAAGTTAGAGATTGTGAAGTTGGTGAGCTGTGGACAGAGGGAAGAGAGCAGAAACCCTGGATAATAAAGGAAAATCTAAGAATAACAGAAGGCAAGAGAAAGGTGTGTTGAGTATGGTAGATGAACAATTAGCATCCATTCCTACTTTCTGTTTTATTTGTCTTCTGGACAGCCAAAGACTACTTCCCGAGATTCCCTTGCGTCCAGAGGTCTGGATGCAAATTAAGTTCCACCAATTACATATACCACTCAAGAATTAGGACGTGAAACTGAGGCAGAGGCTGATGCTTTTGGCTATTTTCCACCAAAGTTGTGGAGCTTTTCTGCAACAGCATTCCAGCATTTAGTTGCTAGCTTCGTGGTTCTTCAGTTGTCATGGTAGTAGCAGCAGCTTCCTAACACCAAGATTGTAGTCATAATAGTGTGTTCTAATTCCCTACCTTCCTAATTTTGGCAAAGGTATCATCTTCCCTGGCAGGCCAGTTTGTGATGTCATTCTTGGAGATTCACCTATATCTCAAGCCCTTCCAACTTTAATAAACTCCTAATTTCTTTATCTTTATTTTTAGAGAGAGAGTACATGAGCAGGGGAGAAAAGCACAAAGAGAGAATCTTTTAAATTTTTTTAACGTTTATTTTTGAGAGAGAGAGAGACAGAGACAGAGAGAGAGACAGAGAGAAAGGGAGACACAGAATCCCAAGCAGGCTCCAGGCTCTGAGCTGTCAGCACAGAGTCTGATGCAGAGCTCACACTCATGAACTATGAGATCATGACCTGAGCAAAAGTCAGACTCAACCAACTGAACCACTAAGGTGCCCTGAGAGAGAATCTTAAGCACGCTCCACGCTCAATGCAAAGTCCAATGTGGGGCTCAATTCCATAACCCTGGGATGCTGACCTGAGCCAAAATCAAGAATTGGACGCATAACCAGTTGAGCCACCCAGGCACCCCAATAAACACCTAGTTATATATTAAATCCTTTTCTGCTTAAAATATCTACAGTGATTTGTTTTTCTTTTTGAATTCTGAATGATATGGAAAAATATTTCAGAGAAGGATCCATCATGTGTGTCTTTGCCCATACCATCAAGCAATTAAATCAATTCTGACACTATCTACCCAGAGATAGAGCTCAGTCCTACAAGACTGTCCCCAACCTCAGATGCCAATTGCAAGTCCAGAATGTCACCTGGGTTTCTAATTGATGAGCTATATAGATTGGAGATTTCTACAATTCTCTCCTCAGGTTTGAGTAATTTACTAGAGTGGATCACCAAACCCTGAGAAATGTTTACTTATGTTTAACAGTTTATTATAAAAGGATGTTAGGAAGAGCCAAAAAGAAGAGTGGCGTAGGGCAAGGAATGGGAAGAGAGCAGGAGCTTCCATGCCCTCTCTGAGTGCACCATTCATTGTCTTAACACTTCCATGTGTTCATGAACCTGGAAGCTCTCAATCTCATCCTTTTTGGACTTTTATGGAGTCTTCATTACACAGACACAATTGGTTAAATCACTGGCAATTGGTGATTGATTTTACCTTTAGCCCCTCTCCGCTCCCAGGAGATTGGGATGGCACTGAAGGTTCCAACTGTCTAATCGCTTGGTTGATTCCTCTGGAAATCAGCCCCCATCTTCTGTGCTTTCCAAAAGTCACTTCATTAATATAAATTCAAGTGTGATTGAAAAGGATTTGTTAGAGGTATCAAGACAACTCTAACCCTCTTATTAGGAAATTCCAAGGGTTTTAGGAGCTCTATGCCACAAATGGGGACAAAGACCAAATATGTATTTCTTACTGTAAAGCACAATATCAAAGGCCTTCAGTGCACTTCATTTCTTCACAGGGTCTCTTGTGCCACTCTAAAGAGTTTTGGTTTAATCTGTGAGCAAAAGGAAACCCATAACTAGTTTTAAGCAGAAGAATTACAAAAGCATATTGGCACACATCAGAAATGTCATGGAATACAGGGAATGGTTGGGAAGGTAGCAGACTGGATAGGGGTTACCCCTTAGGGTTTGTTGGTCAGTCCTCTGGGCAAATTTTGATGAGGTCTAAACTCAGGCAATGACAGTGGAGATGGTGAGAAAGAAGATAGATGAAAGAGAATTTTAGGAAATACTGTCTTCAACTTTGATTAACCTCAGGTAAAATTAAAAAATTCAGGTCACCATAGTATTTTATGAGAAGCCCTATAAAGAGAAGTGCTATAGACAGAATATTTGTGTACCCCCAAATTTCGTATGTTGAAACCTAATCTCCAAGGTGTTGCATTGGGAGATGGTGAGCTTGAGTTTGGGAAGTGATTTATGTCATGAGGGTGGAGCTCTCATGAATGAGATTAGTGCCCTTATAAAAGAGACCCAAGAGAGCTCCCTTATCCCTTCCACCATGTGAGGACATAGCAAGAAGATGTTTGTCTATGAACCAGGAAGTGGGGCCTCACCAGACACTGGATCTGCCAATGTCTGAATCTTAGATTTCCCAGAACTGGAGCGCCTGGGTGGCTCAGTCGGTTAAGCATCCAACTTTGGTTCAGGTCATGATCTCTTGGTTTGTGAGTTCAAGCCTCGTATCAGGCTCTGTGCTGACAGCTCAGAGCCTGGGTCTTATTTTGGATTCTGTGTCTCCCTCTCTCTCTTCTCTCACCGCCTCCGCCCTGTCAAAAATAAATAAACATTAAAAAAAAAGAATATTCTTGGGAATGCAAGTTGGTGCAGCCACTCTGGAAAACAGTATGGAGGTTCCTCAAAAGACTAAAAATAGAATTACCCTACAACCCAGCAATTGCACTACTAGGCATTTATCCACGGGATACAGGTGTGCTGTTTCGAAGGGACATGTGCACCCCCATGTTTATAGCAGCACTATCAACAATGGCCGAAGTATGGAAAGAGCCCAAATGTCCATCATTGGATGAATGGATAAAGAAGATGTGGTGTGTGTGTGTGTGTGTGTATATATATACACACACACATATACAGTAGAGTATTACTCGGCAATCAAAAAGAATGAAATCTTGCCATTTGCAACTACGTGGATGGAACCGGAGGGTATTATGCTAAGTGAAATTAGAGAAAGACAAAAATCATGACTTCGCTCATATGAGGACTTGAAGAGACAAAACAGATGAACATAAGGGAAGGGAAACAAAAATAATATAAAAACAGGGAAGGGGACAAAACAGAAGAGACTCATAAATTTGCAGAACAAACTGAGGGTTATGGGAGGGGTTGTGAGAGGGGGGATGGGCTAAATGGGTAAGGGGCATTAAGGAATCTACTCCCGAAATCATTGTTGTACTATATGCTAACTAATTTGGATGTAAATTAAAAAAAAAAAAAAAAAAAGATCAATTTCACCACTTCTACTTCCTGCTCTTTCTGGAATTCATTGCTCCTTTTCACCATATGAAATAATACTGGAATTAATCTCTGCATTAAATAGGCATTTATTAAGTACTTGCTGCATGTAAAGGAATTTGAACCCTGATCTAAGGAAACTTGCAATCTAGATGGGACATTCATCAGCAAATAAATACATAATATATTTTAATTATGGTGGTGGGAATCTAAAGTTCTCTGGAAGCTGCACAGAGGGAGATTAATTCTGGGTTGGAAACTGGGGAAGGCTTTACCAAAGACAAGTTGGGAAGCAGAAGGGGAGGGGAAGGGCACTCTCAGACAAATTTCTGTAAATATTTAGAACTTATGTCTGTGAATTTATGAGAAATCTGGGTGAGGAATCAGTAAAGTGTCAGTATTATTTGTGTTTGTGGAAAACTCTTTATCTGCTAAATTTGCAGAATAAACTTAATTCTGCTTTTAACTTAAAGAATATTCCATATTTGCACTCTAGCAACAATAAGAGTAAGATGAAAAAATTATCTAGGTAGGAAAAAGGTCTCAAATAAGATTAAAATACACATCCTCTGTATCTTGACTTATGATGCCTTTCCTCTCCAAGGTTGGGATTTTCAGTGAGAAAGAGGGGTTTGCCAAGATAAACAATTATTTACAAAGTTTGTAGTATATTCTTTTAGAAATGTAATATTTAAAGACTTGTGATAACCTCAGAGGATAGAAAATACATTCATTTAAGAGATGGTTTACTTAAGTCATAAATGTGATTGTTATGGGAAAGTGAATTTACCTGCTTAAGTTATAAGTGGACTCAATAATTGTATTAATTCATCCATTTGATGTACTGAATTAGATAGAAGGCACCTGATTCCTTAGTCTAGTTTTCTCCCTGCAAAGTGCTTGTAATTAAAGCATGCCTAGGGCAGCTGGGTGGCTCAGTTGGTTAAGCTTCTGACTTTTGACTTTTTTTTTTTAATGTTTATTTATTTTGAGAGAGAGAATGCATGGGAGCTGGGGAGGGGCAGAGAGAGAGAATCCCAATCAGGTCTCATGCTCAGAGCAGAGCCTGTTAAGGGGCTCAGTCTCTCGACAGATCATAACCTGAGATGAAATCAAGAGTTGGCTGCTCAACCTACTGAGCCACCCAGGTGCCCCTGAACTTTTGACTCTTTATTTCGACTCAGCTCATGATCTCATGGTTTGTGAGATGGAGCCCCAAGTGGGGCTCTGTGCTGACAGCATGGAGCCTGCTTGGGATTCTCTCTCCCTCTCTTTCTGCCCCTCCCTACTCAAAATAAATAGATAAACATTAAAAAGAAAGAAAGAAAGCAAGCAAGCCAGCCTTTGGCCAATTTTGACCCAAACACATGGCAAATCTTGCTTTTCTGTAGGTGTTAAAATAGTCAGGACTTGGTGATTGGTTTGAAAGATTAAGCAAGGAATGATCTTCAGGAATGATGCTCAGCTTGTTGGCTTCAGTAAGGAAGTAGGTGGAGAAAAGATGTCCAATGCTGCATGGGACACAGGAGGAGGAGGAGCAAGTTTCCAAGGAAGACATTGAGCTTGACTCTGAACATGTGGAATTTGAGGTGCCCATAGGACATCTGAGTAGAACTGATTAATAAGCAAGTGGAGGAATGTGTATGGAAATCAGGAAAGAGATCTAGAAATCTACATTTGGAGTGGTGAATATTGCCTTTAAGTTATTTAGGAGGAAACCAGCCATAGCACTGATGTTTTAAGACCCAAATGGCATAAAGGACGTTCCATCTGGTCCTTATCAGAGTCCAGACTGTAATAGGTACTCAAAAATTATTCATTGAATGAACAAATGGTTACATATCTCTGTTCTCCATAGCCTGTTTCAAATATGTCCCCATCACCTACTAAAACTAAAAATGCAAAGGCTAGACGTACCTTTTTTTTTTTTAATTAAAGGATTGACCCCCAAGTTCTTCTGGAGAGGTAGTGCAGCAGCCACCATCACTCACACAGTTCCCCAGTGGAATAATTTTTGGAAAAAAAAAGGAGAAGGAACAAGCATGGAGAAAAGTGGGAGCCACAAAGGTCTGGCTGGTTCCTCCACATCTTTTCCTGGGGTTGGTCTGGCTTGGAAACCTGAGGCCCTCCACCCAGGGCACTCTTAAGTATATCAAAAAGTTCCTCTTATCTTTTCCATTACTTGCTGTCAAATCTGCTTCTGGGACCCCCTGGGGATATCAACATAGTCTGAAGGCCAGTCTACCACCTCCACCTATTTTTTTTTTTTTTTCATTTCTTCACAGCATTGATCTTTGTAACTTAGCAACTTGAAAAGCCAAGGAACAGCATGCCTCTTCCAACAGTAATTTTGAAACCTCTCGGGACTGTTAAGATCCCAGGGTTTACAAGAGGTTCCACATACTTGAAGGGTGGGGAATATGGACATGGGGTAGTGGTGGGCAAAGGAAAGCTTTTGTTGAAGCTACAGAGATAATAGTTGGAGTGAAAGGAGTTACAAATCTGGGTGGGAAGACTTCCCCACCCTCTGCTCTGATTTTGGCTATTGCTTATTGTTTCAGCTTCTCTCCTTAAGTCACTGTTGGCTTCTGTCTTGATGAGCAGCAACTCAGAAACCATAAACTTGTCCCTGGAATGTCTTTCTTTAGAAACATAAATGGAGGGGTGCCTGGGTGGCTCAGTCGGTTGGGCGTCCGACTTCAGCTCAGGTCACGATCTCGCAGTCCGTGAGTTCAAGACCCATGTCGGGCTCTGGGCTGATGGCTAAGAGCCTGGAGCCTGCTTCCAATTCTGTGTCTCCCTCTCTCTCTTCCCTTCCCCCATTCATGCTCTGTCTCTCTCTGTCTCAAAAATAAATAAACGTTAAAAAAAAATTTAGAAACATAAATGGAATATTTCTGGTATAACCTTTTCCCTTGTATCTGCACACAGTCCCAGGAGCAGCACTTCTGCAAGAGGGTTGTGGAGAGGGAGGCCATTACTCACATCATGGAATCCTCCAAAAGGCAATTCCTTGATGCAAGTAGATAATTTATACAGACATACTTGGGAGAGTTCTGAATGATCAGGTTATTAACCTCAAGTTGAAACTTTTTCTTCACCAGCTTCCCTCCTCTAGCTCCTTCCCTAGATAGCAAAAGCTTAGTCAACATTTGCACAATGTACTGGGGCTTCAGTAAAATTAACATGGTTGATATGAAATACCAGTGAACCCATCTCCTAACTAATTTGTTCTAAGAGTTCCAGGAAGAGATCTGCCTTTAACAACACCTAGGAAAAAGACTCTACCAGGTTTGCTCTCTTCATCTTCCAAAAATTCTAGTGAATTCATCACCTGAGTTAAAATTATCCTCTTGCAAAGCAGACTCAAGAGACTTGGGCCATTCTAAGTCCAGCTGTTCTTTACTGTCAAAGCAATCTGACTTAATTTAAACAAATGAGTGAATGTTGGTGGTGAAAATCAATCACTCCAAGAATGACCAAAGAAGCAGACTCTAAAATTCCCTGAGGCTCCAAATTCTTCTGAGGCTCCTCCCCAGAATGTAGAGGTGTGAGGAAATGTTAAGTACACCCCACCTGAGCAACACCTGTTGTTGTCTGTGAGCCAAGACTATTTGTTGAAGTATATCTGAGAAGTCTGATTTGGTTTTCCTGTTTTAATTTTGGGCTCTGGTGCTTGATTTTGCTTTGTGAGGCTCTCTAGGGACAGGTGCATCCCATCTGCTGACATCTTGTTGGCTGAGTTGACACATTCTCATTAAGACAGCTTCTATTTAATGTTGTGTCTTCAGCTGTTTTGGTCTCTGCAACTTTCTCATTTTCAGTTTTTTTCTCCCTATCCACTGATCCCAGCGGACCTGAATGGACCACTTGACATTCTCCTGCTTTTAATCCTCCACCTGTATTCTATCAGTATGGAAAATGGTAAT
The DNA here is from genome assembly GCF_046562875.1 of Panthera onca. Taxonomy (NCBI): domain Eukaryota; kingdom Metazoa; phylum Chordata; class Mammalia; order Carnivora; family Felidae; genus Panthera; species Panthera onca. The sequence continues at coordinate 95,646,464 of NC_138339.1, read as the reverse complement.
TACTTGATTCATCTTCCAATTCACTGGACTATAAACAGGAGCCAGGGAAAGCCAACAACTCCATTTTCCATTGGAAAATGCCCAGGGGCTGGTTAACAAGACGGGGGGGGGGGGGGGGGGAGGGTTCACAGGAAGGAAATTAACAGTTTGATGAGATTTCAGAATATGTGCTTGGGAGGATCAACCAGCAGGAAGCCTCTTACATAAAGCTAAGACTATGAATCTATTCTATACCAAAGCTCGATTTGAAGTACAGACCCACACTCATATTTTCCCATAAGATTTACTTCTTAATCATTCTTTTAAAAGGTAGGTGTTCAACTGAGTCAGGTCATTTTGTTTCTGAAGTGAGGGGTGTAGTACACTAGAAACTATGTCATTGTTGTATAATAAAAAAGTGGCTGGTCTTTCTAGTTAGTGAGAGGTAACCTCTAAATCTTTGGAATTTCCCTAAGGTTAGAAATGTCTTTATTATTCATGATGAGCCCCTCAAGACTATAACTGAATTTACACTAACAAGATGACTTTGACTTGAGGCTGCCTATGCCAGAAAGACTAATCTTATGATTAGAAGGTAGAGCCTTGGGCACAGGTGGAGAATAGACATTTTTTTTTCAGATAGTTATAAAACTGGAAGTTGTTCTCTTTTCACCTAGAAGTCTAAGTTCATAAATTCCTTCTCATCATTGAGGAGCACCTCAGGATGTAAGCAACTTAAAGATGTAGAATACAACACTATACACATGAAGAAAATATGTGCAGGGCAAAAAGCAACAGGTATTTTACAGAGTCTGTATTTAATGTGCCAGAATTGCACAAATCTAGTAGGAAGAGAAAAATTAAAGTTATAGACCAACTTTATGAAAACTGTATTTAAATGAGATCATTTTGCATTACATAAGACAAAGAATCAATATTCTGAATATACAAAAGTTCTAATATGTCAATAAGAAAAGACTAACATCCCTTAGGAAAAAATGGCAAAGCAGAGAATATAGGCAAGAAAAGTTTAAAGTAGGTAACACGGAGCAGGAAAATAGCAAGGTAGGAGGACCCTAGGCTCACCTTGTCCTAAAAACACAACTAGATAACTAGATATCAGATCATCCTAAATACACTAGAAATCAACCTGAAGACTGACAGAAAAAAATTTACAATTAAAGGGAGAGAAGAGGCCACATTGAAGAAGGTAGGAAGTGCAGGGAATGGTTTAAGAGGGAAACAGATCACAGCTGTTGTGGAGGGGCAGGGGCCATGGTTGTGGAGAGGGTGAGACAGAGAAGATCACATAGGGGAATGCTCAAGGAGAATATTTTCCCAAAGCTATTGGCTTGGAAGATGAGAGGGGCTGAATTTAATGAGTTCTTGCAACCAGCAGAGCTTAAAGCCTAGAGTTGTAAAGTTCAGTGGACTTGGCTGGGACAGAACACTGAGAGCACTGCCCTGCTTCTGAAGAGAAGGCAGGCAGACAACCTGAGGACAGACAGCATGGAAACAGTGATCTGAAGAGCACTTGGAGCACACACTGGGGAGATTATTTGCTCTTCCAAGAGTGTGTTCCTAAGAGGCAACATTCATGAAGACACTTCTCCAGGAACAAAGGAGCTGGCCTTCACCATCTCCCTCCCCTGCCCCTCAGCATAAACACAGAGCCAACTGCAGAAAGCAGTGCAGCACTGACACTGGATGCCTAACTTGATTACACCAAGGCCCTGCCTCTCCCCACCCCCACACTCCAGTGGAACTGCCCTTCTCAGTCACACTTACCTCAGTCCCAGTGTGGTGGTCTTGCAGGGCCTCACTTCTGTTGGACGTGGTGACAGGTCTCATTTCACAAGCAGACCAGAGCGCCCCTAGCTAAAACTCACCACATTCAGGCCAGGAAACAAACACTACCCACAGCAGGCAAATGACTGGCCTAAAGGATGGAACAGCCAGAACACAATAGCAGAGCACACACAGCACACACTGGAGACACTCCCTGAAAGTGCCAGGCTGTGGGCATTATATGACCTCTTCTTCATAAGGTTATTACTTTCAAGATCAGGAAACATAACTGGCTTTTCTAATACTGAGAAGAAGGCAGAGACTTAGACAAAATACAAAGAGGAATTTATCCCAAATGAAAGAACAGGATAAGGCTATGGCCACATATCTAAGCAAAACAGATATAAGTAACATGCCTGATGGACAATTTAAAGCAATGATCATAAGGATACTCACTGTGCTTTAGAAAAGAAGACATCAGTGAGACCCTTACCACAGAGATAAAAGACTTAAAAAAGAATCCAAGCTAAAGAATGTAATAAATGAGATTAGAAACACCCTTGTTGCAATGAACAGCAGGCTGGAAGAAGCAGAGGAATGAAATAATAACTTAGAAGATGAAGTAATTGAAAACAATGAAGTTTGACAAAAGAGAGAAAAAATTATGCAGTAGGAGAATAGACTTAGAGAACTCAGTGACTCCGTCAAATATAATAACATTTGTATGATAAGAGTCCCAGAAGAAGAGAAAGAAAAGGAGGCAGAAAATTTATTTGAAGAAAGAATTACTGAAAACTTCCATAATCTGAGGAAGGAAACAGACATCCAGATCCAAGAGGCACAGAGAACTCCCATTACCATCAACAAAAGCAGGCACACACCAAGACATATTGTAATTAAATTTGCAAAATATACTGGTAAAGACAAAAATCTTAAAAGCAACAAGACAGAAGAAGTCATTAACTTACAAGGGAAAACCCATAAGGCTAGCTGGATATTTTTCAACAGAAACTTGGTAAGCCACGGGGAAGTGGCATGATATATTCAAAGTGCTGAATGGGAAAAATTTGTAGCCACCCATACTGTCTCCAGCAAAGCTATCATTCAGAACATAAGGAGAGATAAAGAGTTTCCCAGACAAATGAAAACTAAGGGAGCTTGTGACCACTGAATCGGCACTGCAAGAAATATTTAAGGGGACTCTTTGAGTGGAAAAAAGACACCAAAAGTGACAGTATAAAGGCAAGAAACATAAAAGCAGCAACACTTAATATTTCTGTAAAAATGAGTAAAGGAACTGTCTCTCTCTCTCTCTCTCTCTCTGTCTCTCTCTCTGTCTCTCTCTCTGATGCACACAAACACACACAAAGATATAGAATATAATAACATATACCTAAAACGTGGGGAGGAGAGGAGAAAATAATGGGTTCAAACTGAATGACCATCAACTTAATATAGACTGTTATTTGCAGAAGAGGTTATATATAAACCAACTGGTAACCATTTATCAACAATCACTAATAAACATACAAAGAATAAAGAGAAATCCAAATATGCTGCTAAAAATATCAGCAAAACATGAAAGACAAAGAGTAAGAGAGAATCTCCAGAAATAACCACAAGTAATAAAATGTCAATAAGTACATATCTATCAATAATTACTTTGGATATAAATGGACTCAGTGCTCCAATCAAAAGACATAGGGTGACAGAGTGGGTTAAAAAAACAAGAATCATCTATATGATTCTCTATATGCCTACCAGAGACTCATTTTAGACCTAAAAACACCTGCAGTTGGAAAGTGATGGGATGAAGAAACATTTATCATGCAAATGGGTGTCAAAAGAAAGCCAGAGTAGCAATACTTATATGAGACAAACTAGACTTTAAACAAAGACTGTAACAGGAGGCAAAGAAGGTACTATATAATAATAAAGGGGACAATCCAACAAGAAGATGTAGCAATTGTAAATATTTATGCACCCCAAATATATAAAACAGTAACATGGATGAACTAACCATTAATGATACAATAATAGTATGTGTCTTTTACACCTCACTTACATCAATGGACATATCATGTAAACAGAAAATAAGCAAGGAAACAATGTCTTTGAATGATACACTGGACCAGATAGAACATTCCATTCTAAAACAGAACATACATTGTTCCAAGTGTGACTGAAAGATTCTCCAAAATAGGTCACATATTAGGCCACAAAACAGACCTCAATAAATACAAAATGATTGAAGTCATGCTATGCACCTTTTGTGACCACAACATTATGAAACTAGAAGTCAACCACAAGAAAAAATCTGGAAAGGCCACAAATACATAGAGGTTAAACATTGTTCTAAACAAGGAATGGGTCAATCAGGAAATAAAAAAAGAAATTTTAAAAATACATGTAAACAAATAAGAATGAAAATACAACAATCAAAATTTGGTGATGCAGCAAAAGTGATCCTAAAAGGGAAGTATATACCAATACAGGCCAACCTTAAGAAGCAAGAAACATTTCAAACAACCTAACGTTACACCTAAAGGAGCTAGAGAAAGAACAACAAATGAAGTCTAAAGCCAGAAGAAGGAAGGAAATAATAAAGATTATAAACATTAGAGAAGAAATAAATGATACAGAAATGAATGAATGAAAGAAAGAAAGAAAGAAAGAAAGAAAGAAAGAAAGACAGACAACTAGAAGCAATCAATGAAACCAGCAGCTGGTTCTTTGAAAAAATTAACAGAATTGATAAACCTCTAGCCAGACTTAACAAAAAGAAAAGAGAAAGGACCCAAATTAATAAAATCATAAATGAGAGAAATAACAACCAACACCACAGAAATACAAGCAATTATAAGGGAATATTATGAAAAATTATATGCCAAAAAACTGGACAACCTAAAAGAAATGGATAAATTCCTAGAAACATATAAATTACCAAAATGGAAATAGGAAGAAATATAAAACTTGAACAGACCAATAACCAGCAATGAAATTGAATCAGTAATCAGAAAACTCCCAACATGATGAATTACTAAATTCTGTTCCTGAAATTATTACACTATATGCTAACTAACTTGGATTTAAATTTTTAAAAAAGTAATAAAAGCAAAGGCAATAGTTATCTAATGCCCATGAAATACTTATAACTAATTTTTTTGAGCACTTGCCATGTAATCCTTACCAATACTGTGCAAGGGAAATGTTATCCCTATTTTACAGATGAAAAAACTCAAGCTTGAAGATTTTTCATGATTTGCAAATGTAATACATTGGATAGGGACATCTCCAGGAAACAAAGCCAGTTTAACTGGTTTCAAAGCACATCCTTGGCCCTCTTCACCATAATGACCGCTTAATAACTATTGTGTTTAAGTCTTTCAGGCTAGCCTCATCCATGATGATTTTCTAAACCACATTTTTTTTCTTGTTTAGACTCTCTTAAGACATTACTCATTTAACACATAATGATTGATCATCAGATATATGCTGGGCACTGTGCTAAACCTGTTCTTCTGGGTTAGTAAATACATTCTCTTTTTAATTCTCCATAAGAAAATACTAAACTTTTGTAGGTCACAAATTCATGTTCTTTCAATATTTTTCTGAAATATAGCAATACAAGATGATAAACGTTATCTGAAAACACTCTGAATATTTATGACAAAGACTGAGGAGTACATTTTACATTCCTAGTACATTGACATGCCACGAATCAAAATTATATCAAATATTTTAGTCATAAAAAGGGATATATTTGTGTCTATAAGAAGGTAGCTTGTTTCTTCTAATAGAATGATCCTAATAATTTTTTATAAGCTTAGTTACATAAATGATCCCTCCCCCTTTTTTCTGCTAATAAAGTGCTTTTAGAAATAAATTACTTAAAAAAAAAATTCCAACAAACAGAAGTCCAGGAACAGATCACTTCATAGGTGAATTCTACCAAACATTTAAAGAAGAGTTAATACCTATTTTCCTCAAACTATTTCAAAAAAATTTAAAAATGGAAGGAAAACTTCCAAATTCATTCTGTGAGGTCAGCATTACCCTGATACCAAAACCAGATAGAGATACCACTAAAAAAGAGAACTATAGGCCAATATCCTTGATGAGCATAGATGTAAAAATTCTTAATAAAATACTAGCAAGCAGAATCCAACAGTATATTAAAAGAATCATTTACCATGATTAAGTGGGATTTATTCCTGGGTTGCAAGCGTGGTTCAATATTCACAAATCAATGTGATACATCACATTAATAAAAGAAAGGATAAAAACCGTATGATCCTTTCAATAGATACAGGAAAAGCATTTGACAAAGTACAACATCCATTCACGATAAAAACCCTCAACAAAGTAGGTTTAGAGGGAAATACCTCACCATAATAAAAGCCATCTATGAAAAACCCACAGCTAATATCATCCTAAATGGGGAAAAACTAAGAGCTTTTCCTCCACAGGCAGGAACAAGATAGGGATGTCAACTCTCACCACTTTCATGCAACATAGTACTAGAAGTCCTAGACACAACAATTAGACAACAAAAATAAATAAAAAGCATCCAAATCAGCATGGAATAAGTAAAATATTCTGTATTTGCAGATGACATGATACTATGTAGAGAAAACCCTTAAAGACTCCACTAAAAAACTGCTAGAACTGATAAACAAATTTAGTAAAGTTGCAGGATACAAAACCACCATACAGAAATCTGTTGTATTTCTATGCACCAATAATGAAGCAGCAGAAAGAGAAATTAAGAAAATAGTCCCATTTATAATTGCACCAAGAACAATAAGACACCTAGGAATAAACCTAACCAAAGATGTGAAAGACCTGAAAACTATAAAACACTTATGAAAGAAATTGAAGATGACACAAAGAAATGGAACAACATTCCATGTTCATGGATTGAAAGAAAAAATATGGTTAAGATGTCCATACTATCCAGAGCAATCTACACTTCTAATGCAATCCTTATCAAAATACCAAAAGCATTTTTCACAGACCTAGAACAAACACTCCTAAAATCTGTGTAGAACCACAAAAGACCCTGAATAGCCAAAGTAATCTTAAAAATGAAAAACAAAGCTGGAGGCATCACGATTCTGGGCTTCAAGTTACATTACAAAGCTGTAGTAATCATTTTTAGTATATGTCCTGCTGAAGCGATCACTAAAGCTGTAGTAATCAAAAGAGTATGGTACTGGCATAAAAACACACATAGATCAATAGAATAGAATAGAAAACCCAGAAATAAACCCACAGTGATATGGTCAGTTAATCTTTGACAAAGCAGGAAAAAATATCCAATGGGAAAAAGAATGTCTTTTCAACAAATGGTGTTGGGAGAGCTGGATAGCAAGATGCAAAAGAATGAAACTGAACCACTTATACTATACACAAAAATAAATTCAAATTAGATTAAATACCTAAATGTGAGACCTGCAACCACAAAAATCCTAGAAGAGAATATAGGCAGTAACTTCTTTGACATGGGCTGTAACAACCTTTTACTAGTTATGTCTCCTGAGGTAAGGGAAACAAAAGCAAAAATAAACTATTGTGACTTCATCAAAATAAAAAGCTTCGGGGGGTGCCTGGGTGGCTCAGTCAGTTAAGCATCTGACTTTGGCTTGGGTCATGATGTCACAGTTCATGGATTCAAGCCCTGCATCGGGCTCTGTGCTGACCAGAGCCTGGAGCCTGCTTTGGATTCTGTGTCTCCCTCTCTTTCTGCCCCTCCACCACTTGTACTCTGTGTCTCTCTCAAAAATAAATATTAAAAATAAAATAAAATAGTTTCAGCACAGCAAAGGAAATAATGAACAAAACTAAAAGGCAACCTACAGAATGGGAGAAGCTATTTGCAAATGATATATCTGATACAGAGTTAGTATCCAAAATATATAAAGAACTTATGCAACTCAACACACAAAAAAACAAATAATCCAATTAAAAATGGGGAGAGAACATGACAAATATTTCTCCAAAGAAGACCTACAGATGGCCAACATTCACATGAAAAGGTGCTCAACATCATTCACCATCAGAGAAATGCCAATCAAAAACACAATGTGGTATCACCTCACACCTGTTGGAATGGCTAAAATCAACAACACAAGAACAAATGTTGTAGAGGATGTAGAGAAAAAGAAACCCTCTTGCACTGTTGGTGGGAATGCAAACTGGTGCAGCCACTCTGGAAAACAGTATGGAGGTTCCTCAAAAAATTAAAAATAGAGGGGTGCCTGGATGACTCAGTTGAAGTAATGTGTAACTCGATCCCGGGGTTGTGAGTTCTAGCCTCATGTTGGGTGTAATGATTACTAAAAAGTAAATTTAAAACTTTTTTTCTAAAGAAAATTAATAATAGAAGTACCATAATTACCACCAGTAATTCCAGTACTGGGTGTTCACCCAGAGAAAACAAAAACACCAATTCAAAATGTACTACTATGTTTATTGCAGCTCTCTTTACAATAGCCAAGATCTGGAAGCAGCCCAAGTGTCCACTGGTTGATGAATGGGTAAAGAAGTTATGGTACATATATACAATAGAATGTTAGCCATAAGAAAGAATTAAGTCTTTCCATTTGCAACAACATGGGTATATCTAGAGAGTATAATGCTAAGTTAAAGAAGTCAAAGAAAGACAAATTACCATATGATTTCACTCATATGGCATTTTAATAAAACAAATGAGCAAAGAAAAAAGAGACAAAAAACCAGACTCTTGAATACAGAGAAAAAATGGTGGTTACCAGAGGGGAGGTGGTGTGGAAGATGGGTGAAATAGGTGATGGGGATTAAGAGTACACTTATGGGCTCCTGGGTGGCTCAGTTGATTAGGCATCAGACTTCAGCTCAAGTCATGATCTCATGGTTTGGGAGTTCAAGCCCTGCATTGGGATCTGTGCTGATAGCTCAGACCTGGACCCTGCTTCAGATTCTGTGTCTCCCTCTCTTTTAGCTCCTCACCTGCTTGCTCTCTGTCTCTCACAAATAAATAAACACTAAAGCATATGCTTATTGTGATGAGCACTGAATAATGTATAGGGTTGTTGAATCACTATATTGTACACCTGAAACTAATATAACACTGTATGTTAATTATACTGGCATTTAAAAATAATAATAAGCATTCTCTGGAGAAGAGATATTTCTTCTTTGCCTAAAAGACTGGCAAAGATTAAAAAGACTGACAGTGTCTAGTGTTGGAAAAGTGAATACTCTTGTTAATAGTGTTAGATGTATAAATTGATACAACTTTTTTGTAGGAAATTTGGCACTATGCATCAAAATGGTACATGGACATTGCCTTTCACCCATTAATCTCATTTCTAGGAATTTATAATATAATCAGGCAAATATATACATATGCATACTGATATGCACATATACATACATGGATGCAGTGTATCTTTTAGTAGATGGTTAAAACAGACTGTGGTACATTCCCCACATATGGAAAATATGCAATCATTAAAAAATAAGGTACAGATTTGTATTATTTGTGACTACAATAGTTTTGAATGAAAAAGCAAGTAGCGAAAAACCATGCATAACATATTCCCATTTTAATTGTGTGTTTGTCTGTATATGTGTGTGTGTGTGTGTACGTACACATACAGCAAAGAAAGTTTGAATAATACCTGGCAAACATTAGCAGTTGTTCTGCTTATGAGGTGAAATTACAACTGATTGTCACTTTTGTTTTGTTTGAGTTTTTTAAGACTATTTCATTCACTGCAATTTTAAGTTCATAGCAGAATTAAAAGGAAAGTGTAGAGATTTCCTATATATCCCCTGCCCCCACACAGCCTCACCTTTCCATTATCACCATCTCTGACAATACTAGAACATTTGTTAAAATTAATAATCCTACATTGACACATTGTAATTTCAGATTTTGTCAAATGCTTCTTATGCATCTACTGATTGTGATCAAATAATTTTTCTTCTGTAGCCTATTGATGTGATGGATTATTTAATTAATTTTGAACACTGAACCAGTCCTGTATACCTGGAATAAATCCCAATTGGTTATGGTGTATAATTCTTTCTATACATTGTTGAATTTGATTTGCTATTGTTTTGTTGAGGACGTTTGCATCTATGTTTATGAGAGATATTAATCTGTGGTTCTCTTTTATTGTAATGTGTTTGTCTGGTTTTGGTATTAGGGTAGTACTGGCCTCACTGACTTGAGTTAGGAAGTATTCCCTCTACTTCTGTCCTCTGACTGAGATTGTAGGAAATTGGCATAATTCTTCCTTAACTGTTTGGTTGAATTCCCTAGTGAACTTTCTGGATCTACTACTTTTCAGTTTGGTAGGTCATTATTTTTACTACATTTCTTTATTGACACCAACCTGGAGTTCTCTCTTGTCCAGCAAGAGAGTGGGACACAGTATTGAAAATGTGAGAGAGGCTAATGTTCTGGAGGAGATAAAAGCCCCGAATAAGAGTCCTTGCTCCGTTTTTATTAAGATCAGAAGGCTTACAAGCATGATGGACATGCATAAAGAGACAATGAAACTGTGAACACTAACTCATGAGCATGGGGGAAAGGGGGTTTTGAAGATATGCAGTGTTAGGGGTCTGGGTCAATACAAAACAAAATCCTGGTGCTGGGCAGATGGTTGTTTACAGCAGACATGAGGCCCCACCTCTGTTTACCTAAACTGGCTTAGGGAACAAGAAAGACAGAGCATGCTACCTCAGGGTCAACAAGGCATCTTTCTTTTGCTAATTAGCTCCACTCTGGGCAACTTCACCCAGCTCCCAGCTGTGGTCTATAGCCCTATTTACCTGTTTATCTAATTTGGTTCTTCCTTCCTGTGAAAGCAACTTTCTGCTATTGTCCTATACCTTTGTCCTATACTGGGGGCCTTTGTCCCCTTTACCTAATCTTATTTACCTCATCTTGTTTACCCAAATTGGGTGTGTTCATCCTATGGCTTTCTAATTCTTTATGCCTTATTAATCCATCAGTGCAAGCTCAGGGAATTCCTAAGCTTATTCCCCACACCAACCCATTCATATTGTTTATTTTTGTGTATGTGTGAGTTTTGGAAAATTGTGTCTCTCAAGGAATTGGTCCATTTTATCCAGGCTATCAAATTTGAAGGAATAGAGCTGTACATGGTATTATTTTTTATCTTTTAAGCGTCTGTGGGATTTGTAGTGATGTCCCCTCTTTCATTTCGGATATTTGTAGTTTGTGTCCCCTCTCTCTCTTTTCTTACTTAGCCTGGGTAGAGCTTACCAATTTTACTGATTTTTTCAAAGAACTACTTTGGGCTTTGTTGATTTTTCTTTATTTAATTCCTGTTTTGTATTTTATTGGTGTCTGCTCTAATTTTTATTTTCTTCTGCTTACTTTGGATTTAATTTGCTCTTCTTTTTTAACTTCCTAAGGTGGAAACTTTGATTATTGATTTACTTTTTATTTATTTATTTATTTATTTATTTATTTATTTATTTTTTCAATATATGAAATTTATTGTCAAATTGGTTTCCATACAACACCCAGTGCTTATCCCAAAAGGTGCTCTCCCCAACACCCATCACCCACCCTCCCCTCCCTCCCACCCCCCATCAACCCTCAGTTTGTTCTCAGTTTTTAAGAGTCTCTTATGCTTTGGCTCTCTCCCACTCTAACCTCTTTTTTTTTTTTTTTTCCTTCCCCTCTTCCATGGGTTTCTGTTAAGTTTCTCAGGATCCACATAAGAGTGAAAACATATGGCATCTGTCTTTCTCTGTATGGCTTATTTCACTTAGCATCACACTCTCCAGTTCCATCCACGTTGCTACAAAGGGCCATATTTCGTTCTTTCTCATTGCCATGTAGTACTCCATTGTGTATATAAACCACAATTTCTTTATCCGTTCATCACTTGATGGACATTTAGGCTCTTTCCATAATTTGGCTATTGTTGAGAGTGCTGCTATAAACATTGGGGTACAGGTGCCCCTATGCATCAGTACTCCTGTATCCCTTGGGTAAATTCCTAGCAGTGCTATTGCTGGGTCATAGGGTAGGTCTATTTTTAATTTTCTGAGGAACCACCACACTGCTTTCCAGAGCGGCTGCACCAATTTGCATTCCCACCAACAGCGCAAGAGGGTTCCCGTTTCTCCACATCCTCGCCAGCATCTATAGTCTCCTGATTTCTTCATTTTGGCCACTCTGACTGGCGTGAGGTGATATCTGAGTGTGGTTTTGATTTGTATTTCCCTGATGAGGAGCGACATTGAGCATCTTTTCATGTGCCTGTTGGCCATCCGGATGTCTTCTTTAGAGAAGTGTCTATTCATGTTTTCTGCCCATTTCTTCACTGGGTTATTTGTTTTTTGGGTGTGGAGTTTGGTGAGCTCTTTATAGATTTTGGATACTAGCCCTTTGTCCGATATGTCATTTGCAAATATCTTTTCCCATTCCGTTGGTTGCCTTTTAGTTTTGTTGGTTGTTTCCTTTGCTGTGCAGAAGCTTTTTATCTTCATAAGGTCCCAGTAATTCACTTTTGCTTTTAATTCCCTTGCCTTTGGGGATGTGTCCAGCAAGAAATTGCTATGGCTGAGGTCAGAGAGGTCTTTTCCTGCTTTGTCCTCTAGGGTTTTGATGGTTTCCTGTCTCACATTCAGGTCCTTTATCCATTTTGAGTTTATTTTTGTGAATGGTGTGAGAAAGTGGTCTAGTTTCAACCTTCTGCATGTTGCTGTCCAGTTCTCCCAGCACCATTTGTTAAAGAGACTGTCTTTTTTCCATTGGATGTTCTTTCCTGCTTTGTCAAAGATGAGTTGGCCATCCGTTTGTGGGTCTAGTTCTGGGGTTTCTATTCTATTCCGTTGGTCTATGTGTCTGTTTTTGTGCCAATACCATGCTGTCTTTTTCTTTTTTTTAAAAAAGGTTTATTTTTGAGAGAGCATGAGCATGAGTGGTGGGGAGGGGGGAGAGAAAGAGAGAGAGAGAGAGAAAGAGAAACAGAGGATCCAAAGCAGGCTTAGCAGTAACAGCAGCAAACCTGATGTAGGACTCTAACTCATGAACCGCAAGATCATGCCCTGAGCCAAAGTTGGACATGCACCAGCTGAGCCACCTGGGTGCCAGTGCTATAAATTTCTCTCTAAGCACTGCTTCTGCTGCATCCCACAAAATTTGATAAGTTGCTTTCATTTTCATTTGGTTCAAAATATTTTAAAATTTCTCTTGAAATTTCTTCTTTGGCCCATATGTTGTTTAGAAGTGTATTGTTGGGGCGCCTGGGTGGCTCAGTCAGTTAAGTGTCCGACTTCAGCTCAGGTCATGATCTCGCGGTCCGTGAGTTCAAGCCCCGCGTCGGGCTCTGGGCTGATGGCTCAGGGCCTGGAGCCTGCTTCCAATTCTGTGTCTCCCTCCCTCTCTGCCCCTCACCCGTTCATGCTCTGTCTCTCTCTGTCTCAAAAATAAATAAAAAACGTTAAAGAAAAAAAAAAGAAGTGTATTGTTTACTGTCTACTCATGTTACTGATATCCAGCTTATCTTTCTGTTATTGATTTCCAGTTTAATTCCATTGTGGTCTAAGGTATTGTATTATTTCTATTCTTTTAAGTTTATTAAAATGTGTTTTATGGCCCATAATGTAGTCTGTTTTGGTGAATGTTCCATGTGAGCTTGAGAATGTGTTTTCTGCTGTTATTGGATGAACTAGTCCATAGATGTCAATTATATCCAGTTGATTGGTGGTGTTGTTGAGTTCACTATGTCCTTGCTGATTCTCTGCCCACTCTGTCTGTCCCTTTCTGCTACAGGAGTGTTGAAGTCTTCAGTTATGATAATGAATTCATCTGTTTGTCTTTGCAGTTCTATCAGCTTTGAAGCTTTGTTATTAGACACATACATGTTAAAGGTTATTAAATTTGCTTAAAGAATTTATTCCTGTATCATTATGTATTGCCCTTCTTTATCCCTAATAATTTTGCTTGCTTTCAAGTCTCCTCTGTCTGAAATTAATATAGCTACTCCTGCCTTCTTTTGAAGCTTTGAAATGTTAATATGCTATGTCTTCTCTGTCCATTTGCTTTGTATCTTATATGTGTTGCTATATTTACTTTTTCTTCCAAGTTTTTATTTAAATTCCACTTAACATACAGTGTAATATTAGTTTCAGGTGTACAATTTGGTGATTAATCACTTACATACAATACCCAGTGCTTTTCACAAGTGCCGTCAATACCCATCATGCATTTAACCCATCCCTCCAGCCACTCCCCTCCAGCAACCCTCAATTTATTATCATTAGTTAAGAGGCTGCTTTATAGTTTGTCTCTTTCTCTCTCTCTCTCTCTCTTAATATTTAAAGTGGGTTTCTTGTACATAACATATAGTTGGGTCTTGTTTTTTTTATGTACTCTGGCAGTTTCTGTCTTTTAATTGGCACATTTAGACCATTGACATTCAGAGTGATTACTGATATAGTTGGATTGATATCTACCATATCGGTTACTGTTTTCCATTTGTTGCCCATGTTCTTTGTTACTGTTTTTGTCTTCCATTTTTTTTCTCCTTTGTTGGTTTTAATTGAGCATTTTATATGATTCCATTTTCTCTCCTTTCTTAGCATATTATACTTGTTATTTTTGTTTTTGTTTTTGTTTTACTTTTTACGTGACTATTCTAGAGTTTGCAATATACATTTACAACTAATCCGAGTTCACTTTTAAATAACACTTTACTGTTTTGTGGGTATTATAAACAGCTTATAATGACAAAATCATCCTCATTTCTCCCTCCCATCCCTTGTATTATTACTGTCATTTATTTCACTATATAAAAAAATATATAAGCATGCATATATGTACATATATAAGACGTATACATAAGCATACATAATTGAGTATGTTGTTGCTATTATTTTGAATAAACTGTTCCCTATCAGATCATTTAAGAATAAGAAAATCAAAGTTTTGTTTTACCTTTACTTATTCCTTCTTTGGTGCTCTTTCTTTCTTTATGTAGATCTGAGTTTCTGACATATCACTTCTTCACTCTAAAAACAACATTTCTTGTAAAGCAGGTTCACTGGCAACAGATTCTCTAAATTTTTGTTTGAGAAAGTCTTTATTTCTTCTTCACTTTTGAAGGATAAATTTGCAAGGTGCAAAATTCTAGATTGGTGGGGTTTTTTCCTGTCAATATTTTAAATATCTCACTCCACTCTTTTCTTGTTTGCATGAAGTCCTCTAGTAAGTAAGGTATTTTTTAACCTCTAACTTCTTTCATGATTTTCTCTTTATCTTTGATTTTCTGAAGTTTGAAAATGATATGCATAGGTGTGGTTTTTGTTTGTTTGTTTGTATTTATGCTGCTTGGTATTTTCTCAGCTTCCAGAATCTGTAGTTTGGTGTCTGGCATTAATTTGGGGTAAATTCTCAATTTTTTTTTCAAATATTTTTTCTGTTCCTTTCTCTCTTTCTTCTCTCTCTGGTATTCCCATTATGCATATGCTATACTTTTTTTCTAGGTGTTCTTGAGTATTCTGTTCTATTTTACCCAGTTTTTGTTCTCTTCACTTTTCAGTTTTGGAGTCTTCCAAAACTATTGAGATATATTCAATCTCATAAATTCTGTCCCCAGGCTTGCCCATCTACTATTCTAATCAGCGCATCAGAAGCTTTCTTCATTTCCATCACAGCGTTTTGATTTCTTACATTCCTTTCGGTTCTTTGTACATTGCCCATCTATTCTTTCATGCTCTCTGCTCTATCCTTTGGATACCTTAGCATATTAATCATAGTTATTTTAAATTCCTGATCTGATAATTATAACATCTCCTCCATGTCTGCTTGTGATATTTGCTTTGTCTCTTCAAATTGTGTTTTTTTGCTATGCCTCATGAATTTTTGTTGATAAATGGACATGATGCACTAGGTAAGAGCAACTACACTAAATAGGCATAAGTAATGTGGTGAGGTGTGGGGCAGGGGAGGTATTGTATAGTCCTTGTGTTAGGGCTCAGTCTTTCAGTGAGGCTATGCCTTTGGACTGGGAACTTCACCTATATTTCTTAAGGGTTTTTTTCTTCCCCCTTAAGTGAGACATCCTGGCTAGAGTGAGCTGGAGTTGGGTATTTCCCTTCCCCAGGTCAACAAAGCTCTGATTATATCCCAGCAGCTTAGGCTCTGCTTAATTAGTTTCTCCTGAGGATAGATCTTATGAAAAGAACAGGGTAATCTGGCATATTTCCAAATAATTCCTTTTCTCCTCCCCCTGCTAGAAGCACAAGGAGATTTTTTTTTTTTCTCTAGTATTTACTGTCAGAACCTGCTCAAGCCACCCAGAGGTAAATCTCACAAAATCGTGGAGGCCCCCCATGACTGGGTACCCGGGGGTTTTTAATTCTTAGAATTATCCACACTGATCTTCCTGTTACATGTTAATAATAGTTCAAGTTTCTCTAGCCTGGCACCAGTTTTCTCAGTGGTTTCTATATATGAGATTCTATACATGTAAGATGTGGCTCCCTAAATTTGCCTATCTCTCTGATCTTGGGGGCAGCAGTTTGCCCTGTGACCTTTCCTCCCTTATAGATCCTAGAAGAGTTACTGATTTTTCAGTCAGTTCAGCTTTTTACTTGTGAGAACAGTGGTGACTTCCAAGCTCCTTACATGCAGAAATGGATATTGGAAGTCTTGATTTTTTTAAAAAAACTATAAACACAGACTTACTTTATAATCAGAAAAAAACCCAGCTAATTTCATTTTGGAATTTTTAAAAATGAAAACTTTTAGGAATTTAATACAGATAAGAGACAGTTCTCCATAATTATTATTAAAGATTCTGATATTTTAAAAAGCTGGCATTTTGGGGTGCCTGGATGGCTCAGTCGGTTAAGTGTACGACTCTTAGTTTTGGTTCAGGTCATGATCTAACAGTTTTATGACTTTGAGCCCCACGTTAGGCTCTGCACTGTCAGAGCAGAGCTTGCTTGGGATTCTCTCTCTCTCCCTCTCTCTCTGCCCTCCCCCACTCAAACTGTCTCTGTCTCTCTCAAATAAATAAACTTAAAAAAAAAAACTTTTTAAAAAGCTGTCATTCCGTTTTTTTTCTTGAGGAAGATGGTGGCGTAGGAGGACGCTGGGCTCACCAGGTCCTGCTGATCACTTAGATTCCACCCACACCTGCCTAAATAGCCCAGGAAACCACCAGAAGACTAGCATAATGGATTCTCCGGAGACAAGCATAGATGAAAGGCCCACGGAAGAGGGTAGGAAGGGCAGAGAGGTGGTGCGAGCTCCACGGACTGGCGGGAGGGAGCCGGGGTGGAGGGGCAGCCTGCTGGCCAAGCAGAGCCCCAGAGTCTGGCTTGCAAAAGCGGAGGGGCCGGACGGAGTGTGTTCCGACAGCAAGCAGGACTTAGCATCTGGGAGGTCATAAGTTAACAGCTCTGCTCAGAGAGCGGGAAGGCTGGAGGACAAAGGGAGGAAGAGTTGCTGAGCCCCGGGACGACAGAGCTCAGTTTGGTGGGGAACAAAGGTGCTCACCAGCGCCATCTCCTTCACCCATCTCCCAGCCAAAATCCCAAAGGGAACCAGTTCCTGCCAGGGAACTTGCTTGCTCCGTGCAAACACCCAACGCTGTGCTTCTGTGGAGCCAACGCTCCAGCAGCGGGTCTGACTCCCTCCCGCTGCCACAGGGCCCCTCCTGAAGTGGATCACCTAAGGAGAAGCGAGCTAAGCCTGCCACTCCTGCCCCCGTGCACCTTGCCTACCCACCCCAGCTAATACGCCAGATCCCCAGCATCACAAGCCTGGCAGTGTGCAAGTAGCCCAGATGGGCCACGCCACCCCACAGTGAATCCCGCCCCTAGGAAAGGGGAAGATAAGGCACACACCAGTCTGATTGTGGCCCCAGCAGTGGGCTGGGGGCAGACATCAGGTCGGACTGCAGCCCCGCCCACCAATGCAAGTTATTCAAGAAAGCACAGGGGAAGTGCCCCGCAGTTCTGCACCACTCCAGGGACTATCCAAAATGACAAAACGGAAGAATTCCCCTCAAAAGAATCTCTAGGAAAAACCACAGCTAACAAACTGATCAAAAAGGATTTAAACAATATAACAGAAAGTGAATTTAGAATAATAGTCATAAAATTAATCTCTGGGCTTGAAAACAGTATAGAGGACAGCAGAGAATCTATTGCTACAGAGATCAAGGGACTAAGGAACAGCCAGGAGGAGCTAAAAAATGCTATTAATGAGCTGCAAAATAAAATGGAGACAACCACAGCTCGGATTGAAGAGGCAGAGGAGAGAATAGGTGAACTAGAAGATAAAATTATGGAAAAAGAGGAAGCTGAGAAAAAGAGAGATAAAAAAAATCCAGGAGTATGAGGGGAAAATTAGAGAACCAAGTGATGCACTAAAGAGAAATAATCTACGCATAATTGGTATTCCAGAGGAGGAAGACAGAGGGAAAGGTGCTGAAGGGGTACTTGAAGAAATCATAGCTGAGAACTTCCCTGATCTGGGGAAGGAAAAAGGCATTGAAATCCAAGAGGCACAGAGAACTCCCTTCAGACGTAACTTGAATCGGTCTTCTGCAGGACATCATAGTGAAACTGGCAAAATACAAGGATAAAGAGAAAATTCTGAAAGCAGCTAGGGATAAACGTGCTCTAACATATAAAGGGAGACTGATAAGACTCGTGACGGATCTCTCTACTGAAACTTGGCAGGCCAGAAAGGAATGGCAGGAAATCTTCAATGTGAAGAACAGAAAAAATACGCAGCTGAGAATCCTTTATCCCACAAATCTGTCATTTAGAATAGAAGAAGAGATAAAGGTCTTCCCAACAAAAACTGAAGGAATTCGTCACCACTAAACCAGCCCTACAAGAGATCCTAAGGGGGATCCTGTGAGACAAAGTACCAGAGACATCGCTACAAGCATAAAACATACAGACATCACAATGACTCTAAACTCATATCTTTCTATAATAACACTGAATGTAAATGGACTAAATGCGCCAACCAAAACACATAGGGTATCAGAATGGATAAAAAAACAAGACCCATCTATTTGCTGTCTACGAGACACTCATTTTAGACCTGAGGACACCTTCAGATTGAAAGTGAGGGGATGGAGAAATATTTATCATGCTACTGGAAGTCAAAAGAGAGCTGGAGTAGCCATACTTATATCAGACAAACTAGACTTTAAATTAAAGGCTGTAACAGATGAAGAAGGGCATTATATAATAATTACAGGGTCTATCCATCAGGAAGAGCTAACAATTATAAATGTCTATGCGCCGAATACGGGAGCCCCCAAATATATAAAACAATTACAAATATAAGCAACCTTATTGATAAGAATGTGGTAATTGCAGGGGACTTTAACACCCCACTCACAGCAATGGATAGATCATCTAGACACACGGTCAATAAAGAAACAAGGGCCCTGAATGATACATTGGATCAGATGGACTTGACAGATATATTTAGAACCCTGCATCCCAAAACAACAGAATATACCTTCTTCTCGAGTGCACATGGAACATTCTCCAAGATAGTTCACATACTGGGTCACAAAACAGCCCTTCATAAGTATACAAGAATTGAGATCATACCATGCATACTTTCAGACCACAATGCTATGAAGCTTGAAGTCAACCACAGGAAAAAGTCTGGAAAACCTCCAAAAGCATGGAGGTTAAAGAACACCCTACTAAAGAATGAATGGGTCAACCAGGCAATTAGAGAAGAAATTAAAAAAATATATGGAAACAAACGAAAATGAAAATACAACAGTCCAAACGCTTTGGGATGCAGTGAAGGCAGTCCTGACAGGAAAATACATTACAATCCAGGCCTATCTCAAGAAACAAGAAAAATCCCAAATACAAAATCTAACAGAACACCTAAAGGAAATAGAAGCAGAACAGCAAAGACAGCCTAAACCCAGCAGAAGAAGAGAAATAATAAAGATTAGAGCAGAAATAAACAATATAGAATCTAAAAAAAACTGTAGAGCAGATCAACGAAACCAAGAGTTGGTTTTTTGAAAAAATAAACAAAATTGATAAACCTCTAGCCAGGCTTCTCAAAAAGAAAAGGGAGATGACCCAAATAGATAAAATCATGAATGAGAATGGAATTATTACAACCAATCCCTCAGAAATACAAGCAATTATCAGGGAATACTATGAAAAACTATATGCCAACAAACTGGACAACCTGGAAGAAATGGACAAATTCCTAAACACCCACACATTTCCAAAACTCGAACTGGAGGAAATAGAAAGCTTCAACAGACCCATAACCAGCAAAGAAATTGAATCAGTTATCAAAAATCTCCCAACAAATAAGAGTCCTGGGCCAGATGGCTTCCCTGGGGAATTCTACCAGACATTTAAAATTTTTTTTTTTTTTCAACGTTTTTTATTTATTTTTGGGACAGAGAGAGACAGAGCATGAATGGGGGAGGGGCAGAGAGAGAGGGAGACACAGAATCGGAAACAGGCTCCAGGCTCCGAGCCATCAGCCCAGAGCCTGACGCGGGGCTCGAACTCACGGACCGTGAGATCGTGACCTGGCTGAAGTCGGACGCTCAACCGACTGCGCCACCCAGGCACCCCCTACCAGACATTTAAAGCAGAGATAATACCTATCCTTCTCAAGCTGCTCCAAAAAATAGAAAGGGAAGGAAAACTTCCAGACTCATTCTATGAAGCCAGTATTACTTTGATTCCTAAATCAAACAGAGACCCAGTAAAAAAAGAGAACTACAGGCCAATATCCTTGATGAATATGGATGCAAAAATTCTCAATAAGATACTAGCAAATCAAATTCAACAGCTTATAAAAAGAATTATTCACCATGATCGAGTGGGATTCATTCCTGGGATGCAGGGCTGGTTCAACATTCACAAATCAATCATTGTGATACATCACATTAAGAAAAGAAAAGATAAGAACCATATGATCCTGTCAATCAATGCAGAAAAAGCATTTGACAAAATTCAGCATCCTTAATAAAAACGCTCGAGAAAGTCAGGATAGAAGGAACATACTTAAACATCATAAAAGCCATTTATGAAAAGCCCACAGCTAACATCATCCTCAATGGGGAAAAACAGAGCTTTTTCCCTGAGATCAGGAACACGACAGGGATGTCCACTCTCACCGCTGTTGTTTAACGTAGTGTTGGAAGTGCTAGTATCAGCAATCAGACAACAAAAGGAAATCAAAGGCATCAAAATTGGCAAAGATGAAGTTAAGCTTTCACTTTTTGCAGATGACATGATATTATACATGGAAAATCCGATAGACTCCACCAAAAGTCTGCTAGAACTGATACATGAATTCAGCAAAGTCGCAGGATACAAAATCAATGTGCAGAAATCAGTTGCATTCTTATACACTAATAATGAAGCAACAGAAAGGCAAAGAAACTGATCCCATTCACAATTGCACCAAGAAGCATAAAATACCTAGGAATAAATCTAACCTAAGATGTAAAAGATCTGTATGCTGAAAACTATAGAAAGCTTTTGAAGGAAATTGAAGATATAAAGAAATGGAAAAACATTCCATGCTCATGGGTTGGAAGAATAAATATTGTCAAAATGTCAATACTACCCAAAGCTATCTACACATTCAATGCAATCCCAATCAAAATTGCACCAGCATTCTTCTCAAAGCTAGAACAAGCAATCCTAAAATTCATATGGAACCACAAAAGGCCCCGAACAGCCAAAGTAATTTTGAAGAAGAAGACCAAAGCAGGAGGCATTACAATCCCAGACTTTAGCCTCTACTACAAAGCTGTCATCATCATGACAGCATGGTATTGGCATAAAAACAGACACATAGACCAATGGACTAGAATAGAAACCCCAGAACTAGACCCACAAACGGATGGCCAACTCATCTTTGACAAAGCAAGAAAGAACATCCAATGGAAAAAAGACAGTCTCTTTAACAAATGGTGCTGGGAGAACTGGACAGCAACATGCAGAAGGTTGAAACTAGACCACTTTCTCACACCATTCACAAAAATAAACTCAAAATGGATAAAGGACCTGAATGTCCTTTATCAAAACCCTAGAGGACAAAGCAGGAAAAGACCTCTCTGACCTCAGCCATAGCAATTTCTTGCTGGACACATCCCCAAAGGCAAGGGAATTAAAAGCAAAAGTGAATTACTGGGACCTTATGAAGATAAAAAGCTTCTGCACAGCAAAGGAAACAACCAACAAAACTAAAAGGCAACCAACGGAATGGGAAAAGATATTTGCAAATGACATATCGGACAAAGGGCTAGTATCCAAAATCTATAAAGAGCTCACCAAACTCCACACCCAAAAAACAAATAACCCAGTGAAGAAATGGGCAGAAAACATGAATAGACACTTCTCTAAAGAAGACATCCGGATGGCCAACAGGCACATGAAAAGATGCTCAACGTCGCTCCTCATCAGGGAAATACAAATCAAAACCACACTCAGATATCACCTCACGCCAGTCAGAGTGGCCAAAATGAAGAAATCAGGAGACTATAGATGCTGGCGAGGATGTGGAGAAACGGGAACCCTCTTGCGCTGTTGGTGGGAATGCAAATTGGTGCAGCCGCTCTGGAAAGCAGTGTGGTGGTTCCTCAGAAAATTAAAAATAGACCTACCCTATGACCCAGCAATAGCACTGCTAGGAATTTACCCAAGGGATACAGGAGTACTGATGCATAGGGGCACCTGTACCCCAATGTTTATAGCAGCACTCTCAACAATAGCCAAATTATGGAAAGAGCCTAAATGTCCATCAAGTGATGAACAGATAAAGAAATTGTGGTTTATATACACAATGGAGTACTACATGGCAATGAGAAAGAACGAAATATGGCCCTTTGTAGCAACGTGGATGGAACTGGAGAGTGTGATGCTAAGTGAAATAAGCCATACAGAGAAAGACAGATGCCATATGTTTTCACTCTTATGTGGATCCTGAGAAACTTAACAGAAACCCATGGAAGAGGGGAAGGAAAAAAAAAAAAAAAGAGGTTAGAGTGGGAGAGAGCCAAAGCATAAGAGACTCTTAAAAACTGAGAACAAACTGAGGGTTGATGGGGGGTGGGAGGGAGGGGAGTGTGGATGATGGATATTGAGGAGGGCACCTTTTGGGATAAGTACTGGGTGTTGTATGGAAACCAATTTAACAACAAATTTCATATATTTAAAAAAAAGCTGTCATTCCAATTTCATTTAACATTGTACACACACACACACAAAAAGAATGGAAAGGATCAGTGAATGATACAGAATAGTGAAAGCCTAAGTGAGAATAGTTCATATTTCCTTAACCACATAGCTAAGAATTTTATTACATCTTCATACAAAGAGGCTAACCTCAAAATCACACTGTACTCTTAAAACCAAATAATAAAAGCACAAAAATCCAATTTAAAAATGGATAATGGGGGCACCTTGTGGCTCAGTCGGTTGAGTGTCTGACTTCGGCTCAGGTCATGATCTCGCAGTTCGTGAGTTCGAGCCTCACATTTGAGCCTGGAAACTGCTTCACATTCTGTGTCTCTCTCTCTCTCTCTCTCTCTCTCTCTCTCTCTCTGCCCCTCCCCCACTCACACTCTGTCTCTCTCAAAAATAAAATAAACATTTAAAAAATCATAAAAATGGAAAATTATTTCAATAGACATCTCTCCAAGATTATATACATATGGCCAATAAGCTCATAAGAAGATGCTCAGCATCTTTAGTTTTTAGGAAATTGCAACTCAGAAGCCAATTAAATACTTATCCACTAGGATGGCTATAATTAAAAAGACAGACAATAACAAGTGTAGGCAAGAATGTGGAGAAAATGGAACCCTCAAACATTGCTGGTGGGATTGTGAAATAATACAGCTACTTTGGAAAACAGTTTGGCAGTTCTTTTAAAAGTGAAACAGAGGTCCATATGGCGTAGCAAATTTGCTAGATATTTATTCAAGAGAACTGAAAAACATATGTCCATATAAAAACTTCTATACAAATGTTTATAGCAGCATTATTCATCACAGCCAGAGGTAAAAACAGCCCAAATATCCATCAACTGATGAAGTGATAAACAAAATGTATATCCACGCAATGGAATATTACTCATTAAAAAAGTGAAGTGCCAATGCTTGCTGGATGGATGAAAAAGGAGGTATTTTGAAAATATTAATGCTAAGTGAAAGAAGTCAGACACAAAAGGTTATATGTGTATGATTTCATCAATAGGAAATATCCAGAATAGAAAAATCTATAGAGACAGAAATTAGATTAATAGTTTCCAAGCACTGAGAGGAGGAGTCAGGAGTGACTACCAATGGGTAAGAGTTTCTTCCTTCTGGAGAGATGTCAATGTCTTTTTTATTGCATAAACACCTTATATCCCCCTGCAAAACCCAGAAAAGCAAAGACAGTAGTTACCAATTACCTTGCCACTCAAAGATACACTGTTAAGACTTTTATTTTACATTCTTCCAATTTTTTAAAGTCCTTTTCACTTTATGAAAATAGGATTTTTTTTAATGTTTATTCATGTTTGAGAGAACAGAGTATGAGTGGGGAAGGGGCAGAGACAGAAAGAGACACAGAATCCGAAGCAGGCTCCAGGCTCTGAGCGGTCAGCACAGAGCCCAACCGCAGGGCTTGAACCCATGAGCTGTGAGATCATGACCTGAGCCAAAGTCGGATGCTCAACCGACTGAGCCACCCAGGCGCCCCTGAAAATAGTATTTTAAAATGTACATATTTCTCTTTAGGCCACCACTCAGCTGTCATCTCGAACTTCCCTCTGTTATCATCTTGGGAGTTCCTTTTGCTTTTCTCATGATTATATTCCCTGCTTCCCAGTCTCCTATCTTCCTGCTTGCTATAGTCTCTTGTTTTGAGGATGTGACAGGGTGGCATAGATAATAGTCTCAGCAGCCTGCTTGGCCCCTGAGACACACTGTGGCATTCTGGGTTGGTGGTACTCAGCTGGTGACACGTTGTCATCTTGTCATCTTGGGATCTCCCTTTGCCATCATTGTGGAGATTCCCTGTTTTTCTCCGGTCTCTTGGCTGGAGATTCTCTTGGCTCTCCAGTTACCTTTATCTTTTTATTTTCCTTTAGTCTTCCCCTTGCTGAGTTTAATCTCTTCTTTTTGATATAGCACATCCTCCAGTAGATTCTGGAAAAAAGATGCATGGACGGTAAGTTTTTTGAGACCTTTAAAAATGCCTTTAGTCTATGCCCACATTTGATGAGAGTGTAGATAAATTGAAAATTCCAGGTTTAGAATTCTAAAGGTGTTGCTTATTACCTTCTGGCTTCTAGTGCTAGCACAAGGCAGGCCCTTCCAATCTGGAAAATCTTGTATTTCGGCCTTGGAAATTTTCTTGAATTATTTCATTGGCAATTTCCTCCCTCCGTTTTCTCTGTTTTCGATTTCTGGAATTTTTGCTATTTGGCTTTTGGACCTGGTAGTTGAATTCTTGTTTGTCTCTTAGACACATCCTCTTAATTTTCTATTTTCTTTGTTTTCTTACTTTACTTTCTAAGGGCAAGAGTTCAGCTCTATCTCCATTCCTTCTTCACTTTGCTATCACAATCTTAATTCCAGGAGGTCTTTTGTTCACTGCATATTTCTTTGTGTAAGAGAGAAGAAGAAGCACATAATGTTCCATTCTTTTTTCATGTATACAGCATCTTTTCTTAGCTCTCTGATATATTGCCTATAATTGGTTTCTTTTTCTAAAAGTGTTCTTTGTCTTTCCTCCAAGTTGCTTTTTCTTTGTTTGCATCTCTTTCTTCCAAAGTGGAGACTTTCCTCAGATGTCTGGTATTCTTTAACTACCCATGATTAAGGGTTGGGGGATAAAAGGCTGTTTGAAAGCTGTGAATATGTAGGTTGGGCTTGGTAGTCCTAAGCTTTACTGTAGGGTGAGTAAGCCATTTGTTGGGAAAGACCCACCTTTGCACTAGCCAACTAAACCAGAGTTGTCTTTCCTATATCCTTCCAAGAGGGCAAAGGACTGAGTGTCTTCATTCTGGGACTGAGAGAAAAAAAGAGCCGGAAATGTCTACATTCAGCATTCAGAAAATAGTCACTTAATCCTCCTGTTTTAAGTGTTCACTGTGCCTGTCAACCCATTAATAGCCCCAGTTCCAGAGACTTTGGGTTTGGTTCTTAGCTCTCCTCAGCACAGTTTAAGAGTATTCTTTCCTACATCTAGGAAGCAAGAACTATTATGTCAGAAAAGCTGAGAAGAATCAAATCTTAGTTTTGGCATTTCTAAAGTCTAAACCCCCAGGACCCAGTTTACATCATTATGCAGCAAAAACTAAAACTTGGAAATAGGACAAAAATGATGACTGTGTGACCATTCTAGAAAGTCTGTGAAGCGTTATCTGACTCACTCAGGGAATGTCCCTTTGGTTGTGGACCAGACATTGTACAACCCTGGTAAGTTAAAGATTCACTTGTAGAAAAATGATAAGGTGTGATGATATATTTAAGGGCTGGGGAGGAGGCTGGAAAATAAAGAAGATAAAACCTAACTCTTATGTGTAGGGCATTAGCTTTTTTAGTATCTTTTTAATAATCTTATTTCAGGATTCCATTTCTCACTAACTATATAATCTCTGTTTCTCAAAATTTCAAGCTTTTTGTCTTGCTGCCAGTTCCTTCATTAATGAGCTAAGAAAACCTTGGTTTGAATTAGCCCTCTGTGTAAGGGAAATAGGATTTTATTTTTTAAAGAATTCGAGAATGGTGCTTATACACCAAGAATGAAATATCCGGAAGACTAAGGCTCAGTGATAATAAGTTGTCTTTCCTGAACTTTCTTCCCAGATTAAATGAAGGGTCCCCAGGCTGGGAGAAAGAAGAATCAGGGAAGCCAAAGAGCTTAGAAACTGGAAGGTGCTAAGAAGAAGTCTGAGCTACAGAATGTAAGTAATTTACTTTTTATACAGTGGATCATTTTGTACTTCTGTTGTGTATTATACTCAGTAATATAGCGTAAACATCTTCATAGGCCAACAAATTGCCTATATATGATATATATGGCCTAGAATATGATTCTTCATTGCTACATAGCATTCCACCCCATGAGCTATTTTAATAGTTTAGAAAAACTCTGAACATTTCTCTTTCCAACTGGTAGGCAAACTCCATCTTAGTTATTTTAGTTATTAAGTCCTGAGTTAAAAGACCATCTCCTTATTGGAAAAAAACCTAGACTGGGTAGAATCCAACAAACAGTTTTAGTCAAGGATCTAGTGACCATAGTTGGCAAAGCCAAGTTAGCTTCTCTTGTAGAAAACTCTTTAATGAAGCTGGTCATGTTTAATTCTGGATGGCCATACTAGGGCAACACTTACTTGACACCATACAAGGAGAGCTCTAGGAATGGAAGACAGTGGATTCAGGGAGCTTCCCCAATGCATGTCTTAAGTAATAGCAAAACCTAGCTTTCTGCCCACCCCTAGCCCTGTTTTCCTGCACAGCCGGTGATCGGGAGGCAGGGATGTGCCTGCTGATGACAGGCTGGTGCTGGGCTTCTCTCAGCCTATAAACAGAAAGTAATAAATGGGCTTGCTCGAAAAGGCATGGGGGAGACTGCCGTGGACTTCCACAGCTGATGGAAGGATTCCTAATGTGGACAGAGATACTAGTGTCTAAAGGGCCCCAATCCCATGATGGAGTCTGCAATGGCCTTGGTATCCCCTGAAGTACACTTGTTAGTAGAAGTCTCAGAGTTGATCAGTTACCTTTCCCTGAGATGCTGGTTTGAATCATTCCCTGTTTGGGGTGAGGGGGTTGGGGGCTTACTTTTACCATAAATCAAAACGCTTCCAATTGAGATCTATGTGGGATTGGGGATTTTGTTGTTAGTGTGTGTGCACGTGCCTGTAGCTTTGAAAAACACGGCGTGTTTGGATCAAACAGCAGCATTTGGATAACTGTGGTTTGGTTAAAACAGATTTCTATTTGCTCTTGCTATTATGTACATTTTATTCTGAAAATCACAGACACTTAGAATCTATTCAACAGGGTCACAAGATAGTTTTTAAAAGCTCATTCCAGTGATAGAAACAAAATACAAATTCCTAGTTTCTTTAAGAGAAAAGAAAATGTCACTTTCTTCCCTCAAGTGTTGAGAGAAAAAAATAATATTTGCATTATAAATCCTGATACTAAATTATAGGCAAAAATGTGACCCATGGAAGTTATTTTATTGTTCTGTAGTTTTATGTTATATTCAGGGTATATTATCTTCGTTAGTTGGAAAAGCAAAGTTAGAATCATATGCAGACTTTCTTGGTAATTCATTTAATTTCCTGTTTTCTGTTTTTTTTGGTGACTTCTGTAGAAGGACTATTTAAAAAGCTTCCCTTTGAGAATGGCCCAAGGAGCAAAGGAAAACTTCTATTTTAATGCTTTATGAGTTGGAGAGAGGAATGCATCTCACAAAGCCTAAGCACCATTCCAAACAGTGACAAGACAAAGTTGAGCTGAGTGAGAGAACAAACTAGGGGCAAAGTCGTGGGTTGGGGAATGGAGGTTAGTGTTCATCTGCTTCATAAAAGAGAGTGATGATCTGTTTTCCACCTGTGAAATGGTAGAATGAGTGATTGAAGTCCAGTTGTCTTAACATCAGAAAAATAACATTGATTTCAGAAACTAATACATAATAGTATATGTATATATGTGTATGTATGTAACTTGTACACACCAAAAATAAGAATGATCATACCATTAGTGGTTCTCAAAATTAAGATGGCTTTTTCCCCTGCTTGAAAAAGAAAACCTTAGCCAACCGAAGGAATAGACTTCAACACTCTGACCCTGCTGTCCAGCCCCCTTACCTTCCCCACACAGATCCTGTAGACTAGAACAGTTGGCATTGGTCACAAAGGCAGTTGACATGAATAAAACAGCTTTATCCTGGATTCCAAGATACCTGTGCAATGCTTTCCCTGAAGACTCTGGGCTTTCCCAGCTATAGAAACCACCCCCTTTCCCTTACTTTTCTCCAGGAGGACAGAGGAATCCACAGACTGTCAAGAATATCAGGTCTCCACCCACAAAGCAGAAAGCCTTGGAGAGGTGACACTTCCAAGATCATATTGTTTAATGTGTTTGCTATACCTTGTGAGGGACAATGGTCTTAAATGTTTTTGAAGTACAAAAGCTGTTCATTCCAAGGGGACTATCATTTTGCTAAGAATAGGACAAAGAGGTCTATCCACCCTCATCCTTAACGTCCTCCCTGTCCCTAAAAAAGAACTGGATTAAAGGGCACATGTCAGAAAATCTGATCTGGAGAACATGTGATGAAGTTTTATCCTTCATGAAAAGAAAATGTTCTGTTTTTCCCATTATAAATGCCTTGGTTCCTGCCAAGCCTCTTTTTATCCCAAATGTCAGAATATCCTGGTATAACACAGCAGAGATAGGGCAGCACAAACACTGAGTTATAATTTAATTCAATGTATACTCATTGAGAACTGTTATACTAAGAATACCTTCCTCAAATCTCTTCCCCTGTCACCAGTAAAATAGTTTTTGATACTAAGAATTTCATTTTTAAAAAAAATTCTCCCACTAAATAAGACCGTGATGTTTCCATCTGGACTTTGCCATGGGCACCCTGGGCTGGAAGTATAAAGTACAGTCTTTCTCATGTTCTGGGAAATTCTTGTGGCCCAGTACAGGTAGCACCACTTTGAGCATCTGGCCAGTATTAGGGACTATACAGAGGGGCCAGCATGGCCATTTGCTTCCCAAGGCCAGGTGGTCATGAGAGACCTAGCAGGCAGGGACTATCAGTGCCTACCATGAAATAGGCGGTCAGTAAATGTTGAGATCTGAAATCTCAAGATCGGAATGATCAATATGCACTTTATTGGCTCTAAAAATAGACTCATCTCTTCTTGTACTGGCTCAGAGAAGTGTGAGTATTCATGTAGTAGAGGAGGTTGTTTAAGGCAAGCAAAGCTCTGTTCTTTTTCAAACATGCCTGTTTCAAACACACTGTTCTTTTTTTTTTTTTTAATGGCTTCTATTTCTTCTTGCATTGCCTTAATCATTTGAACAGAAGGGCTCCTCTTTAAGGCTCTTTAAGATGGAACAGAATGTTACCTTTAGGTTCCCTGCTTTGCACAGACCCCCAGCCTTGTCTCCTACCCCTAAATCTATGTCTTTGTCCAAAACACCCTTGGGCTCCCTCCACACCAGCTCACATGCATGGCACTGGTTTTTCTTTGTTTCCGGCACTCAAGAAGGGAATTATATATATTGTGGGAGGGGTCATATCTACAGCAGCTCAGATTCTCCTTATTGCAGGAAGTTCCTCCCATCTCCTTTACATCATGGAAAAAGTATTCTTTTAAGTTTAGAGATCTTGTAAGAATAATGTATGACCTTTAAGAAATGAATGCAACAAAATTAATACAGCTTAAAGTCTAACAGAATGAGTTTATATAGATCATATAAACTCTGTTTCTTCGTTCTCAAATATAAAAGCTGTTGCTTCCCTCTCCCACCACCACCCATTGGATATCATTATTTACGGGGAGAATTCTATTTCTTAGAATCATTATATTTTTGTCAGTAGAAGGGGAACTCAGATACCTTCAATGCCAGGGAGATACCACAGATAAGTGACTCTGACCAGGTGTAAGCCACCAGGGAGAGATGCAGGCTGGAGTAAAATGAAGACCTCTCTCTCACACAAAGGAAAAAAAAGAAGAAGAGAGACTCACTTACATGTTGCTGTCATTAAAAGAAATGTCGCAAATTTTCTTGTCCCCAGCTTTCTTTTAACAACAAATTCTGAATAGCATCAGAATATATAGATAAATTGGTCAGAGCCTGAGCAGACATGCAGGCCTGGGCCTGATTTATGAGAAGGTTTGAGGACTGTTGTACAAGGGTGCAGCTCAGGGTTTCCCCACCTTAACCTAAGCAACCACAGAAAGCCTTGTGAATCACTTAGCAAGTCAGAATCTTGCACCTGTTTCACTCAGAGAGGACTCCAGAAGCCCTGACACCATCACTTCCCTGTCACAAGGGGCTGGGGGCCAGATTTTCGCCTATGAAGTATCCTGAGAAATTCTTTTCACCCGGTAAACAAAGCCTGACTGAAACCCCTTCTGATATATAGACCCTGGCCGAGTAGTCTGTGTGACCTCGTGCAGGGCCAAGAATTGCTTTTGGTCACTCTGTGGCATTACATATGTCTTAAAGGGGTTTGATTATGCAAGAAAGGTGTGGTGTGGTGTGGTGGCAAGAACAGGCTTTTGGAACAAGATCGACCCACTTCTGAATGCCAGTGTTGATGAACAGTGAGTGCATCACTGTCCAGTCAACAATGCTTTCTGAATGTCCGCTAGGTGGTGGGCACTGTTCTAGACCCCAAGGAGACAATGGTGAACAAAGCAGAAAAGTCCTTGCTTTGGGGAAGTTTACATTTAGCTGGGGGGAGACTGGTAATAAATAAAAAATTAATTAAATGACATAGTAGGTTAGAAGGTGATGGGTGCTGAGGATAAAATCAAGTAGGGACCGTGAATGGAGAGTGCAATTTAGTGTGTTCAGGGAAGCTTCACTGAGCAGAGGACCGTTGGGCAAAGACTTGAAGGGGGTGAAGGAGAGAGCTGTCAAAATGTGTGGGGAGTAGGGTTCCACGGGAAGGTCCTGAGGTCACTTCAAGTAACAACAGGGAGGCCAGCACGTCTGGATGGAATGGGGTGGGTGGGAGTGGTAGGAAATAAGTGGCTAAAGGCGATGAGGGGTGATCAGGCCATTGCAAGTACTTACCGTGAGCGAAATGGGGAGGTGCTGTGGGGTATATTTTAAAGGATTTCCTGATGGATTGAATGAAGTCTCAGAGAAGAATATTCAAGAGGGAGCCCAAGGTTTTTGGCTTGAGCAACTGGAAGAGTGGAGGTGCCATCAACTGAGACAGGAAGGATGTAGGAGGAACTGATGGCAGGGAAGGGCAGAATCAGGAGTTCACTTTTGGAATTGTTCGGCGAAGATGATGAATAAACTGTGGCATAGGAGTCTGAAGCACACAAGAGAGACCTAAACTGAGGATATAAATGTGGGATCATGTAAATGGTATTTAAAATTGTGGGAATCACTGATAGCACTGACGAGTGATGGTAGACAGGGAAGAGAAGAGGTTCTAGGACTGAGCCCTGGGACACATCGACACAGTAGCCCAGCTACTGTGGAGGATCTGGGTGGCTGCAGGGGTGATAGGGTTAGGACCAAGGCACTCATTTTTCCCAGCTGCTAGCAGTTAACAATCTACTCCCCACCTCAAGGAATTGCCCTCTGCTGAAGGAGGCTACCACACCCCAGGTTATACCCTCATCCCAGGGATGGCCTGGGTCCAATTACTAGTCAACTTAGGGGTTTAAAGCCCACCTAATATCTAATTTCAGAACTCTGAGGGGCCCTCCCAGCTCCAGAGCATTTGTGGTATCAATCAAAGCCATTGTTGTACCTGCTTCGCTGTTCAGCTTCTCCCTTGGCCTAACCCCACTGCCTTCAAGTCCTTGCAGGTGGTGTTTCCAGGAGCACCCCTGTATATAGATCTCTACCTCGGTTGATTTCTTAGGGGATCTGTTCTAAAACAATAGCTTTGGGCATAGTGCTTGCTTTTACAGTTTCCACATTTGTAACATGGCAATAATTATACCTACCTGGCAAGATCGTTGTAGGGAGAAGAGACTTTGTGTGTACAGTGCCTAGAAACAATGCTTGATTAGTGGCAGGCACTCAAAACTTAAGTCTTGTCAGAATCAGATTTCACTATTCCACTTTCTCAAACACTCAAGAAGATTAGGAAAGGTAGCATTACAGTGCTCAGGAGGTCTGTCTGTCCTTCCCCTGAACTCCCCAGACTACATTCAGATGCTTCTTTTGTGTGCTCTGGCAGCACCCTCCACTTCTCACATCATAATTATAGATGGCACTATTCTAGACTACAATTGCATATTTAATTCTGTCCCACCCCTCTTTCCCATAAGGTCTATATCTGTCTTGTTCATGATTGTGTATCTCCAGGGACTAGCACATTGTAGGCATTTCATAAATATTTATTGAATTGAATTGAATCGAATTGAATTGACACGTGGCAGAGTTTACAGAATAAGGCAAGACTCAGTTTGGCTCAGCTCTGGGAATTAGACTCAAGTAACCTTTATGAAGCCCAAAAAAGACCAGCCATCTACCAATCTATCCATCTATCCATCTATCCATTTACTCAAGATTTAAAGAAAACCAATTTGTGCTAGGCACCAGAAACAGGTATCAAACAAGATCTTACAGGCAAGCAGGGGATAGACAGTGGACAATAAACAACCATAAAATCTGCTGTTAAAAAATAAAGGGGGAGAGAGAAAGGCAGCAGGGACTCAGTTAGACAGAGTGATTGGAGACTTCTGAGAAGAGGAAATTTAAGATGACCTGAAAAAATGTGTAGACGCTAGACATGAGAAAGGTAGGAATATTTCAGGCTAAGAAAGATCCTGAAAAGGGGAGAGAAAACCAGTGTGAAGGAAGAAGAGGGTGTAGTACACACTTTGAGAGAATGAGAGAATTATTCTTGGTACTGTTGAAGAGAATGGATTATAGGAGAGCAAATGTGTGGGTAGGAGGGACTAGATCAAGTAAATCTCTTCCTGATACACTTTGAAAGGAACCATGATAGGACTACCTGACAGTGGAGGTGAGGGAAGGGAAAGACTCAAGGATGGCTTTTAGGTTTGGGGCTTGATTCTCTGAGTAGATGGTTATAGGAATAAGAGAGACTGAGGGAAGTAGGCAGGATTTTAGAGAGAACCAAGAGTTCCCTTTAGGAAATGTGCAATTCCCTTTTGGAAACTCGAGAGCCTGCCTCAGGACAGCCAGCTGCACTCCTTGCCCAGACTCTTCTGAGATCGCCTGAAGTTCTTGGGGCCCCCGGGAAGCCTGGGGAAAAGAAGGCCCACAGTGCTGGGGGTGAGTAACCACAGAGAGAACAAAGCATAAAGCAGTGCTTGTCTCCTGCAAAGATCAACACTCGATGTTCTTGGAAACTGAAGTGCAGGAGTTCAAATGTCTGCAGCCCCATTACCAGAAGGAGAGGTGTTCCCCAATCAGGAAAACTGCTCACATCGAGCTCTCGGCACACTGCCCACGAATCCCTGAAGAAGGGTCCCCTCGTCTCACACGCCACAGGAATGGAAACCAGATCTGAAAGAGAGCACAGGCCTGCCAGTTGGGTGTCGTTCAGACATCTGCAGGCAATTAGGGGCCTCCTCATGCGTCTGGTCCTGCTCACGACTGGCTTTGTGCTAAGAAAAGCACATTTCTTCTGTGACCACCGGTCTGTCTAATCCACAAAGTGTGCTCTGGGACTCATTGGGCTTCTGGGGGTCGAGGATGGGCGAGGAGGGTGGCCGGGAGCCTCATCCCTTAGCTTGAGCCCCAGGGGATATGACAGCATCGAAGCCAACCACCAGTTCTTTTCAAGCAAGTGTCGGGAGTAACTCAAGTCCTAATGCCATTTGGCTGTGAGTACCACAGAAATCCTGTCACTGGTCAGCCTGGGTCACAGAGCCCCTGTTCCTCAACTCTGAGGCCTCTCTTTTAATTGCTGTGATTTGGCCAGTTCTCAGCATAGCCCAGTAGTGCACTCTCGATCCATCAGGGACATAGGAAATTTTCTCTTTAGTTACACTTTTCTGTGCCAATGAGATTATTTTAAGGTGCTACCCCCCACCCCCACCGCCATTTCCCCTCTGTGTTAAGGCTATGCTCATTAGCCATGAGAGACTGAATATGCAAATGGACAGTGGCCAGACCATACCTAAAAAGAGAACCCTACCCACAACTTTCAGCAACCTGCCTAGGAAACCAATCCCCTTATGTATAGTAAACAGCCTGGAAGCCAGTCTGCTGTACATGAGGCTTGTGAGAAGCCAGGTTGCCATCTCTTGTGACAATCCAGAAAGCTAATCAATAACTTCTTTAACAGTCAGCCACAGATGGCCAGAGCTTGGTTAATAACTTCCAGATTCCCTAATCCTTGTCCCTGCTTTCAACTTAGGACTAGAGAAAGTCAAATATGCACCTTTAACCAATCATACAGGATGCCCCACTCCTAGTTAGCCAGCCTCCAGCTTCCCCATGGCACCGGCCTCCAAGCAGGTGCACCATAAGCCTTCCCTTTCCTCCACTCTAAAGCTTTCCCACTCCTCTGCCTGCCTTTGAGTCTCTACTAAAACGTATGTGACAGCGGCTGACTCTGCTGCTTTAATAATCTCTGATAAATAGGCTTTGCTTTCTTCATTTGCTTGATCTTGATTTCTGCAGCCATTTATGAATTTTTTTCCTTTATGAGTTTCTGAAAAATAATTTAATAGTACATTTGGACAACATATTGAGTCCTAATGTAATAGGTCAGGTACAATTAATCTGCTGTAACAGACCCCAAATACTATGGCCTAAGTAAGACAGAAGTTCATTTCTCTCCCACGTACCTGTCTGCAGCAGCGGGTGGTCAAGGCCTGGATGGTTAACTGTGTTCCTTGAAGCCACTCAGGGACCCAGATTCCTTTCTCCTTGTTGCTCTACTGTCCCTTGGTGTGTGCAGAAAACAAACTGACTCAGTCCCACGCTGTCTGTGCTCTGTCTGTAGAAAGGAAGAAAAGCTTCCCTTTCAAGGATGTGGTCTGGAAGTTACACACTTCACTTTATCTTATAATTGGTGAGAACTCAGCCTCATAGCCACACCTGGCTGTCAGGGAAGCTGGGAAAAGTAGTCTCTGCAGGTCTAACACCTGTGGAATGGGAGAAAGTAGATGTCAGAGGACAAATTGAAGCCTTGCCCACATCATGCTGGGTAAAAAGGGATACAGAGTACACATGGCTTTTGTCCTCAAAGGTTAACCAGTAATGGTTCATGCGTAGGGTAAAGACTAGATCTTCTAGCCAGGCATTTAAGAGCTACCACCCTCTGGCTCTTTCCTCTTTCTCCAAAAAATTCCCTCTTCCCTTCCCTCCCATGTGTTCCTGCCAATGGAGTCATGCCACACGCTGCCATAATAACTACTTTTAATTCAAATTAATTCCTTTGAACATTTATTCTATCAAATTGTTCAAGAATTTTTAAACCACACCCCTGATTGCTGGTGATTGAGGGAGAGGGTGGCATAGCCCCCCACTGTTGGCAGAGAATTTCCCTACCCCACCTCCCAATTGTG
The DNA here is from genome assembly GCF_046562875.1 of Panthera onca. Classification (NCBI taxonomy): domain Eukaryota; kingdom Metazoa; phylum Chordata; class Mammalia; order Carnivora; family Felidae; genus Panthera; species Panthera onca. The sequence continues at coordinate 95,610,412 of NC_138339.1, read as the reverse complement.
CATACCAGACTCTGTTGTCATTAACTCTGTCTGCTCTGGTGCCCAACCATGAATTCAGTCAGGGAGAATGTCCATCTCTCCATCATCATATTCTCAGCACCTGGCTAGGCCCTGGTGCACAGAGTTTGTGTTGGACAAGCAGACTGGGTCATAGCCCTTACTTCTTAGGTCTTATCATCTGAGGAAAGCAACCCCCCCTCCCCCCCAGAATGAAGACTACCCTTCCCTGGCCCTACCATTCACCTGGCAGCAACTCATGAGAATCCAGACAGGCACACTGGGGAAATAACAGAGTTTTAAGCTCATATCATCATTGTGATGGTTAATTTGATGTGGCGGTCTGTCTGGGCAAAGGGAGGCCCAGAGAGCTGGTGTATCTGTAAGGGTATTTCTGGAGGAGATTAGCTTTTAAATCGGTAGACAGAGTAAAGAAGATAGCCCTCACCAACATAAGTGGGCATCATCTAATTCATTGAGGGCTTTAATAGAACAAAAAACAGATAAAGACAAAGTTGCTCTCTCTGCTTGAACTAAGACATCCATCTCCTCCTGCCCTTGGACACTGATGCTCCTTGTTCTCAAGCGTTTGGACTCATACTGAATTATACCCCTGGCTTTCTTGGTTCTCCAGCTTGAAGACAGTAGATCATGAGACTTCTTAGAGTCCATAATTGCATGAGCAAATTCCTATAATAAATCTCATCTCTGTCTCTATCTGTATATATATCTATATCTATCTAATCTGTTGGTTCTATTTCTCTGGAGAACCCTGACTAATACAAACATAATCTTGGAGAAGCTGCTGGGGTGCCCATTCACACATTAAAGAACTTGGAATATTTCTCCCCTGTGTAAAGAGGGCAGTTTTCAGGCCCATGTGGTCTGGCCACTGGCATGTGACTTTCATCTACTAGTCTGTGCCCTGGAACAGCATGTTCTATGGCTCGTTTTGATCTGGCACAGTCAGATCCCCTCCCCACAGACCCTGGCCATGAACTAGCAGCCGTTCTAAGGACTCAATGGGCTCTGCTTTCACCCCACCAACACAATGCCCAGCCAAGTTCTCTTAGACCTGCAATGTCCTCAGCAGTTTGAAATCTCCTCAAACCAGTGGAAGGTTTATTGGGTATATATTTACAGAAGAAGCTGAGTTAGCAGCTTTATGTGGCAGAAGGGTTAATAGGGAGGCTTTCTGGTGGTAGCATTCTGCCTCTTCTCTATTGGTCTAAGCAGTTCAGCTCTGACCCCAACTTGCGTGTTCTTCTCAGGTAAACAAAAGCCGTGTATGACTTACTTGAACAAGCCCCATAGTTTCAACATGAAGCAGCTCATCGAATGAGTCCTTCCAACTCTCTCCCTGTAAAGATTTCTGGTAAATACAATTTTTTCCATCCTGTCCCATTTACAGGAATGTCCTGGCATTCCTTATGAATTGCTGCCATGCCCCTAACCTAAATCTCATCTCAAAGAGCTCCACCTCTACTGCTCAGCTACCGGGCTCCTTTATGTCTCCTGTTCCCAGCCCAGCCCCAAGTGAGACTGTGGTCGTCTGCCCCTCAGTTGCTGCCTTAGGATATTGATGGGAAACAGCATCGAGTGACTGCGTTTCATGCCTCTTGGCCTCCAAAGAAGCAAATTAGGGTTTTAAATAAGATGAACTAGGCTTGAGTGGGAGTGGGAAGACCGCCAATTACCATCTCTTAATTCAAGGTTGCTAGCAAAAAGGCTTGAACTATTTCTACTTTTAAACAAAGTGAAAATTTGATGTTAATTCTGACCTAAAAATGTGGGGCTTGGAGGGGAGAGAGAGAAAGAAAGGAGATGCTTTCCTTCTCTGATTTCAACTGGGAGTTGTGTTAAATCCAGCCCTCCAAGGTGCTGGGGTGGGAGGGCTTTTTCTGATTCTCCATAGACTCCAAGACACCATGGGCCCACCAAACCCAGGTGCACTCTGTTGCTTTCTGTAGCCACCAAAGCCACAGACTTTCCTGCTCAAACTTCCAGCAGCTTTCCCCAGTTTTATCCACCAAGACTCAAAAATTGCGGACAGAAGTTATTTTCCGGTTTCTTTACATTTAACTGATTACATTGTTCACGTTACAACACCTGCAAATACCTGAGAGAGTCCCAGTCTATTCCAATTTTCTCGTCATTAGCATTTTTAGCTTCCCACATCTGCTAATAAGAACAGAGCTGTGGGTTGAGGTAATCCCTTCCGAAACTAAATTATTTTGTGTATGCAGTAACCATTCTGGGATTATGGCTACACTCCACTGACATAACAGACGCATAAAGATGATGAATAGAAGTTGCAGGCTTTGCAACCACAGAAGATAATTCTGGCTTATCCTTGTCTCCAAGCAAGCTGTACATTCTTTAATATCTGAATTTTAAAGGCGAGGACCAAGATGGTGGAGAATTTTTTAATGACTTAACGCATTTAGTATAAGTACCGCTCTATGAATCATTGTGCTGGTAGGAGCAGGAAGAAGGGGGAGGTGGATAAGAGAAAACAGTGGAGTAGGTGGCACAGAAAGAGGAACACGTGGGCTGTTCCAGACTGTTTCAGGCAAGCGCCTGAGATGGGGTGCCTCCCTCTCAAACCACCCTGAATTTTCATCACAGTGAGTGATGAAACATCCCTCACCACCACACCCTCACCTCCCCACAGAGATTGCAGACTTCCTTTGGGGTGGGGGGGGGGGGTCCTCTGTCTTCTTGCTTGCCAGGAGCTCATGAAATAATATACCTTTCAACCCAAGTCCTGCAGGGGTAGGCACCTAGCAGAGGGAAGGCGGGAGTAGTGACTCATCTGTGATGAAATTTTCACAAGTCTAGAGTGATATGAGAAAAACAAGGATAATTATATACATATATATAATTATAATCATATGTATGTGATGGTGTAAGATTACTAACTCATTTGGGGGGAAAGACTGTTCATTATACGGAGATTATGCTTTTAGCACTCATTTGGGGTCAAAAAGTCCTATTATGAAAAATGTATGACAGAAGATGCTAGGATTTTTGTGTTTGGTTTTGATTAATCTGTCATTTGGCAAAATTAAAAGCTGACTATCCTGTGTATGTCTCCCACCCTCCCACTTCTTTTTAAAATTTTACCAATTTGGGAAATTATAGTTCTGAGAAACCACTGGCCCGGAGCTCCATGGCCAGCCTTGAGCCCTACCATGGGTACCAGCACCCAAATGCCCTCCCAGCTTGCTTGAAAGGCATGATTCCCACTGCCTTCAAGGTCAGTGCATTGAGTTCAAAGCCAGGAGTCGGTGAATGTGGGATGTTGCCTAGTGCCCCTTACTGTCTTTGCTTTGTTCACTCCATGTGAATGAACCTTTTCTTTTGGGTCCTCTCCAACTCCTCAGGGTCTCCTCCCAAGCTGAAGACAGCATTAAAAAGTCAGAGAGGGGTGCCTGGGCGGCTCAGTTGGTTGAGTGTCCGACTTCAGCTCAGGTCATGATCTCATGGTTCCTGGGTTTGAGTCCCACGTCAGGCTCTGTGCTGACGGCTCAGATCCTGGAGCCTGCTTCAGATTCTGTCTCTGGCTCTCTCTGCCCCTCCCCCACTTGTGCTGTGTCTCTAAAATAAATAAAGCTTAAAAAAATTTTTAAAGATAGACTTTCCTTTCTTTCACTCCCACACACCTGTGTTGCTCCAGCAGGCAGACCCGTGAACCTTGCATAAGGGGATGGGGGTGTTTGTGGATAATTATTAATAAACGACAACAGGCACCTCTCAGGAATCACTCAGGATATGGAGAGGTGACACAGCCTAGTGTTGCTGTTTATATGAGTGAAGGTGTACTTCCCACACCAAAACTTGTGACATGTTTACAGACAAATAAATCCAACTCAAGCGACACATCTGTCGTCAGAGCTTTCCGCAGCTGTGCTATGATAGGGGCGCAGTCCTCTCCTGCTTCTGTGCCACCCCCAGGAGAAGCTGAGTGTCTTGAGGCTCGGTGGCAGCATTTGTGAATGGATGTCACTCCATTGGTGGGGGAGGGAACAGCGCAGAGGGGACAGGGCCTAGCAGAGAATGAGTGACTTATGCAATGGGGATTTGGGTCTGATCTCTGGTTCTGTCACTTCCTGGCTTAGGGTCTAGGGGCTCCTTGATCCCAAACAAGTGAAGCCAAGCTCAAGCAAGATTGAGATGCAGGGGTGTCTCATGGGATCCACGAGTGGGATGGCAGCTGAGCCTCAAGAAGGAGACTCATCAGAAGCCGACAAGAAAGAGCAGGTTCACTCTTGGCTTTTCCTCACTGACTCCCTCTGTGCCTGGCTCAGCAGCTCCTGCCCATGAGGTGGGCAGGAGACCACTGCCTCACAGCCCTTGGGTTTACACATTGTAGGTCCAGACACTGGATTGTGACTGTCAGCCCCAAACCCAGTTTCCTGGGGGAGTCATCCCATTGGCTTAGCCCGGGATGGCTTTCCACTCCTGCTCCGGAAAGCAACAACATGGGGCCAACAGCGCTGCTGAGGCCCAGATGAGTTTGCTAGGAAGGCTGTGTCACTGTTAGCAGGGCAGAGATCTGAAGTGTGTCTAACACTGGCCAAGGATCAGCCTCGGAAGAGCCTGCATCCCTCTCTGTAAAATGGAGCTGTGGAAGTGGCCATTTCCATATATTCCTGAAAAACAAACACCTTTTCATGGACTAAGAAAACACTCGGTAATATGAATTTAATGTCTCTTATGATAAATTATTTTATTCTTATCCTTTGAAACGTTGGAAAATATAAGAATAGATAGGTCTGAGATCAGGCAGGAGTATGGCAAAGAGCGAGTGACTGTTTCCAGATCCTAGGCATTGCCAAAAATAGTGACAGTCCAAAGCTACAGAAAATATTTTTAAATTATCTTTTTCTCATTATAGAAGAGCATATTCTTATTATAAAGCATCCAAATAATACAGGAATGTATTCAACAATAAGTAAAATATCCCCCATGATCCACTCTTGCCCCCAACCTGAAAAATCCCAGAACAACATCGCTACAGTTTAGTATAATCCTCCTAGGTGGTTTTTATGCATGTTCGCTTACGTGCGTGGACTCGACACACACACACACACACACACACACACACACACACACACTCACACGCACACACACACACGCTCTGACTCAGGTTTGTTGCTTTTTCCTACAGGACAGAGTCCTGTGATACATATTCTTTTAAGTGTGTTTTTAATTAACCTTTCCTGCATCAATATGTATAGATCCTAGTATCTATAACCGCTGTGAAGTATCCCTTTATAAGGCCATACCACAAAATATCTATTGTTAGATACTAACAGTGACCATCGAGATACGGCTAGAGAACACTGAAGCTAAAAGAAAGTTTATTCTTTTTTTTAAAACCTTCTTTATCTCTCTCCTTAGAACATTCCAAAAGCCTTTGGAAAAGAGAAGTGGCAGGAAACCCAAATAGAGGCAAAGGTAAAAATAAATGCAGTCCCTCATCGGGTAGGTAGCTGAGCCACGGCAAGATGTCTGGCAGTGCTGGTGACCCTTATGGCACCTCAAGGGCTCAATGAATTCATGTTGAAAATATAAATGGCTGTAACTTTATCTTCAGATGTAAGAGCTCAGAATAGTATTGCGACATGTTTAAAGACATGGTTCAAATGACTAGCTGGAGGTTTCCACACAGATATCTTTATTCTGATATCCACAAATTCATCCTAAATGCATACTCTGAGTCATACAGGCTTTAAAGAAACACAATTTTGCACTTATGGCAAGATGGGGTTTCTCTCCACCTGCCATCTCATCCTGGAAATAGAGCACTTATTCAGTTTTCCTCTGGTGCCTTGTCCTTATCAAACCAAGATAACAGAAGAGGTCTTCGGTAAGACCTGTTAAAATGTCCAGTTTGTATTGCCAGTCAGCAAAAGGTCATCTGAAAAGTCCCCTGTCAGTGTCATTAATCAGGAGGAGAAGAGCCCAGGCTGGACCTCCTGAGTTTGAAACACTTGTATGGGAAAGTGCTTTTCTTTTTTTCCTGTTGATAACTCCTAAGCCTTTTTGATTTTTGGCCAGATGCTTGTCAACAAGAGATAAGTGTGGGGGGGATCTTAGAAGGAGGATGGGCAATTACGGGGGCAGAATTGAGGCATACGCTGGAACTGCCTGTCTAGCCTATGCTTAGCGCACGTGCCTCTCCTTCCTCCTCAGAAAGACCACCCAGGTGGTCATGGAACCAAGTCAGTGTGTTCAGAGGCAGACACATTTCTGATGACCTGTATGAGGGGGGATCGAGTAAGGAATTGTCTGCTTTCCATTAAACACAACCACGATGACTGGTGTCTGATGATAGGTGAAGGACTGTGCCAATTCTGGGGTGCCAGAATGAAGGAGATGCCATCCTTGGCCTCCAGGAGCTTACAGGAGGGGCCCAGATGTAATACAGACGGAATGACCTAAATAAGTTATAACTAAATACCAGGAGAGAAAAAGAAAGAAGTAAAAGAGGCTTATAGTGAGCCTACCACTTTGTAATACGCTTTCACATCGATATGCTTATTTAGTGGAGTTGACGTAGGAGTACCGTTAGTGGTATGGGACTCTCACTCCCAGCCGGCCAAGCTCTTCTACATTCAGGCTGTATTCACTGTTCCACAACATTAACCTAACTCTGGCTTCCTTCCAGTTCCCCCCTCTGAGTCAAGTTTTAAGCCCCACCTATTTTATTTTTTTTTCTTCATCTTGACTGATGCTACGCACCCGAAGACGATCTTTGGGTGTTAAGTCAAATTAAAGTCTCTATAGACCAAGTCAGATAAAAGGATGGATAAGGATTATCCCATGAGGGCAGAGAAGATTTCCCTCTTACCTGATGAAAAGAACTTGCAAATGGAGTCTTTTCGCCATGCTAACCTCACATGGCAGCATCACATGTTGCTCCCAGTGAGTAGGGATGGTCAGTGGTAGGTGTGCTTAAACTCTTTAGTCCAATCACACCCACCTCCTTCCTAGCTAACTTGGTCACTTCATACCTTTGCTGGAGTCTTTTTTAGGTTTAAGTAGCCCTGGGCTGTCTACATCCTTCAGAGCCCCCTCAGAAACAGTTTGACGGGACTCAGGTTATGGTACTGCCCTGCCTCATGGCTATGGGACTGTAGCCCTGGATAAAGTGACACGTGGTGACTAAAATGACCCTTTCCGTGTCCCCAGCTGTGCCTGGCACCACAACCTGTGTTTCAGTCCTGGCCTTGAAACTCCTTTGGAAACCTTTTACAAAGGCGCTTCCTTTCACAACGAATAATTCTGGATTTCAGGGTTGTCCTCGCAAGAACTCAGCTTCCACTTCTTGATGTGTCATAGGCTCCAATTTTCATTATTTTTTTAAACACTTTTTTCCAGATTTTGAAAAAATTTTCTGGGGGAACCGCTCCCAGAGTCCTCTGAAAACATTAGCTCCTTGGCCTTCTTTCCCCATAAAGCCTAGTCTAGGCTGTCAGATGCATGGACTTCATGGAAACTTTCTGGAGTTACCTCTAATCCTCTGATCTCGGAAGAAGAGGGATCCAGTAAGCAATTTCACAAGGCCACAATGCCGCCAGGGAGGCTGCAGACCTTGATTAAAGAAAGGTGCCTTCAGGAGAAGCAGAGAAGAGCCCCTAGAAGCCCCTACACTGTGGCCATTCCTCTTGTAGCCCTCTGTGTACTCCTACCTACCCTCATCATTCACCACCCCTCCAGCCCATTGGAGAGGGGAAGATGTCTGTGGCCCCACATTTCTGAGGTTCCATTCATGATCCATGCGCCACTGCATGCTACAGGTTATTGAATCTTAGAGCTCCATGGAAATCTTAAACTTGAAAAATCACTTTTGGCCAGTTGGCATCCATTTTATGTCTTGGGGTTACAACACCTCAATTTTCTTTATGGAACTGTTTCCCCCACAGTGTGTGGCTTGGTTAAAAATGTGTCAGTACGCCCTTATCTGCCTTCCCCGAGGGGTGGGCAGTGATCTGAGTGAAGCTAGTTAGACTGAATATTAACAAGTCAAATAAGGAAGGGGGAGGCTGTCAGAACTCAGGCATTCGAAAAGGACCCCACCACCACTGCCTGACAAGGCCACTGATTAAATCTTGCCAACTAGCCCCTGAAGCTGTCCTGGTTCCTATCCAGGACAGGTTTCAATCCTAGTTCTCTAGTCTTTGCTTCAATTCTGTAAGCTATTAGATATCCCCATAATAGATTTTCCTTTACTTTTCCTCCTTTTCCTTCCCTCCCTCACTTCCTTCCTTCCTTCCTTCCTTCCTTCCTTCCTTCCCTCCCTCTCTCTCTCCCTCCCTCCCCCCTTCCTTTCTTTCCTTTCTTCTTTGTTTTTGCTTAAGTTTGCTAAAATCAATTTTTGTTGCTTACAACCAAAGCAACTTGGCAAAGGATTTATCTGACTCCACTGCTTTATTTCATGAAGAAACTGAGGACCAGGGCAAGTCTTGCCAGAAGTCACACAGCAGAAGAGAACAGAGCTAGACAGAGAGCTCACGTCCCCTTGGTCCCTCTCCAGGCTCTTCAGACTCCCCCAGGCTGCCTGTGTGTCTTTGGTAACTGAGGCAGCATGCAGGACACAGGACCCCTTCCCCTCTGTGACTGGGTGATGGTGGCCCCATAGCTCTGGAAACTTCTCTGCACCGCAGGTGCTAAAAGCTAAGAAGAATCTTTAGTGTCTCTGATATAATCCATTGTCTTCTTGATGTTTGGGGGGTGTGAGTTGCTAAATACCTACTAAGAAAATAGCTCTACACCAGATCTGGGGCTGAGGGGAGGCTTGAGAGGGTTATAGTATAAAGGAAAACACTATCTCAGCACCCAGAGACACATCCTCTGGGTGTGTGGCCCTCACCCTCTGCCCAATGCTGTATTGTGGGAGTCCAGCTGCCATGATGGCTAGTACTCCAGGAAGTGATACTTTTCAGGGGGATGGTGACATCCCTGGTCCCCTCACCTCCACAGGGTCCTTGCTTGTCCCTGCGTCTCCACTCCCAGACCCACTCTTTAAGTCAGTTCCATGTCATTTTGCACCTGGACATGTGTCAACAGCCTTCTACAAGGCCTCTCTGCCTCCTTCTATCCTATTTTAGGAGATATTTATGAGGGTAGATCAGGTCACACTGCCCTTTCCAACCTTTAGTAGCTTCCCACACCTGTGCAAGGGTGGAAAGATTAGAATAGCAGCCACAGCCTTCCCAGCCCCTTTATCTGACCCTGATTTCTATTCAATGAGATCTCTCTCTCCCCCTCCCTCTCCCTCTCTTCCTCCCTCTCCCCCCCTCCCCGGCCCTGCCCCCCCCCCTCCAGCTGTGCTTCCCAGCCTCCCTTCAGCTCCTCCTTTAGAAATACTTTCTTGTTCACACTCCTTGCTGCGCCCATCCTCCTCTCGCCAGACTGCTGTCTCTTCCCTAGTGCTCCCTGCAGCGATTTGCTACTGCTTGTATTGTGGGGTTCCCACCCTGCTTTGCAGGAGCATCAGTCATGGCATACACTCTCTCGCTGGATTGTAAGTGCCTCCAAGGCAGGAACTAAGTACCCCACCCACAGTGCCTAGCACATAATGCTCAGAAAGAATGTGTTCAATTTGTTCATTCAAAAAAATATTCACTGAATATAGAACAGTAGGCGTATTAGCCTTGATTGGATGCCAGTTCTGACCGGCCCCTTCTCCCTCAAGAGATTTTTCTCCTTTTTCACCAGGAAGCTCTGGTTCTCCTCTGTCCCCCGACTTCGTTCCACCCTGTAGGTTCACATCTTGCCCTCTCCCAGCCGAATCACATTATAACATTTTGTCACACTGGCTCTCTCTGCTAGAAAGAAAGAAAACATTAGAAAGAAAGAGACACGTTACATCCGCTAGGATGTCATCTTGTTTCCAGTTTTATTGAGAAAGAATGACACACACTGCTGCATGATTTGAAGGCATAGAGCGTGAGGGTTTGGCTTGCATATATTGTGACACGATGACCACAATAAGTTTAGTTAGCATAGGGCATCTTCTTGATCCCCTTCTCTCTTGTTCCTCACCAAAGGTGACCGCACTCCTGAAGTCAGTATTTATGTGCTTTACATGTACTTATCCTATATATATGGTCAGTCCATTGAACCAGGAACTTGAAGAGACCTGCTGCTTCAGCAAATAAATAAAACGTGGGCGTTTGTAAGTGTGGTGGGGCAAGAAATCTCTGTATGACAATACACTGACCCCCAGATTAAAAGGGCATTAACGGCAGTGGGCCCAGAGGTTCCCTCACTCTTTGATGGCTGTGAAGACCACGTCCTTGAGAGCCTGGGGAGAGGACTCCCCTGTTACCCCCATACAACCTTGAGTGTAAACCAACACGTGTGTCATCCCAGCCTTGCTCTCCACCCACCAGCCTGGACCAGCCCTTGTAAACTGGTCTAGTTCCTGATCTTTCATCCACAATAGCAGATTAAGTTTGCATATTTTCAATTTTATATAAATAATGTGCTGTTGTCATTTATATCATTCTGCAAAGTGCCTATTTTTTTTTTTTTTTTGCTCAGCCTTATGTTTTGAAGGTTCATAACTCCATTATATCTCAAAAAAAAGTATGCATATAGCAAAATTTGTATCTTCTTTTCCTGCTGAAAAACAACCCAAATTTAAAATTCTAACAATCTACAGTGAACATACTTGTACATGTATGTGTCTTTGTTACTATGTGTGTTTCTTCCTTTTCTCACTTTATACTTTATGACAGTCTGATGGGAGTGTAAAGTCCTGTCTCCTTGTGATTACAGTTTGTATTGTTCTGTTACTAGATGGAGTCCAACCACTGAGTCAGGCATCTATAAACTTTTTCTGTAAAGGGCTAGATAGTTAATATTTTAGACCATTCATCCTTTACTGCAGTACATAACCCTGCCCTAGAGGCATAGAAGCAGCCACAGACATTCATTCATAAGCTAATGTGCATGTTCTAATTAAACCTTATTTATGAAAATGGGCGGCCAGCCAGTAAGCTTTGGTTTTCTGACTTTTGTTCAAGAGACAGTCTCTGAAAGACACAAACCAGTAGAAAGATAGTCAAGATCTGAACAGGCAGTATACAGAAGGTAATGTGCAAATGGCCAATAAATATAAAGCAGTTCAATCTCATTACCCAGAAAGTTGTGATCAAATTCCCTCCCTGACACCACCCTAAAAAGGTACTTGTAGGACAGCAGGAGGCAGCATGCAAGTGAAAGCAGTGATAAGAGCATCCTAAGACAGCTCTCCCCACACAGAATGAGGGGGTAGGCCCTGCCATTTACATACACTCAAAGAATCCAAGACCATCCTTGGCACCCTCAAATGCACGTAAAATATGTACCTCCTGCCATTCAGCAAGGCAGGAGGCAAGAAGTGCATCTGGTGAAATCACTGATGAGAGACAGAGAAAATTTCCAGACCATCCTTCCTGAAGGGTAAATTCTTTCTTTGCGAAGGGAGAATTGGACAATGGAATAACAGCAGAGGCAAAGAGGTTTCCAGAGGACTTTCTGCTTGGTCAGCTGTAATATGTATCCTCTGAACATTGCTGATGTCATACATTTTAAGTGACTTAAGCTTAACAAGAGTTTACCATTAGAGAAGCGTCCCACTACCCTGAAGTGTGATTAGCAGGGAAACTAATAGCTGCAGAGTTTGCAAAACTCTCCATCTTCCCTGGATTAAGTTTGCAACCTGGGAAAACATTGGAAACACATGGTTCAAGATCATGGCTTAACAAGCAGACCTGTGAGGCACTGAATTTTTGCCCGTGGCACACTAATGGAGGAAACTGTACCCTGCCCCCCACTCCACCCCTATGTAGTTGGGAGGACCCTGATATAATGGTTCTAACGTCAGGGACAGGCCCCAGGGGACAGGGCTTTAAAACACAGGCCTATCTCACCAATTAGGGAAGTGCTAATGCTCTTCTAACCCACCAGGGTGCTCTGAAGCCTTCCTTATCTCAAATGTCAAACAGCTCTTAGCTGGATGACAGGGCAGATGCTATGGGCCACAGCCAACTGAGGCACATAAGGAATGAACATAGGCCACCCCAATTTCCCCAAAGATCCCCAAACCATATTCCATTGCAGAAGTTACCACTGCAGGATGGTCCTCTCATCCGCACCCCATCCCCTGCCCACAAACCGAGTGAGGGAACAAGTAGCCTGAGAAGCATAAATCTGCTAACACAGAAGGAGAGGCCTCGGCAAGGTGCGTGGCTGGCCCAGGACTCCAGTTCTCTGTGTTAGGTCAGATTCCATAATGAGCTAACTCTAGTCAAAATGCCCCCACTGTAGAGCATTTTCAGAATGATACCAACACGGGTCTCTGGGAAAGGGCAGCATTTCAGTCCTGACAGTTTCTCAACAACTAAGGTCTTTCTCAGAAACTGTTTTCTTTTCTCTTTCTTTCTTTCTTTCTTTCTTTCTTTCTTTCTTTCTTTTGACAGAGAGCACGTGCTTAGGGGAGGGGCAGAGAGAGAGAGAGAGAGAGAGAGAGAATCCCAAGCAGGTCCCAAGCTATCAATGTGGAGCCCAACTCGGGGCTCATCCCACAAACTGTGAGGTCATGACATGAGCCAAAATCAAGAGTTGGACACTTAACCAACTGAGCCACCCAGGCGCCCCTCAGAAACTGTTTTCTTAAAGCCTCTGTGACCCAATTGGTGCCTCAGATTGTATCAGAATATAGGAACAAAGGGTTCGAAAGGTACCATTCTGACTTGGATTACACAGGCTCTTGTTCATCCCCACCTTGCTCTAAATGGGTATCCCACAAATAATACGGACATTCCCCAGAGGCAACTCACTCTTCGCTAACAAGACCTCTCCCACAAGTGGTGCAACTGCCCAGGCTGCTGGGAATCACTCTCATTCTGCTGTGGGTGAACACATTCTGCTGGGACCCCTGGGCATCAGCGGCCCCCTGCTGAATCTGCTGGGGTGAGGGGGGGTCCAGGTGGGGGGGGGGGTGATGCACATGCCCATATACATCTGGCTGGACCCTACCTTGTACTGAACAGTGTCTGTTCCTCTTGGGAGGGATGATTGGCCCATTCTCTGACTCTGTGTCTCGCTTTGCTACTTGGACTGAAGTATTTCTTCCACTTGCACTCCCATGTCTCACTGAGACTTCAACGAAATCAACTCTTTCAGCTTCTGTCTGGAGCCTTTTTCTCGGTAAAGGCTCAGCGGCAGCTGACCCCAGAAAATCGAGGCATCACACCACCCTTTCCATCCCCTCCCTCTTCTCATCCTCCATAAGCTCTCCTACCTGCCTTGCCTATGGGGCCTGTAGCAGAAGCCCTTCTGCAAACCACCTCACATGAAATGCCACCAGCACCGGGCTGCCTTGTAGCTCAAAGACAGACCTAGATATGCTAGAACATCAATTTGAGTTCAAGGTTGAAGACCCTCCTCACTCAAGGAGATGAATCACTGCAAAAGCTCACTGGACTGAAGGGAAAGTTTGTTTGAACTAGGAAAAAGCCTAAATTTCTATCCACTCATCTATTCACTGGCAAACGTTTATTGTGCATTTACACCCAGGAGGCCAGATGCCTTCACTCCTTGCACCCTGGCCCGTGGCAGACATTGCTTGCCAATCAAGTACTTCACCATGGAATCTACATGAGGCAGCATCTTCGTCAAAATTGCAGGAAATCATTACCAATCAATAGGAATTGGCCTGTGAAATAAAATCAGTGTGCTGTTTCTAACCAACTGCACATTGGTAACATTAGATCCTGCAGATATCAAGATGAATAAAAATAAGATGCTTGCCTTTGAGCAACAGCTGGGTAGGCAGACACGGGGCACCTAACTATCAATACAGATTTTGAGGGAGGAGAGCTGTGGCATTCAAGGTAGGCTGAACTGTGGAGGTGATATTCACATAAAAATAGTAAAATGTCACAGTGGGAAGGAGGAAATAGGGCAGGCCAGGCAGACAGAGCAACACCATCAAAGGCAAGTGGGCATGAATGTCCACAGTGTGTTGGGGAGTGTCTCACAGAGATGGATTGTAGCATACAGAGGACAAGGAGGGAAAAGCAGATTGAAGCCCAACTTTAAAGGGCCTAAGGAGATGGAATGCCAATCAGAAGACAATGAGGAAACCCTGGAAGGTTTCTGAAAAGGGTAGTAGTGATAGGATCAGATCTGTTTTGGAAAATTATTTCTGCTACCAGGATGGACGATAGATGGTGGAGACATGTGACAAGAACCAGGAGGCCCAGTCAAGAAATTAAGTTGACACACTAGGCCAGTGGTATTTGTTAGTATTTATTGAATTCCTATTTATTGAATAAATAAATGAATTAATGGTGGAGGCAGGGAGTTAAGTAGCAGGGATCCAGGCCCCAACCTTGCTTCAACTCTCTTGTGTTTATAAATTGGATTTCCATATAGATTTTGCTTGAAATCTTATTCTGTGATTTTTTTTTAAGTCTGAAAGCCATGCTCAGAGCAGGAGGTCATGGCAGCATCCATGAAAGAAGAGGTATAAAAGGCAGTTTAAGAGAGATTTCCTAGAGCACAGGAAGGAGGTGGTGACAGGATAGGAATATGGTTTTCGTTTTTTGTTTTGCTTTCAAGAACAGAATAACATAGGGGCACCTGGGTGACTCAGTCGGTTAAGCATCTCTTGATTTCAGCTCAGGTCATGATCTCATATCAGGTTATGATCTTCATGAGGTCAAGCCCCTGCAGAGCCTGCTTGGGATTCTCTCTCTCTCTCTCTCTCTCTTTCTTTTTCTCTCTCTCTCTGTCTCTCTCTCTCTGTCTCTCTGTCTCTCTCTGCCCCTCCCCTACTTGCACTCTCTCTGTCTCTCTCAAAATAAATAAATTTTTAAAAAATTACTTAAAAAACCAGAATAACAAACAACAGAGTGCAAAACAAGATCTACCCAGATCTGTCTCCAAAATATTTGTTTTTAATGAAAATTAATATTTTAACATTATTTTAAAGATCATATTCCTATGGAGATAAAATGTTTCCCTGTAAATTTGTTGTTTGATTTGCTTTGTCACTTCCCCTTTCCCTCCACACACCTCAGGAGGTAGTAGCTCCTAACTGAATGATTAGTCTCTCTGAAATATCATACATTTCTAATGAGTCCTAATTAATAAACTTTGAGAGAGGTGACCTTGGGTCACCCAGAACTTTTCTTCTAAACCATTACAAAAATATTCCTTTGGAATATTTAATTCATGAGTGAGCCATGTGCTCCCAGACATCAATGGTAAAAGACTAGGGACCCCCATTTCCCATCTGGTCTTCTATTCCACCTTTGGTTCACCCCTCCCAAAGCCCTGAGGAATGAACACTACAGCAAAAAGCCTTCGCCTACAACCCAGAGAAATGGGAGGGCATTGAGCAGTGGTTCTCAGAATTGGAATTCCCAAAACAATAGAATGAAGTTCTAGGGACTGACAACATAGGACTGGCTAATATGTTCTTTTTCCAAGAAAGAACATTCAGATAACATGTACAATCATTTCCAAAAAAAAAAAAAATAATAATAATAATAATAATAATTTAGCACCAAAAGGCAAGAAAACTCATCTCAAGGATAAGGGTGGTTCTTTAAGTTGAGTACACTTTGCTTTGTGAGAAACTTCCTGCACTGGGTTTACATGTTGTATTTCATCTTAGACCAGTGAGACCTTTGCCAATGATGAGCACTTTCCAAGTACCAGGTTTGAGAGCCAGAAGTTAGCAACTTCCCAGGCCTTGGGGGAGAGTTCCTGCCTCTTCTCCTGACCCCAGGACTCTGGAGTCCCAGGCAACTGCAAGAGAAACCACTAGCCTGGGAAAAAGAGGAAGACAGGTTGCTGCCTTCTGGGCCTGGAATGTTTTTTTTCCCTATGAATGAAACAAACTTATAAATCCTGTCTTTTAACAGCTGGAATGTCAGAAATTGTCAGGTGCTTCAGGTAAAGTTAGGTGTTAAATTAGCTTGTCTAGATTGACCTGGGAATTTAACCAGTTATACCATTGCTTTTCTCTGGAAGTATATAGGGTTTCCAAACAAATGACTTGGAAATGAACTTGAAATGCAGACTGATCAAAGCTGGAGGCAGCCTATATTCTTCTTGGTCTCCTGGTCCCTTTGAATTCAACATGCAGTGTTATTCTTGTCCCTGGTCCTCAGATGCTGTATATATATATATATATATATATATATATATATATATATATATATATGTATTTAAATGGCACTTCTTCATTAATGTGCTTACTTTCTGAAGAGGTGTGCTCTTGGCACCTCTGAGACATGTGCCTGGTTGGTGGAAAGGACCCTATCTGTGAGCTGGGAGCCAGGGTTCTAGTCCTGAAGATGTCTTATGTTAGCTTTAAGCCTTTGGGCAGGGGGAAAGGATTGTGATGTGTACCTTTACAGTTCTTCCATTGCCAACATTCTATGATTTATGATTTTATGGCAAGTAGATCATAGATGGTGACAGGATCTTTCCATCATTCCCTTTTTCTGGTCCAATGCAGTGAGAATAGTCCAACCACTTTATTAGGATGTCTTTATTTTTATGACTTTTCCACCAAATGCATTGCTTTCTTTAGTTGGCTGGGGTTTTGGGGACATAGACTTGGCTATTATGACCACAAATGCTCTTGACAACAGGCAACAGAGGATGTGGGAGCCAGAGGCTTTGGAAGTTCTATAACTTACAGTTCCTGCTGGGATTTTGATTTGATGAACCTGTTTCATCCTAATAAGTTGCTGAGGCTTCTCTTTCCTCTGAATCTTTACTTGTGTCTTTGTTCCAAAACAGGCCAAAGAATGTGCTCTAGAAACTGGCCATTTCCCTGTTTTGAAGGTGAAAGATTGCTCGGTGTCCCCCTGAAAAAGAGACCTCTTCTCTTAGATGTTTCTGTGGTTCCAAGCCCATGGAGAGCTGTGCCTTTGACTTGGCAAAGAAAGTCATCGTTTGAAAAGCTATTTCTAACCCAGCACAGCTGTTCACAGCTTAGGTTCAGCAAATGCCATCATTTTTGCATACTCAGTCCCAATACCTCCAGAGAAATTATGACAACCTATGTATGTGACTTTGATGAGTGAACAAAGAGTGACCACACGTCCAGGGTCTCACAGAAGTCACCCATTGGACGCTGGATTATGTTTCCTCTTCTCTTAGCTGGCCTAATGGAGGCTCTGAAATGCAAAAATCCAGAGAGTCTGCAACCTTCTAGTTTCCTGCCCTGGTTTTTCACTAGTGAAATGAAGGGATTAGGTGATAATAGTGATAATAATAATAATAATGGTAACAAAAACCGCCATAGTAGCAACTCCCATTGATTTGGTCCTTATTGTACAGCAGGTAATATGCTAGTACTTTCAAAAGCTGTTATGTCCAGGGGTGCCTGGCTGGCTCAGTTGGTTAAGCTTCTGACTCTGCCTCAGGTCAGGGTCTCACGATTCATGAGTTTGAACCCTGATTCTGCTGTCAGCACAGAGCCCACTTCCGATCCTCTATCCCCCTGTCTCTGCCCCTCCACCCCCTCAAAAATAAGTAAACATTAAAAAAAAAAAAAAACCTGTTATGTCCAATTGCAGATGAGGCGAAAGAGATCATGTAGTTTGCAAAGAACTCGATAGCTAAGAAATAACCTGAAATGTAAACCTAGGTCCACCTAGGTGGAAGGTTCATCTTATTCTGTGGTGCATGGATTAAAATTCTGACATAGAGACAGGTGGACATCTGTAACTGCCTCGGCTCCTCCTAGCTTATGGGTTCTTGCTAAGGTTCTCTAACATCTCGTCCTTAATTCTGATAAAACAGCCACCTCCCCAGCCTGTTCCTGCCCGCGGAATGACAGAACTTTCTCCTTTAGCCCTTCCTCTGTGCCTCTGGGAATATCCAAGCTGTAGCCCACATACCGGCTGCTGCTTGCCCCTCCTGTCTTGCTCCTCTCTGCTGGGCGCTTGATCAGCCAAGTGATGCAGACCATAACATCCCGTGACCAGCCAAAGCTCCTGTGACCTCTGATAGACTTTGGGCCATCTACCCTCATTTCTCCAGTTGGTTCTGGGGCCCTTGGTGTCTCTGTGACACCCGCCTACCCACCCAGGCTTCTCTATAGCAGAGGGGGAAGGACTCCACCTTCTGTGCCCTGCTTTTTTGTGCATTTCATTTTGCCTATTTCTGGTGGGGTGGGGAGATGCAGACTACTAGCAGCCTTGCCTGGGCCACGCTGGGGCTCTGGTTCCCTTTCTCTATACTGTCCTCCCATCCAGGGCATAGAAGTACCTGGGCTGCATCAGAGTGGTTCCCTTGGGTGACTGTTATGCTCAGCTCATTGAGCCAGGGCTCCTTCACCAGTTACAGGAAAGTCCCAGTCCTTCCCCATAATTGGTGTGTGTGTCTGTATGTGAAGCCATAGGCTTGTGGGTCCCTGAAAATCAGTAAATGTAGTTAGAGGGTGGAAGGTGGTATTTCCTAACAAACACTGGGTGTTCAGGTCTCGGGACAGCAAGTCAGGGAGGTGTGTGTTCAGGCTAGGTAAGATTTTGAGCTATCTGTCATGATTTCATCCATTTCTCTTCCTTTTCTTTCTTTGCATTCAAGCAGATAATAGCTGACTCTGCAATGCTACCTCACAGGAGGTTTGTGGCAGGACACAAGGCAAAGACCTGCCTTCCAAGGGTTGAAGACAAAGCCTAATCCCTTAGTAGATGAGGATTCAATTAAAAAGAACACACACACACACACACACACACACACACACACACAGAGAGAGACAGAGACAGAGACAGAGAGAGACTGTCCTAGAGAAACTGGGAAGGAAAGAAGTGATTTCTCCAAACTGGGAAGATACTCTGTTCAGCGAGGAGGAGGTGAAGGTGGAAGTGACAGGATTATGGTGCAAAGGCGACCAGGCAAAGATGCTTCAGAGTGAGGTGCAGGAGTGGGGAGGGAAAGTGGTTGAGCCTGAGGGGGCCCTGCAGGCTGGGCCAGGACAAGGCTAGGTTGGAGATCAGTTGTGTAGACAGGGAAGTGAGGACCAGGTGGGCCCCACCCCACAGGCCTTGGCTCTGCCTGAGCTCCAGAAATACTGGCATAAATAGCCACAGGGAGGGGACCCCAGGGAGGATTGAGGTTATGCATTCTTTTTTTTTTTTTTTTTTTTTTTTTTTTTTTTCTGTTAGGAGAAATGAGACCTTGGCATTAGAAAATAAGTTATTCTAGAAAAATAAGGCAGTTATTCCTAAACTTTGAGCTTCTGGACTGGGATCCATGCCAACTCCCCCATCAGTGCCCCTTTGGGTTCCCTCTGGAGGGAAGAGGCTGGCTGGTGCTCTGGCCAGGCATTTGGCAAGACTCAGACCTTTTGTCCTGAACCCCAGAATAGGTAGCCTTGACCACGACTGCCTTCGTATTGTGCTTTCTTTTCCATTCCAGTAGTCATTCAGTGAAATGGTTTTAAATGGAAAGCATTCAGTAAACCATGCTGAGTGTTTCCAGGACCTGAAACTTCAGAGGGAGGTCACAAAATCATCTGCAGAGAAGTTGAGTACTTGTAAGGTCAAAAAACAAGAGTCCTTAAAGAAAAGTTCTAATCATGCAGAGCAGAGCACTGTATTTTCTGCCTTGTAATTGTGATGAATGGTATGCCTTTGTTTTTAAACAACACCTAATCTTTAAAATGACTCTGCTGAGAAGCCTAGCATTTTTTCCCCCAGAATATGTCCACTGTGTATATTAAATTGACTAAACATTCAGAAGAAAGAACACAAATCAGACCCTGGAGAGTCTATTGCTTAGTGAAAGCAGGAGGGAGAGGGAGATGTTACCAATACTGCAAATACACTAAAATTCTGATGAAAATACCAGATCCAGTCCCATGAAGTCTCTCAGGAACACTCAAACTGTTGAAAATAAAATGGAAAAAAGCGATTACCCGCTGGCATCAGCATCTAATTGTTTAATGAACATTACATGGCCTGGATCCTATTACTAATGTTTCTCTTCTTCGACATATGTCCACTGATGAGGGAAAGTTTTTTGGTTGCAAAGTGGCCTTCAGAATTTGGACACTCTAACAGATGACAAACAGGCAACATCTTTTTCTTCTTGCTCACAAGTAAATTTCTGGCACTTTTTGACAGGTCATAAACACACATGAAATGCTAAACTTAGTGAGTTGCTAGATGCTTTTCTTAAAGTTGAAAAACATTTTTAAAATAAATTTTCCTTATGTCTCCTTTTTTCCACTGCTCAACTCTGACATTCAAGTGTACTTCTCGAACCGATGCGTAATAACATTTGAAGACCAAATTCAGAAAACCCTCATGAATCCAGACTCCACTCTTAGAGAATTTCTAAGGTTTTAGGCTAGGGGACTACAAGGAAGCTTATCTTAGCATTCTTAAGGACAAACAGATGAATACTGTAAATAAGATAGTTAAGAATAACGTTTACTTCAGTGAGAGAAATGTTCATATGTGTTAGATAGCCCAGGCAATTCGTTACTTTGAAGTTCTCTGTGTTTTGGTCTTTTGGTTGAAGCACTGACAGTTGTTAGACCCTTCTGGAAAGGGTCTTATCCACTGGTTTCCCTGACATCACTCTTCCTTGGGATTCCAAATGGCTGTTAGGACACATCTTCTCAAATCCTTTTTGTTGACTCTTCTTCCTTACTACCTACTTAAATGGTGGAGTTACTTAGGATTCCATCCGTGGACCTCTTCTTTTCTCACGCTTCACAGCTCACTGGGTAATCTCAACCCCAAAAGCTTACCTTAATTCTAGGGAGAAAAGGCTTACATTTGGGTCTTCAGCCCTGACCTCTTCCTTAGGCTCCCTCATGTGCCTCCTGTCTCAGCAGGTGACCTCACAATCTACTGCTAGCTTCATCCTTAAACCTGCACTTGTCCTTCATTCGGTAATCCCTCACCCATCATGATCCTAAATATCACTTTCGTCATCCACTTAAATCCCAATTCCACCATTAGTAAACTGTGTGACCTTGGGCAAATTACTTCACCTTTCTGTGGCTTGGTTTCCTCATCTATAAAGTGGATGATAATAATAGTAGCTACCTAACACATTTGTTAAAAGGATTGAACAGGTTATCAAATATAAACATTTCAGACAATGCCTGGTATATTAGTAGGTTTTCTCAGTAACTAAAAAGAGGTAAATTTCCAGGTCTCTGACTTCAGCAATGGAAGGTGACATTTATTGAGGTGGGGAAAACTAGCAGAAGAGATTTTGGTAGAGTGAAGATCAGAGTTCAGCTTTAGGTAAAATTCTGAGATTGCTGCAGACCCTTTGGTCATCTCTGGATAGAAATCTGATCTCAGAAGAGGTGCCTGGGCTGGAGATGTCAATCTTTGAGACTTCAAAATATAGGCAGTATATAAAGACTGGGGAATGGAAAAGACAAACAAGGGAAAGCATGTAAAGTGGGTGTGTAGTGTAATGAGTGGAATGTAAAAACAGGGCCAAAGACTGAGCCAGGAGACTTCTCAAAGCCGAGTCGAAAAGAAACCAACAAATGATTTATGTTCAGCATTGGTATACACCTGTGTTACACTAGCAGAAATAGAAACATCTAGCATAATTTGAACATAATGAATACTGAAACAAAGGATCTCCCTTCCTTTTTTATTTTAAGGGAGCATGAAGATTTAATTCTCTGTTTAGTCTTATTCAGTTGATTTTGTGCCTTCTTCTCTTACTCATTGGAGCCTCCTCATGCAAAGACTTAAAGTATGGGGATAAGATAATTCTGGAGATTTTGGTGGTTTTGGTCACTGGATCTTCAGTTGTGAGGACAGAAAGTGGGGCATAGTTGAACTTGAACCAGATGATTAAATGTCTTATAAGCTATGTTAAGAAGCTTAGGCTTGATAACAACAAGGACCCGCTAAAAGGTATTAAGCAAGAATGATGCATGATCATTTTGCATTTTAGAAAGAACACTCTTGAACAATATGGAGAATGGTTTGGAGCAAACCCAGAAGCTGAGAGACCAATGGTGTATCTGTGGCTGTGACCCAGGACAGAAAAGGCCAGGGGGGAGCAGAATCACTCAGACTGGAGTGATAACTGTAGTGAGGAACAGAGGGGAGTAGGAGACTGACTAGATAGAGCGGGTGAGAGAGAAAATGATGCCCAGGCTTCTGGGTTGTTTTCAGACAGGTCTGTGCCTTTAAAGCATTACATTTTTCCTAATACGTACTTGTGCTTCACACAGCATTCTCATTGCTTTCTACAGCGATAACCCTTTAATTTTCAAATATGTCCTCATCCTGCCCCCTGATGAATGCACACAGTCATTAAGCAGCTCAAATGGGAAATAAAGATGCAGATTTACTTCATTTGGGCTCAGTTTCTGGGCCCCAGACCTAGGTAGAGGAAACAAATTCTATTACCTAAACCACAGAAGCTGAAATCCTCCGAAGAAAATACCCCCATGACTGACTTGGTCTCCTTATCACCTGGCTTAACTAAGGGTAAAGTATTAATATGCTAGACCTTATTTACAAAGGAAAATAATTTAGCTCATCATTGTGAGAAAGAGCCCATGTTTCAAATAGCAATATTTTCAAAATAAATAAGGAGTCCCTTAACAAACTCTGTAGACCCCATTTGGATCTCTTTTAATGGGGAAGATTTCTTAATGACCTAGCTCAACACTGCCAGCTGCATGCTGACTTGATTTGCAACTATACATAAATATACATACATAAATAAGTGGCTGCCTCCTTGATGGGAGCTCAAGGACCCAGGGGAAGGCATTTTTACCTCTAGGTATCTTTCCCAGCCCTGTCGTGCTGCTTACAGTTATCCGATTTTTCATTTGTTTCTTTTCACCCCAGTTCCTTTCCTCCTGGTCTGTCTTGAACTTACCCCTAACAACCACTCCATCCAAACTGCTCCTCAAGATCACCAATGACCCCCATTTTACTAAATTCAGTGGTCAGGTCTCAGTCCCCATCTTACAGGACCCATCTGCAACATTCACTGCAGTCAATTACTCCCTCTTCATTGACACATTTCGCCTCAAGGATGCCACGTTCTTTTGATTTTCCTCTTTGCTGCTCCTTTGCTATTTCTCTTTATCCTCTTTATGGCTCTTTTTTTTTTTTCCACAAAAAGCAAAAGAAAGAAACAGAATGGTAGTTTTTATTTTCTAGCATTTGTTGCTAGGTTAATTTATTACAAAGACAACAGTATTCTGTTGAAATTGGTTAGAATTAAACACACGGTGCCAATTCAAGATCATCATATTCATAGGTAGGGGTGGAATACGAACTTTATACCAAGCCCCACAACCAGCCATGCTTTCATTCAAGTGAGTTTTAAAATTAATTGGTCCCTTCCTTGAGGAGGGTCTGGATCGGAAGAATCAGGAACTGGTAGAGCTTCACTCTGTCTATAGTGACCCACCACTAAAACCATACCTGAAGGACCGTAAACTTCTGAATGCTGGTTCATTAAAGTTCCCATGTAAAACTGAACATCTCGTGTGGTGCTCCACTTGGTACTCCAAGCATCTCCACTTGGATGTTTAACAGACATCACAAACTCAACATGTCAAAAATGGAACTCCTAAACTCCCCTCAAAAGCTGTTCTACCCAGAGCCTTCCCCACTCCATTGATGGCAACCCAGTCCATCCAGTGCTCATAGCCAAAATCTTAAAGTTGCCCTTGACTTTTCTCTTTCTCTTACAACCCACATCTAATCAGCCAATAAATCTTGTTGGTAGTACCCACAGATTACATCCAGAATCCAGTCTCTTCTTACTACTTCTGCTGTTACCATCCTAATCCATCTGAGCCACCACCACTTCTTGGCTAGGTTACTATAACATACTCCCAACTTGTCTTCCTACCTATACACTTGTCCATCCTGAGTATCATAGCTGAGGCAATCCTTCTGAAAAATAATGAGTGACATCACTTCTTTACTCAGAACCATGAAATGGCTCAGAGTAGAAGCCAAATGCTTACAAATGTCTACAAGTCCCATCCTTCAGCTCACTGACCTCATCTCTTACTTTTTGCCTTGCTCACTCTGCTCCAGAGACCCTGGCCTCTTTGCTGTTTCTCAGACATGCCAGACAAGCCCTACCTTAGGACTGCTGCTCCACCTGTACCCTAGGCCTAAAATTCTCTTTGTCAGAAATGTGAAAGGCCAACCCAACACTTCTTTCAAGTCTTTATTTAGATGTCCTTTTCACAATGAAGTCTACCCTGACATATTTAATACTGTCATGTGCCCCCAACCCCAGAACTCCCAGCCCCTTGTTCTGCTTTACTTTTTCTTTTTTCATAGCAGTTATCATTTTGCAGTATATTATGTAACCTCCTTATTCATTAGGTTCATTATTTATTGTCTCCCCAGCTAGAATGTAACACAAGGGCAGTGTTTTGTTTGCTGATATATCATCAGTACCAAGAACAGTGGCTGAAACGTAGGAGGGATGAAGTAAATACTTGATGAATGAATGAATATATCTTTGACACCTTTCCTTTCCAGCTCACACCTTCAACATATACTTTGCACCAGTGTTCTGATCTTGTCCTCAGGATGGGGAATGAATACACTGAACATTGCCTGCTTAGGGTTTGTCCTCGCTACCATATTTTGGTTCTCTTCCTCCTCATCTCCATGGGATCCTCACTCTGACCCTTGTAACTGAAAAAGAGAGAGAGAGAGAGAGAGAGAGAGAAGTAGTGACTCCATTAAAAAAAAAGTTGGAGGTTCCTAAATTAGGCCAATATCACAATAAATCTGATTTTGTTTATTGACATCTAGAGTAAATACAAATGATTGCTAGACCTTTACAGCAAGAGAAGGATAGGGCTAGTAGGAAATCCAAGCAAAGGGCTATGATGGGAGCTGTATGTAACTAGGGCTTAACATAAGGACACTAGAAGAGAGAAGGAGAGGGGAATGGCTGGTAGGAATAGACTACTTCATGGGTAGCCACTATGAGACACACATCTTATTTTTGCTTAAGCTGGACTCCTGTGCTAACTTGCCAAAGGTTCTGTGGTGCCTCCATCATGCTGATGGCAACTAGGATAGCCTAGGGAAAACTGTGCCAAGAATTCTCAGAAATATCCACTGAGTAAGAAATGCTCGGGTAGGAATGTGAAGGACCTTTCCTTCTAGAGCTTTTCTGGAGATTCTGGGACTTCCACAATGCTCTCCAGTACTTATAACACTCTAACAAACATTAGGATCAACAGAGGAAGGCTGAGCTTTTGTTTAAGTACTAAGCTTTTGTGCATAATTAATCCTCAAAAACTCTTTCTTACACAGTACTGAGTTGCTTAACCTTGGTCAAAAAGAAATCAACACATCAATGTTTTCATTCTTTGGGTAAATACCCAGTAGTGGAATTACTGGATCATACAGTAATTCTGGTTTTAATTTTTTGAGGAACCTACATAGCATTTTCCAGAGTGGCTGCATCAATTTGCATTTCCAAAGAAAACAAAAACACTAATTTGAAAAGATATATACCCCCCCTCCACTGTTTATTGCAGCATTATTTACAGTAGCTGAATTATGGCTATTGGAAGCAACCCAAGTGTCCATCCATAAATGGATGGATAAATAAGATTTATATATGTATATAACAAAATATTACTCAGCCATTAAAAAAAAATGAGATCTTGCCATTTACAACATGGATAGACCTAGAGGGTATAATGCTAAGTGAAATAAGTCAGCCAGAGTAAGACAAATACCATATGATTTCATTCATGTGGAATTTAAGAAACAAAACAAATGAACAAACGAAGAAAAAGAGAGACAAACCAAAAAACAGACTCATAAATCCAGAGAACAGCTGGTGATGGCCAGAGGGGAGGTGGGTGGGGGATGGGTGAAATAGATAAAGGGGATTAAGAATACACTTACACTTACCATGATGAGCATGAGTAACATGAACACTGAATCATGTATAGAATAGGGAGGAAAGGGAAGGGAAGGGAAGGGAAGGGAAGGGAAGGGAAGGGAAGGAAAGGAAAGGGAAGAGAAGGGAAAGGAAGGGAAGAAGAAGGAAGAAGGGAGGGAGGAAGGAAGGGAGGGAGAAATCAACACAGAGAGTACCAAATCATAGTTTGGGGCACATAGTAGGCATTCAGCAACCAGTGGTTCCTGCTTCCTACCTTTCCTGGTCTCTAGTACCACCCCCCAAACTCCTTTGAGATGACTGTTTTCCATGTTTGTCT
The DNA here is from genome assembly GCF_046562875.1 of Panthera onca. Lineage (NCBI taxonomy): Eukaryota > Metazoa > Chordata > Mammalia > Carnivora > Felidae > Panthera > Panthera onca. The sequence continues at coordinate 95,584,170 of NC_138339.1, read as the reverse complement.
TCTTCATGGCATATCTGCATTTCTTCATATTTGGCCCCAAATGTCATATTGGCTTGCATTACTCCAGCCTGAATCACTTGATTTCCTGTCCATGTTCCTAACCTTTCCAGCTCCTCTTGTATCATTTCTCTGTCATTCCTGCTGTTTACAATACCTCTCGATTTAAAGCCATCTGCAAATCTCATTAACAAACCACTGATTCCCTCTCCCCCACAGTCACAGGACATGTTGAATAAAACAAGACCTATCACCAATCTTCTTCCTTCCATTTGAGGCACCACCACTCAGGGTCTTTCTAACTCATAAACATTTTGAAATATGATTACATTATTATTACACATTATTCCCAGTCTAGGAAAATCGAATGTGAAAATCAAGATTAATCGTATTTTAAATTTATTTACTATTCACTTTATAAAAAGTTAATTATGAATTCCTTTAGTCACCTTTCCTAGCATACTGAAAATACTCCTTTGCTTACAAAAAAAAAAAAAAAAACAAAAAACTTTACAAGCCTACTTACATGAATATAGGAATTTAGTGTCCTTCAGCCATTTCAGTCTATAAGAAATTGTTTCTTGGTAGAGTTTTAAGAATAAAATGTAAATTCTTCCATTTTAATAGCAAGCTTCTGAGGAAGCCACCAGTTTTCTCACTGCTGATTCATTGGATCTTGGCTTCAGCTTTTCTCACTCCTTTTCCTGCTATGCTCAAAATGTTTTCAAATCCTATCTATTCTTCCTTCCTCAAAAACTTTTTGAGCTCTTTCTATGTTCCAAGCACTGTGCTAAGATACAATAAAGAAAAGAATCTCCATCCTCCAGGATCTCTTAATCCAGGAAAGAACATGAAGGGAAATAATAATGTTGAGCACCTGCCATATTCTGGATGTGCAATGTGTTATCCCATTCAGACCACATGGAAACCCCATCTTACAGCTAAGAAAACAGGGTTTCAGAGAAGTGAAATCATTTGCCTTTTATGCAGAGGATGACTAGACAACATAGAGAAGAAATACAAATGGACTATAGACATATAGGAAAATAGTCAACCTTACAAGTTATGAAAGAAATACATATTAAATAAATAGGGGCACCTGGGTGGCTCAGTCATCCGACTATCTAACTCTTGATCTCAGTTCAGGTCTTGATCTCAGGGTCATGAGTTAGAGCCTGCGTTGGGCTCCACATTGGATGTGGAGCCTACTTAGAAAAAAAAGAAAGAAAGGGGTGTCTGGATGGCTCAGTTGGTTCAGCGTCCGACTTTGGCTCAGATCATATCATGGTTTGTGAGTATGAGCCCCGCATTGGGCTCTGTGCTGGCAGCTCTGAGCCTGGAGCCTGCTTCGGATTCTGGGTCTCCCTCTCTCTGGCCCTCCCCCACTTCCACTCTCTCTGTCTCTGTCTCTGCCTCTCAAAACTAAATAAACATTAAAAAAATATATTAAATAAATAAATGTGCTATATTTTACCTATAAAGTGGTGAAGTGAGAGAGAATACTTGAAGCTGGTGAGGTTGTAGTAATAAAGGCTCTCCTACATAGGGCTACAGAGAAGATAAAGTAGTGTAATCTTCCTGAGAAAACAGTTTAAGAATATGTAACAAGAACAGTTAAAAAGAGGAATTTATCTTAATGTCCATCACAAGGAATGAAATAAACAATACTACATCCATATAGTGAAATTGTGCATAGCCTTGGGGCACCTGGGTGGCTCCGTCGGTTGAGCATCTAACTCTTGGTTTCGGCTCATGTCATGATCTCACAGTTCATGAGTTTGAACCCCACATTGGGCTGCATTTTCAGTGCAGAGCTTACTTGGGATTCTCTGTCTCTCTGCCCTTCCCCCGCTGTCTGTCTCTCTCAAAAATAAAATTAAAACTAAAAAAAAAAGAAATTGTTCATAGCCTTTAAAAGTCATGTAGAACATGTAATGGCCTATAATATTTTGTAAATATTAAATGAGAAAGTGTATTAGAGAATAGTGTGTACTGTGGGATTACTGTATACACAGGATTGTGTATGTGTGTGTACAGAAAAAGACTAAAAAAACCAGATACCAATATGTTAACAGAGGTTACTCATAAGAGGGTTTTTTTGGTAGCTTTTAAATTTTAATAATTAAAAAAAAAAAAAAACCCACACACATAAAACTGTTCCTACATTCAGATCCTGTTACTGCCCCGTTTGTAGTAAACAGCAAGGTAGACTAAGAATCAGGTAGCTTGCTCAAAATCACCAGTTGGTATATTGTGTTAAGCTGGGCTTTCTTACTCTAAAATCCACTTTCTCCATTCCATCCATCTTCCTCCCCAGAGCCCCAATGACATCATATCTAGAGTTCCTTTCTCTTGGGTTTTTTCCTCCTAATTTCTACATTTACTATATCCCTTCACGCCTTTCCTAAACCTGTTGACTAAACCTGTTGACCTATTTTAGCAGTAGTGACCCTGTGATTCGGATGTTATGTGTAACACAAACTAAATCACATTCACTAAGTGAAAAAGGCAATTTTCCCCCCTCCTGGAGAAAACTGGGACATATATCAGTATAGGCACAAGCTAAGAGTCTGCAGATAAGTCAGTTTGCTTCATGCATTTAACATAAAACTGAAATCTGTTTGGTCTTACCTGCGATATTCGGAGAGTGTCATACTTTCTTCTGTACCAAAAGATTTCCTGAATTCTTAAAAGGACCACCTCCCCCAAAGTAGGATCCGAGGAACCAATCCTTTATTGTATTTCGTATTGTTTTCACTTGCTTACTCAAAAAGTAGGATAAATATAATAGCTTCTGCTCCCTTGGCAAAGAACAACTTTTGGAGCCTCAAGTTGGCTGCGTTAGAAATTAGAAATGTCTTTGATGATGCACAGCTGTCTTCATGTCTTCATCACAGATGTCCAACGCATTCCAGGAGGCTGAGTCATATACCTGAAGAAACGGGCCATGGTTTCTCATTCTTTCTCTTGAAGCTCTTGTCAGTTCAAGAAGGGACTAGTTTATCTTTGCTCTACAATAAGGAACTTAATTACAAGATGTTTTTGAGTAAGACAAACCCTCACATTCCTCCACAACCATTTCCTTCTCAGTGTCATACGGGCTCGTCTCAAACATATTTTGCCACCCTGAGTGATCATACTGGAACCCCGTTATCTCAATGTTTCTCCTATGGAGATTCACTTAGGACAAGCTCCCATTTTGGCGAAGCTTAAAAGTTTTCCTCCTGACAGCTGCTATTAGTGGCAAAGGAAAAACAGAGCTTGGTTTATGCCGTAGCTACATCCACTGAAGGACATGGTACTAAACAGTCATCCACAAGATTTTAAACACCCAAAACAATCCCAGACCCAAGTCAAGCCTCTGAGCTGAGCAATTAAGAAATAAAATTTTTGAAGACCTTTGTTGTGTCGTTCTCAGCTTTATAACTCCAAATAGTTCTCTTTCCTCAAAAGATTTCCATTATTCCACAGTAGCACCTCTTCTTTCCTGCTCTCTTGCAGAAAGCAGGTGATCATTAGTAATCACTTCAATTTACCCAGGAACCTTTCACCTAAAACCTACACTTCATAAGCAGTTAGGATTTGTGTTCTTTGGGGATAGAAGTACCAATAATGATGTAGCCAGATTCTCATGTGAGAGAAATACTTATATATCTGATATATCTGACAGCTTTACTTGGAGCATTGATGCATTTTACTGTATGTAAATTATACTCAAATTAATTCTAGGAGTGCCTCAGTGGCTTAATCGGTTGAGTGTCTGACTCTTGATTTTGGCTCAGGTCATGATCCCAGGGTCTTGGGATTGAGCCTGTGTTGGGCTCTGTGCTGAGCATGGAGCTTGCTTGGGATTCGCTCTCTCTTAATACCTCTTTCTCTGCCCCTCTCCCCTGCTCAGGTCCCTTTCTAAAAAAAAAATTAAAAAAAAAATTAATTCTACTAACAAAAGCATTCACCCCTTCAGGGAAACTGCCCTTACTTGACCAAAGCTGTAACAGGATTCTATATACCCATATATCCTATCCCATTTATAAAAGGTGGGAGGGGGCGCCTAGGTGGCTGTCGGTTCAGCGACCGACTTCAGCTCAGGTCATGATCTCGCGGTTTGTGAGTTCGAGCCCCACATCAGGCTCTGGCTGACAGCTCAGAGCCTGGAGCCTGCTTCGGATTCTGTGTCTCCTCCTCTCTCTGCCCCTCCCATGCTCATGCTCTGTCTTTCTCTCAATAATAAATAATAAACATTAAAAAAATTTTTCTTAAGGGGGGTGGCAGCCAAAAAAAATGAATATCTTCCCCCACCACACACTGACCCCAATCCCCCACTAAAATGCATTTTTCTCTGTGTATGTCATCCATTCAATTACATGCAACATCACTGGGCTGTGTAGGTGGGCAAAAGGGAAAATTTTGAAGAAACTTATAGGGCCACAGGGATGAGCTGTAGCCCTGCAAAACTGTTTGAGCCCTCTCAGTCATTTGCATACCAGTGGCTGAGGGAGCAGGCCTCCAAGCTGCCTGAGCTCAGGGTAAAAAGAGCACAAGTGACCTCAATGTATCATAGAAAGAATGAACATTTAAAATCCTACCTAGCTCATTTCCAGCACTGAATAACCATTTTTAAACACTCAAAAATTCTTCCCAATGGAAATAATTACCTCAAGGAATTGTTAACATTAAATCAGAAATTAATAGACATTCAGGCAATTTGAGATTTTATTGTGAAAATAGCTATTTTGACATTATATCCAGTTTCTCACTTATCAGAATAAATTCTTTACAACATTGATCATCATTACCACTTCTGGGTATTTATACACAGTCTCTGAGTAAAATATATTCACACTAGGCATGACTAGAATATTTAAATTATGACCAACATTGCTTATTTTAAGATGTTTACTTTACAATAAAACTATAGTAATTTGTATAGTATGACAGATATTTAAAATATTTACCAAAGAGAGGCTTGGTGAGACAAAACCAATATGTATACACATAGATTTCTTATTTATCTTATTTGCTGTCAATCTTCTAGAAAGCTACAGTTACACTGCAAACACCTCAAATTTCCATTTCAAAATGATTAGAAAAATGGAAACGTGTTATCTCCTATTGTACAAACTAAAACATTGAATCAGAAGAGGAATAAAGCTCATCTTTATGCAATTAACATAAAAGCTTGAGTACAGCCTTCCTTCTCCAAGAAAAGAGACACGAGCAGTGCAAGAGAAGTAGCCAACAGTCTAAACAGAGAGGGGCCGGCACACCCTTCTCGACAGTGCGTGACTCACTGACGACTGACGCAAACCCTGGCAAGCCATTTTTCTTGATTTCCAACAACCTGAGCACGTAAACTAAATGATTAAAAGGCATTTCTCTGAATGTGCATGAGGAAAACTGAAGAATCAGAACAGAGATCGAACTGCTTTTCACATGGCTAGATGTTCACCGTTACACAACTCAAAACCAAAGTCCAGCTTTCTATCAAATACATAATCACAGTGTGGAGTTCCAAATATGCAACTGTACACACTGCGGAGAAGAAACAAAGAGCATCCTTACGCCCTATTCGAGATCTGGTTTTATACTTTGAAAGGAGATCAAACATACTTAGTCCTCTGATATTTAGAAGTCTAGTGATGTTTAAATTTTTTAGGCTATAGAAACTGCTGAGGGAACGCCTAGGTGGCTCAGTCGGTGAAGTGTCTGACTTCGGCTCAGGTCACGATCTCACGGTTTGTGAGTTTGAGCCCCACGTTGGGGTCTGTACTGACAGCTCAGAGCCTGAAGCCTGCTTAGGATTCTTTGTCTCCCTCTCTCCTCCTTCCCTGCTTGCGCTCTCTCTCTCAAAAATAAAAACATTAAAAAAATTTTTTTTTAAAAAGGAAACTGCTGAGAATTTTATGAAAACTGAAAACCGTCATCCTAGAAAATGCACACAAATATGCAATCCTTGTTTAGAACATGTCTTCAGTACTAGACTAGAACTTGAAAATATTAAATTTCTTTTGCTTGGTCACTGACACAACTGTAAACTTTCTACAACACCGTGTATATGTGCATGTGTGTATGTGTGTGCATATGTATTTATAAAATCAGCAGCTTGTATGTGGCTTTACCACTATAAATCCCATCACCTTTTTGTCACTTTTAAAGCACAGCCAAACATGGTTTGGAAAATTGTTCTGGAATTCCAAGCTGGTTCCCTCTGTCTCACAGACACCTGGAATCACCAGGTCACACCCTTGTGCAGATGTTCCAAGCCAAATGGGATTCTAGGGAAAAGGGATGACTGACTGACCAGGGGCCTCACAGGTGCCTAAATAACCCAACTGTTTAAACACATGGCCACCCCTCTCTCAACTTCAGGGTCCAAGGGAGTCCTGACCTGTCTTTCCATTTTATCACCACTCACTAGAGCAGCACCTAACAACAGGAAACCTTTGCAATGAGCACAAACAAGCAAAAACACTCCAGGGCAGCATTTCCCTGAGTATACTTTTCAGCATATAAATCCCACAAGACCTACTTTAAACACACACACACCCCAAAAACCACATGCAATAAATCAGGAAAATAGTGTATAAAATGCAGACCTTTGTTGGAGATTGAAACTACACAATAGCATTTCAAAGGTTCAGAAAGGCTCTAGGAACTTAATGTTGTCTAACAAAGCATTTCCCAACCTTTTTTGACAACAGAACCCTCTACTGACATAATAATGATAGAATCTGCCAAAACCCACCTACTTCTCCAAGAAACTAAAAGATGTTTTTTAAAGATCTTACAGTATAATTTCAAATTAACAATAATCAGGATGCAAAAACACTTACTTTTCTGTGAATTTTTTAAAGAAACTACTTTGTTTTGCTAAGAATGCTCTTCTATCATAACAAGTCCCCTTCCTATACAAGTCCAGCTCAAAGTTACCCTTTCTTAGAATACCTCCTCACCTCAATCACAGTGGTTTTAAGTCTAGGGCTGGGAAGCTGCGCCCTGAGCAAACAGTACATCCTGAGTTTTGGACCAAAATATTTTGCAAACCCTTAAAAAAAACCAAAACTTCATCTTTACTTTCAGAGTAAAGCAGCATTCTGAACCTCCAATGACACTTCAATTAAACTTTTGAGGATAAAAGGATTACAAACCTTTAGTTCATGTAATTAACAATGAATTTCTTCATAATCTATTTAAGAAATGTGAAAACACTGAAAAGCACATGTATATTCCACAGGGCTGAACAAGAAAAAAAGGCAAAAGATAATTCTTAATGCCAACAATATACACAAAAGACCACAATCATAACCCAAATTATACTCAGTGGCTCTGCTCAGGATTTCAATTATATAAATAACCAAACCAAGACAAAGTCAATTACTAAATCCCTATGAGCTTAGGACAAAAAACACAGACTGCACTTTCTTCATTAAAGCCTGGTCCTAATGTTGTCTCATCACACTGTGTAATTAGAGATAACACAGCAAAGCAAAGGACTACCACATGAAGACACAGAAGGACTGTTTTCAACGTATTTATCCTTGAAAGTAAACCCAGGTACCATAGGAAGAAAATGATACTATTACAAATATAAAAACCAGAGCATATTTTATAGGGAAAAGGAGTTCTTAGTTTTAGGTTATTGTTTTTTCTTTTCTGGTAAGGCAAAACAGATCTTTAGATAACCATTCATTACAAACCTGAGTTGTTTTTTTCTTTAAAATTAAGAAGGAAGTAAATTATATTTAATTTATATTATGTATTTGTCAGAAACTGAATAGTAAATACTGTGTTTGGATCATTAAATTTAAATTGTAGTTTAGATGATACATTGACTTACTTTTTTTTTTTTTTTTTTTTTTTTTTAATTTTTTTTTCAACATTTATTTATTTTGGGACAGAAAGAGACAGAGCATGAACGGGGGAGGGGCAGAGAGAGAGGGAGACACAGAATCGGAAACAGGCTCCAGGCTCTGAGCCATCAGCCCAGAGCCTGACGCGGGGCTCGAACTCACGGACTGCAAGATCGTGACCTGGCTGAAGTCGGACGCCCAACCGACTGCGCCACCCAGGCGCCCCTACATTGACTTACTTTTAAAACTCTTTTATTTTGAAATTATAGACTCACAAGAAGTTGCAAAAATACTACAGACTCTGTGTATCCATCACTCAGCTTCTTACCTTTATTTATATTTTGGCTTTTAAAGGGTTAACACTTTTGACAACATGAAAAACTGTCAAAAAACCTAATAGGCCTGATGAACACATATTCTTGGAAGAGGCTCTATGAAAACATACTGCTGACTTCAAATACAACTTTTATCACATGAAGGTACCTTAAAAATTGGTTTTCTGAGATTCTGTCACTGTTACCAATCTCTGCCTCTTTTGATGTCCAATGGTTTCCCACTTTTGCAGCTTCTGAAAACTTTAACTTAGCTGTTATTGAAATAAGCTCCCTTATTCCTTCATGTTAATATATCTGGCAACATTAAATGAATAGCAATTACGAATAGAAATCAACATGCTTGGATTTATTGTAAGAATCTTGAACTCTATAGTATCCCCAAAATAATGCAAAATACCTAAGCTGGAATTTGTCAATGCCAACCTTTGTAAGGGAAAAAACCACTGTGAAGGAATGACCATCCTCAATGCTCTCTACAGGGTATTTACTGTTAAAAGAAGTGGTGGGTCTTATGGATGACTGGTGACAATGTGTTGATGAGGGATCTTTATCTTATGGGAATTATCTGATCAATTTTCTAATCCTATACTAGCACCAAACATAAACACAAACATAGTCCCTTTTATCATATTCCACCATCACATCCAAAAGAAAATAGCTCACAGTATTTTGTTTAAGACTGTGGGCCATCTATCTCAGCAAACTCAAACTTTATCCAAAGCACATCCTGGCCAGGCTGATCGCAAGTTCTCTTCCCAATCTGGAAAGCTGTTCCTTTCTAAGAGCTTCCTATATGCGTGGCTGCTCCCTGGAGCAGGTCATACTCAGTTATAGCTTCCGAGCATCTTGTTGGCCAATCCCCAAAATGCTCAACTAAGTAGCCCCATATATAAATTCTCACTTATCTAAATCACATTTTGCATCTTAGGAAAGGTAGTCTGGAAACATCAGAGCCTACCTACTGCAAGGCTAAAGGCAAGTCAAAGCAGGAATGACCAAAAAGAAATAAATCATATTTACAGTTGTCTTTTCTACTAAAATATGACAAATCCTTGCCATTCTAAAATGATGTCTTTTCATTAAACTTTCAACACATGAACTATTACAGTATGATTACTGGCTGAATTCTGTGTCAAAAGAACATGATCTCACATTCTTATAAAAATTTGAACACATTTCTTACCATGGGCATTAGTAGTTTTACTGACAGAAAACTGTTACATAACCCAGTATTACTTTGGACTGTGACCATGGAGAAATTTGGGAGCTAAATTTACCACTTGATTTTAGAATCTGTTAGGGTTGGTATAGCTCTCTCTCCCTCATTTTTTATTTTTCCAAAAACTAATTTTAATTGTCCTGTTTTATGTATTTGACAATTTTAAGCCACTTCAAATGCTTCTTAGAAGGTTTAATATAAATCATGATTGAAAATGATCAACTCTAACTACAGCATAAACAGATGTCTGGTTAATGTGTTAACCACCCTTCTCCAATATACATGGACCCCAGGGGACAATAAAGTCCTATGGTCATGATTTTCAACATAGAATATTCATACAGGTTTTGGATGCTGGAGTCTAATGGAAAATTAACTCAAAACACACAAACCTGTTGTATAAATAATGTGAAACTCATTAGTTACTTTCCCTAAATGCATCCAAACAGATGAACAAGATTTTGAAGACTACCTTGTTTCTCATTTAATTAAAACTTTCAAGAAAAAATATTTACAGCGACTTAAAGAGTCCTGTATAATACCTAATACATGAACAAACTGGGAGGATGCAGGTCAAATACAGCTGAGCTCCATTCAGCTCAAATTAGGGGAGTCTCTTGACTACAAAACTGTTTGCTTAACACGGGTGTTTCTGCAGGATGTGATAAGATTTGCTGAGCACCATAGTAATCTTTTAAGACACTAATCAAAAACATGATCCCATAATTAAAAAACCTCAGAAGTGGTTTTAGGACAACAGGAGCACCTCAGCCACTAAAGTATGCAAGATTCTATTCTAAGCAAAACCACCTGCACAACAAATCCTTCAACAGTTCAGTAACCAATAAGTAGAAAATGTTCTTTAAAAACTATTGTTATCTCCGCATATTCCACTGGATCATTCAACTGTTGTAGTTTAACTATATGGAAAATAATAAGTTGCCATAATGCTTTTGACTACATGATAGGCTTCTTCTGAAAGAACACTGGTCTGAACCAAGCCTGGTGAACTTGGACCAGGCACACAGTAGGTACTTCTATTACTCTGGCTGAGGAAGGTCTAACAACTGGGCAAATTCCAGTAAGACTTTACAGCCTGGCATAATAACGATGACCAACATACTCAGTTCTCCTGAAATCAATCCAAGAAAGAGATTACTAAAGTTAAAAATGTACTACAAATACACAGGTCTAAAGCTGCCACATTTGCCCAATAAACTAAAAGCATCCTTGCCAACCTTATATTGAACACATCAGCAAATACCAGAAGTGCATATAGTCAGATGAATATTATATGTAACCACCTTTGATATTTATATATATACATATATATGGTACTAATCCTCCCAAAAGATTACACTTCTGAGAGCATAATTAAAAAGCACATTCCTCTTTGTTTTTTAAATAGACTTTTCTATTGAAGTGAATAGAATATTAGAATATTACATTTTTCCTAATGTCTAAAGTCATCAAATTTCTAAACAGAAGAAAAAAGCCTCAAAGAGCCACATATTAGATATTCAAACTGTTCTAAGAAAACGAAATTAATAAAATAACTTGAATAAATAAGAGTGCACATTCAGAACAGAATTCTAGCTTTTGGTCAGCAACATATGAAATAAAGGCAAAAATCTGCCAAGATTAAGGCAGGTTTTTGGTTTTTTTTAATATACAGTACAATATGTTTTCTTTGTTCCCCAAGTTCATTTAGCATTCACTTTGATGTTATCTAAAGTGCACTGCCAGGTCAAAATACAAGCTTCCTAATTAAGAAAAAATAGATGTCATAGAAAGTTTCTTTTTAGAGTCTCCCTTATACCTACTAATGGCATTTTCTTTTTGCCTTCACACTTAGTGTAAGAGATTACTGCAATAATCATGACTGGACACAAAGCATGATGACTGTCAGGGTGATAGCCGTTGTAAGGAATTATTTTCGTCTTCTGCTGGAGTCAATTTGAGTGTTGGCAGTTTCCGAGGAGGAAGTTGAGGGCTTTGGCGAAGATTGTCATCCATCTGTGGGAAGTACAAAAAGTACATGTGACTGATGGCTGTGGCACCACTTTCGTGGACTGTGACCTCCTCATCGAAACTATAGCCTAGAAGAGCACAGAACCATATGGCTCCAGGACTGCTCAAAAAACCTTTTTCTTACAGATAATCTCGCAGGAACTCTAAATGTCATACCTCAAATACCAGCTAACTCAGTATATGTGTACAAGCAATATTGCTCATCCTTGATGCCTTTGCAAAATTATAGCAATTCCACAAAATGAATATTCTACTGAACTCAACCACATCACAACTGGATTTAAGAGGTCTCCTAGTATAGTAAGTGGAAAAGCATTACTTCTGATACACTAAGCTCCACAGTTTATTAATTATGTTGATGTACAATACCTCATTTGATCTTCCCAACACAACTGTGAAGAAACCATGGAAGACGATCATTCCCTATTTTATGTAGCAGCAAAACGAAGCTCAGAAAGGTTAAGAAATTTGCCTTAGTTTGCAAAGCCAATATCAAAAGTTGAAATTAAAACCCAGGTCTTCTTTAAAATTTTTTCTTTAACCTTCATTTATTTTTGAGACAGAGAGAGACAGAGCATGAATGGGGGAGGGTCAGAGAGAGGGAGACACAGAATCTGAAACAGGCTCCAAGCTCCGAGCTGTCAGCACAGAGCCCGATGCAGGGCTCGAACTCACGGACTCCGAGATCACGACTTGAGCCGAAGTCGGACGCTTGACCAACTGAGCCAGCCACCCAGGCATCCCAAAACCCAGGTCTTCTTATTCCAATACTATTATTCTTTCAACTGCACCCCACAGCCTCAGTGAAAATGACCTGTACTCCCTTCAAAAAGACAAATTCTTTTAGGCTGCAAGTATTTAGACCATGGGAAGCTAGGAAAAGAGACAGATGGAAGGAGAAACTATTTAGACCTAATCCAGAGGTATTCCAAACACCAGATCAGTTCTAAGCCTGCTCTAGAAAAAAAAATTACTATGGAGCATATTGAGAAAATGTCCAAGGGTTTCAGACTTGCCCTCAGGAGGACATTAGCATCCCTGGAAACACTAGGAGAGGAATCATTTAGAACTGAGTCAGGCTGGTGGGAATGTAAACTGGTGTAGCCACTCCAGAAACAGTATGGAGGTTTCTCAAAAAATTAAAAATAGAACTACCCTATGACCCAGCAATTGCCCTACTAGGTATTTATCCAAAGGATACAGGTGTGCTGTTTCGAAGGGAAACATGCACCCCCATGTTTATAGCAGCACTGTCGACAAGCCAAATTATGGAAAGGTCCCATATATCCATCAACTGATGAATGGATAAAGATGTGGTATATATATAATGGAATACTACTTAGCAATCAAAAAGAATGAAATCTTGCCATTTGCCACAATGTGGATGGAACTACAGTGCATTATGCTAAGTGAAATAAGTCAGAGAAAGACAAATATGATTTCATTCATATGTGGAATTTAAGAGACAAAGCAGATGAACATAAGGGAAGAGAAGCAAAAATAATTATACGTTACGTATATATAAATAAGAAATACGTATATATATGTATATATATACGTATATACGTTTATGTGTGTATATATATATTCCATGTATATATATATACATATATATATTCCATGTGTATATATATATTCCATATATATATATATATATATATATATATATATATACACACACACACACACACACACACACACACATACGTATATGGAAAGAATGGAGTCATACCTTACAAAGCTACCTTTCAACCAGAACACCCCACAAACAGAGTGCAGGGTTCACAGCCTGGTGCTGAGCTCTCTATCAGCTCAACTTCAGAAAAGACTTGAAAGCAATTGCCGCCAAAGATCCCACACCAACAGCAAACAGCATCTGACTACCCACTTGATAAACAGGCTTTTCCAGAGTTTTGATTATGTGCAGACCAAAACTCTCCCTTATCTCCTCCAGATGCTCTTATAAAGCACAGAGGAAATGTCTCAGCAGAGATACAAGCAGCTTACAGGAAAGGAAAGAGTATAAAAGATTAACTTTTAACTTTCCAATGGAAAAAAACATTCCCAGTGGACTGCTTGAATCAATTGGGTTGTCTTTTTTTTTTTTTTTTTTTGTAAGAACTAAGTCCCCCAGACATTACTTTTTTTTTTCTTAAGCTCTAGATTTTCTGCGCAAATGGCGAACAGTAGTAGCCAATAGGATTTGTTGCTCTTATGTCCTGCAGCCAACAGTGAACCACACTGAAGAGCAGATATGAAACAGGGGTGGGAAGGAGAGTGCCTGATTTAGAGTTAGGAAACGTTCACATGCTGATAATGACCTAACATGGAAGTGTACAAAGCGGTGACAGGGCCTCTTGGGTTCACCTCCTGCATATGTAGGTATTTCATGGTTCCCTTTACATGTCTGTCATGAATTTGCCAAATACAGAAAATGAAAACTGTATTGGATAGCCTTCATCCAGCAGCTAAGTGTCGAAAACAATCTGAATAATCTTTCCATTATCCACACCTAACACTCAATATCTTTCCTCTCGTGGGATTTACTGGGCTGGGCTAAGAAGACAAACTTGGCATTCAACGAGCCCACCTAAACTTTAATGCTGGTCTTTTACAGTTTTACTGCTCAGTCCTACTCACTTCTCAACTTCTAACAACACATGAAATACTCTACAAAGAAACAGAAAGGTCATTCCAGAGAGTGACAGAGGTTTCTTGCTACTAGTACTACTAGCACTGGATACATAGTTTCATTCATTTGCAGCTTACTAACTGCAAAGCCCATGATGGAATCCAATTTGTAGGGTTCGAATCCCCTTTGCCTCTCACCACCTGAATGATCTCGGGCAGGTAACATACACTGCTCTCCAGGCTTCACTATCCTTATCTGTAAGATACGACTGACGGAGTAGCTGCACACACAGCGGCTGTGAGGATTCAATGAGGTAACTCGAAAGCTCGTAGGACACAATGCCTGTTATTCAGACCTCAAAAACTGCTAGCCAGTGTTATTAGGCCACATTGCCTCATTAGTTAGTGAAAGAATGAAGTATCATTCACTGGCATAAGAAAAAAGGAAGTTGATCAGACACTTGGGGAAAAAATGAATCACCTCTCTTGTATTTTTCCAATTAGAATCGCCCTTGAAATTCCCACTACTGGCGTGCGTGCTCTCTCTCTCTCTCTCTCTCTCCTACTCGCTTCCTTAGTATCTCTCTCTCAGCAAATGAACGCGACCAAAGTGGCAAAATACCCACACTGATGAAAAACTGTGGGCAACAATTAGAAAAGAGAAGGATAGAAGAAGCAAAGCAAAACAGTTTATGTAGAAGAAAGAAAAAGACATCATAGTGTGATTAACAAGAAAGAACCAGCACTGGTGCTTACAGTCTCAAGAAATGTTAACCTTGGGAGACAGAAACAGACAAGCAAGAAGTGTGTTTGTTTTGTCTTTTTTTTTTTTTTTTTTTTTTTTTTTTTAAAGCTAGGCTTTTGGTCTCCCAACTTGAAAAATACTAATTATGTGGTAAAAACAAGCCCAATACCACTATCAAAGTAATCGAACCACTACTGGCTTCAAAACACTATATTATATACAACTATAGTAAATGTATATTTGAGCAGATTTATGAAAAAATAAACTCTTTAAAAAATAAGAGGGTAAAATAATGCATATTAACTATACAATTAAAGTTACAATATTAATTTCAGAAAGAAAAATACTAAACTACTATAAAATAATGATTGAAGTAAACTTGACCTTTTCAATCAAGTTGGATTCCTTATTTACAAGTTGTGTGAGTTTCTGCAGATTTGCGTCTACTGTTTCTTGACCAGCAGGAGAGGTGCCTAAGAAGCCAGGACAGAAATCAGAAAGACAGAAAATTTTGAAAGTCTTTAAAGCTGTTCAGACTGAAAGAATTTTGAGTCTATCCACCCTCCCAAGTACACTGCCCTCCAAAAATAAATAAAATCAAGCAAAGAGAAAAACCATTATGGGTTCAAAGGCAAAGAGGGATAGTAATGCTCCAAAACCAAACCTAAACAAAAGGACTAAATTTGTCCATGAAGTAGACAGCCAAGTGTTATGCAACTAGCCAAAGTGATTAGTAAAAGAGCACAATGGTCCTCATTTCCTTCTCCAATTTGAGGTGTACCTTTTCCCCACCCATATCAAATAGGCCTTTAGTCACAGCTATCTGGATAGCTGTCTAAGGCAGGGACTCCCAAACAGCTATCAAACAGGCATCCAAAGTATTTGGAAGAACTTAAAAAATACAGATTTCTGGGCTCTACCCTGAAGGGATTCTAATGCGGTATCTCTGGCTTAGGACTCAAGACTGTATATGTCCTCCAGCCAGGTTTGCTAATCACTGCTCCAAAGTAACAAGGTTGAAAGTGATTTAGTTTCATGACTCACCCCTCTCTCTCTAAAAAACATATAAACCACCATGAAAAAATAAACTGTCCCTAAGCCAGCTATCCTTGTAACTGCTGTTTCTCAAAAGGACAATTTCTGCCAACTCTCCCAATACAAATTTAGTATCCCAATCACTTACACACATGGCCCACACACCCAAGGAATCATATCCTAAGTCACAGGTGCCCTCTATTTACAATACCTCCAGTCTGATGCAATCAGTTTTCAAGTAGTGGTATCATGGGAGTGTACCTCACCCAAATCAATCTGCTGCTGATTTCTGTTCACGCAGGAAAATGCTAGAAGCAACATTTAAAATAATTGCCCATTTGCATTAGGATAGATGCTATCTTTCAGCAGGGACTCAATAAATACCTGTAGTTAACTTTTAGAAGAAAATGATCCACTTCAAAGGGGCAATATTTAAAGAAGAACAAGAGGCAAGAAATGTATAAAATCTAGAAGAATAGGCAAAAGGAAAATATCTATTTCTCTATTTAAAATAGAACTAACACATGGGAATAAAGTTGGAAAAATAAAATTTTTTCAAATGCTGTAAGTCAGCACTTAAAGACGATACACAAACTTCTTTAATAAGTCATGAATTTTGCTTATCCATCCTTAGGAGAATATGCAGATAATCTACACAAACGCAAATTAGCTGAAGAGAAGCCAGCTTACCTCCAAGACTAAGCTTAAAATAACTATTTAGGATGTCATCACAAAAGCGGCACAGGTTGGAGAGCTGTTTCAAATGTTCTTGTAATTGAACTTTAGGAAAGCGTATTTTATAAAGAGGTGCAAGAAAACCAAACACGTAGGCATCCAAGGTAGATGGCCTAAAAATAAATTCAGGATTTTTAAAAAACACATAGGAAAATATTAACTTGGGATCATGTTAAAAATATTTTTTCTCTAATACATTTACCAATTCTGAAGTATACAATATAGTCTTTTAGAAGGTTTACTACACATGTAAGCTTATTAAAATGATGTAATGAGGGTTTTTAAAAAAAAATTAATACTCTAACCATTTATTTTATTTAGAAGAAAATTAACTCATAAATTAAAAATTCATCTTTACTTACAAGTGTTATATGAAGATATGAGACAGGGTGGGGATAGTCTTAGATATTTTAAATTCATATATATAGCATGTCTAGTCAATGTTTGATTACCATGGACAGAGAAATTACTATAGTAATTCATTAAATCTTTTTTTTTTTTTTTTTAAAGCAAAACCTCATGGGTGGGAGGGGTGGCAAGAGGACTTGCTTTAAATAACTACTCATGGACTATATGCATACAAAACACGAAAACGATTTTTAAGGGAATGCACTCACGTATCTCCAAAGAAAAACTGAGATGTTCCCAATCTGTTTGACAGAAGATTTAGGCACTCCTTGGCATCTCTGTATATCTAGTAAGGATGAAATTACAACTCAAAGGTAGAACAGATGCTCTAGAAGTCCTTCTAAGCAGGCATCCAGGATGTTCATCTCTGCTGTCTCTCTTGTCCCTCCCCTGGAGGGACCTTGCTCTGAAAGTAATCCCAACCATACCTGAGCTTCCACTTCTCGGAGGTGGTAAAGGGGAGGCTCTCCTTTAGTCAGGAGAATTCTATTCAGTGCTCCCTTAGACATCCTTCCAGGCAGGATCAAACTCAAGGGAAAAGGAATTCGTGAAGCAAACCATGGCTTTGTCACAGCAAAGTAATTGTCACTCTCAACCCAGAATGTGTGAAGCTACAAAACAAAACAAACGAAAAACACAAGCATGTTCTTTTATGAAAAGAAAGGTCATTTAAACAGTGTGAAAGTTTTGGGTAAATATCCTTGTACAAAGTGGCTTCATAAAACTTTCCCAATTAGAATGACTCAAGGATGAAACAAGATTTTAAACATGTGGATTTGTTGACTGCTATATCCCAGGCACCCAGAACAAGGCCTGGCACATATGTGCTCAATAAATATTTGTTGAAGGAGTGAATGATAGTTAGCTAAATTCTATACATGGAGGAACAAACTCTGTCTTCCACAAATAATTTTTATTTCCAAAATGACAGTATCTTTCATGTTGTTTCATGTCTTAGCTGAATGTCTAACAGAACCCAGTTTCACAGTAACATGAAAGAATCAAAATTAATTCATAAATGAAATTTCCTCCTTTAAGCCTTTTTCACTATGTTCCTTCTAAATAGATTAAAGCATACTTTTAGTAGGTCACTACAATGATGTAATATTCACCAATGCTCACCACTGCAGGAAGAAGCTTCTCTTCAAGGAGAGCAATGTAAGCCAGTGTATCTGCCCCCTGTTTTGCTGAGAGTTCATAATCAGCATTATATTTCTATTAAAAAATATAAAACCAAAAAACTTCAGAAGTCAAGGGTATCCCACAACAGTGAAGTTAAATAAATTAAGATTCCTATTCTTCCTTAAAAATGGCAAATATGATATTGAAAGGCATAATGATAAATACAAATTCAATGACAAATGCCGTTTAATGCAAATACAGTTCTTAGCACAACATTCCGCACACAGTAAGGTCAATAAATATCAGCTACGGTTTTTTATTAATTGATATTCTGTGATTGTTTACAACCTAGTTTAGCGCATGGCATGTTGTACCAACAATAAATAGAAGTTATTACCTTTAACAATAAGGAAGAAGTTCTAATTGGTTGCATTTTTCCCCATGAAAAAAGAAAGAAAACCTTCCAAGTTAGAACAATTCTAAATTTTGTTGACATAGGATTTATTTTTTCAAGAAAAGTATTGGCAAAACCAATTACAACTTTTGTATTTATAAAAGTCTTTACATGTTTAAACATTTTGTATGCATTATATAAATCTTTAGATGCTCACACATTTTATACCTTACTTCATGGGACATTTAACTGCAACTCTCCAGTGAAGCGCTTTTTAAAAATAAATAGGGGGGCGCCTGGGTGGCTCAGTTGGTTGAGCGTCCGACTTCGGCTCAGGTCATGATCTCACAGTTCGTGGGTTCGAGTCCCACATCGGGCTCTGTGCTGACAGCTCAGAGCCCGGAGCCTGCTTCCGATTCTGTGTCTCCCTCTCTCTCTGCCCCTCCCCCACTCACACTCTGTCTCTCTCTCCTTCAAAAATAAATAAACATTAAAAAAAAATAAAAATAAAATAGGTGCTAGTTGAGGGGAACTCAGATGCCATATGCAGCAGAAAGTGTGTGGCAGCTTTCACTCCAGTGATAATCATATCAATAAGTGTAATCATAAAGATGGCTTCATTGAACCTGCCTATTTCTAAACTTCAAGAAAATCCAAAAAAAGTACATGGAAACATAAATTGAGTGTTCCTCACTACAGGACTTTCAAATCACAGTAAAACTCATGATTCAGAGCGGTAATTCTCAAGTCTCTTTTTATATCAAACTCCAATTGTCTACTGAGTTGGTAAAAAAGAATTTAAAAAAATTCCCCAAACCTTACAATGTATTTTTTTTAAGTAACATGTAGGGAACAATCTACTTCTTCAAAAGGAACCACCCACCTGTTTTCTTAAAAAGTTTAGTATTTTCGCAGGCTGAGAAACAATGTTGTCTTCAGTTGTCAAAATTGGTACATCTCCTACAATCAAAAACAGTTTACATACAAGGAAACATTTCTATTTGCTCTGAAGACATTGCAGTCCCCTAAAAACCATACCAATTGCACATTCGGAGGGGGCAAAATGAGTAAGCTCATCTTAGTTTTTTGCAATTTCACAAAGCAGTTGTAGAGAACAGTGCCGTATTTCCATTGATCTGACTTGTACTTTACAGTATTACTCACAATGCCCAAACCGTAAGCAACACACAGCCAAAGTTATGGTAAGAAGAAACTAAAACCCCAAGGTACTCCATGACTATATGCTTCATAGCTTTAAATTCAGATATGGGGGTGCCTGGGTGGCTTGGTCGGTTAAGCGTCGGACTTCGGCTCAGGTCATTATCTCATGGTCCATGAGTTCGAGCCCCGCATGGGGCTCTGTGCTGACAGCTCAGAGCCTGGAACCTGTTTCAGATTCTGTGTCTCCCTCTCTCTGACCCTCCCCCATTCATGCTCTGTCTCTCTCTGTCTCAAAAACAAATAAACGTTAAAAAAAAAATTAAAAAAAATTAAAAAATAAATTCAGATATGGAGGTTGGGGGGCGGGGGGGGGGAGTCTCTTAAGAGAGGAGAAAATTGTGTTTACACTGTACCTCTTGAACCTCTCCAGGTGTTATCTATGACATTGACTTTCAAGGGTGCACCAGAAAATTTGGCGTAAGCCTGAAACAAAGTTGGTAAGAGAACATTTAGACTGAGTACGTAGTGCAAATCTGCAAGCAGCTTTAATTCACAGCCCGGTCGCCCTAAGGCAGAAACTCCTGACACTGGGGCTGAATCCCTCTCCGGAGGTCTAGCCGAGGATGCGCGCGCCAGCTACCCAGCTTTCGGGGATTTTGTTCCCCCAAAGGTCCGGGGGATGCAGAGCGGGGCGCGTGCGCGCCCTGCTTTGGTCTTAAGTTCCACCGCCCAGAAAGCTTTGCAAGGCTGAGTGGGCTCGCAGGCAAGCGGAGAAGCCTTGACTCTCCCGCCAAGGCCTCGGCGGGGTCACAAGCCAGGCTTTTGACTCCACGGGAGGGAACCCAATGTGGTGCAGCGAGAAGCGCCCCGGCCGGTCTCAGCCCTGCAGCGCCGCAAGGAACCGCGGCGAGCAGCGGAGACCAGGCCCAGCCAGCCTCGCGCTCTGGCCCCGCCCATCTTTCCTGCGCCCTGGTCCGCGAGGCGGCCTCACCATCACCACCAGGGACTCGCTGTGCACCGATGGGAGCCCCCAGCCACCTCCCCAGCAACTGAGCTCCAAGGGGGCCGCCATCTTGCCGGGGCCGACCTTTGTTACCCCGGAAGTACTTAGAGGCTCAATTTCCGGCACGGTGAAACACGGGGCGGGGCGAGAGGAGGGAAGGGTACGTTTAGACTGAAGAAATGCGTCAAGAGGTGGAGGGGTTAAAAGCTCTCTTAGCCTCAGCTTGGCCTGATGGCTAGGAGTCTTGGCCCTTGAGTTAGACCCCCCCGCCCTCCCCGAGAGTCTTAAAATATTTATAGGTGCCTAAAGTGCTCCGAGCCCTTTGAGAATTACTACCTTGGGCTTCAATTAAGCCATCTGTAAAATAGACATGATTGTTGTGTTTAAAATTATGACACAGGGAGAAATAATTTGACATACAATAGGCACTCAATAGTTCAACTCTTTCCTCCATGTTTGGCTTTTGTCTCTTTCCACTCTGAATTATGTCACCCTCAAGTTCACTTGGTCTGCTCTCCTTAAAAGTAATCCTATTCCTGAAATTTGTGAAGTGAATTCTGCCTTTTTTCAATCTGGAATATCTCCTTTTCCCTGCCATTGCTCCTTCAAAAGTGACCTTAGACGTCACCTTCTCCGGGATGATTTTATAAAGTTAGGAAATTCTGGATTCCTGCAAACCCTTGTACATACTTAAATTGTAGCTTCTTTTTTTTTTTTTTTTTTTTTTAATTTTTTTTTAACGTTTATTTATCTTTGAGACAGAGAGAGACAGAGCATGAACAGGAGAGGAGCAGAGAGAGAGGGAGACACAGAATCTGAAACAGGCTCCATGCTCTGAGCTGTCAGCACAGAGCCTGACGTGGGGCTCGAACTCACGGACCATGAGATCATGACCTGAGCCGAAGTCGGACGCTTAACCGACGAGCCACCCAGGCGCCCCTTAAATTGTAGCTTCTATTCCATACAGATTTTTTGCCTTTCACTATCCTTGAAAATTCCTTGAAGATACAACAGGACTGGCTTCAAAGATGTGAGAACTGTGCAGTCACCCAAGGCCCCATGCTTAGAAGGGCCCACAATTGCCTTACTGTTCTGCTACCATTGTCTTGAAATTCTTAACTTTTGAACAAGAGCCTTCCATTTTTATTTTCTATTGGGTCCTAGTGATTGTAAAGCCAATTGAGTCTGTGGGCATGAACTAAATGTTTGTTTTTTGGTTTTTGGTTTTTTTGTTTTGTTTTGTTTTTGTTTTTTTTAACATCAAACTGACAGTTTCTCAGAGAAACTGTCAAAGAGGAAAAATGGGCCTTCAGAATGCCATGATCCTAACATGCTTACAGAGTGTGGGAGTTACGCCTTGGGTGCTGGATCTTCTAGAAGGCACAACAGTCTTTCTGGGGTACCCTCTCAGTCACTTCTCTGAATTCTTTGCCTTTCTCTGTTTCACTAAGTTAGTTGGGTCCCCTTAAGTAACTGAAAGCTCAAAAGAAACCTCTGCAAATTTTCATAAAATTATAATTCGACATATAATTGCTAGGTACTCCCTAGGGTTACATGGTTTATATAGCTTATATGGCTATCTAAATTTTTCCTCTTTCAAATGCAAGAGTTCTCAGAAATGAGAAGGGTAAAGTATGTCAATGGTGAGAATCCATTAAAAATACTTTATAAATGGGAAATGCTTAACATATGTACCATTGAAACCAAGTATCAAAACATTTATTGAGTAGTTACTGTATGCAAGACACAGTAACGCTCTAGGAGAATACAGAGATAAATAAGACATGAACTCTATCCTCAGGAATTTATAGTGCACAAAGGAAAGATACAACTAAGGGTAACAAGTCATATTATCATGAGTAAAGGCAGAGATATAAATGAAAATACTATAGAAGCACAAACCAGAAAGGATGCATTCTCTGTGTGATCAGTGGAGGCTGTCTCTTCAGCCTTCAGAGTAAAGAAAGTAATTCAACTTTCAGACTCAAGAAATAAGACCTCCCTGTTTTCAGGTTAAAATCTTAATCCATAAAGCTCGGAGTCCGTATACTGCAACCGAGCATTTAAACTGTGAATGCCCTGAGTCTTGTTTGCAAGGTGGAGGGGGGTGGGCAGTGGATGCACATTTTTTTGTGGACACATAATATAATTACTCAGTTCAGCCTTCTCCCTTATTTCTGATGTTACATATGACAATTTCATTTGCATTAAAGAGAAATTAAATATCTCCTCTTAGCATTGCATTCAGACAGAATAGCATGCTAATGCATCTGATGAGAAAATCCTTACACACAGGTTTATCTGTGTCTATTTAATAGCAATCTTTTATTGTTGCAATTCCTCCTCAGAGTCTGTATTTGCTAGGTTGAATTTTAAAACCCTAGCGCAGCTGATTGCACAACCAGGCTGAATGTTGTTCCAGAGAACCACACAGAAAGCTGAAACCTTCAGGAATTATGCCTGGTATGGATAGTTGGCCCCTGTGCCTTTTTTGGCTGCTAAAGCGTGTTGTTCAGAGTTCATCAAAATCATAATTTCAGATTCCTACCAGGAAGCATATTATCTGCAAAGCATTCACATATGTGTGGGATAACTTGAATCACAGCTTTATAATGAGTATTCCAGACAATGTTTTCCCTTAAAAAGAAATATTATTTTTGAAAAGAAGGACATTAAAAAGGGCCTCATCTAGTGACAGTCATGTGAACTCAGGGGACCTGACCTTGGCATCCATTTGTATCCTTCATGTGTTTCCTAACTTGAAAGCCATGGTGTAAGTTCTATTAGGATCTTTTTGTTTGGGTGATTAAGAATCTGTGAAATGCCCCTGTCAACAAAGATGAAAGTTTTGTGATAAGTGATCAGAAAATATGGTCCTTTGTGGAAAAGGTAAACCAAACAGCCTTGACTATCTCTTTCCCCTCTGAACATCTATAATTTAGTTCCGTGTTCGGGTACAAAATCCTTGGGGAGGAAAAGCAAACACTGAGTAGAAGTCAGGAGTGTTGGTTTCTTACTTTGCCTCTAATTAACGATAAGACCTTAAGCCAATCATTTTACCTTTATTACTCAACTCATTCACTTATAAAGTAAGTGAGATACTGAAATACTATCATGCTATGTGTGATAAACATTTAATAATAGTTAACATTCTTGGAACACTTTCTACATGACAGAAACTGTTCTTTGTATCTGACATAACTCATTTGATCTTCATAATGACTCCATAAGGTAGGTAATGTTATGTTCTCCTGTTTCCAAGGAGAGAAATTAAGGCACAAAGATGTTCATGAACCTTCCCAAGTTCACCTAGCCAGTAAGTGACAGAAGTAGGATTTGAACCCAGGTAGTCTGGGCTCATACTCTTAACCACTGTGTCATACTGCTGGTAGCCTTCTAAGTAGTCCATTAAAAATCCTAGCTTCAGTCAAAATAAACCTATCAATTCCATGATAGTACTATCATTACCTGTTTTAATAATATTTTTTGGTATTAATCCATTAAATAATTTCCTTAAGCAATTTCTGTATGCCCAGCACATTGCTGGGCTATCAGGGAATAATAACTTATGTTCACGCTTTCATAGGGATAGTTGATAAAACAAGGCCTACATGTTTGAGGTAAGTAGAGGTGATTAGGAGTACCATTTTGTCCAGCAGACCACAAGTCCAATGTGATTTTAGACAAGAGACTTTAACATACTGCACTGCATGGCAAAGGCCTAGTGGAAGAAGTGGGACTTCAGCTGACCTGGCAGGAAGGATGGCTACACTGGATTTAGATTGGCACAGGGAAGAGATTCCACATGAGCTATGCTACCTTAGTCAAGGCATAGTGCTGGGAATGATTGTGGCAAAGAATCTTAAGTAAATGGATGCTGAATTTGATAACAAGACTGATCGGGATGTTGACTGACTAACTTAAGAACCAGAATTGGTGATGTTGGAAGGCATGGATATATGTAGTTTTGAGAAAGTAAAAAAGAAGAGTAAAAGTCTGAATACAATATTAACAGACACATGTAGTCATGGAGAGAAGGTGGGATGCTATCGTCTCATGGACACCGTAGGAGGAAGGGCTTTATGAACCTATCAATTGTACTAATTGAAGGAAAATGTTGTGGCAAATGAAGTGAGGAAATGAGGCTGAGTATTAATAGAAGAAAATCAACTGGCACCCTTGTGCTGAGCATTTTTCATTGAATAGGTTGTTAGAAATCAAATTGGAAGGGACTGTTGAAGAAAATGGTATTAGGAACAGGGGCAAGGAAAAGATCATAAGGCATGTGACAGATGAAGGAAAGAATGGGACAGGAGCAGATGACTCAAGATAAATGTTTTGGAGGAGATGACAAGGTGAATCTACATACATATGAAGACAAAATTGGCTACTAGTGAGCAAAAGCCTAAAGATGCCAGATAGAAAGATGCCTTGTATCCTATTCTTAGAGTTCTCAGAATTACCCTAAGAGTTGAGAGCCTGAGATCAGGAGTATGAGCAGTGCAGCTGGCACTGAAAATGAGAGAGGCTTTCTTTCTGACACCAAAGGAAGTTTCAAGGACAGCATGGGATCCTGAGTCAGCCCAAGCCAGTTACCTTCAAATTTCTGTCTTACATTAGAAAAAAATCAAAAGAGCATGAAAGAGAGATTGGGGCTTCAGAAAGAAGGACAACAATTTAGAGAATGTACTGGTGAGTTAATAAAAAGTGAATGGAAGCGTTGCTGGCACTGGCAAAGGTCAAATTTAAATTAGTATGAAGGAGATAAATCAAGTGAGAGTCATGGACAGGCTAATAATTAGGCATCCTTTCAGTTATTATTTAAATATTCACCATTTTTCAAAAACTGTAATGTTGGTAGCTAGAGAACATAGCAGGATCAATTTAAATTTTAATCTTTCCATCTGTTAAAAGTCCTACATGGAAACCTAGGCTTTAAGTACCACTTAGAGTTTGCTCCAGAGGATTGCACAGAGAAGAGGGAAAGGATCCTAGGAATTGTGTGAAGACGGAACTTATGGATTCAGTGGGGCTCAGCCATCTTTATGTCTTGCTAAGTTAGCACAGTTGTGTGGCTTCCTCCAGCGGTACTTTGTGGCCCAGAAGTTTAAATAGGGGGCCAGCTTCATTTATTCATTTAGTATCAAGGCTATCAGGCAGTGGTATGTATTGTAAGGGATTAATTTTGTTTCTCCAGCATAGTGAACCTGATGTCTGTGTTTTGTATGAAAAAGAATTAGATAAAACAAAAATAGTAGTGTTATCTGACATAGCAATCAAACAGGAAAATTTTATTTTAAAAGTGAAGATGGTGAAGAGTCTTAAAAGGAAATAGGTGTTTATGCCTCCTCAAAGTGGTAAAGAACTATATACCAGTAGATTGTGACAAGTTATATGTGTATATTGTAATGCCTAGAGCAACCACTAAGAAAAGTATACAAAGAGATATACTCAAAAACACTGAATAAATCTAAATAGAATTCTAAGAAATGTTAAGACAAAAAGCTACACACATGTTCGTTAGCAGCTTCACTCATGATTGCAAAAAACTAGAAACAGCTCAAATGTCCTTCAGTAGGTAAATAGTTAAACAAAGTAGCTCATCCTTACTCAACAGTAAAGAGGAAGGAACTACTGATACACACACAACAACTTAGATGAATCCAGAAACAATTATTCTGAGCGAAGAAAAAAAAAAAAACTTCACAATGTTTCACAGTGTATGATTTCAACAGATTAGTGGCTATCAGAGGTTGGGGATGGGGGTGATGGGCTGGGTGAGTCCACAAAGGGATAGCTCAAGAGCCTTGTAGTAATGAAGTGATTTTGTATCTCAGTTGTGGTGGTTACTCAAATCTGCACATGATAAAACTACATAGAACTATATACACATAGGCACATGCAAATGAGTGTGTAAAACTAGTGAAATCTGAAAAGGCTCCACGGGTTGTACCAATGTTAATTTCCTGGTTTTCTGTTGTATTACATGCAAGATGTTGTCATTGGGGAAAACAGTATGAAGGGTGTACAGAAGCTCCCTTTACATTTGTTTTGCAACTTCCTATGAATCTATACTTATTTGAAAATAAAAAGATTTTTTTTAAAGAATTATGGGCCTCTGGGTGGCTCAGTGGGTTAAGCATCCGACTTCAGCTCAGGTCATGATCTCACAGTTCGTGGGTTCAAGCCCCACATTGGGCTCTGTGCTGACAGCTCAGAGCCTGGAGCCTGCTTCAGATTCTGTGTCTCCCTGCCTCTGCCCATTCCCCACTTGCACTCTGTCTCTCTCTCTCTCTCTCTCTGTCTCTCTCTCTCTCTCTTTCAAAAATAAATAAACATTAAAAAATTTTAAAAAGAATTATGATGTAATAGTGTGTGATGCAAAAAAAAAAAAAAAAAAAAAAAATTCGAATATAAAATGTCCAGAATCCTCAACCAGATGGCAACTAAAAATGTAGGCTATCTGCCTTCATGGACCTTTGTACTTAGGACATCCTTTCATCAACAGAGCCATGCCATTTATATGTTTTCCCAGAAGAGGTGTTGAGCTACGTTCAGCCAACCCCACAGCTCTCCATAATCAATAATGATGAATAAGGATGGACAACTGGGATTAAGGAGCTCTGCAGGACACAATCTTAGCACCAGATAAACTTCCCTGTACCACTGGGGTTCAGTCAACCTTGGAACTTCTGTATGACCTACAAATAATCCAGCTACTTCTATTTTGGCTAAACATATAGTTTTGAGTTTTCTTTAAGAAAAGAAAAGTGATGCATAAAGTTGCATAGATTCAGTTCACTGATATAAAGGAATTGTATATTAAATACAATATATATGTATAAAGGAATTTATATACATACATACATAAACTTATATATGTGCATATAAATATACATACATTATATGTTATATATGATTATATCAATATAATTGTTATAACAATAAAATTATATTTAATATAGTGTATATTCACTATAATTATTGTGTTGATAACTTAAATATTAATTATTATATCAGATATAATAATTATATTACTTAGAATCATATACATGTAATTTTATATGTACATAAATTCCTTTATGTTTCTTCCATTGAATTAGCTCATTTTACAAGGGGGAAAATCATTAAATTCACATGCCTCATTTTTTATGGTAGTTATTAAAAAGCTATAAAGTACCATCTTTGTCAATATTTAAAAATGAGTATATAAAATAATCCTAGTTATATCCAGAACTTAAGTCATTCATGATATTGTTAAGTTTTTAGAGAGCTGCATTAACTTTCCCAGATTAATAGGCTACCATTAACAGTGAAAGACAAAAAAAAAATCCTACCTTGTGAAATCTTGAGATGTGGATAAGTAGTCATTCATTTGAGGGATTCTTTGCTTTATACATTAAGTTGTTTTAAATAGCAAAACCCAGCAGCATTTTTAAATAGCTCATAAATTCAAATTCTGTCTATACACAATCATATCAGTTGTGTAAAATGACACATATCTGGTCTGATACCCTACTTCATGGAACCTCCTCTTGAAATAACCATTACTTACATAAATGTTTTAAATGTTTTCTTAGCACACTAAAAGGAACTAGTGTATATTCTGAGTAACAGAAGTGATTTAGGATGAGGAAAGGACAGAATCCAACACATTTGAAATGATGTCACAGGACAGTTTTATGTGTGTGTACTGTTTACAGCTCTTGAAATCCTTTTGTTCTCCATATTCATCAAAGGTCTGAGGCAACAACATTAAAACCAAGCCAAAAAGTATACTGAGTAGGTATATAAGAGAATGGAATGTATGTTGACTATTTGACAATATGTCTCTGTGTAAATACTTGTGAATTATTATTAACTTGTATTATTGTATCTACTCACACCCTATGGTTGCCTGCACATCAAGCTGCACTGACTTGCGACTTCAAATGCAGGGGCTAAGTCTTATATCCTCCACAGCCAACAAGCATATCATAGATGTTCATAGTTGATGGCGTTCCCCTAAAGGGAAAGGAAGGACACCAAACATGTTCAACTATTTTTTTTAATGTTTATTTATTTTTGAGAGAGAGACAGAGCATGAGCAGGGGAAGGGCAGAGAGAGAGGGAAACACAGAATCTGAAGCAGGCTCCAGGCTCTGAGCTGTCAGCACAGAGCTCGATGCGGGGCTCGAACCCTCAAGCCATGAGATCATGACCTGAGCTGAAGTCAGGCGCTTAACTGACTGAGCCACCCAGGTGCCACATGTTCAACTATTAAAAGAGTGAATCTTGGGGTGCCTGGGTGGCTCAGGCAGTAAAGGTCTGACTTAGACGCAGGTCATGATCTCGTGGTTCATGGGTTCAAGCCCCACATCCGGCTCTGCGCTGACAGCTCAGAACCTGAGGCCTGCTTTGGATTCTATCTCTCCTTCTCTCTGTCTCTCTCTCTGCCCCTTCCCCACTTGCTCGTTCTCTCTCTCTCTCTCTCTCTCTCTCGTTTTCTCTCTCTCTCAAAAATAAGTAAACTTTAAAAAGAAGAAAGAAAACTTAAGCCTAGTTAACAAATCAAACAAACAAAAAAGAGCAAATCTTTTAAAAGAGCAAAAATTGCTTCCTCAATTTCCAAAGTCTCAGACTCACCCATTCCATCCCATCACAGTGTCTGCCCCTTCTTACAGTGGTTTCCTCTGAGGGCTGTGTTCTATCTTTCCATTGCATCTTTTCTCCACTTCTGGAACCTTTTTTCCTTTTGCTGTCTCCTGTCTCTACAAGGCATATCCATCCATTAGCTTCCCGATACTTTATGCTTTCTATTACTGCCACCACAGTCTTCCACTCTGCACATCTGAATTCATCATGTGAATGAGACAATAAGACTATTCTGTGAATAAATACAATTAATGTGCTTTTCCTCCTCTTTGTTGGAGTAGATAATTAAGTGACCTTGAACTCTCATGCAAATCATGTTAGTCATGCAAGACTAACTAAATGCTGGAAACCAACAGGATAAAGGAAAGTGAGCAAAGCAAGTCCAGAGGATATTCTCTTGGGTGTATTTTCCAGTGTGGAACAGTGACTCAGTATGAATATTCAGGGCAGTGCTTCCAAGAACATGTATGTGTGTGCAGTGGGGGAAGTGTTACAAGGCAGGAATTGAGGTAGAAGCTTCCTCAGGCAAAAGAAATATTCTCAAGCGGGTCTCTACTTTGAAGAAAAAAATCTCTCTGATCTTTTTATGTGTAGAGGTATTCATTATGTATGTGGGCCTGTTTTTAAAATACTGTATTTTTAAATTCATTCTTCTTTAAAATAATTTGTACTTGGAGATATGGCCAACAGTTTATAAAAATTAAAAGAGACCAGTTGACTCTCAATTAAACTGCTCATCCGATCCATAAGTATCCTCCCTCTATTTGGATTTCAAAAGCCAAATGGTGTCTTCAAATTGGCAAATATAGTTGCAATTCCGTTGAACATATTTTTCCATGAAAAATGTTATGAGTACAAAAACAACATGTTAGAGGTGACTGTCAATACATATTTTCCTTGCAAGTACTCTATATTTGTTTCTGTATTTTAGGAAAACCTTAAGAGAAGGTTGAGTAACAGAATTAGCAGTAGCATTCTTGAATCTTTCCTCACAATAACCCTAGGGATAGTATTATACTCATTTTATAGATATATCCCTTTCAATCCAACAAACATCTATTGAGTTTACTAAATGCCAGCACAGGTAATGCCAAGGTAAATAAGATGTAGTTCTTGTTACTGAGTGGCTTACATTGGAGAAGATAAGCATATAACATGCATTCTGTGCAGCTTGTGCTCATTGGGATAAATTCAAGGTATTATGGGACTATAGGGAAAGGATAATTCACCCATCTGCAGAGGGCTTGGAGATGAAGTGGGATCAGACAAGTACTCTTGGAGGCAGTTGGCCAGGAAGGAGTTCCCAGCAGAGACAGTAGCTCCAATGGAGTATAACCTACTGAATGAAAGAAGATATTTTCAAATGACACATCTGATACAGGGTTAGTAGCCAAAATATATAAATAACTTATACAAGTCAACACCCAAAAAACAAATAATCCAATTAAAAATGGGCAGAAGACATGAACAGACATTTCTCCAAAGAAGACAGCCAACAGACACATGAAAAGATGCTCAATATCACTCATCATCAGGGAAATGCAAATCAAAACTACAATGAGTTGTCACCTGTTATGACCTGTCAAGGCTAAAATAAAAAACACAAGAAAAAAGTATTGGTGAGAAATAGGAACCCTCATGTACTGTTGCTAGGAATGTAAACTGGTGCAGTCACTGTGGAAAACAGTGTGGAGGTTCCTCACAAAACTAACAATCGAACTACCCTATGATCCAGTAATCACACTACTGAGTACTTACCCAAAGAATAAGAAAACACTAACCCAAAGAGATATATGCACCCCTAAGTGTATTGCTGCATTATTTACAATAACCAAATTGTTGAAACAATCTAAGTGTACATTGATAGATAAATGGATAAAGGAGATTATATATATCATATATATATGATATATACAGATATTATGTCTATAAAGCATTACAATGGAATATTCTTCAGCCATAAAAAAAAGAATTAAATCTTGCCATTTGTAGCAACATGAGTGGAGCAGAGTATTATGCTAAGTGAAATAAGGCAGTCAGAGAAAGACAAATACCATATGAGCTCACTCATATGTGGAATTTAAGAAACAAGACAAACGAACAAAGGAAGAAAAAAAGAGACAAACCAAAAAACAGACTTTTAACCATAGAGAACAAACAAAGAAGATGTAAGGGGGGTGGGAGGGTGAAATAGGTAAAGCGGATTAAGAATATACTTCTCCTGGGGTGCCTGGGTGGCTCAGTTGGTTAAGCATCCACTCGGCTCGGGTCATGATCTTACAGGTGGTGGGTTTGAGCCCCATGTCAGGCTCTGTGCTGACAGCTCAGAGCCTGGAGCCTGCTTCGGATTCTGTGACTCCCTCTCTCTCTGCCCCTCCCCTGCTCATGCTCTGTCTCTATTTCTCTCAAAAATAAATAAACATAAAAAATTTTAAAAAAGAGAGTACACCTCTCTTGTTAAGCACTGAATTATATATGGAATTGTTGGATCACTATATTGTACATCTGAAATGAATATAACACTGTATATTAACTATACTGGAATTAAAATTTTTTAAAAAGACATGGAGTAGAGAAATACTGTGTTGTCGTCTGAGAACTATGTATAATTCAACTTTTCAGGAGGGTGAAGTGAGCAGTAGATAATGATGAGAAGTAAGACTACAGACATAATCAGAAGCCTATGTAGCCACACCAGCCACACTAAGGAATTTGGACTTGGAGGCACCTGGGGTAAATATCTTGTCCTGAAAAGTGATTCCATGAAGATTTTTACCCTGTTCTATTTGTCCCCCAAGCCTGTGCTTTTTACATTATTACATATTTACTCCACAAACAATCTTAAAGTTCAGTATTTGCCAAAGATATAAATAAATCGTCTTGTAAGTCGGAAAAAAATAATATTAACTTGGAAAATACTTGAATAGCATTACTTGGAAAATGTGTGTTATAATCCTGCTTTCAATATTTTTTGAACTTTGAATCTATTCATTAGACATCTTACCCTCTGCTATTTTAATTTATTTTTTACACCCTGCTTTTTTATACCATACCATGCACTGTGTTGTCGTTAGTATTAAAATAGCAAACTGACCAGCATCTAATATTGGGCTTATACTTGGTGGGTGCTCCAAAACAGTCACTCTACTTTTTGAGAATCCAGCCACCGCCTTCAGGAGCTACCTGACATGGATCTGAGACCAGACCTTCACATCAAGGGCATTTCTACCAAGGCACATCTGCTGGGCCTGATGGGAGCAGAGGTCTCTCCCAGGCTTGACTTAGGGGACTGACATCCCCTTGCTGGAGGTCAAGGAAAACCCAGTTACTAAGAATGACTCTGCTGCCCCTAAACCATTAGCATTTCCCAAAGAGGAACAGAAGCACAAAGACCATGCCCTCTGTCATATTTAACAGTCATACTGCCTCAGGAGGGCTGGGAAGAACCCTCTGGATGACCTCACGCTCCATCCTAACATGAATGGTCTTCATCCTTTCCCACCAAACCATTTAAATAGAGAGGGTGCAGACAAAGTCAACTGTAATCAATTGGTGCAGAGCAGAGAGCAGAGAGAGAACATTTTATATTCAAGAATAAATTGTCCAAGCAGGAAATGTCATTGGGGTGAGTCCTGTAATGAGACAGGAGAGAAACATCAAACAGTTGAGGAAACTCCAGGAAAGAAAAAGGAAAGCTCGAGAACTAGATGAAAGAGCATTAAGATTCTACGTCTTCAGAAAAAGACTTCTGAACAAAATTGCATCAATGGTGCTGGAAAGCCGACCTAGGACATACCCCCACCACAGGAGGTGGGTCAAGGAACTATTATTGCAATGAAAGCTCATGTGACAAACTTTGCTTCCTCTTTCTCTTCAAAATTTTTGATTAAATGCCCTGATTCTCATCATAAGAACAAAGAATGTAAGTGTTTTCCAGTAAGAACAAGGTCGTCGGTTTAAACTTCCATATGATAGTCTGTTACAGATGAAGGCACATTCAATATTGTGTTTAACTCCGGGGTTGGAGAGTGGAGGGTGGTTATTAGCAGGAGAGGGAGATGGACGGGGTGTCAGTAATTTGCAGTAACGAACTTAGCTGACGGTGGGAATGAATGTTTTATAACCCTGTATATACCTGAAGGATTTTATATACATTTAAAAAGTGGATTGGAGATTCAGGCAATAGTTAGAGAAAGGAGAGAGGGGGCAAGAAAGAGATCAGAAGGGCAGGCATGAGACAAAGAGCAGAAATAAGAGAGAGATAGAAAAAAGACGAGAAGGGATGGTTTTGAACCTACAAGAGTTTTTTGACTCAGTGCTGTTTGCTAGTGGTTTGCCTTATCAACCATTGCCCTGATTGAGTAAGCTCTCTGTCTCTCACCACACGAAGCTCAAGCAGAGGCTGAAGCCCGTGGCATTGTGATCTTTACAACCCAGACAAAAAAAGCAGTTCTTCCAAAGGAAAGAAGAGAAAAGAAAAAGAGGGGGAAAAGGACAGCAAATGCAGTTATTTCAAGAAGAAAAGAAAAAACAATCAACACATATATATATGAATGAACCTAAAGCCACTCTAAACTACTCCCCTTTGGGGACAGAAGCAGATACCCCAGCCAAGTTCAAAATGAAATCCCATATCCCTCCAGACCCTTTTCTTGCCTTACTGTGTAATTTATATGCAAGTTGTCTGCATAGTTAATCTTTTGTAGCATCTGGTATTTATCATCAGAAACAGATTTGGGGGAGATTCTGGAGAAGCTCTTTGTATATTGTGGGTTTTTAACATTTCTCTACAAGTCTATTTCTTTAAAAGTTAGAAGTGCAGCTGAGTACAGGGAAATATGTAATACAAAGGAGGGGGGCACATTACCAGGGAGGTGAAGATAAAACAGAACTAAATTTTTTTAGTGTTTATTTATTTTTGAGTGGGGGAGGGACAGAGAGAATCTGAAGCGGGCTCTGCACTGACAGCACAGAGCCCGACGTGGGGCTCAAACTCACAAACTGCGAGATCATGACCTGAGTGGGAATTCAGATGCTTAACTGACTGAGCCACCCAGACGCCCAAAAGGGAACTAAATTTTACAGCTAAAGGGACTTTGAAAGTCTTCCAGTTTGGCTCCCTGATTTTTTACAAGCTACAATGGCTGAGCTAATACTAGAAGCTAGGTTTTCTGAAATGTCATTCGGGTTTGCCTCAAGGTTTTATTTTCTCCCCAAATGGAGAAAATGGAAAGGTTTTATTAGATTATTCATTTAGAGTGATGACTAAAATGTGTAAAATGATATTGTTCAACTTCTGTAAGTGGGATCAGCATTGCATTCGACCAGCCTGAGAGAGTCAGGACTCTATGCCTTCTGGGAAGGTGCTTTCCAGTATTGGTGACGGAGAATATCTCTCAGTGTTCGTTCTCAAGATGCAGGTCTGAGATCTTGCCAGACCCATCACACAGGCTAGATCTTTGCAGGACATCAGTTGGACCCATCTTCCTTCTCACATACTACAGTCGTCCCTTTTCTGTGGCCTGTAGATTTTATTTAGAATTTCAGAAAAATCTAGAAATAAACAAATAGATGAAAGTTCAGAGAAGCGTTTGCCCATTGGAGCAAAGATTCAACTTTTAGCACTCTTCAACTGTGGTGAATGAAAAAATAAAAAATAAATACCAATTTAAAATTAGAATAATAATTAGAGAGCAGAAAAAGACAGTAATTAGACAGAGTTCATGCATGTGGGAAAGTCACAGTCCATATATTTTGGAACAAGGTAGGCTTTCCATGTTCTGTTTCTTAGCTCCTTTTGTGTATATTTATTTTAGAAAATCCAGAAAGTATTGTAAATGTCTTCACTTTCACTGTAATATTCTCCAGCTTTCCCTTTATTGGCAAACATAAATGGATCATGGTTTTCTCAAAGTTTAGGGGCTTGTACTTCCATGTGTAAAAAAAAAATCAGTGTAGTTAAAGGTTAATTTAATGAGTAAATTTGCAGTTATCTGAATTAACTATCGTTTATAATTTAATTTACCAGGCATGACAATTTTGATTAAATTAAGTCACTCCTAATATATTTTAATAGACCTGAACCACGAAGTACCTTACACTCTGTATGGAGACAGCTTGGCCTAGAGAGACGAACAGTATATGTGAATTCTAGAGAGTTGGGGTTGACCACACGTTGACCTGAGTTCTTCACTTTACTTCTCTGAGTTCTAGAATCCTAATTTGTGTAGAAGGGCACCAATCGCCCTTCTGCCTGGCTGGTGGGCTGTTGTAAGAATCCAGAGAGATAGTGTAGTTAGAGATGTTTATAACCTAGAACACCGTGCATACCATATATGTTCTGTTTGTGGCATTGTTATTAAAATAAAAGGTTTTGTATGCATTATCATTTTCCTGAAAAGCAATAGTTTTCAGAAAAGGAATTGGGGAAACTTTTTTTCCTTGTAGCTATAAAATATCAAGAGGTTTCATTTCCCCACGTGAGTCAATTCTACTCTGCTCTAGTTCTTTCTGGAGTGACACCTCTTCCCTCCAGATTCTCTTGCCACTCACAGTCAGATTGGACACCACTCTCCTCACTGGACCTCAACATCGCCCTGCTGGCAGATGCCACAGGAGTGCATTTCTTCTCCCATGGCGCTTGCATTCCAGAATACGAGAGCCAAAGACATCGGGGTACCAGAAGGATCAGATAGGGGGGTGAGTAGTTGATGCCCAGTGAATAGGATAATGCCCATGAGGTGTTTATCCTCTTCCATAACTTCATAGCCCAATGCGACTAGATACTAACAGGGAGAAATTAAGCTTATTTTTTCTTAGGAATTTCACAGGCATATGAAAGAACATGGTTAAAAAGGACTAAGTTAATTTAACGCTAGTCATTTTTTTCAAACTTTCTGGTATTTAGTGTCAGTTCCTACTTGTCCCAGCTATGCCCGCCTGTAGGTGTGTGGGCCTTAAAAGGACAGTCTTCATGTTGCTCTGAGTGAACAAAAGCAAAGTTGAGTGCAGGGACATCCTGTGCCTCCTAAAATTAGTATGTACCATCAAGCCAGGTGAGTAGTGTTCAAGGTCAGTCACCCCACCCCCGAGAATCAGGCATCCTTCTTCCATGCCCCATCTGCAGGACTCGCCTGTTACCCAGATCCTTGTTCTTGATCAGGTTCTACCTCAACACTGGAATCCTGCCAACTGACACAGCTCTTGGGCTCCATTTGCTTCAGGGACCCAACTTGTCTGTGCATCAAACAGAAGCCCAAGAGTAGATGGGAGACCCAGAGTGAGCTAGTAACAGGATCTCATCCAGAATGCAGGTCTTCCGGTACCAGCCCTGGGCCCATTCACATATCACATATTTTTATGAAAGACACATATCATTTTGGGTCTTACTGTCACTTTTCTTCTGGTGATGTGGATGGTATGTTGCGTTTCGTCTGAGATTATCAGTATCAGTTATTCTTCTCAAATGGTAAATACTTAGTTTTATTTTGAGAGTGAAGAAAGCCATAGATGTCCCTGCAAGAAAAGAAGGTATAAGACCCTGATCTGTGTATTTTGGGTATGATCTTATTACAAACTGAACCCATGTCCAGAATAAATGTGGACCATTCTCAGCAGAGCTTAGGAGCATTAAAACATTTATTATCACATCACAGCAACGCTAATAAAAATCAGATTGGTATGATTTTCAGAGAAGAAACTAAAGATACACTCAAGCTGTGTTCATAGTAATAGAGTCTTTGTGAAAGATAATTAGCTTGTTTATGTACTGTATTAACAACAAAAAATTTTTTACAGACCAGTGAGCATCTCCTAACTAAAATCAGTGATTTATATTAAGACATAAAAATGGTTCTACCAGTGAAAAAACTAAAGCACATGTCTCCGTCTGCGGTAGAGTTGCCAGGTAAAATACAAGATGCCCAGTTAAATGTGAATTTAATATGAATAACAAATAGTTTTTATACTAGTAAAAACTTTAAATTTAACTCAGCTTCCCATATTTTTGATAAATATGGACACTATAATTTAAGGGGCAAATTTTGTTTCCAGCTAGTGGTCCTGTATAAAACCAAAGGATATGATGGCACACTCATTTGGAAAATATTTAAATACAATTTCAAATCTTACTGAGGAAGGGTTTCTTGGCATTGTCACTACTGACCATTTAGGCTGGATAATTCTTTGTGAGGGGCTACTCTGCGCATTGTAGGGTGTTTAACAGCATCTGTGGCCTCTACCCACTAGGTGCCAATAGCATTCCCTAGTTGTGACAGCCAGAAATGTGTCCAGACATTGCTAAATATCCCCTGGGACACAACATAATCTCTGGCTGAGGACCACTGTTCTGAGGGAAGAAGCTTATTTATAAGTAAATATGGTGCATGTATTTTTTTGGTAGAAAACTAGTCTGTCCTTGTCTGGAAGGAAGAAGGGAAACCCCATATTTTATACAGTTTTCATTTTAAAGCATCTTGAGAGAGACACCAATGGAGAACTGATGGAAAGTGGTTGAGAAGCTGAAGAGCTGGTAGACAGGATTGTTTTGCAATCCGAGGCTCTGTGAGAGAAGCTTCTGCTTCCTCTTTGAGATAAAAAAGGCAGTAGAAAGGACTTAAGTGAAGGCTCGTGTTCCCAACACAGCCTCCATCCAGGCTCTGAAAGAACAGTTAGTACAGAGTCTGCTGATTTTTGGAAAAGGAGTGTTGTATTTGGATAGCAATAATTGAAATTCCAACCTAGACCACCTAGCTGAATAATCATGTGTGTGTCCAAAAGACCCAAATTGCCAGGAGATGTGTTGAGAACCAGAGTGGGGAAAACTGTTTACTGTTTGATCTCCAGAAAACAATTTGACAGGAAATTTTACTATGGTGTTGTTGCTTCTGTTTTCCCCAAGAAAACATATGAATTTAGTTTATTGTCTAAACCAAGAAAGTAATGTGGTTACACATATTATGGAGGCATTTTTTAAAGAATTAACCTTTCAATCCTTTGTGGCTCTAATTACTGTTCTTTGGTCGTACATAGAGAGTCACTAATCATTCATTCCTCCAAAGAATTTACAGCATAATCCTATTTTCCACTCAAGTTCTACATGATTGCCAGATTGGAGTGAAAAATCAAATCAACTTCCAATGAAGAGAGACTCAAAAGAACAGTGGTTCAAACAAAATTCCAAAGAGAATACATGAGCTTCTTATTCTGCCTTTATTAATTTGAAATCTACAATTTTGTATTTTGTGAGGGTAGTGCAAAAAATATTCTTTTAATTGAGTCATTCTAACAAAATTTAGGGGACAAATATCCCCACTAATATTCTTTTTTAAAGTTAGGTCAAGGCAATTCTGCTCTAAGGGTGAAGCACTTAAGTTCTGGTCTGAAGTTCTTTGTTTAGACACACAATATACACAATGCAGCAGAGACCCATCGCCCTTGAGATAAAGTCTTGAATCCGTACTGCACTCTGCAGGGTCCTGACGTATCTGGCTGGAGTTGATCACACTTTCTCTAGCTCCTAGCATATAGGCTAAGCTCCTCCAACATAGAGACCCCAAAGTGAATTTGCTCAAAAAAGATCAAAGTTGGTTATTCTCTCACAAAACAGTT
This sequence comes from Panthera onca, assembly GCF_046562875.1. Taxonomy (NCBI): domain Eukaryota; kingdom Metazoa; phylum Chordata; class Mammalia; order Carnivora; family Felidae; genus Panthera; species Panthera onca. The sequence continues at coordinate 95,545,261 of NC_138339.1, read as the reverse complement.
TAGAATGATGCAGGTGTTCACGGGCCCGGGATTCATGTGGAGCTCGACTCATGAGGTGATCTAGTGACCAGGTACTCTATCTTGTTGCTCCTCACCTATATGGTCAAAGCTCACTCACCAGACCCTCTTTGTGCTCCAGTCTGAAGAAATATGGGCAGAATGGCAGGCGAAAAAGCTTTCTTTTAAAGATGTGTTGCAGGTGGGTTTCCTAGGAAACAGATTCTGAGGCGGGGATCAGCATGCAGGAGGTTTGTTAGGGAGTGCTCCTGAGATCAACAGCTGTAGGGGGAGAGGAAGGAAGCAGAACTGTGCAGGGGAGAAGCTATGCTGCAGGACAGGCATGACAAGGCCTCAAGTGACCCTCTCGAGAGCCCTGAAGCTAACATGGCCCTTCAGAAGGGGGATGGAGAGTTGGGCCTTTATATCCCTTGACCAGTGATAAGCTGTGAGCGGCTCCAGGTCGGGGACGTTGCCTGGGATGAGATGGCTCTTTTTAGCTCAGGCGATTTTCAAAGAGGGCTGTTGGCCAACAGCTATCTGGATGGCTACATGGCAGCACAGCACAGCAGCCAGGACGTGATGTGACCTGGAAGTTGCACGAACCTCTTCTACTTACATCCATTATCTGGAATGTCTCGAATGACCTAGAATGACCACCACAGTTGCAAAAGAGACTGAGAAATATAGACTTTAGCTAAAAGGCATGTGCCTATCTATGAACTAAAAGGAAGAAGGGGAGAATGGGTATTGGGGAACGATCACAAGAGGGAAGATAATCATTGCTTGAGTTTGTTCCACTTATTGACTTTTTTAGATCAAAAGCTATTTCATTGAGGAAGCCACCTGCAAAGCACCGAGGCAGAAAGAAAGCTAAAATTGGGGCAAGAACAACAGAGGTTCCTTATATCCAGTAATGTCCCTTGACTAGTGATGACTACACCAAACTTAGCTAGATTTTGGAATGAGCCAGGGACTGATTCCCCAGAACTCTGCAGGAAGAGGTTCCTAGGGGCACAATTCCAATCTCCTTCCCCAAAGCACAAGCTACAAGGAGAACTAAATAAAGCAGTATCTCCATGAAGGGCCTTACTTAGGGCTCTATCTATATCCATCTATGGGATGAGGGGCTTTTCTAAGACCTGCTGCATGTCAGAACAAGTCACTTAATATAGAGGGTAAAGTGTACTAAAATATGATTCTGATTCTGCAGAGAATACAGTAACTGTACTGACCCAAATCAAACACACATCAGATAGCACTGAAATACTTTATCACTTTCTGTTAAAGGTACTTGGATTTCAGCATAATAATTCTGTGTAGAAAGGAAGGAGACTGAGGGAAGCTTAAGTGCCTGCTGTCCCTCTTTCTGAGCAAAGCAGCCAGACTGGTTCCTGCTACTGACTAGACCAGGAATTGGAAGCTAAAATCAAAGCCACTACTATAGGCTGAGCGCATAAGGAGATCATTAGCCTCAAAGGAAGCCTGGTAATTAACCCTTACCAGTAACAGAACTGTATTGCATAGTACGGCAATAACCAACCAACCTCCTCTTGTGCATTTGGAATAAGAAAAAGGAGGAGCCAGTCAGTATGCAGGAACAGGAAAAATAATAGTGAAACTATAGAGACCAAAACAAAGAGAGTATGAAGGACCATAACAGTCTGACTTCCAGAATGCCTGACGGACTCCTAGAAGATTCCTCTCTCCTCTCCCCTCTGCCCTGGTCCCCATCCTCTCCCACACACCCAGAGGTGGATTACCGTGTGCTTCTTAGCTATACACAGGCACGTCCACAGGGATCCTCCTGATGGGCCAAGTTTCTGCCGTCCTGAAAAAGTGTTTCATTTCTTGACTCCTGAGGAGTCATGCCAGGATTCTGTATACTGATATTTTAAGAATAAAATGAAATTACCATGAAGAGAACTACTTTGAGGCCCATCTATGTCCACTTCTGGGATTTAGCCATAGTCAAGTATATGCAGGTGATAGTGATGGCCTGCCCTAAGCGTATTTGTACCAGGCAGGGAAGGAGAAGGATTAAGAAAGCTGTCTCTGGATTTCCACAGACCTGGGTTTAAACTTCAGCTTTGCCACCTATTAGCTATATGGCCTTAGAAAGTCCTGTATCCCCTTTAAGCCTTCAGCTTCTCATTTTTAAAATAAGCACATAAGGATAGTGTCTGCTTCCTCCTTGATTGTGAGAATTAAATGAGGTAAAATTAGCTCTTGGCACAGGGCCTAGAATGTAGTAAGCACCCCCAAAATGACAGCTGTAATAGCAGCTACCCCATAAGTAAGACCCCGTGGAAGACATTTACCTTAAGGTAAGAAGAAAGTCAACTTGACCCAGTAAAACAAACAAACAAACAAACAAACCTCAAAAGGAGAGAATCTGAGTACAGTTTGCTGGTTCCCAGCTCTCACCTTTGTGTCCCGGCCCAACTTCCCAGCAAATCATCATCAAATTCCACGTGGAGGTGGGATTATAAGGAAAGTGTGACAAGAGCTGTTTCATTAAAAGCTCGTTGAGGCTTTGAGGTACAAGGCAGTGTTGCTTTGGCACCACCACCACTTCCTGCAGTGTGTATGCCTCTGTTCCACCTGACCGGGGAAGCTGCAATCCCTCAAATTTCACTTCACAATGCTGCACAGCTTTGGAATCTCACAGGATCCAAAGTGTCAGCGGAGATACCTGGAAAATGTGACACGCATTTGCAGCAGACGTGACTGTGGTCATGATGTGATGACAGTACCTAGCAGACATCAACATGGTTGGTATAACAATGACCTCCCGCAGACACGACTGCAGTACTCAGCAGACGTGACAATGGTTCCTAGCGGTCGTGGTGATATCTCCGGTGCTCTGTGGCTAAAGCAGGACCCTCAGAAGCCACTACAGCCTGAGGCTGGTTGAGACCAAGTGGTGCCGGGGCCCAAGGTTGTGGTATTTATTGGCCAGTGGTTGGAGGAAGAGAGGAAGAACATGGCTGACACCAGGGAGTGGCTGCTAGTATTTAGTTATGAACATGTGCAGCTCTAGTCCAAGGTATAGAAATTTGGGTATGAGGAAAGTGGTGAAGAGATTCTGAAGTGAGCTGGAGGGAAGAAAATAGGCAAGGAGGTATGGCATACACTTCTCTTATCTGGGATCCCTATAAGCATCAAATGAAGAACTTCCCCTATGGCACCATATTTCAGTGAGGGATTGGAGTGAGCACTGCACCAGGACCATAGAGACCTAGATTTTCATCCTACCCTGACACTGACTCTCTCTGGGGAAGTGCCTTAACCTCTTGGAAGCTCAGCTTCTCATCTGCAGAAAGGAGGGAAGAGAGTTGCACTTGATAACCAAGACCCTTTCTATAATGGTTTTACTTCATCACTACCGGATTCAGATAAAGCCAAGGTCTCTTTAGCACTCTTTTCCAGTTGAAATGTGTAACTCCCAAGGACTTGGAACTGTTACCATTTTGGTAAGGAATCTTTTCATGGAAATATTACATCCTTTAAAGTAATTAACATTCAGTACTCAACCTTAGAACATTATCCAAATTTAGATGAGAAAAGATGAAGGAAGGGAAAAGGTGTTACCCTATCATACTTTTTCTTTTGGGCATGCAAATAAAGATTCATTTAGGGGATGGGGAAAGTTTTCGTTTCTTTAGTACTGAGTTGGTGGCAGCAAGAGCTAAGTAGGAGTTGACTATCTCAGGTATAGATTTTCCTGAAGTGATTCAGGTATCCAGGCTGCGTCCTTGCAGCCAAGGCAAATGATGCCCTTCTGGGGCTTGCATGCTTGATTACAAGTAAGAGACCTTCTGTAGAGGTCTACAAGTCCCTAGGGAGATAGGAGGGCACATTATAAAGGGCTAAAGCTGGTGCACCTGGGAGGCTCACTTGGCTAAGTGACCAGTTCTTGATTTTGGCTCAGGACATGACCTCGTGGTTCATGGGATTGAGCCCTGTGTCGACTCTGCGCTGACAGCACAGAGCCTGCTTGGGATTCTTTCTCCCTCTCTCTCTGCCTCTCTCTCTCTGTCTCTCAAATAAACAAATCAGCATTTAAAAAATAAATAAAGGGCTAAAGCTGGCCTACCCTGGGGGATAGGGGTAGACAACTGGTACCTCTATGAGATGTAATAGGAGGGGTGAATTCATATTCTGGAGCTCATCCCCATGCCTTCTGGTACATCTCCCCCTCTGATAAAGAACCTCTGATAATCATGTGTTTCACTGGAACAACACCATCCTCATCATTAGTAAAATGATTGCTCATTGTCGACATTCACGGAAAAGGTCCCTAGAGAGGCCAGGTGTCACAGGGAAGACTGGAAGACTGGCTCCCGAGGGGAACCTTCCTTTCCATGGTGAACGAGCCAGAGACCAGGGTCTGGGACTCAGCCTTAGACAAACAGATACTCTTCTCTTGTCAGTGTGTGAAGGACGCGGAAGAATAATAAGCAGACTACCAGTATTGTCATTAAAAGGCAAGGTCTCTTTTATGAGGTTGATATTCGCCTCAGCCTGGTAAGAACATTCTTAGACAAACTGCAAGGAAGCCAATTTAACAGAAAGCTGTCTGGCAAGCAGCAAGGGTGCTGCCGGATGGGGTCAGCCTGTAATTACCCGATGCATCCATTTCCACCATGTGGCCTGCCTGCCTCTTGGACCTCTTGGTTGTGTTTGGAGCCAGGACAACCCTTCTGTGGACACTACTCACATGTCCACTGCCAATGTTTGCCTCACTGACTCTTCCTGTGCCACCCATTTCCAAACTTCGATGTCTGACCACTTCCCTTTCTGACTGAGTCTTTCCTTTAATGTGTTACAATCTTTCATCAGGACAGGTCACGCTCTAAGATATGGCTGCATACTGAGTTTACCCACTACATGTGCTCAGCTGACCAAAGGCGATTTCCTTTCATAGCCTAATTCTTGAGGTCACCTCCTTGTCGCCCTCCTCCCATACAACACCTACACTGCAGTCTTAAAATATCATTTTGTTTTATTTCATTTCACTTTTATTTTCTGTGTGCTTTTAAATGTCTCCACTGATTTTTTTGAGTGGGATTGCTCTGAGAAAGGAGGTTATTTTTAGCATAGATTGAATCAAGGAAGATGAAATCTCATAACAAATTCAACTGCCATAATCAACTTCATTATATCAAAGGAGGCCAGGTTCTTTCCCTCTTACAATTTCTTTTTTTAATTAATTAATTATTTATTTATTTATTTAGAGTACGTGCAAGTGGGGGAGAGGGGCAGAGGGAGAGAGAGAGAATCTTTTTTGTTTTTGTTTTTTAGTTTATTTATTTTGAGAGAGAAAGAGCACATGCACAGGGGAGTGCCAAAGAGAGTCCCAAACAGGCTCCACACTCAGTGCAGAGCCCAACGCAGGACTCGATCTCACAACCCTAGGATCATGACCTGAGCCAAAATCAAGAGTCAGACACTCAGGGTGCCTGGGTGGCTCAATCAGTTGGGTGTCCGACTTCAGCTCAGTTCATGATCTCACCGTTCATGAGTTGGATCCCCACATCGGGCTCTGTGCTGACAACTCGGAGCCTGGAGCCTGCTTGTGATTCTGTGTCTCCTTCTCTCTCTGCCCCTCCCCCACTTGTGCTCTGTCTCTCTCTGTCTCTAAAAAATAAATAAATGTAAAAAAAAATTTTTTTTATTAAAAAAAAAAAGTCAGACACTCAACTGACTGAGCCAACCAGGTGCCCCTCTCTGGTACAATTTCTATTTGAGAGATAAAACTGTGTTCATAAATGGTAAGATGAATATACATATATTATCACATTTAGAATTACTACTAGCTCTAAAAGTTGGTCAGTAAAATATGGCAATGTGAGGTAATAAGTTTTCATTTCTCTTTTTCATAAGATTTTGGTTGTTTTGTTTGTGTTTTGTAACCACTAGCGGCTACTAAAAACCCCAAGCCTAGACAAACTGCTTGTGACTTCAACCTTAGATGAACAGATTCAAATAGGATAAGATTAATCCATACCTCACTCCCAGTAATGAATGCTAAAGAGCAGGCAAAATAGTTGCTCCTTTCCAGATTTCGATCTTCTATTTGCTTTAATCATTTATTTTTATTTATTGATCCCCTCTATTACATATTTATTTATTCCTACCTGTTTTGTTCCACAAAGCATTTAAGACAGATGAGAAGAACACAGGATGGAAGTTAGGATAGGGGAAAATAAAAATCAATGTTAGATAAAGTTAGAGGGAGGAGGTAAAGATACATAGGATAGTAGTAGTTCCTGCATAATTATTAAAGTAGAGGTCAGTATTTGGGCTGGGCTTCCTGGTGGCAAAAGGAAAAGTGAAAATTTAATAGATACAAAATTACCTGTTACTTATAAAGAAAATCTCCCCAAATAAATAAAGCCTTTTTTGGCATTTGAATGTGAAATTTCTTTTTTTGAATTTTTTTTTAATGTTTATTTATTTTTGAGAGACAGAGCACGAGTCGGGGAGGGGCAGAGGCAGGAGACACAGAATCCAAAGCAGGCTGCAGGCTGAGCTGTCAGCGCAGGGCCCATTGCGGGGCTCGAACTCATGAACCATGAGATCATGATGTGAGCCGAAGTCAGAAGCTCAAAGGAATGAGCCACCCAGGTGCCCCTTAAGGTGAAATTTCCTATTTACATCTTTATATAAAAAACCCAGGGATATGGATGACACCATCCCACAATATAGTTTGGCAACATGCAAACCAAAAATATTCTGTGTTTTTTGAAGGATTTTTTTCCCTTATTCATTTTCTTCCTTTTACTAGAGCAATGCTTCCTCTGTCTATTCTTCCAGAGCATAAATATTTTAATAATAAGCATCTAAGCTTATCCATTTTTTTTTACCTGCTCCTGAGAGGTATGATCATGGACATTGTAAGACTGTATCAAATTGCTTCCCTCCCAACTTTATAGTACTTTAGTTCTTTTTTTTATGTTTATTTTTTGAGACAGAGCAAGAGACAGAGTGCAAGCAGGGGAAGGGCAGACAGAGAGTGACACAGAATCCAAAGCAGGCTCTAGGCTCCGAGCCACCAGCACAGAGCCTGACGCAGGGCTCAACTCACGAACCTGTGAGATCGTGACCTGAGCGGAAGTCGAATGCTTAACCGACTGAGCCACTCAGGCACCCCTACAGTACTTTAGTTCTATCTCGCTTTTTAATTCTACAAATTACCCATTATTGTTGTTGTTTTATATGACCAATGTTTAAACTTATTTATTTAAGAATGTTTTTGCTTACCATTTCTTCTTGCATTTCACACTTTCCATTTGAATTCATCTTCTCTGCATCTGAAGTATATCCTTGAGAATTTCATTTTGTAATGCCTTATACTCAGTTTTATTTGCCTTAAAATGTCTTTATTTTGCCCTTATTCTTTTTTTAAGAGGTTCACTTTTTTATTTTGAGAGAGAGAATCCCAAGCAGGCTCTACATTTTCAGTGTGGAGTCCAGCATGGGGCTGGAACCCATGTACTGAGCCCCAATCGAGAGTTGGACGCTAACCTGACTGAGCCACCCAGGCATCTCTGCCCTCATTCTCAGAAGGAGTTTTCACTAATTGTAGTTTGGGGTTGATAGTTATCCCTTCTCAGCACATTAAAGATAATATTCCGTATCTTCTTGCTTTGGCAAAGGCTGTTGAAAACAGTGTTGTAATCTAATTTTTATTCACTTGAGATTTGTCTTTAATCTTTGGCTGCTTTAAAGATCCTCTCTTTGACCTTGGTGTTCTGAACTTTTGCTGCAATGTGCCTAGGAGTGATTTTCTGCTTATTTATCCTGTTTGGGATTTGTTGGGACTCTGTGGTTTGGTGTCTTTCAACAATTCTGAAAAATTCTCAGCCATTATCTCTTTAAATATTGTCACTTTTTCATTTTTTCTAATGTCTGCATCTAGAACTTTAATTAGACATATGTACTTTCTCACTCTATCCTCCTTTACTTTCAATTTCTCATATTTCTTTTTAATCTTGTTTCTCTGCACTACATTCTTTGTAATTTCTTTCGCTTTATCTTCCATTTTGCTAATTACCTCTTAATTTTGTCCAAGCTGATGTTTAATTCATACATTGTTTTTAATTTCAGTTATATTTTTCATTTCTAGAAGATTTCTTGCAAATATACAGTAAAACCTTGGTCTGTGAGCATAATTTGTTCCAGAAACATGCTCGTAATCCAAAGCACTTGTATATCAAAGCAAATTTCAAGAACCATTACCTTAGTCGTGCTCATGTGACATTTGGGGTCACATCCTACTCATATTGCAAGAAATTGCTCGTTTGTCAAGTTAAAATTTATTAGAAATGTTTGCTCATCTTGTGGATCAGTCACAGAACAAGTTCCTCGCAATCCAACGTCTTACTGTACTTGGTTTTTTACTTAATAGTTTTTGTTTGTTCGTTTCTTGTCCTTACTTTCAGGCTTCTCTTTTATTTCTTGAAGCATATTAAATGTGTTAATTGTATGGTCCAAAAGTCTGTGAAAGTGTGATTCTGTTGTTTCTCACTTATGGTCCTTGTTTCCTTGAGTGTTCTGTAATTTTCTTTTTATTGCAGGCTTATATTCTTTGGAACATTATCTGTAGGAATTTTTTGAGAATGAGGTTAAAGTTCTTGTCCCCCAGACAGGATTTCCTGTGACTTTAGTTGTCTGGAGGCACTACCTGTTCTCTGTCTGACAGTTTTTCACACCGTATAGTAGCATGAATTTGGGACTACAGTACAACAAGGAGCAACATCAGCTATGAAGCATTTTTGACAAAAGTTTTTCACCTGAATCTAGTCATGAGAAAAAATTGGTCAAATCCAGAATATAGGACATTTTACATGACTGTTGGCCCGAATTCTTTAAAAAAGTCATTGTCACGCATACAAAAAAGAAAAGGTAGGATACTCTACTTAATTAAAAAAAAACACTAAAGAAACAGATCAAATGCAATGAATTCACTTTAATAAGCTTCTGTTTTTCTTTTTTTAAGTCATAAAACATATTTGGGAAGCAATTAAGAATATTAGAATACAGAGCACATGTTAAATGATTTTATGGAATTATCATTACTTTTCTGAGGTGAGATCATGATATGGTGATTATGTAAGAGGATGTCTTTATTCTAGGAGATGCCTACTGAAGTAGTTAGGGGTAACATGTCCTGTACTTGTAACTTAATTTCAATTGGTTCAAACAAACACCCGACACACACACACACACACACACACACACACACACACACACACATAGACGTCTTGGTATAGGTATAGGTAGGGAAATCGGTGACTGTAGGAGAATTATTCATTTGTACTTTTCTCTTGACTTTTTTGTAGGTTTTTTAAATATTCAAACTTTTAAATTTTGTGGGAAAAGGCAAAAACAAACAAAAAAACTACATTAGGGATAGCTGTAGCTACAAATATTAGGAGGGAGATTTTCTCCCCTACACAAGGGCCAAGATCAAGACAGGCAAGTCTCCATGTTTTCCCCTTCTGAACAGAGGGTTCATTTCTAATGTCTTACACAGAAGGCATAACTTCTTGAGGTCTCAACTTGATATGGAGGAGGGGGTCTTCTTTTAGATTTTTCACCCTGGTAGAGCCTTAGACTTTTTTAATCCCTTCAACCTTTGAAGCTGCTAAAACAGAGGTTCAATATCCCAGGGTTTATCAGATACTCTCAGGGTAAAAGCTGATTTTGGTGCTTATCTACTGCCCAGGTTTCATGCTTTAACTTTATAATTGCCCACTATGGATTTCTTGATTGCTTGCTCAGTAATTCATCTAATTTGTAAAATATTTTTCACCCCAAAATTTCATGTTTTTAGTAGGAGGATCATTTAGGGCATCTTGTCCTATTATACTAGTAGAAGCAGAAGTCTTCATGCAACAACATCTTAAATGAAATTTATTATTTTTATTCCAATTCCTATAGAGATTTAAAAAGCAGTTAAAGCCACAAGCACATTTCAAAAAAATATTCCTTATCATACCATTGTTATAAAGCCCCTGGCCTTAATACATAAATCGAGTATATTTACCTTTCATCTACCCAGTTGAAAATATAGTTGTCTCAACACAAAAAGGTACTCCATCAAGCCAGTCTTTTCCCCTAAGTTATAAGCTCATTTATTCAATGTATTGTAAAGTCATAATTCTGTACCATATATGTATATGTATATATATATATATATATATATATATATATATATATATACATATATATATATATGTATATATGTAGAGGCTAGATTATGAAAAAACACCTTCTCAGTAAGTGATAAACACCTTTCATAACAACAATGGAAATAGCCCTGTTGACAAGAGCAATATATCCCTTTTTCATTCTGTATTTATTTGCTTATATGAGGAGCAAACTACTAAAGCCAATATCTCTCACATTTTCTTTTTATTGTAATGGATTTGGTATGCTCCGGACACAAGCCTTAACACAAGCCTCCATTTAAGAACCAGGGTGAACCTTTCCCCTACAAAGCTGAGTAGACTGTCATCAGTCCCTCAGTTGCGTGAACACCAACCTCAATTGATGAATAAGAATATGTATTAAATAAAAATAAAGAACAGGAAAGAAATATTATTTATTCTGCAAGAAACAAATCTCAGAATCATAACATTCCATGACATCCCACAGTCACTGATTGTAGTAGAATAGTTACCCTCCAATGTTAGTTACAGGTTTTAGATGGAGGATATTTTTATTCTGGGACTTTCCTTGGGTCTGGGACCTTCTGAACCAGCCCCCAGACTCTATTTTTCTGATCTGTGTGTTGGTCAACATATCTAGGTGTCCCTGCATACAAATAGTTACTCAGGAGGGAGATTATTGTGTTTTTATATATAGCCTTCCCCTTGATTTTGGTGTTCAATTTTTTCCCTAAATTACCAAAGCAGCCAAAAGCATTAATTATGATTGTAGTCAGAGTAATTTCCTCTAAATCCTGCTGTCCTTTTCTTCTTTTTACAAGAGGGTTGGGTGCCCTTTCCCTGAGAGAATATGTTCTGCTTGTTTAAAGATTGTCAAGGCAACCTACTGCTTCTCCATTTCCTCTCACTTAGGTTCTGGATAATAATAGATTAACCAACTCAATTACAAATCAAAATACTTGAGCCTCATCAAAAAAAAAAAAAAAAAGGAGAAGAAGAAGAAGAAGATAAAAATGAAACAACTACTTGCCAGGCACTAGGTTAAATGTTTATATTTATTCTTTCACTTAAAAAGTGCTACAGGCATCTCCATTCACCTTAAAACAGGCACCATTAGCATTTCCATTTTCGGATGACACTCCAGTCTAAGAAACGGAGCCATTAAATGGCTGCCCAGGGGCACACAGTGATGGAGTCAGGAACAAAACCAGGCAGTATGACCACAGAGCCTGCTGCAGTCCTAACCAAGACACTACCCCTGCTTGTTTTCACTGACTCCTCTCAGAAATGTTTCAAATTCACATATTCAGGTTGTCAGCTTCAGGTCTCCGGATTTAGAGCCCAGCCTAGGAATGAGCAACTACTACTAATTGAAAGCCACAATATGTGAGGCACCATCCTCGAGCTCCCTCTCATACAACTCGCAAGGTTGGTGTCATTCACGTTTTCCAGTGATGACAAGGAGACACGACCTGTCCCATAACAGGAGCTTAAGAGAATTCCCAAGGCCATAGACCTAATAAGTGGCTGAGCCCATGTGTTTCCTCCATGCCACTTCCCCAGATTAGACCTAGCATTCCTTCACAGGTCAGGACAAGGTCATAATATACTGTGCTGGTGACCACACCATTTTGGCAATGGTCTTTAAAAAGTGCAAAGAAAGAAACGGTAAATACTGGAAAACTGAGTTTTTTTGTTTCATGTAATATTTCTATATAAGTAAGCTAAATTAATAATAAGAAATGCATTCTTATGGCCTCATTTTACTTAATTTTCCCAGGAAGCAGGGTTTGGGGTTTTGTTTTTGTTTTTTGATAGAGAGAGAGAAAGAGAGAGAGAGAGCACCCAAGCCAGTAGGGGAGGGGAAGAGGGAGAGAGAAAATCTTAAGCAGACTCCTCACTCAGTGCGGAGCCCTACTTGGGGGTCTATCCCATAACCCTGGGATCATGACCTGAGTCAAAATGAAGAGTCAGACGCTCAACTGATTGAGCTACCCAGGTGTACCAGGAAGCAGGGTTTTATGCATTGATCAGATACCCATTCTCCCTAAGGCAGCACAGCAGAGTAGAAGGGTGCTGGGCCTGGGGTCAGAGACCTGAGTGTGAGTGCAAGCTCTTGCATTTCCTTGGGAAGGTTGTTCAACCTCCTTGACCTTTAGTTTTCTAGTCTGTACAGTGGGAATTATAACCATCCTACCTATCTCACTTGTTGTGAAGATTGAGGTCGCGTAAATGAGATATTTAATGAGATATTAATGAGATATTTAAAGTTGATTACTATTATTGTGTGGGATACTAAGACTCTTCCACAGAAAAAAGAAAAAGATGAGGGGTGTATGTGTGTGTTCTTATGCGTATGCATGAACAAATATGCATATATGAATATGCACATAAGTACTGTGTATAAGTAAGTTGTCTTATGCAAATGAAGATGAAAAACTAGTCATAATGTCACAGGATAAGCCCTGATAGAGTATGCTAAGGCAAGCCTACAAGGCCTCTGATTTCAGCAGCTTAAACTATCAGTTATACAGACAATGTTGAAAGATTGCTGCTGGGACCAAGGTAAGAGGAACAGTAGTCCTCAAAGGACTGACACAAAGCTGTGTCTCCACTGGTGACTTCAGGGGGTTGCCATGGAACACCCTAGCTCTCCCAGAGGGCACTGGAATCGAGTTCTCACGTGGGGGATGGGGGGAGAAATGGGGCTAATGAAAGAGGAAAATATTACAAGGGGCATGGGACTCTCTGACAGGTTCTTTAAAAGGAATCAGCATTTAACACCCCCAGACACTATAAGCTTGTCTTTGAGGGACCCTTTGCTGCCTTCTCACATTTTCTTCCCAGGCCTCACTTCTCTTTTCTTTAAGAAAAAAAAAATTAACATTTATTCGTTTTTGAGAGACAGAGAGAGACAGTGCAAGCAGGGGCGGGGCAGAGAGAGAGGGAGACACAGAATCCAGAGCAGGCTCCAGGCTCTGAGCTGTCAGCACAGAGCCCGATGCAGGGCTGGAACTCATGAACCATGAGATCATGACCTGAGTTGAAGTCGGATGCTTAACCGACTGAGCCACCCAAGTGCCCCTCTCTTTTCTTGTTCCCCAATTCCCATGCTACTTTTGCTCACTTCTGGGTTTTCTGGCACAACTATTACTTTCCTGAATTTGTCAGGTCTATTTTCCTTTTCTGCTGGTCAATTTTTAAATGTAGCAGCCAAAAGAATCAACATCACTAGCAATTATATCCATACTCAGAATTACTTCTATAAAGGGACATGCTAGAGACCCACAAGAAAATCTCTTTCTGAGAATTATGTAAGTTGGAATTTCATTTTTCACTGACATGAATGATGGAACACATACTATATACCAATGAAAGTCAGCGGTCAAATGGAATAATAAAATATGTTTGCAGTTCACATTTCCCATAAAAGGAATCACATTTTCATTAGACAGATTTTTCAGGTCAGTGACCAACTCCCTCCCATTTCTCTTGAAAGTGCTATAAACTGGTCCATTTTAATACTGCTGGAAAAATACTGTACCTCACAAGAGGAAGGAGAGGAACAGTAGATCTAATATTTATTCGTTTGTGGTACTAGGAAGCAAGATGAAACTCATGCCCTGTGCCCCTCAACTCCTAGGTCTGAGTAGAGTAAGGAATGGAATATTAGCAACAAGAGCCCACTAATATTTGCTTTTTCTTCCTTCCCACCCCTTCGTTTTTTCTCTGCTTAATATTAAGCCTGATTTAATGGATAGGATTTTGGGGAAATATGTGGTCTAAAACAGGGCTTGGTAACTTTTTCCGTTGAGGGCCAGAGAGTAAATATTTGAGGACTCTACAAGCCATATGCACTCTTTGCAAGTGCTCAACTTTGCCATTGTGCTACAAAAGCAGCTGCAGAAGAGTGAAAATGGCTGTGTTCCAATAAAACTTTATTTATAGCTTAAGTTTTACATAATTTTCACATGTCATAAATAATACTCTTCTTATTTTTTTCCTATCCATTTAAAAATATAAAAACTCTTCTTAGCTTGCTGAGCCTACAAAAACAGATAATGGGCCACTGTGGACCAGTTTGCCAATTCCTGGTCTTGAACTTTTTTATATGTTAGACCCATTGAAATTGAAGTTATTTTGTCCTTCCCTCCCCCCACTTCCACTTTTTCCTACATTGTTTTTTTTTTTTTTTCTCACACCTTTCCTCCTACTCTGATTTACCAGTACATCACTTTTCCTTTAGCTTCACTTATTTGTGAACCTCACAAGAGAATAAAGACTATTTGCCAAAGACTTCCCTGTAAGCACCTATCACTGTGGTGGCACTAACAAAGTGGAAGACACAGAATCTGTGGCTGACCATGTTGACATGGTCATTTAACCATTGTCCTCTTTTTCTTCCTTCCTGGTATGGTCTACTCCTACAATAGAGGCTGGACACTAGTCATCACTTTCCCACCTTTCCTTAGAGACAAGACATGGATATGTCTGTGATCTACTCCTAGACAATAACACCTGAGAAGTCTGTTTGGGTGCTCCTGGGAAAGGTTCCTTTTTTCCCCACTGGAATAAGAAAGAAAGAGAGAGCAACACCAAGAGTGAGAGTCAACAGCAGAAGCCTTATTTCCTGCTTCCTACTTTTGGACAATGTCATGTAAAGATAAGATGTTTGGAGCTGCAGCAGTTAACTTGTAACCATGAGAGAAGTCCAAAAGCTGATCTAGAGGCATAACATTGTTAATTCACTGAACTACCCCTGCAACTCTGTCTCTGGACTCCGTGTTATCAGAGAGAAAATAAACCCCTGGGATGGGAATTCTGTTACTGTCTTACACAGACAGGCTTCACTCTTGTGAAACTGTTATTAGAGGAGTGATGGGACACATAAAATGAAAACGATGACAAGAAAACACAAAATATCAAGGGGAGGAGTTAAGATGGCAGAGTAGTAAGGAGACCCTGGGCTTGTCTCATCTCTTGAATGCAGTTAGATCAACATCAAACCATTTTGAACACCTAGGAAATTAATCTGAGGATTAATAGAACAATCTGCATAATTTGAGGGAGAGAATATTGCAGCTTCTCTTAAAAAGCAGACCAAAACATACCTACTATGTACCTTCCTTCATATGGTATTTTTAATTTTTTTTAATTTTTATTTCATTCTATTATTGTCGTTATTGTTTTTTCTTCCTCCAAAGTGACAAGATGGAGGAATTCACCTCAAAAGAAAGAATAGGAAGAAATGATGACCAGGTATTTAATCATGCAGATATAAGTAAGATGTCTGAGAAGAATTTAAAACAATGATTATAAGGAGACTAGCTGGGCTTCGAAAAATCATGGAAGACACCAGAGAGTCCCTTCCTGCAGAGATAAAAGAACTAAAATCTAGTTTGGCCAAAATTAAAAATCCTATAACCGAGGGGCACCTGAGGAGCTCAGTCGGTTTGACATCCAACTCTTGATTTCAGCTCAGGTCATGATCTCAGGGTCGTGGGATTGAGCCCTGAGTTGGGCTATGCACTGATAGCCTGAAGCCTGCTTGGGATTCTCTCTCTCTCTCCCTCTCTCTCCCTCTCTCTCCTTCTCTCTCTGTCCCTCTCCCCCTTGCACTCACTTTCTCTCTCTCTCTCTCAAAATAAATACATAACGTTTTTTTAAAGTTTTTTAAAAAATGCTATAACTGAGGTGCAAACCCAAATGGAGGCCATAAAAACGAGGATGGATGAGACAGAGGAGTGAATTAGCAATACAGATGATAAAATTATGGGAAAAAATGAAACTGAAAAGAAGAGGGAAAGAGGTCAGGGATCATGAAGGCAGACATAGGAAACTCAGCAATTTATTAAAATGTAATAACATTTGTATCATAGGAGTCCTAGAAGATGAAAGAGATAAAAAGGGGCAGAAGGTGTATGTGAGCAAATTATAGGTGAACACTTCCTTAATCTGGAGAAGGACACAGATATCAAAATCCAAGAAGCACAGAGAACTCCCATTAAATTCAACAAAAGCCACCATCACCAAGACATATCATAGTCAAAATCACAAAATACACAGACAAGGAAAGAATCCCGAAAGTAGCAAGGGGGAAAAAAGTCCTTGATCTACAAGGGAAGACAGATCAGGTTCACAGCAGGTCCACAAAAACTTGGCAGGACGAAAAAAGGAGTGGCAAGATATATTCAATGTGTTGAATGGTAAAAATATGCAGCCAAGAGTACTCTATCCAGCAAGGTGGTCATTCAGAATAGAAGGACAGATAAAGAGTTTCCCAGACAAACAAAAATGAAAGAAGTTTGTGACCACTAAAATAGCCCTACAAGAAATTTTAAGGGGGACTCTTTGAGTGGAGGGAAAAAAAAGATCAAAAGCATCAAAGACTAGAAAGGACCAGAGAGCATCACTAGAAACACCAACTCTACAGGCAACACAATAGCACTAAATTCATATCTTTAAGTAATCACTCTGAATGTAAATGGACTAAATGCTCCAGTCAAAAGACATAAATTGAATGGATAAAAAACAAAACAAAACAAAACAAGATTCATCTGTATGCTGCCTACAAGAGACTCATTTTAATCTTTTTCAAAAATGTTTATTTATTTATTTTGAGAGAGAGCACACCAGGGACAGTGAGAGAGAGAGAGGGAGAGGGAAAGAGAGAATCCCAAGGAGGCTCCATGCTGTCATTGCAGAGCCTGACATGGGGCTCAATCTCACAAACCATGAGACCATGACCTGAGTTGAAATTCCGAGTTGGATGCTTAACCAATGGAGCCACCCAAGTGCTCCAAGAGACTCATTTCAGACCCAGAGACAACTGAGATTGAAAGAGGATGGAGAACTATCTATCATGCTAATGGGCGTCAAAAGAAAGCTCGAGTAGCCAGCTTGTCATATGTCAAACAAACTAGATTTTAAATGAAAGACTGTAACAAGAAATGAAGAGGGCACTATATCATAATTAAGAGGTCTATCCATCAAAAAGATCTAACAACTGTAAATATTTATGCCTCCAACTTGGAAGTGTCCAAATATATAAATTGATTAATCATAAACATAAACTCACTGATAATAATACAAAAATAGTAGGTGACTTTAACATCCCACTTACAACAATAACAAATCACCTAAGCAGAAGATCAACAAGGAAACAATGGCTTTGAATGACACACTGGACCAGATGGACTTAATATATCCGGAACCTTTCATCCTAAAGCAGCAGAATACACATTCTTTTTGAGTGCACATGGAACATTCTCCAGAATAGATCACATACTGGGTCACAAATCAGCCCTCAACAAGCACAAAAAGATCAAGATCATACCATGCATATTTTTAGATCATAATGCTATGAAACTTGAACTCAACCCCAAGAAAAATTTTGTAAAGCTCTCAAATACATGGAGGTTGAAGAACATTGAACTAGAGAATGAATGGGCTAACCAGGAAATTAAAGAAGAAATTTTTTAAAATACATGGGAGCAAATATAAATGAAAACATGACAGTCAAAAACCTTTGGGATGCAGCAAAGGTAGTCCTAAGAGGGATGTGCATTGCAATTCAGGCCTATCTCAAGAAGCAAGAAAGGTCCCAAATACACAACCTAACCTTACACCTAAAGGAGCTAGAAAAGGAATAGCAAATAAAGCCTAAAGCCAGCAGAAGAAGGGAAATAATAAAGATTAGAGCAGAAATAGGGGCACCTGGGTGGCTCAGTCGGTTAAGCATCTGATTTCGGCTCAGGTCATGATCTCCCAGTTCGTGGGTTTGAGCCCCGCGGCGGGCTCTGTGCTGACAGCTCACACCCTGGAGCCTGCTTCCGATTCTGTGTCTCCTTCTCTCTCTGTTCCTCCCCTGCTCACGCTCTGTCTCTCTCTCTCAAAAATAAAGATTAAAAAAAATTTTTTTTTAATTAGAACAGAAATAATGATATAGAAACCAAAAATAAAAAACAGTAGAACAGATCAGTGAAACTAAGAACTGGTTCTTTGTGAATAAACAAAATTGATAACCCCCTAGCTAGACTTACCAAAAAGAAAAGAGAAATGATCCCAATAGATAAAATCAACAAATGAAAGAGGAGAGATCACCACCAACACCACAGAAATACAAATAATTATGAGAGAATACTGTGAAAAATTATATGCCAACAAACTGGACAATCTGGAAGAAATAGACAAATTCCTAGAAATTCACAAACTACCAAAACTGCAACAGGAAGAAATAGAAAATTTGAACAGACCAATAACCAGCAAAGAAACTGAATCAGTAATCAAAACTCTCCCAACAAACAAGAGTCCTGGGACAGATGGCTTCCCAGGGGAATTCTATCAGACATTTAAAGAAGAACTAATAACTCTTCTTCTCAAACTGTTTCAAAAATAGAAATAATCATTCTATGAAGCTAGCATTACCTTGGTTACAAAACCAGACAAAGATCCCACTAAAAAAGGAGAATTACAGGCCAATATCCCTGATGAATATGGGTGTAAAAATTCTCAACAAGATATTAGCAAATTAAATTCAACAGTACATTAAAAGAATTATTCACCACGATCAAGTGGGATTTATTCCTGGGCTGCAGGGCCGGTTTAATATTTGCAAATCAATCAGTGTGATACACCACATTAATAAAAGAAAGGGTAAGAACCATATGATCCTGTCAATAGATGCAGAAAAAGCATTTGACAAAATACAGCATCCATTCTTGATAAAAAACCCTCAACAAATTAGGAGTAGATAGGACATACCTCAACGTTATAAAGACCACAAGCAAAAGACCCACAGCTAGTATCCTCAATGGGGAAAAACTGAGACCCTTTCCCCTATGGTCAGGAACAAGACAAAGATGTCCACTCTTGCCATTACTATTTAACATGGAACTGGGAGTCTTACCTTCAGCAATCAGACAACAAAAAGAAATAAAAGGCATCCATACTGGCAAGGAAGAAGTTAAACTGTCACTATTTGCAGATGACATCTAGAAAATGTGGAAAACCCAAAAGACTCCATCAAAAATTGCTAGAACAATACATGAATTCAACAAAGTCATGGGATATAAAATCGATGTACAGAAATCTGTTGCATTCCTATATACCAATAACGAAGTAGCAGAAAAAGAAATCAAAGAATCGATCCCATTTGCAATTGCACCAAAACAATAAGATAACCTAGGAATAAACCTAACTAAAGAGGTAAAAGATCTATACTCTAAAAACTATAGAACACTTGTGAAATAAATTGAAGAAGACCTAAAGAAATGGAAAAGAATTCCGTACTCATGGATCGGAAGAACAAGCATTGTTAAGATGTCTATACTATCTAAAGCAATCTACACATTTAATGCATCCCTATCAAAGTACCCCCAGAATTTCTCCCAGAGCTAGAACAAACAATCTTAAAATTTGTATGTAACAAATTTGTATGGATTCCAAATAGCCAAAGCAATCCTAAAAATGAAAAACAAAATTGGAGGCATCACAATTCTGGATTTTAAGCTATGTTACAAAGCTTAACATACAAAGCTTGAGGTCAAAGAAGTTACTGCCTGTGTTCTCCTCTAGGATTTTGATGTTTTCCTGTCTCACATTTAGGTCTTTCATGCACATTGAATTCATTTTTGTGTATGGTATAAAAAAGTGGGCCAGGTTCATTCTTCTTCATGTCGCCGCCCAGTTTTCCCAGCACCATTTATTGAAGAGACTGTCTTTTTCCCATTAGATATTTTTTCCTGCTTTGTCGAAGATGAGTTGACCATATAGTTGTGGGTCCATTTCTGGATTCTCTATTCTGTTCCATTGATCTTTATGTCTGTTTTTGTGCCACCAGTACCATGCTGTCTTGATGACCTCGGCTGCAGCAACTTCTTACTAGACGTGTCACTGAAGGCAAGGGAAAGAAAAGCAAACATCAATTATTGGGACTTCATCAATATAAAAACTTCTGCACAGCAAAGGAAACAATCAACAAAATTAAAAGGTAGCCTATGGAATAGGAGAAGATGGTTGCAAATGACATATCAGATAAAGGGTTAGTATCCAAAATCTATAAAGAACTTAACAAACTTAACACCCAAAAAACAAATAACCCAGTTAAGAAATGGGCAGAAAATAGGAATAGACACTTTTCCAAAGAAGACATCCAGATGGCTAACAGACACATGAAAAAGATGCTCAATGTCACTTATCATCAGGGAAATAGAAATCACAACCATGATGGCTGGGTGGCTCAGTCGCTTAAGCATCCGACTTTGGCTCAGGTGAAGATCTCATGGTTAATAGTTCGAGCCCTGTAATGGCTCTGCACTGTTGGTGTGGAGCCTGCTTCGAATTCTCTCTCTACCTCTCTCAGCCCCTTCCCCACTTGTGTGCACTCTTTCTCAAAATAAATAAATAAACTTAAAAAAATAAAATGCTAACATCCTTTAAAAAAAATAAACCACGATGAGATACGACCTCACACCTGTCCAAATGGCTAAAATTAACAACACAAATAGCAGGTGTTGGCCAGGATGCAGAGAGAGGGGAACCCTCTTGCACTGCTGGTGGGAATGCAAACTGATGCAGCCACTCTGGAGAACAGTATGGAGGTTTCTCAAAAAAAAAAAAAAAAAAAAAAAAAAAAGAACTACCATACAATCCAGCAATTGCATGATTAGGTATTTACCCAAAGGATACAAAAATAAATATTTGAAGGGGTACATGCACCCCAATGTTTATAGTAACATTATCAGTAATAGCCAAAATATGGACATAGCCCAAATGTCCATCGACTGATAAATGGATAAAGAAGACATAGTATATACATATACAATGGAATATTACTCAGCCATCAAAAAGAATGAAGTCTTGCCATTTGCAATGACATGGATGGAGCTAGACTATATTATGCTAAGCAAAATAAGTCAATCATAGAAAGACAAACACCATATAATTTCACTCATATGTTGAATTTAAGAAACAAAACAGATGAACATATGGAAAGAGGTGGGTAGAAAAGAGAGGGGAAACAAACCACAAGAGGCTGTTAATAATAGAGAACAAACTATGGGTTTATGGAGGGAGATGGATGGGAGACAGGTTAGGTGGGTGATGGGTACTAAAGACAGCCCTTATTGTGATGAGCACTGGGTGTTGTATGTAAGTGATGAATCACTGAATTCTACTCTTGAAACCGACATTGCGCTGTATGTTAACTAAAATTTAAATTAAAAGAAAATATCAAATATCAAATATCCTAGACCAATACATGATGCTAGTTATACTTTTAGTGCCCCTTGATTACGAAAAATGATGTATCAATGACTCCCTCCCTAGCAGGAGCTCTCTTCAAAATACATGAAAATACATTCATACTTCTCCCAATGGTTACTGCGCTATCTCCACCTTCCACTTCATAGGCAAGCTTTTTCAAAGTTACCTTACTTTTATTGTTACCCTTACTATCTCCACTGCCTATTCTGTGGTCCTCACTCATTGATGGCATTACTCTGCCTTCCTTTCACCCACACTACTCCATCAAGCTGCTTTCAACAGTATCACCGTTGACTTCTGGGTTGATAAACCCAAGCACGGTCTTTTAGTCCTTACCTTGCTTGACCTCTCAAAAGTGCTGATACTGTTTACCATTCCTCCCTGACACTACACTTTCCTTAGCTTCTTTTACATCTTTCTCTCTTTATTGTTGGTTTCTCCTTCTCTACTGGCTCTGAAGTGTAGTGTTCATCAATGTTCTTCCCTGATCTTACACTTTTCTTAAGTAGTCTTATCTATGCCTATGGCTTATGGCTATATTGCTACCTATAAATTTATGATGTCAACCCAATTCTCTCCTAGTTACATACTCATGAAACTAAATGCCTAATGGATAGCTCCATTTGAATGTCTTGAAGGTGCCTTCACCTCAATACAGCCAAGACAAATCATCACCTCCCCGTCATATCTTGGTGGATGGCACTACAGTCCACCAAGTTGCCAAGGTCAGAACCCCAGATATTGTCTTGATATGTCCCTTGATGCTCTTGCATATAACATGCGTTTCCTGTTTGTTGTGTTCTTCCCTTACTTTGTCACATGGAGATTCTCATCCTTCATGATTCAAATGAAAAGCCAGCCCTTCTAGGAAGTCTTTTCCAATTCTAACTACAAGTTACTTTCTCCTAAGTATTTCCTTGTTTCTTAGGACACGTGTCTACTATAGATCTTATCATATTATTTACATCATCTGGTTTCCTGAGTAAACTGTGAGCTGAAGATCAAGAACTATGTTTTATTCATCATTGTATGGCATTGTCTAACAGCATGCTGGGCACATTCTAGAAGACTGTCAATAAATATTTGTTAAGTATATTAAGTGATGGACACATAGTAAATATTTGTTGCTAAACTGATCACATTAATGAGAACAAACTCTCTCTAATTAAGATTTCATACCTGACAGGCAACTATCCTTTCTAGCTTAACAATTTTGTCACTGATTGGATAGCAACACCCACATAATTTTAGAATTTGGAATTAGAAAAATTGTGTATATCTAATCCAACCCTTTTATGAACTCATTAAGGCTCATTTGTAATTAGTTATACCAGTTTTCCTATTGATAGTTAACTAAGATCCTTTATATGTTCATTCTTTTAGTTAGATTAAACATGTCCCCAGGAATTCAAGTGATACTATTTGTTTGCTCACAAACCTTTTTTTTTTCCCATAGATAAACTTCAATTCAAATCAAATTATCCCTAATTCTAAACCCCTGACATCCAAATGAATAGAATTTTAGTATTTATTACAAGTTTGCTTTATGTCCTATTATTTCATTGCACTTTGCATCATATTTTCTTAGCAAATATATTTAGACATCTGGCACTAAATTTGGTATTGTCCTGGCACAATAATCATTATTATCACTTGACATTGCAGGAACTACCATGCAGATGGATTAATGTATTGTTTAATGAAGGAGACAAGTTACTTTAAGAAATGCTAGCTTCAAAACTCTCCCTAGACTTCAAGTTGGGTAGACATAGTTATTTGTAATAAATGTCTGCACAACTGCATTTTTCCAAGAAATTTTTACACAGCATTTAGTAAAGTATATTAAAGAAGCTTAATGAGAGGTTTTTCTAACAGTCTACTTAGACTCTTAGTGAGATTGAAAATGAGTGATTTTACACATTTCTTTTCGCTTCACTAATCTTCAGTGCCTAAATTGCTATCTTTTAATTTCTGGGGAAAAAAGCTTTTTACTTTTAACTGCACACTAATCAAAAGCCCCCTACCTAATTTACAGACCCTTATTTGTGCTAATGAGTTTCTAGAGAAGCTGTTTTCCTGTCACTTAATCAAGTACCTTCCTTTGTTATTAACATTAAACTACATAGTAACCCAAAGTCTGCATTTCCCTGTGCTGTGGCATAAATGTTATCACACATCATGGTGTAAACTATATTCCCTTTAAGCCATCTTTATTTTATTATATTTTTTGAGAGAGAGAGAGAGAGAGGGAGGGAGGGGCAGAGAGAGAGAGGGAGACAGAGAATTCTAAGCAGGCTCCATGCTCAGCACAGAGCTTGATGCACGGCCCCATCTCATGACCTCGTGACCCTGAGCTCATGACCTCAGCTGAAGTCAAGAGTCAGATGCTTAACTGACTGAGCCACCCAGGTGCCCCCAAGCTTTCTTTACATATTAATCATTATTTCCCATTTCCATTCCCTTCAAGAATTCAAGTGGAAAACTTGGCATAACTAATGATAACCCTATTCAAATATCAATTAACAAATATGCAAAACTTCTGCTTCGTTGTGCCCAATAGCAGTATGTAATATGAGTAACTTCTTGCACTTCTAAAGAACAGAAGGAGTAGGAGCAGATGGGTATCCCCACATCCAAAATGAGGTTTGGATATTGAGACTGATGATGTTGCCACGCATGTAGCCAAAGGGTTTGAAAAAGTTTATCACCCACATAGTGAGGCTTTCTGGCGAGAGTAGGATGGGCTCCCAAGCTTGTGTGAAGATGGCTTCAGAGAGCAGGGAAAGGAGATGGTTTGGGGATTTTCGTGGTGGTTAGGGTGTGAGGCTGGGGTGAGGGTTCCTGGCTATAGTCTAGGGCTTGCACAGTGGAACTTCCTGCCAGCACCAAAGGAGGGAGCACCCAGGCTTGCTCAGATATGGGGCTGAGGGGGAGGGGAGTGGCAGACATTGAAAGCTGTGAGCAAACATAAAAAATGTTATATTCTGTGTTAAACAGTTACAAATGGAAGGACACCTAGTATATCAGTTACCTACTGTAACTGCTACTATGTCAGTTACATAACAATCCTAAAATCTTAATGACCTCCAAAAATAAACGTTTATTCGCATGTCTGGAGTCGGCTAGACAGCTCTGCTGATCTTGCCTGAGCTCACTCACCTGAGTCAGCTGACAGCTAATCTCAGGTGGCTTTGCCTAGGATGACTGTGGTGACTCATCTCTGCTCCATGTCTGTCATCCTCCAACAAGCTAGCACAGCCATGCTATCATGGCAAAGGTAGACGTGAAAAAGCAAGCAAGTGCAATCACACAAATACTTTTTAAGCTCCTGAATGTGGCATATTTCCTAAAATCTATTGGCCAAGGACGTTACATGACCAAGCCGAGAATCATAGTGGGAAGGCAAAAGATATGTAGATGGAAGAACAAAGAACTGGGACAGTTTTTTGCAACCTCTCTCACAAATGGATTACTAACATATCACAGCCTCTTATAACCTGCTTTGCTGAAAGATGGAAAATCAGTTCAGTGAGTTATTCACCAGTAGGTGCTAGGCACTATACTTGCAATTGGGGCTACAAAAATAAATAAGAGTGTTAGAGAGCTCATAGTCTGATATTGGGGTAAAATAAACAATACATTATTATTTTTGTAATGTTTATTTATTTTTGAAAGAGAGACAGAGTGAGAGCAGGGGAGGGGCAGAGAGAGAGGGAGACACAGATTTGAAGCAGGCTCCAGGCTCTGGGCTGTCAGCACAGAGCCCGACATGGGGCTCGAACCCATGAACTGTGAGATCATGACACAAGCCGAAGTCGGACACTTAACCGACCGAGCCACCCAGGCTCCCCCAACAATGCGTTATTAAGATAAATTAAAATCCAGTGTGATAAGTGCAACAACAGATATTTTAATAAGGTGGCACAGAAAAGAAACTGATTAAGTTTTTCACCTCCTTGATCATAGATTTCATAGCCAATTTAATGGATTTTATTATAATAAAAAATAATTGATTTTCCTCTTGGTTCCTCCTCTTCCTCCCTTATGGAAGACATAAAGAAAAAGCTGGGTGAGATTCTCCAGTGAATAGTTTAATAAACATCCAGGCTCTTTGGCAGCAAAACTAGATTAAGTATGCTGGGCTAGCAGAAAGTCACTTGGTTCTCTTGTTGATCCATTACCCTTAGTAGTCATCCAGTTTCAAGCAAAATTTATTGTGTGTCTACCTGGGCAAGCTATTTTGCTGGCCGTCTCCTAAGAATTGGGGTCACCTAGCAAAGGTGACTAAATGAAGATGACTAAAAACTAAGATCTGCCTCCAAATAACTACAGTTATTGTGTAAGTCCATTGTAGAAGACATAAATAGGCAAAGCTGTTCTGCTTCTAGCAGAAGTTGGGAACCTGGAGGCCGCTCTCACCCAGGCCACTGTCGGGGACAGTTTGAAGATTTGAACATTCTTCAGTCATTTCATTGGTTTACCGTTACATTGCTGGAAACACATGCCCTTTTTCGCTACAGTGCACTCTCATATGTAGAGAAGCGGTACCCCATTCCATAGAGTGGCGTTAGTGTAATGTGGCATTAAATAAAACCCAGAACTATGGTAGACCTCAAAGAGAAGTGATATCCTAAGATAGCTTGCAAATCTCCAGGTCACCAGCAATGGCTGGAATCATAATAGGTGAAGGGTTATTCTTGCACAGCTTGAAAATAAGATGATGGGTTCATCTTCCAGCTTGTGGCACATAGCTTACTAACCTTTCAAGTGACATTCTTTGAGACATGACGACAGGGATAGAAATACTTTGCTGGATCTTCTCCATTACTCAAGATTCTCTAACAGGGAAACATTTTGCCATTGTTCTGAAATATCTTTTCCTCTGGTTAATCCGCATTATCCTAGGGGGCTTCGCTTAGGAGAGAGATGAATTCCTTATGTTCCTTCCCTCTCTTTCGGTATGCTCCCTGCTCCCAGACCTTCAAACTGTCACATGGAATCTTTTGGGAGGACGCAACAGAAGTGGGCATGCAAGAGTGTTTGGAAACCAGACTGAAAATAAACCGCCCTCCTATAAATGGTTCTGTCCGGATTGATTCCTTGAGATGTGTTTTATTTCCGTTAAAAACTCAAAACTTTCAAACGTTCACTGTTCGTGTCTTAAAACTTGATGGGAAAAATATTCAACATCCGAGGCACTCAAGAAAAGCTTGAAATAAAAGAAACCAATTGCTGTCTGGACCGCTTTAGGAGGCAGGAGAGTCTTCAGGGTTCATTCTCAAGGGAACCTACGACGGGCTACGGGCGTTACAAAGCCTCTCCAAGCGCGGTTCTTTTTAGAAAACAGAAGGAGGAAAGGGGTGGGGGGTGGGGGGGGGGGGGGGACAGGGTCACTTCATCTCTCCCCCGTCCTGTGTGCCTAGAGCAGCCCTGGCTGCCCCGCTCTCTCCCAAGAACCCTCGCCCGCCCAGGTCCCGCTAGACCGCGTCTCCTTCCCCTCGCCACACGCAGTCCGTCCCCTCCGCCGCCCACGCTCCCCGCTCGGCCGCCCCCTCTCTTCCCGGCGAACCCGCTTCCCCGCCAAGGGGGCCGCCCCGGCCTCGGCCCTCCCCCGGCTCCGGCCGGCCAGACCATAAAGAGCCCGGCGCCCTCGGCGGAGGCAGCTCCTAGTGCGCTCAGCTCTGCACCGCCCCCGACGGCAGCCCCGGAGGCCGCGCCCCGCGCACCCTGCACCTGCGCCGCCCGCGGGGCCCGACGGAGGGTCAGCGCGCAGCTGGGGACACCGAGGCACGGCCAAGCCGCCTCGCTCGCGGGCGTCCGCGGCTGCAGGAAGAGCCAATATGCTGGCCCCGCGCGGAGCCGCCTTCCTCCTGCTGCACCTGGCCCTGCAGCCGTGGCTAGGGGCCGGCGCTCAGGCCACCCCCCAGGGTAAGTGGGCTCGCGCCGGGGCGGGGGCGACGAGCCCCGGGTTCCTCCTTCACGCTCCGCTTGGACGACAGGAGGGACCAGCTCCGCGCGCTGCTTGGCCCTTGGCTCCCGGGGCCTCCGTCGGTACTTCTCTGACCCTCTGGGGTCCGAGTCCCAGCATTTTGTGATTGGAAGTGGCGATTAGAGTACAGCATTTTCTGAGAGACCATTATCCGGCCATGAGACCACTTCCCTAAACAACATCTTAGGGGATTCGAAACTTATTTTCAGTCCATGCAAAGAAGTGGAGTTCATTTCAGAGCTCACCCTTCGCTAGACCTCTAACACATCCTGAAATCCAGGTTGTATCCCCTGCGGTTCTCTCTGGCCGGCCATCCCCTAAGCCTTTGCCCCCTAAACTCCGACCCGGCAGGAGCGAAGTTCCCGAGAAAGGCACACGCAGCTTTACTCTCTTTGCCCGGCTACTGGCTCTTTGCTGCTCTTTGGCCCCCGAAACCATCTTTGGGAGTCGGCATCATCTCTTGATTCCTGAGATGAATAGAGCAGGAAGGACCAAGAAGTCGGTGTTTCTCTTCTAGAGGTAAAAATTCGATAAATACTTTGAAAAGACAGCTGAATAATCTTCAAACCTCTGTGTGAAATGGGGTGAAAATGACCATTGGGCAGAATGCACTTAAGTTTAAACTGATTTTTTTTTTTTTTTGTAAAGGTCAAAAGGAAGAAATTACTTAAGCAAGAAAAGATGTTAGGGCTCTGACTGGCCATCCAGTGATGACCTTCACCTGTTGACTTATTACTGCGGCATGAAATAAAGCTGGAAGGAGTCAACAGGTTGAAGTGAAAGTTGTTCTTCCTCACAAACCCAGGGTGAAGCATGCCTCTGAGGGAAGTCTCCAATTCCTCCCTCTCCTATTGCAGTAATAACCCATTTAAACTTTGCATGTCACCAAATAACTCCTTTTGATTTCAGACCAGGCAACCAGAATAGTGGTTTCAGGGGGTAGGTAATAATACACTGCATTTAGTTTGCCTTGAAATATTTGAAATACTATAGTGTGTATTTATTCATTGTGACCTCTCTTCAAGGAAGGTAAGAAAGTTTTTTTAAAAAATTGAAGTGTAATTGGCACAGAAGGATATATCAGTTTCAGGTGAACATGAAACATAACGATTCCAAAATTGCATACATTGTGAAATGATCACCACAATAAAGCCAGTTAACATCTGTCACCATATGCCATTACAAAAAAAATGATTTTCTGCAATGGAAACTTTTGGGGTTTTCTCTCTTAGCAACTTTCAAATATGCAATACTGTATTATTAACTATAATCAGCATGCTATACTTGAAATCCCATGACCTATTGGTTTTATAACTGGAAGTTGGTACCCTTTGACACTTTTCACCCTTGCCTCCACCCCTACCCCCCCCCCCCACCACCAGTATGCTCACTGTATATGAGCTTGGCTGCTTGTTGTTTTAGTTGCCGCATAGAAAATGAGATCATACAGTATCTGTCTTTCTGTGTCTGACTTATTTCACTGAGCATAATGCCCTCAAGGTCCCTCCATGTTGTCACAAATGGCAAGATTTCATTCCTTTCCTAGGTTAAATAATTTTCCATGATATACATATACCACATCTTCTTTATTCATCTATTAATGGACACTTGATGGTTTCCATATCTTGACTATTGTACGTAATGGTTCAGTGAACATGAACCTGTATATATCTTTTTGAAGTAGTGTTTTTAGGGTTTTTGGATGAATACCCAGAAGTGGAATTGCTGGATCATAAGTAGTTCTATTTTTAGTTTTTTTGAGGATCCTCTGTACTGTTTTCCATAGTGGTTGCACCAATTTACATTCCCACAAACAGTACACAAGAGTTTCCTTTTCTCCACATCCTTGCCAACACTTGGTATTTCTCTTTGATAATAACCATTCCAACCGGTGTGAGGTGATAACTCATTGTGGTTTTAATTTCCCTGATGATTACTGATGTTGAACATCTTCTCATGTGCCTGTTGGCCACTTGTATGTCTTTTTAATATAATTTATTGTCAAGTTAGCTAACATACAGTGTATACGGTGTGCTCTTGGTTTCAGGAGTAGATTCCCATGATTCATCGCTTACCTACAACACCCAGTGCTCATCTCTATGTTTTCTTTGGAAAAAAATATCTGTTCAGATCTTCCGCCCACTTAAAAATCAGATTCTTTTTTTGCTATTGAGTTCTAGGAGTTCTTTATATAGTTTGTATAATAACCCCTTATCAGATATGATTTGTCAATATTTTCTCTCATTCAGTAGGTTGCCATTTCATTTTGTTGATGGTTTCTTTTGCTGTTCAGAAGCTTTTTAGTTTGATGGAGTCCCACTTGTTTGCTTTTGCTTCTGCTGCCTTTGCTTTTTGATGTTAGAAAGGAAGCTTTTCGGGGTGCCTGGGTGGCTCAGTTGGTTAAGTGTCCGACTTGGGCTCAGGTCATGATCTCAACTTTGTGAGTTCAAGCCCCACATCAGGTCTCTGCTGTCATCGTGGAGCCCACTTCTGATTCTCGGTCTCTCTCATTCTCTCTGTCCCTTCTCCACTCAAAAATAAATGAACATTAAAAAAAAGAGGAAGCTTTTCAAAACAATTCAAAAGTTTTCTGATTGTACATAGCATTTGGCAGTTTTAAACTTAGGGGTTAATATTTTGTGTTGTATGAATTCCTGACATGTGAACACACAGCCTCATGGTGTGCTGCAGGTTTGGATTTTGCTGCTTCTTGGAGCTGCCTGTTTCATAGGACTCGGAATAAGGCTGTACTACCTAAATTATCTGGTTAACTTAGTTGCTGTAGATTATCAGATTAAGTTCAGTTTCTGATAGATTGTTTTATTGAGTTAATTAGTCTTACCATCATCAGCTCAACTGAATAATAATTTGTATCCTTTCTCCTGTGAGCTGCCTTGCTAGTCTTATTGGTATGTATTCAATTGTCATACCGTGGTAGTTGGACTGATTCGTAGTAGTAATTTCACCTCTAACAGTAGAAGGTTGTGCTTAGATCGTGGCACTATTAATGAAATGTAATAACATTAATAGAAAATTGTGTCTCATTTCCTTTTCAAAACACTCTCCAAACTCATTACCAACTAATCCCAACTCTGCCTCTTGAGAGAGAAGCCAATGGGTTAGATGAGCCTTGAAGATTGAAATAGGGTAAATTTAGCTTGAGCTAAATCATGTGCATAATCCTAGTGAAAGCAAGACTCTAGAATAGCAAGAGTTTAGTGTTGAATGCAGTTCCCATACCTTGAACACACATTGGCAGATGGCTTGTCCTGAATGGAACTTTTAGACATATTGTCTCATTTTCCCTTGTTCTTACTGATGGAAATGTAAAGCTTGCAATTCTCTGGAAATTAAAAAATTCTGTTTCCTTTTTGAAGTACAGTAGACAATAGTCTTCATGTTTGGTGGGGGGGGAGCGAAGTCCTAGAAGGAACATAATAGATGTTTTGCTTTCCAGTATTTCTAATATTAAACACATTATTTTGTAAGGTCCTTAAGTACATGGGAAAGAATACATATCCAGTATAAAGACAGATAGTTTCTTAAAGAGTAGAAATTCTTGAGTACTTAGGGTTTTGCCTGTTTGTTTTATAACTTTTATTTATTTTTTTCTTATTACAAAAGTAACACCTGTTCATTGTAAAAATAAAAATAAAAAATTGCATAAGCAAAAAAAAGGAAATAAATGTATAATTTTATGACCCAGAGATAGGTACTATTCATGTTAGGTTCTGTTGTGTTGTCTTTCAAATGTTTTCATTTGGAAATATATATTTCAAGTGGGGTCATGTTACATGTATAGTTTTATGATTTTTTCAATTCTTTATATCATGAACATCTTCCATATCTGTAAGTATTCAGCTGCATTACTATTTTTTATAGATAATAATCCACTTTCGGGAGGGACTAAAGTTTATTTATCAAGCGCTCTAATAAAGGACCCTTAAGTTTCATCCAGTGTTTTGATATTATAAACAATAATTTGTTGAACAGTTGTAGTGCTACAGGATGGCTTGGATGGCTAAAATCTCTTTGGTCTCTGTCAAGCCCTTCTTTCTCTGCTAAGGACAGTTCATGTTTTCATTAAAAAGTGCTATGCTAACAAGGCTTTGGTTTTCCACCTCTTCCAGTTAGATTTTCTCCCATTTTCTTTGGATATCTTTGGGTATCATTGTATTAATTGTTTTTACAGTCAGATGGTGAGAAAAATACCTTATTGTTCAAGTTAGCAATTCCTTCATCATTAGTTAAGCATATGAACAGTGTGTGTGTGTGTGTGTGTGTGTGTGTGTGTGTGTGTGTGTGTGTACATACCACATCCTGCAGGAACTTCAGCCTCTAAACCTTTTTTTCTAGATACAGTAATGTGTATACACACACACACACACACACATACACACAAAATACTTATTTGCCATTGTAACTCTTTTTCTGTAAATTGTCTGTAAATTGCTTTTTCATGTTCTGTGCCCATTTTCCTTCTGTTTTTAAAAATTTTTTTTCTTTTTATTTTTTTTAATTACATCTAAGTTAGCGTATAGCGCAACGATGATTTCAGGAGTATATTCCTTAGTGTCCCTTACCCACTTAGCCCATCCCCCCTCCCACAACCCCTCCAGTAACCCTCTGTTTGTTCTCCATATTTAAGTGTCTCTTCTGTTTTGTCCCCCTCCCTGTTTTTATATTATTTTGGCTTCCCTTCCCTATGTTCATCTGTTCTGTGTCTTAAAGTCCTCATATGAGTGAAGTCATATGATACTTATCTTTCTCTGACTGCTGTGTCCATTTTTCTATTGCTTATTTTATTAATTTGTAAGAGCTTTTTATAAATTATGGATTCTATTACCCTTTTCATAACCAGATTATTGTATCTAGAAAACAGCTTTAGAGGCTGAAGTTCCTGTAGGCTTTGGAATTGTTCAAACAATATTAGTATAAACCAACAAAAATACTGAATAACTTCTAGTGAGTATTACCCATTTGGCCCTTGCCTTTTGAATAATTCTGGATGTATACTCTTAAAGCTCTCAAAAATATTACAAATATGTATATGTATCTATATATCTAGATAGATAGATAGATAGATAGAAAGAAAGAAAAAGAAAGCAAGAAAGAAAGAAAGAAAAAGAAAGAAAAAGAAAGAGAAAGAGAAAGAAAGAAAGAGAAAGAAAGAAAGAAAGAAAGAAAGAAAGAAAAGATAGAGATAGATGCATCCAACCTGGGGCTAGAACTTACAACCCTGACACCAAGAGTCTCCTACTCTACTGGCTGAGCCATCCAGGCACCCCTGCATCAGGATTTTTAACAGAGAAATATGGGAGAACTATATATGCACAAAGGGAACACTTGGGTCTCACAGAGACAGCAAATTGTTTGCTGACACACTGTGTCCCACCACATCCATTCTTTCTGCTGCATGCGTGGTATCATTTATCACTGACCAGAAAACTACAGTCAGCTCTGGTCCAGGGGGTGCATGAGAACCCTAGGGCAGGCATTTACTACTTGGAGACATAAGAGAAACAATGACTTGCATGCTCTCATCTGTCTCCCTTGTAGCCTTTAGTGCTTTTCCTAGTGGGCTTTTTCAGAGCCACTTCTTGGGCCAAATGTGATTTAAGGTTTGCAAATTTAGTCTTCTCTTGGGAGTTCATGACCTAGTGATGATGATTGTGCTGTATTTTTTCTGGTTCAAATGTCCAGCCACTGTAAGAATGATAAGGAAGAACTGGTGAGTTTAGCAATGTAAATGGTAACAGTGTTCATGTACATTATATCTTACTGTCAAATTGTGTCCCCTCAAAAAAATGTTTGTCCCAAACTTCTTTCACTGATTATCCCTTTCTCTCCATTCTCCCTAGTCTTTGACCTTCTCCCATCTTCCAGCCAGAGGCTGAACCCAGCTGTTCTGCAGCCAATCCTGACAGATCCCACCTTGAATGAGGTCTATGTGATCTCCACCTTCAAGCTGCATTCTAAAAGTTCATCCACCATCTTGGGCCTTTACTCTTCCATTGATGGCAGCAAATATTTTGAATTCACTGTGATGGGACGCTTAAACAAAGGTAAGCACATTTGCAGAAATCATTTTCCTAAGAATCTTCTTTTCCTATTTGAACCTTTGGGATCTTCTTGCCTTGAGATGGTTCCCTCCTCCAATTTTATACTGATCCAACATTCATGTCAGTTTTCAATACAAAATTCTTCTGATTGTTCATTGACCTGTCTGGGGAGGATGAGTTGATAATTTGGAGAGAGGATGAAGAATTGTTTGTGGCCAAAATGCCCTTTGACATTGTCCCACCTCCTGTTATTCTGAGTCCAGTTTGGGAAGGGACAGGACCCAGGACCATTAGGCCACTGACTTAGTTCAAGCTGTTAGAACAAATACCATAGACGAGGTGGTCAAACAAGAGACATTTATTTCTGACAGTACTGGAGGCTGAGAAGTCCAAGATCAAGGTGCCAGCAGCTCTTGTTCATGGAGAAAGCCTGGGTCCTGCCACCTTCTTGCCATGTCCTTCCATGGCCTTTCCTCAGTGTGTGCCAGTGAAGAGAGCAAGCTCTCTGTCTTGCCTTCCTTAAAAGGAAACTAATGTCATCGTGAGGGTCCCACCCTCATGACCTAATTTAAACCTAATTACTTCCCAAAGGCCCACTGCCTAATACCACCACACTGAGGGGTTAGAGCTTCAACATCTGAATTTGGGCGGGGGGGGGGGGGGAGAAGGGACACAAACATTCAGCCTCTAACAGCCACCCACACCATTCTTCTGTTCCCTCGGAAGTATGTGGCTTAGCAGACCTAACTCCCAGCTCTGCAAGAACTTCCCTGGACTTGATGCAGAGAACATACCTCAGTCACTAGAACTAAATGAACATCGTTCTTTTCCACCTGTTTCATCCCAGTTTACGCAGGTCTGTCATCTGTTTGGTTGCTTTGCTGTCAAATGTTTCATTGTCACAGTGAGTTACTACAAATACTAAGAAATGATTCTCAAAGAAACAGGTCACTATTTTTTCATCTCCTTCCCCTCCACCCATGCCCTGGGGACAACACC
The DNA here is from genome assembly GCF_046562875.1 of Panthera onca. NCBI lineage: Eukaryota > Metazoa > Chordata > Mammalia > Carnivora > Felidae > Panthera > Panthera onca. The sequence continues at coordinate 95,510,768 of NC_138339.1, read as the reverse complement.
TGTTCCTGCTTATTGAGGAATGTGACAGATACGTGTTCCTGCTGCCTCATGATTTTAATAAAAAAAGGGGGGGACTGGTCCTTCTGGCTAGATGTTATATTTATTTCACTTTGCTTTACTTCAAGTGCTTCAGACTCTCTATCAGATTCTAATTGTGATTGAACATTTAATTTTCAGATATTAGGAGCCGACAGAAATTCCTAATTCTTAGCTTTCATAGGACTACAGAGTTAAAAGCAGGAAGGAATGGGTTTTTAATTCCTTTTATGTCAAGTCCCAACCACCCCCCTGCCCCTTCCCTCCCCACTCATATGTGCTCTCTCTGTCTGTACCTTGGGCCTGTCAAGGGCTGTGTTGAGGTCCCAAATAGCGAAGGGAGTCTGGGGACATGGTGACATGTCTCAGCTTGGTGACAGAAAGGCCTTCTGTGGAGTGAAAAACTCTGCTCCTAGCTTTTCATCCTCACTGAATCTCCCCCCTCCATTTCACAATTGTCCAGTATGCGTGAGCCCATTGTGGAAAATCTGTGTTGCCTGGAAACACAAGGCAGCACATTCCCCAGAACGGATTCTTTTTGTTGATTCTATATGGGCAGAGGTAACACCAGATAGCAAGATGGAGAGGTAAGGGTGTTTTTAGTGCTTCCTTTGAACAACCAGCAGTCATGTGATTCAGCTGTAAACACCAGCTGATCTCCATGTTAGAGGAGAAGACCCCAAGGTTGGATGAACACCTCTCCACCTTTCTGGATTTTGTTAGAAAATGAAAATTAAAGGAAAACAAAGAGGAATTTATACCAGAGTTTGGAGAGTGGACGAACTTGACATAGAGAATTTTCACTGGAGCAATAGAAAAAAGTATAGAGAGTTGCCAACACGGTGAATCTGAAGGTTCTGTGAAGGAGCAGTAGCCTTCAGACTGGAACAAGAAGGAGAAGTGACTGGGTCCATCAGCTCCATGGAAGAGACGGGGTTGTGATTGTGACTCCCTGTCGAGGTATTTGATAGTGGCCGTGCAGGCCTGACCTGGAGGATCGAGGAGAATCATCTACCTTGAAGGTGAACCCCAGTCACTGTCTAGGGATCTAGATGAGCTCCTACAGTAAAGTGAAGTGTATTGCGTGAAGAATGTGAAGCACAAGTTGGCCAATGAGCTCCCTGCTTCTACAAGTCAGCCTTTGCATGGCCGCCTCATTATCGTTCATAAGCATAACTTGGATGGAGTTAAGCTGGATGGCAGAAACCTTTAGTAGCTTCCCATTCCAAACTGAATAAGATACAGATGTCCCTGCTGAGCTGTCAGAACTTTCTGTGGCATGATCTCGCAACCAGCCTTTGCAATTTATCCCTTCTTCCAACCCTCCATGCAGCCTGTGCTTGAGCTAGATGGACTAGTTACCATTTCCTGGGCCCACTCATGCTGTCTGTCCTTTTCTATCCTTTTACTCTTGTCCTTTGCTCCCCACTGGTACCTTTCCTGCATCATATACAGATACCAAAATCCTAAAGATGCAAGACCGTTCTCAAATTCTTTCTGACATCTTTTATTACGATTTCTACAGAAGGTACTAATCTTAGTTTGCCTTGTTCTTGAATTCTTCTCTCCAGTAGGTTGTAAGCTCCCTCAAAGCAGGAACTGAGCATCCCTGAACTCACCTTTGTGTCTTTTGTAGCCTCTAGCACAGTGCCTTGTACATAAAGTAGCTCATGAGCAAAGTGAATAGAATAAATGGAGGCTGTGAAGAGTAGCCTTGTTTATTAAAGAAGATATATACTGTTGTGAAAATTCTGGAACTATACAATGTCTGGCGCATAATAGTTCTGGCTCAAATGCATTAATGAATTTTGAAGACCATTTGGATGAGGACATAAGGGAAATGGACTATTTCTGATATAAATGATCTATCAGATTGTTAGTAATACAGGTGGTGCAATCTTGGTAGAAATAAGCGTTCTACAGAAATCACCTGGCTGTACAGAAGATCTGGTTGATATTTTTCTTGTATCTGGCATAGAAGCAACCTTCCAGTTAGGATTTTGAGTTTGAGTCACAGTTAAATCTCTTAACAGCTCTGTCCCCATGAATATGTCTCTGAAGTGCTTAGCCTTGGTTTACTGTCTCTACAGTGGGGTTGATTGATTGCAAGAGCTGAATTATATAAGTATACTTTTTATAGACTGTGAAGCTCAATAAAAATTTCAGGTTCTTCCATATGCTTCTATAAGATAGGTAGAAAGAAGAGGAAGAGAAAGATCTCTGTTTTTTTAGGGGACTGTCTTCCAGAGAGGATTTGGTGAACTCTTGGCTTGCCTTGATGAGACCTTCACCTTTCAGAAAAAAACAATAAGAACTGCTTCTTTAGTCTTAGTTTGTTTGCCACAGAAGAACAACTTAGGGGGTGCCTGGGTGGCTCGGTCGGTTTAATGTCCGACTTTGGCTCAGGTCATGATCTCACGGTTCATAGGTTCAAGTCCCATGTTGGGCTCTGTGCTGACAGCTCAGAGCCTGAAGCCTGCTTAGGATTTTGTGTCTCCCTCTCTCTCTGCCCTCCTCCTGCTCACAATCTGTCTCTCAAAGATAAATAAACATTAAAAATTTTTTTTAAAAGAACAACTTGGTGCTGTGGAAATGAAGGGAACCCCAAGAATTTGCAGTAATAACTGCAGTCAAGCTCCTTAGCATTAAGATAGGACATGTCAAATAGTTCAGAGTAATGGTTCACAGAGAAGTCTGTGGGCTAAAGAGAAACACAGTATAAGAGAGCTAGATGAGTTTCAAAACTAGAATTCTGGGGGCACCTGGGTGGCTTAGTCGGTTAGGTGTCCAACTCTTGATTTCAGCTCAGGTCGTGATCTCATGGTTTTTGAAATCGAGCCCCATATCAGGCTCTCCACTGGCCATGGAGTCTGCTTAAGATTCTCCCTCTTCCACTGCCCCTCCCCCCACTAAAAAAATTAGAATTTTGAACCCAGTAATGAAGGGGGACAATGAGGTGCCTCAAACATTAATAATAATATTTATGTGCCCATCCAGTGTCCCAAGAGTGTTCTAAAGGCTAAAACCTCATTATCTCTTGTGATCTTCACTGTATTCCTATGAGGTGCCTTTGAATTGCTTGGTTTTAAAATGGTCATGTATAGAAAATGGAAAGAATAGTAGTGAACTTTAGGACGAACTCCTGGAGGATTATATTACTACTCTTGTATCTTGGGATTACCTGGAAAAGAAAGAGCTGGGATTATTTAAAAGAAAATGAGTTCACTAAAAATAAGTCATGCCAAACTTTTTTTAAAGTAGTTTCTAAGCTGAGAGATCAAAAAGATGCTGTGAGCATAATGTATCTTGATATCTGAAAAGAATTTTTTGAAGCCACTCATTATACATTTCTGGAGAGTATAAAAAAGAATAAGCTAGATAAATAGTACTATTAGGGGTTAGTAAGTTGTTTTACAGCAAATCTAGTGGTTTTTGACAAGGCTCCGTCTTGGGCATTGAACCGTTCAGCATATCAGTGACTTAGGTGAAGGCATAAATAGTATTTTATCATGTCTGAAAATGGCACGTAGCTAGAGAAGACCGTTGAACATGTTGGACGCCATCATCAAGTTTAACAAGGTCCTACCAGTCTGCCACATATGCCACAATCATAGGAAATTTAACAATAACAAATGTAAATCCATCACCTACGGGTGAAAAGTAAATTGCCAAAGTACAGGCTGTGGGAGAACTATCCTCAGAGGCCTAGTCAACATTAAGAACCAACTAGTGTTGAGCACAGTGCCTGACACTTAGTAGTTGTTTAGAAATGTTTGCTGAATGAATGAATGAATGAATTAGCAGATGCATTAATGCAACAGTTTTTTAAATCTTCTTAAGGGGTGCCTGGGTGAGTTGGTTGAGTGTCCGACTCTTGATTTCAGTTCAGGTCATGATACCAGGGTTGTGGGATCTAACCCCATCTCAGGCTCTGCCCTGAGCAAGGAGCCTACTTGGGATTCTCCTCCTCTACCCTTCTCCCTCACTTGCATGCTTTCTCTAAAAATAAAAATTAAAAAAAAATACATATCACCTGTCATCATTTAAAAAAAATCTCCTTAAATTTTAGACTTCATTAATGCATTCATGTGGCTGGATTAAAGGAGCTAATAGTCCCACCGTACTCATTCAGGACACATGACACAAGGACACTCTCAAGTCAGAGATTACCTTGAGGAGAGTCCCCAAAACAACAGCCCTTTGGACCTCATTTTTTATGACATCACAAATAAAAATGTTAAAGGATCTGGAGAAATAAAGGAGCCAAATAGAAGACATGAGAGAGATGAAAGTTGCCTTAAAATATTTGAAGAATATCATTTGAATTAAGGATAAGACTAAATCTGTCTATAGTTCTGAAGAGCACAGTTAGGACTCATTGGTGGAAGTCAGAGGGAACAACAGATATTGGTTCTGTATTAGGAAAATCTTGGAGAGCAATCCAAAAGTGAAATGGGTTTCCCTACAAAGTAATTAGTTCCTTGTTCCTGGAAATGTGCTGGTAGAAGCTAAACTTTTATTGAAGGGATTTGTGAAATGGGATATTGAGCTAGATAACTTACAGTGTTCATATTCTGTGGCTCTGCTAAGACCAGAAGATTCCATGGGTGCTTAAGGAATTGCTTTGGAACTCCCTCCTATAAGCTGACCTTGGGACTCCGTGCGCACTCAACAGCTTTTGTCACCTACCAGACAGTTGCACACTTGAGGAATCTCATAACTTCTCAAAATATCAAGCCCTCTGCAGATGTTTAATATAATTACTGTGCATCCTTTCACTGGATGGTTTCTTTGCAGGGTGTGTGTGTGTGTGTGTGTGTGTGTATATACATGTACTCTGTGTACTTTACATTTGTTCAAACTGCTATAAGAAAATTTCAAAACCTCCACACGGCATTCATCCCACTTGGGAGTCACCCAGGGTACTTTCAGGAAAAGCAATTTGACGGCTTACCTTTTATATGTATTTCCAAAGCACTAAAGTTACAAAGACTCAGTGTATAGGGCATGAAGATAAATAAGCAAAGGCAAACAAGAATATCCATCACAAGAGACATTAATGGCAAGAAGACTTTTTTTTTAATGTGCAATTATTTTAAAAGAAGAGGAAAGGTTGACAGCAATGGCTTTCATCAAATATTGAAAAGTGCCAAAGAGCAAAGCCATTTGCCAAGCAAAGCAGAAAGCCCCGGACTACGGCTTCACGAGTTTGCTGCCTGCGGGCCAGGTCACTCTGAACTCTTTTGCCCAGGCAGACAAAATATTATCATTTCCAGTTCTTTAAAGCTGGCGCCCTACTTCATTGCTCTGACATTCAGTACATCATAATATTTTTGACTACCAAGTCCACTGTTCCGAAAAGCACCCTTTGAAAATTCTTTTCCAAGAAAGCAGTATTTCACATCTTCATTGCTTGGGTTTGCTCTTTCATCTTTTGCCAGTCGCGGAGATGGTATTTAATCAGGCTAAGTTACGTGGTTTCTGTGTCAAGAGGGTAGCCAGGCATGTAAATGGAGCTATAAAATCAAGCCCCAAATTGTCTGGGATACAAAGATGCTAAGTTTAGAAGGAAAGGATTTGTAAACAAAAAAATAAATAAATAAACCAGTAGAAACTGCCCCTCACGTTTAAGAGATTGTGGGTTAAAAAAAAAATCAGAGTGGATACATGAATACTCTATCTATTTTTCATCCAATAAATAGCTGTATTTTGTGTTTTCAGATGCTATGGTATGTGAGAAAATTGATAAAAATTAGAATCCTGGCCCCAGACTTTATGCTCTAGTAGTGAAGATAAGAAATAAATACAAATAGATAACACTAATACCTACATTTGCATAGCAGTTGGTAGTTTTTGTATTTTCTTATTTGACCACCACTGAAAACCAAAAGAGATAGAAAGGAAAACTCTTCTTAGCTGCATCTAATAGTTTAAGAAATGGACACCTAGCAAAATTAACAGGCCCAGGGTCACATAGCTATTAGGTATCTGAGCCAAAACTGGACTCTGAGTCCTGGAAAAGTACAGCTGGAAAAGTCCCGACAAAGTGTTACAGGACTAGGAATGAAGACAGCTGCCAGCCATTGGGAAGAAGGAAGACTTCGGGAAGTCGGGTGCATTTGAGCTGGATCTTGGTTTCAGATGAGTAGCCGTGATGGATCAGGAAAGAAAGCGATGGAGCAGAGGGCACTCCACACAGAGGGAAAACCTAATACGGGTTGTTCAGCTTGGCTGGGTAATGAAGGCAGGGGGAAGGTTGCAGCTAGTCCTGGGATCAGGAGGTTAGATGTTATTTAGGAACCACTAGGGAGCTATTAAAAGATTTCAGTTGCTTGCCTGTGTGCGGCTTTGAGAAGGCAATAACTTGGTCAGAAGAGTCCTTTAAGGAGCTCAAGCTGTTGGTCTAGATAAATTGTGCAGAGAGAAGCTTTTGGTGGGAACGTGAGGCAGGAATGTGGTGGACAAAGCCAGCGACAGAACAGAGTGGAGACAGCAACACCGTTTGAAGATGTGCGGTTTTCAGGCAGTTATCACCAAACTGGTTTCAGCTAGTGGTGAGAGAAGAGGGAATAAGAGAACGCAGTGTGCCGCAGCTGAAGAAACAAAGCTGTACCGATGACTGTTTTCCTGAGTGTGGTGTTCCTGGAGGTGGTGATGGACAGAGGTGTGGTTGACCCAGGAGAAGACCACTCTTAGCAGCTTCAGGGGACTGGCTTTGCACCCCTCCTGGAGGGGGGAACCTGATTATGTTATTACCTCTGTAGTATCTCTGCTCCATTTTGCTCTCTCTACTGTGTGTATGTGTGTTGCATTAAGATAGGGCAAGGTGAACACTGGAAAAGGGGGCCGGAGAGAGGGAGGCAACTATGTCTGCCCTCTCCTGCTCCAGCGGTGCTGTCTCTGGAGAAGGTCGGAGAAACTTCCACCCCGCAGGCTGCAAGCTCCTAGAGCCAGAGCTTTAGAATGTGTCTCAACTCAGTGTGACTGATGTGACAACAGTGAGTTTCCTGAGCAGGTGCCTGTCTGCCCTCTGGGGTAGTCTTACTGCTCTGAAGATAAAATAAGTATTGAAGCACTGAAGCATTGAAACTCCTTACTTTGCAATAAAAAAGAAAAATGAAAAATGGAAGCCATAAGAGAAATGAGAATCACTGGATCAAATATGAAGAATGGTAAATGTCAAAGCACTTGATAATTTTTCTGCTAACGGACGTTTTGAAGATGGAAGTTTCTGTGATTCTTCTTTTCCTTTTGTTTCCTCTTGCCATTGTCACAAGATCTAGGAGCATGAGGAATTTGTCATTTCAGCACTGCACTGCAACACAAAGCCAGGCAGAAGTATAGAATCCCCTTAAATAACAGCATGAGCACAACAGTAGGTTTTGCTCTCTGCAGTAGATATTGAATTGCCCCTCTCTAAACTTCATAATTTATATATGGAACGCTTTCCATGCAATCATTTTATTATTCATTGAAAGTTCATGTTCACAACATTTAATGTGCACCTGCTATGTGTAAAGTGCTCCACTGGGTACTATTTATAAAATTAAACTTAGTGATTCAGTTATGAAAATAAATCATGGCCCACATGCCCTGGAAAGCCTGTTAAAAGCAGGCAAGATGCCCATGAAAATATGTTTCCTTTGAATTCCACAGAAATCTCAGTTTGAGGAAGAAAACCAAGGCTATCTGTTTTAAGCCACTGTGTGTATCCTCTTCAACTGTTAATTTGAGGCACTGAGGTTGTGGTGTGAAGAGAATAAGGAGATGTTGAGTATACATGTCTATGACCTAATTGAAGTTTGGTGGCCCAAGTGGTATTCTCACTGGCCTGTAAAACTCCAGGTGTTTGTAAAACTGCTCAAAACAGTAAAGAAATGAGCTCTGAAAAGTTGAATTAGTCTATAGGTTTTGATCAATTTTCTCCCTCTTTTGGGTACCATATATGCCTTCAATTTCCAGCTGTGCAGTTATTGTTTAAATTCTGAACAACATTAAATAGGTAAAAATTCTGGCGTATCCCATATTTATAATGCCTCGAGAATGTCTACTCATGTCTGCTTTCTTCCTTCCCACTCTTTCTCTTCATACCACCATATATAAAATACTATGTTTTGTATTAGAGTCAGAGAAAGGTCTTTTAGCCAGTCTGTCCTGCCAGGTCTTACCAGTTGTTTTCTCTTGGTAAGCGAGTGGTGGTGAGCACATAGGCCTAAGAGAAGATCTCCTTACTCCTCCTGGCATCTCTGCATATCACAGAACCTAAGGCTATCTGGCCCTCTCCAGTCATGGTCAAATGGAAAAACAGATCTGGGCAGATTTTAGAAGCGGTGGGAATATCCACCTAGACAGCCTTATACATTTGGAGGAAGTCTTCAAATAAATCCTGAAAGTTTCATAGTGGTGACTATTTTTTCTGGCAGTACTACAACATCAACAGGCTGGTTACTCCACGGGGAGGCACCAAGTTGGCATTTACACTCTTCAGAAAAGGTACCTGTGGAAAAATAGTCCAAGTTACTTGCTACAAATCATACAGCTTGACAGCAGCACAGTCTGGGTATATGTACGTAATTCACTTCTTCTTAATTTTTTTTTGTATACTATAACGCATGTTTCTTGTGAAAAAAATTAGACAATGAGGATGAGCAAGAGGAAAACATCATCCAAGCACCCACCAATGACCGTATTAAAGTTGACATATTTCCTTCTAAATTTCTGTATATTTTTTTCTGAACGAAATTATACTGTGACTCAACGCGTTTCTCACTCCACAAAATACCAGGACTCTGTCTGTGTTTTTAATGTGTGCCTATTCCATAGTATTCCATTTCATGATTACACTAAAATTAAAGTAGCTAGTGCACCCTCTCTTTTTATGCATATATGTTGTACCAAATGTTTCTTACATATTCCTGAAATGATTATTTCTGGCAACGAACTGTAGTTTGGCAATGGTACCTATGGATGAATTTGGAGGTGTTCTTGGGTCGACTCACTAAGCCCTTAGAAGCAAATCGGTTTGCTCCCAAGACCAAACTTGGGTCCTTAGAGCAAACCTCACCCGATGGGCTTTAACTCCCAAAGGCTCAGCTGAACAGATTTCAGCTCAGGGCTCAATAAATTCAAGAAAGTAATGGAGTAAAAAGCAAGACAGAAAACCAGAATCTTAAAGTTTGTAAGAATTTTTATTTAACAAGAAGTGGAAATGCTTGAGCTTAAGGATATATGTGAATAGATAGCTACCTACATAAAAAAAGAAAAAATCAAACAGAAAATAAGATAGTAGATCTTCTTCTTAGTCCTTCTTTTGCAACCATGGATACCTTAGGTTTTCTGAGCATTGTTAAATTGAAGATGGGTTGCAGAGGGACAGTATGACAGATAATACTCCATTCAATATATGTTTACAAAGGCCTAGCCATAGTTCACATTCCTTTAGTCATGAAATAAACCACTCAGTTTCTTTTTTTTTTTTTTACTTTTTTTTTTTCAATATATGAAATTTATTGTCAAATTGGCTTCCATACAACACCCAGTGCTCATCCCAACAGGTGCCCTCCTCTCAGTTTCAAATTCTAGTCTTGCCACTTAGGTGTCCTTGTGTAAGTTCCTTCACTTACCTGACGTTCACTTTTGTCATCTGGAGTTATTCCACTTTGATAGGGTTGCAGTGAATAGAAATTAAGTGTTGAAAGCAACTAAGGGCGGCACCCAGCTCCATTGTAGTTCTTAATAAATGAATTGGTGAATTAATGGATTTATGCGTTCAGGAGCTTATTTGGATTTCAATTGACTTTTGATGGATTCTGCTTGTTTATTGTACTTATCACTGTCTGAAATTGTTTTCAGATGTGCTACTTAGTGTCTGTCTTTCCATGAGCACAAAGCATCCTCAACAACAGAGTGGGTTACAAGTGTCTAGAATAATGCCTGGCACACAATGTGTTGAATATTTATGGTTCCAACTTGCTTGCATTCTTTCTAGTAACCCAGCCTTGTGACCTACAGGCTGTTTACCAGAGACTTGCCCTTTCTCATCCTTTTCTCATCCTTGGTTGATATGTGCTTGGTTCCAGCTGTACTCCGTTACCTGAAGAACGATGGGAGGATTCATTTGGTGGTTTTCAACAACCTGCATCTGGCTGATGGCAGGCGGCACAGGGTCCTCCTGAGACTCACCAACTTGCGGCGAGGGACTGGCTCTGTAGAGCTCTACATGGATTGCACCCAAGTGGATTCTGTTCACAATCTCCCCAGAGCCTTTTCCGGCTCTTCCCAGAGTCCTGAGTCCATTGAATTAAGGACCTTCCAGAGGAAGGCACAGGTAGAAACCCATAAGCCATTCTCCAAAGTGGAAAGAGCCCAGGCTCAGGGAATGCAGAGGAGTATGCTGAGGTCATGTGTGGGTCTCATTCTGGATGCATAATTAGCATTACCTGTAGAACTTAAAAACCTATTGAAAGAGGGCCTAGGCTCAAGGCAAATTGAATTAAATTCTGTAGAGGTGGTGCCTAGGCCTAAGTATTTTTAATAATACTGATTCTAGGGGTGCCTGGGTGGCTTGGTCGGTTAAGCATCCAACTTCGGCTCAGGTCATGATCTCACGGTCCGTGAGTTCGAGCTCTGCGTCAGGCTCTGTGCTGACAGCTCAGAGCCTGGAGCCCATTTCAGATTCTGTGTCTCCCTCTCTCTCTGCTCCTCCCCTGTTCATGCTCTGTCTCTCTCTGTCTCAAAAATAAATAAACCTTAAAAAAAATTTTTTTTAAATAATAATAATAATACTGATTCTAATCAGAAGCTAAAATTGAGAGCCTCTGAAGTTGGAAAGGAAAAGCAAAAATTTAAAGAACAATCTTAGAGGGGCCCCTGACTGGCTCAGTTGGTAGAACATGCGGCTCTTGATTGTGGGTTCCTGAGTTTGACCTCCACATTGGGCCTAGAGATTACGTAAAACAAAAACAAAATCTTAGAGCAATAGGATGATCTATTTTAAATTTTTCTATAATTTTACTGTTTTTAATGAAAGCGAAAAAGAATGATTGGAAACTCCAAGCACTAGGAACAACATTTTTCATGTGTCTTATTAGAGCAATCCTAGCAAAAAAGACCTTACTGCCAACTTAGCTCCATGAGGCCTTAAAAGTCTCTTCACCCCTTTTCTGTTTTATGATATGTTGATGGTATTTTTTATTATATCATGGCACCTCCCCTAGAAATTGCCACATATATTGCTTTTAAATTTTTGTGCCAGGAAATAATGTGTTTCCTATAAAGAACTAGCATTCTTTGTCCTTCCCATGTATTATAACTGGTCATAGTTCTTGAATTTTACCTTCCATTGATGTAGAAGTCAATGCCAAAATCAGTAACTGTGTTCATCTGTTACGGCCCATAATGTTATCTTCTGTGTCTCAATCTTCATTTCCATTTCTACTTTATTTTATTGTATGTGCTTTAGTTACAAGCTGCTCTGATCCCTTTGTACAAAGAGACTGGGTATAAGCAATAATTTCCATTACAACTAAGAATGCTGAGAAGTTTTACATAATAATATAAAAACAATGAATCTGATACTGGAATTTTGTGTTTGGAGAATAGGAAGCATTTTCAAGCAGAAACTTCAAGAAAGCTAAAATGCAAGGGTTCTTTTGTTTTTGCAGAAAAAGAGAAAAACACAAATAGACTTAGTATAGATTTTTATATAGAGAAAAAAATAGTGAATAGAGAGATATGCAAAACTTTATTTCTGAATCCCCAAAGTAGCCCAAATAATCAGAATGACAGTCACAGATTGTGTCACTGACCATTTCAGAATTTAGTGTGTACCACTAAATAAGTCAATTTCTAAAAGCCAGGAGTCAGCCATGTCAAGGTCGTCAGAAACTAAACTCATTGGAATTTTTCCAAAAGTTCTAAATCCTTAGACTATCAAAGACTACAGTATTCTGTCTTCATAGTCACCTTCTTATTTATTCAGTCAGCTAACAAATAGGCATATTCTAGGCGTTAAGGAAAGCATTGTGGGCAAAACAGTCATGGCCCTGCCTCCATAGAGCTTATAGCCTGATGTCCAAAACAATATCTGTTATATAGCATGTGTTGCGTATTAACTTAGCAAAATTAGAAAACAGAACTACTCTGAAAATACTTAGTGTCCTTGTTTTATTTCTTTATTACTTACATATTTTTTAATTTAAATTTTAATCAACATACAGTGCAGTATTGGTTTCAGGAGTAGAATTCAGTGATTCATTCCTTACATACATCACACAGTGCTCATTATCGCAAGTGCCCTCCTCAATACCCATCGTCCATCTAGCCCATCCCCACCCACCTCCCTCCATCAACCCTCAGTTCTCTGTTGTTAAGAGTCTCTTGTGATTTGCTTTCCTCTCTGCTCTCTCCCACCGTCCTATATGTTCATCTGTTTTGTGTCTTAAATTTCACATATGAACATCCTCATTTTTTTTTTTAATATATGAAATTTATTGTCAAACTGGTTTCCATACAACACCCAGTGCTCATCCCAAAAGGTGCCCTCCTCAATACCCATCACCCACCCTCCCCTCCCTCCCACCCCCCATCAACCCTCAGTTTGTTCTCAGTTTTTAACAGTCTCTTATGCTTTGGCTCTCTCCCACTCTAACCTCTTTTTTTTTTTTTTTTTCCTTCCCCTCCCCCATGGGTTTCTGTTAAGTTTCTCAGGATCCACATAAGAGTGAAACCATATGGTATCTGTCTTTCTCTGTATGGCTTATTTCACTTAGCATCACACTCTCCAGTTCCATCCACGTTGCTACAAAAGGCCATATTTCATTCTTTCTCATTGCCACGTAGTATTCCATTGTGTATATAAACCACAATTTCTTTATCCATTCATCAGTTGATGGACATTTAGGCTCTTTCCATAATTTGGCTATTGTTGAGAGTGCTGCTATAAACATTGGGGTACAAGTGCCCCTATGCATCAGTACTCCTGTATCCCTTGGATAAATTCCTAGCAGTGCTATTGCTGGGTCATAGGGTAGGTCTATTTTTAATTTTCTGAGGAACCTCCACACTGCTTTCCAGAGTGGCTGCACCAATTTGCATTCCCACCAACAGTGCAAGAGGGTTCCCGTTTCTCCACATCCTCGCCAGCATCTATAGTCTCCCGATTTGTTCATTTTGGCCACTCTGACTGGCGTGAGGTGATATCTGAGTGTGGTTTTGATTTGTATTTCCCTGATAAGGAGCGACGTTGAACATCTTTTCATGTGCCTGTTGGCCATCCAGATGTCTTCTTTAGAGAAGTGTCTATTCATGTTTTCTGCCCATTTCTTCACTGGGTTATTTGTTTTTCGGGTGTGGAGTTTGGTGAGCTCTTTATAGATTTTGGATACTAGCCCTTTGTCCGATATGTCATTTGCAAATATCTTTTCCCATTCCGCTGGTTGCCTTTTAGTTTTGTTGGTTGTTTCCTTTGCTGTGCAGAAGCTTTTTATCTTCATAAGGTCCCAGTAATTCACTTTTGCTTTTAATTCCCTTGCCTTTGGGGATGTGTCGAGTAAGAAATTGCTACGGCTGAGGTCGGAGAGGTCTTTTCCTGCTTTCTCCTCTAGGGTTTTGATGGTTTCCTGGCTCACATTCAGGTCCTTTATCCATTTTGAGTTTATTTTTGTGAATGGTGTGAGAAAGTGGTCTAGTTTCAACCTTCTGCATGTTGCTGTCCAGTTCTCCCAGCACCATTTGTTAAAGAGACTGTCTTTTTTCCATTGGAAGAACATCCTCATTTTTAAAATAAGGATGATATGGGAATGCAAGCTTGTACAGCCACTCTGGAAAACAGTATGGAGGTTCCTCAAAAGACTAAAAATAGAACTACCCTACGACCCAGCAATTGCACTACTAGGCATTTATCCACGGGATACAGGTGTGCTGTTTCGAAGGGACACATACACCCCCATGTTTATAGCAGCACTATCAGCAATAGCCAAAGTATGGAAAGAGCCCAAATGTCCATCGATGGATGAATGGATAAAGAAGATGTGATATATATATATACAATAGAGTATTACTCAGCAATCAAAAAGAATGAAATCTTGCCATTTGCAACTACGTGGATGGAACTGGAGGGTATTATGCTACGTGAAATTAGAGAAAGACAAATATCATATGACTTCACTCATATGAGGACTTGAAGAGACAAAACAGATGAACATAAGGGAAGGGAAACAAAAATAATATAAAAACAGGGAGGGGGACAAAACAGAAGAGACTCATAAATATGGAGAACAAACTGAGGGTTACAGGAGGGGTTGTGGGAGGGGGGTGGGCTAAATGGCCAAGGGGCATTAAGGAATCTACTCCTGAAATCATTGTTGCACTATATGCTAAGTAATTTGGATGTAAATTTAAAAAATAATAATAAAATAAGGATGATAACTTTACACTGGCAGTTAACATAAACTTTTTCTGTCACAAGTATACAATAATGAGTAGATTAAAAATTATAAAGAGGTGAGGAAATTGACTTTGTGACTAGAATGATTGATATCAACCAATAATGTGAAAGTATGATTCCAACTACCTGATAATCAGAGAGTATACTGTTTATTCATTCTCCTAGCCCAAGGAAATCAGGGTCTTTGCTAAAACCTGGAGCCGAGACATCCTAAAAACAATAGCGTTTAAAATTGAGATCAGTGTCTTATTTATTACAGTCTAAACTCCATAACTAAATTCCAGACAATTCTTAAGAGGTGTCTGCCACAAAATAGCTTGTTTACCATGAAAGCAAAAGCCTTTCCTCTTCTCAGAGACACCTTGATGAACCCTCAGGCCAAGTTGGATGCCAGCATTTTCCTAGGTTATTGGCTACTTCCATATTTGCTTCAGTCAGAAGGATAGGGCTGGCAGGTTTTAGGAAAAATCAAACCCACAAAATTATGCAAGCTGTCAGAGTCTAAGTATACAGGGCTACTAACTCTGTTATGAAAATTATGTGAGTATGCAAGCACATTGGTTTTTTAACAGTGTCAGCAATGTGTGGTATGAATGTGATTTCTTCCAGGATTCCTTGGAAGAGCTGAAGCTGGTGGTGAGGGGCTCACTGTTCCAGGTGGCCAGCCTGCAAGACTGCTTCCTACAGCAGAGTGAGCCACTGGCCACCACAAGCACAGGTATGGGCTCTTGGGCAATTTGCACACCTTCATCAGTACAGATAAACCCTGAGCCCCCAAGTGGGCTGGCTCCCATCACTGAAAGGTGAACTTCAGTAGAGCACAGGTACAGGATGTGTCTACAGAAATCAGGCTCTTGTGCCAAAGAGCGGGACAAGAAATATTTCCATTGTGCTTTTATTTTTATAACTCATGAATTTAGGCTAACAGCCAATGGCATCATTATCATTTTTTTTTAGGTGAATTAGATGAATTACCCCAAGTTAAATTCCTCTCCTCGGGTTTTTGTCATGATGATTCTCTGGGAAACCATTTGCTTTTGAGCCATGGTAGAAATGTCTGTTAGTGGCTGAATGCTCCTTGCCTTTTGCTATTGCTACAGGAGACTTTAATCGGCAGTTCTTGGGGCAAATGACCCAACTCAACCAGCTCCTGGGAGAGGTGAAGGATCTTCTGAGACAGCAGGTAACAAGGCCACAGCATGGAAAATCCCTAGTCCTGTCAAAGAAGCTCATCATACGAGCTAGTGGAGCTGCTGAGGCAGCAGGGGCAGGGAGATGGACCTGGAGGCAGACCTCAGGTGGCCCCATGTGGCCCACTACCCCAGAGGTCTGTTCGAAGGGCTCTGGAAGTGGGGGACAGGTATGTGATGGCTCTCCTTGGAGCCATCAAAGGCTACATTAGCACTACCTTAAGAAGTGTTTACTAGATTGCTACACATGGATTCTTTCATTCCTGGATTCTATATCAGATACTCCTTTTCCATCCTGTTTTTCCCTTCCCATTTCTAAAGGTCAAGGAAACATCATTTTTGCGAAATACCATAGCTGAGTGCCAGGCTTGCGGTAAGTGCTGTTCTAGTAACTGCTTCATCCTGAGTTGGACGAGCAGGTGAGGATTGATGAAGGGCCATGGAGTGAGGCTACACCGACTATGGTTTCTGGAGGTTTGGCACAGAGTTGGAGGGAAGGGAAGTTCATTGGAAAATCAAATAGCATTTTGAATCAGCTACGTTTTTCTGGTGGTCAAAAAGTCTGCGGATTATTGGTTTTCCTCTAGGTCCACTGAGCTTTCAGTCTCCAACCCCAAACACGCTGGTGCCCCCTGCATCCCCAGCGCCCATGACATCCTCGACACCCCCAGTGCGCCGCTGTGATTCTAACTCCTGTTTCCGCGGTGTCCGATGTACTGACACCAGAGATGGCTTTCAGTGTGGGCCCTGCCCCGAGGGCTACACAGGAAATGGGATCACCTGTTCTGATATTGATGAGGTAAAAGTTCAGCTTCCCCGGGACAGGGGCTCCCTAAGTATCTTGTACACCCTACAGCTTATGGAAAAGGAAGCCAGGTTGATGATGCTGGGATGACATGGGCTGTTCTCCAGGTGACATAAATACTCTCCCTCGTGAATCCTTAGCGAGCACAAGACCATGAGCAGCAGGATGAAGGAGGCATGACACCTGATTGTGGCTCTGTTTGTAATATCTCCTCTCTGTGTTCCCGGCTGTTCTGCTGGGCCATGTCACTATAATGCTGAGATTTGTACCCCAGCATCGATTATTTCTCTCATGTAGTCATTGTTACAGTTTGGATTTTTCTACACTTCTGCAAACACGGGAGGGGGAATATCTGTGTGAGGGTATATTTCAGGGGTTGCAACTAATTTCTTCAGGTTAGATGTGCAGAGGGGAATCTCAGACCAGCAAAGCCTGTTGAGGAGATCCTATAACCTGTGAGTAACCAAAAGTGCTGAGGGATGGAGCCAGAAGGACATACAGCAAACACAGGCTGTTTGGCCGGCTTGCAAAAGCCTCTAAAGGAGATTGTTTCAAGACTGTGGTTAGCCAGTCTTTAGTCCAGTCCCAAAGCAGTGTTCACAGTAGGTAGCAAGGCCGCCACCAGAATATGCCTTTCCCCTCCCACCAAGCCAGAGGAGGACTAGAAGGAGAAAGAACGGTGCCTGCAAAGAGGTTAGGTGTGTGTGCGCGCGCGCACACACACACACACACACACAGCTCCTTCAGGCTCATGGTAGCACTCAGCTGATTACTTTCCCAGGTAGTAAGCAATTAAGATGGTCTGTAGTAATCCCTCACTTGGAGAGACGTCTGTACATGTTTCACAGAACTGCATCTGGTTTTTATCTGTGAGCTGGAATTTTCCTCCTTTTGAAAGGGCAGGAAGTGGTCATGTTTTTTACATTAGTTGAAGCGGTTAAAAAAAAAATCAGAACCAATCTCCTAGACTACCAAGAGCCTTGGAACATCCGTGGACTCTATAGGGCATGAAGGCAGGCACAGACCCTAATAGATCACATCTTGTTGAAAAAAGCAACAGCTACCCTGGCCTTGTCTTCTTGAGATTTTTTCATTTGAGAATTTGGTTTAGTAATGCATTTGGATTCACCTAACAGCCACCTGACAGGCAGTCCAGGAACACTGTCCTTCCATGGTGATTTTAAATTACAAGGTAGAATATCAGAGAATTTACACTGGGAGGTAGACTGATTATCGTTAAGGACCTTTTCCACTTGGCCATGCCATTATTTGTAATACAGCAAAGCCCACTAGAAGTCAGCCTTATACTGTGTGTGTCTGAGATTCCGTCTATAACTATGAAATTCGAAGCCTTTATATCCTTTTACCATCTTGGTCACCAAGAAATGGACAGTTAAGTAGATAAGCATGTACAAATAGATGAATGAGAGTGTGTGTTTTCTCCATGTGGCTAAAGACTTTGGGTTTTTTTGTTTCCAGTGCAAATACCATCCCTGCTACCCAGGTGTGCGCTGTGTGAACTTGGCTCCCGGCTTCAGATGTGATGCGTGCCCCATGGGCTTCACAGGGCCCATGGTGCAGGGTGTTGGGATCAGTTTTGCCAAGTCAAACAAGCAGGTGGGCTGAAGTTACGGTCTTTCTACTCATTTTTTATCTTAATTACCAACAGAAAACCTTGGGTTTGTTCTCACCTCTTTCATTATAACCCTTTACCTCCTTGAACAGCCAATGCCATGTGGAATGTCATGGTGCACAAAGGACAAATAGGGAAGTTTTCCAACTCATTTCTGAGTATAGATGTTCATAATATCTAGTAGGGAGGAAACTATCAAATCAGGATAATAGAGTATCACTAGGAAAACAATGAGTGGGGTAATACTAAATATGTGGTATGATGTCAGACTTCTTCTGTTAGCCATTGAACGTTTTGTCCTGCAGAATAACTTGAGAATCAAGGAAGCAAATAAAAGCTTTGAAAAATTAGGTCACTTTTATAGAGTCATTGTTGCTGATAAGAAGCTGTTTTAGAGATGAGAGGATTTCAAGAGTAGAAATAATCCCCTGAGGAAACCCCCCTTCTTCTTATATAAGCTATAAACTGCCATAAAGCACTTGAGCACTTTGTGACAGTCTCCATTTATTTCCAAATGTTCTACTATATCCTGGCCATTATTTAACTGACTGACTGTGAAATTCTTTTTGATGTCTTCAGCCCTTAAAAGTGGTTGGTCTATAAATATATTTTACTACCTTAGGGAAATTATTAGGTTTGAAGAAGGGCAAGGGTTCATTATTTCCTAGCTGCCTATCAAAGGATTCTAGAGGGCATCATTTTTTAAGACTAGAAAAAGGAGGCAAGCTGGACATATACGAGTGACAAGAAACCATTAGAGTAATGACCCAAAGTTTTTCATCCTCTCCTCTAAAGACAAAAATCTCCAAGACTAAACCAAGGAAAATAGACGAAATGAAATAGACAGTGCTTTGTGTAAGAGAGCAAGAAGCAGTGCCCAGTGGATTTCCAGTAATATGGTAGACTCAACTGAAGTAGAAGGAGCCACCTTGCTAAAACTTAACAAATTAATGCTTATGGGAGGTAGGAGCTGGGTATCAGTCCTAGGAGTGGGAATCAGGGGTTTTAGCACCTGTGTAGGTATAGCAGATGTAGTCCTGGACCTTTAGAAAGACCTACCATGCCTTCATAAAGCCATGAACCCTACCCATGCATTACGAGGAGATGAGAAAACTACTAGCCCCCAAAATCAACAAGGAAACTTCATGTCATCTTTGGGACATGGTTGACAAAAAGGAATATTTCCCACAACAAGTCAGAGCTCCAGGTTTGTGCCATATACCGTTATGAGCTTCAAATCTATGTTACTAATACCACATGGAAATACAAGCCAGAAAATTAACATAAAAATTAGCCCTGGTGCAGTAAAATCCCTAGGGCCCTGGCTAATGTCAAAGTCATAACAGAGACTCTGAAACCCAGTGCCAGTAGAACATGCAAAAACAGGGCGCTAAAGGTATGTTGTTCATAAACATTTTGTTCATAAACAAAAATGGTGATTTATGTGAATGGTGATTTAAGCTACCCTGAGGATACATGATAAATATAAAACAGTTCAAAAGGATAAAGAGGCCAAGGAAGGAATAGATATCATAATTTAAAAATAGGGCAGTGTTGGGGCGCCTGGGTGGCTCAGTCGGTTAAGCGTCCGACTTCAGCTCAGGTCATGATCTCACGGTCCGTGGGTTCGAGCCCCGCGTCGGGCTCTATGCTGACAGCTCAGAACCTGGAGCCCATTTCAGATTCTGTGTCTCCCTCTCTCTCTGCCCCTCCCCTGTTCATGCTCTGTCTCTTTCTGTCTCAAAAATAAATAAACGTTAAAAAAAAATTTAAAAAAAAAAATAGGGCAGTGTGAAAAATAAAAGGCAACCTTGAAAAACAGGTTAAACTTACTCAGTGAAAAATGTAATCATTGACATTAAAAACTCAATAGGTGGGCAAGACAGCTAGCAGAGAATATATAGAATGGAAGGTGCATCTAAGGAAATCATCCAGGATGCAGCACAGAAAAATAAAGATATGTGAAAATATGAACAAGAGGTTAAGAGTCAAAAGGAGAAATTAATGAGAAAGTCCAATATTGGCTTATATTGGTAGTTCCAAAGAAAGAATTGAAAGAGTAGGAGCAGAGGGAAGCTGAGAATTTTCCAGAATTGAAGAAAGCTAGGAATCCTCATACAGAAGTACATCTAGTACCAAACAGGATATAGAAGTCCTTTCCTGAGTAAAAAGGTTGCAGGAACAGATGAATCATACCAGTTGTGTTTTCTGAACAACCTTAAATCCCAAGGCGGCAACTATCACTTGAAATTAGGTCAAGTTCAGATTGGTACAAACACAGGGAGGTGGCTAAAGCGACGCTCCTATTACCATTTTACCTGAAATCCATGTCTTCACCCAAAGATATCAAAGCAAAATTTATTTGCACTTCTGCTTAAATGGAGTATGTCTTTAAACTTTCCTGTACTAGGTCTGCACTGACATTGATGAGTGTCAAAACGGAGCATGTGTTCTCAACTCTATCTGTATTAACACTCTGGTAAGTATTTTTCATGGATGATGTTATCAAAGCAGACCAGTTATTGATACAATCATATGTTTATAAATCATAACCCCAAACACACATAGAACAGGTGGGTACAACATATTTGGTTGGCAAATGAAGATAAAAGTTTATGTTGAAAAATAGTCTTTCATGTGAGAGTAATTTTATAAGTAATTTTTATATGAGAATAATTTTCTAGCTGCTGTATTTTAATCATAGTTGCAATGTTGGGCTTTTAGAATATATTTTTAAAATATTCTTTTATTTTAAAAATATGAAGAACTTCTTAGTTTATACAGTTCAGAATATACATTTTATTGGTGATGACACAATCCCCAAATAGTATTCATTATTTTTATAAATCTCTCCAAAAGTCATTCGTATTAAAATGCTTAGCTCTTAAGAGGTCTAAAGTGTATATATTTAGATATGGTTTTATTTCTGAAAGTTCTTGTCAACTGATTCCGAGATAGAGGTGTGGCCCAGTAACCATCAAGAGACCTGCTGATTCCATTTGTGACTGCTTCAAACTTTGTCCCTAGGAAAATTACTCTAGTTTGCTTGTATGTAAAAACATTTTATAGGGGCGCCTGGGTGGCTCAGTTGGTTAAGGGTCCGACTTCGGCTCAGGTCATGACCTCACAGCTTGTGAGTTCAAGCCCTGCCATCAGGCTCTGTGCTGACAGCCCGGAGCCTGTTTCGGATTTCTGTGGGTGTCTCTCTCTCTCTCCCTCCTCCACTTGTGCTCTGTTGCACTCTCTCTCTCTCTCTGAAAAATAAACATTTTTTTTAATTTAAAAACATCTTATAAATATCAAGCCCCTTATTTTAGTCCTCACAACAACCATGTCACTAGGCACTATTATTCCCGTTTGACAGTTGAAGAAACAACTCCAGAAAAGTAACTGGGCCAAGACCACACCTCTCCTAAGACTTCCAGCTGCAGCCTGTGTTCCTATCCACATACTTGGCTACCTAGGGATATATAGGGATTGTTGCTTCTTAGCTTTTCACCAGGCCCTTATCAGTGAGTCTGCAGATAGAGATTTGGGAGACACTGACATAAAGGTAATAACTAAAGTCACCCTGGGGGAAGAAAACTAGATGCTGGAACCATCTAGAAAGTAGAACTCCGGAGAACCTCAAAAATGGGCCAAGGAAAAAGAACAAGAGCCAAGAAAAGGAGAGAACCGACCAAATGGAGCAATCCGGTAAGGCCAGTAGATCGAGGAAGACCACTGAAGAGCATCCTTTGGAGTTGGCAGTAAGAGGTTGTTAATGACCGAAATCATTGAACCCTACAGGTGACATGGGTGTCTTTCATGAAATGTAATTTCATCTCAGTAAAGCTGTTAAAAAAAAGTCACGGCCGGTAGAAGGGCTGCTGTAGCAGGGCTGACAGCTCATTTGCCAGGCTTCTCCACGGAGCCTACCTCATCAAGAATTCTCCGTGCAAAGCCATTGACATTTCTCTGTACAACTGTTCTTTGTCATTCCATTTTTAAAAAGCCAAAGGAACAGTTAAAAAAAAAAACCTTGTTTTTTCCTAACATGCTTTTCAATCAAACCGTCTCCCTTGTCCTGAGAATAAATGCTCTCTGCCTCCCAGGGCCTCACTGGCGCCATCAGCCCCTTCCCCTTTTGTCTTCCACGGCAGAGCTGGCAAGTCCTGGTGACGGTGGTTCACTCTAGCCTTCTTCTGCCCTCCCTGCTCTTCCCTCACGTCCGTGTGGCTCACTGCAGCTTCCAGGCTGGCGGTGTCTTCCTCAACATTCACACAGTCTTCCAAGATGTACACATGGGCGGAGAGGCAGGCATGGGTGTCCCTAAATCTTGGCATCACTGAGTACCTACAAAAATAAACACAACTGCAGTCGCCTCGCTCACAGTTCTGAGCCCCAGCTCATCATCTGATCTTTGCAGGGATCTTACCGCTGCGGGCCTTGCAAACCGGGGTACACTGGTGATCAGACAAGGGGATGCAAAACCGAAAGGAGCTGCAGAAATCCTGAGCTGAATCCTTGCAGTGTGAATGCACAGTGCATTGAAGAGAGGCAAGGGGATGTGACATGTGTGGTAAGTTGTCTGTCACCTGCTCAATGATTTTTTTCCTCTTCCATTTCAAACACCAAGCCCTCCCCAGTTTCTCCTTGCTTCCAGGTAAAAAGTACTCAGAAGTGAAAACATTTCAATTGAGACACACACAGAATTTTATAGTAACAGGGTCAGCTGAGTTCGCGGAGAGCAATGTGAAGTCCATCGAACATCAGCTGCCTTTTCTCTCCCTGTCAGTCATGGGTCAACACCATTCCCTCAGGCACATCAGTGGTAGAGCCCTCCCTCCACTCTAGCACAGAGTAGATATCTACCCACAGAGTGGTAGATACCCTCTGTGGAGGGCCAAGAAGTGGGCGGCAAGAAGCGAAGGGGCCGCCTTCCCTCCCTCCCTCCCATCCACCGCCCTATTTATTAGGGGAATGTATTAGCATACTGCCATCCTTTCTAGCTGTCCTTAGAACCTGGCCTGATGCTCCAGGAAGCAGGTTGGAGGGAAGCGGTAGGCTGTTGCAACTCTCAGAGAACCCTCCTGTCTCCTGCCAGTGAACGCGAGGGGACAGAGGGCACTTTTCTGTCTCCACCTGCACCCAGATTCAGGAATAGCTCAGCGGATGGCCACTCTTCTCCCTATGCATTACCCAACCCTGGAGCCCATCTGGGGAGGAGCTGGCTGGCAAGAGAATTGACGTGGGTCTCGGGCCAGGTGGGTGCATGCCGGGCCCTTGGTGAAGAAGAGGGCCCTTTCTGACACCCACTCCTAAATCCCAGGCTCCAGAGTCCTCAGGGCTTCTAGACACTGAGAAGTCAGCCACTTCAGCTGCTTCCCAGTAAGTCAGGCCCATGGCAGGTGGCCCTTCAGACTGTGGGACTCCCAGGTTCACGACGGTCACTCCTGAGCTGCAGGATGGATTCTGGGAGACGCTTTCTCTCTTGTCTATACCTTGAACTTAGGCTTCTTTATCATTATGCTCACAAAATTTTCTACTGGGAGCATATCGCTTTTCAAATATTGGAAATGAGAAGAATTAGAATGAAGTTGAAGAAATGTAATAACATGCATTCTCTCTGGCAGCACAGATAGTCTGTAACAAGGTCCTGACAAAGGAGCAGGCTGGGTCAGAGGGAAAAACTCCACAACTTGCCTAATTCCTGTTGCCTGGGCATGTTTATTACCATTGAGAGGCGAGTGTAAATCTGTGTTTAAATCCTAATTTTCTGTGAACAAATTAATGACTTCCCTGGGATGGTGGGTGATGGAGCTCTTAATATGTTTTTGAATTTGTAATAAGGCACGACAACAGATGGTAAAGGATTAATACACTTGGTGTGACTACTAAAATAATTTAATCTGCCAGAAAATGGGTCATTAAAAATGTATTTGTTCCTAGAGGAAATTTTTTCTTTCATTAAAATGAGTCAAGGACCATACCCCATGGCCAAGCTTTCCAGGCCTTCTGAAGGCCCGCTGAAGCAACTGCACGGAAATAGGGGCACTTACGGGAGTGTCTTTGGCCTCCTGCCTTCTAAATTCCCGGTTGCAGAAGGAAAGCATGGATGATTGAGAACAGGCAGGCTGCCGCTTAGGAAGTCACTGGTCTTCAATCACCTTCTTTTGATTAGCAAGGCCAGGAAATTTAATGTTTATTCATGTCAAGTTCTTTTTCCCTAAACCCTGCTTCTGTTCCTCAGGCTCTCTGTCCTCTCCCTGACTTTCTGGTTCCCTGTCCTTTTCTAGGTCCTCTTCCTCACTGTTCGTTCCTCTGTTCTGCCTTCCCCCTCTGCAGGTGCCTGTCCTGTTCCTGGGCTGGACCCCCAGGTCCTACCTCATGCCCAGGGCACCACTTACTGAATAACTTCTTTTGTCTTCAGTTTGCCAGCGATCCTTGCTCAATAGCCTAGTTGTCTCACCTACAATGGGGTAACAATGACCTTGCAGTGTCATTGTAAGGATTGGAGACAATGGGTGTAGGGTCTGATACAGAATAACTATTGATGCCTCTTATGCTGGCAATGAAGTGAGGGCTGGTGACGACAGGGTACTTGGGTAGACTTTTCCAGGGGTGGAGAGAACACACAGGCCCAGCCCTGGACCTGTGGGAATCTTCTTCTGCTAAAGGGCATGAATAAAGGTAAAGCACCTTGGAAGGTTACTCTTTTGATGGAAATTGATTTAGAAGACTGTTAAAATCAGAGATATGACTGCAGTTCAAGAATGATAAGGGAAGTGGCACAAAAGCCACATGCATTCGTTTCTGCTGGGAGAGGAAATTGAATAATCATGTGGAGAACAGGTTAACAGTAACTCTGAATTACAAATACCCTTTGAACCAGGAATTCCACACTAAGACACCAGTACATGTGCAGAATGACCTATGTACTAGAGTAACCTGTTGTAGCCTTGTTTGCAATAGAAAAATGTTTTAAAAACCAGACACCCATCAGTAGAGGACTGGTTGAATTCATTAAGGCACATGCCTACCACTTTGGGTATGATATATCTGTGACCACTAAAAAGAGTGACATGATCTACATGGAGTGATATGGAAAGAGCTCCAAATAAAGTACAGAACAGTGGATATAGGTGCTGTCATTTGTGTTAAGAGTCAAAAGAAAAAGAATGCGTGTATTTGCTTGTCTGTGCATGTTGTATCTGTGGAAGTATACATAATAATGGATGGCCTGAGCCAAAAAAAATAGGAATGGGGAGGAGTCTTGGTTCTATGTCCCTTTGTACCTTTTGATTCATAAGACTATTCAAAAAATAATAGTTTTAAAATCCTACCCAACAAGGCGGTGTAGCTCTGGGCCCTCCCTCTGGGGAAGCACATATGATTAGCAGGGATTCACAGGGTCAGAGCTGAGGCCCTTGTCAGCCACCTGCCTCCTCCCAGGCTTGGTTTCCCGAACTTCTCCTGCGCTTTCCCTTCACAGTGTGGCATTGGTTGGGCTGGCGATGGCTATATCTGCGGAAAGGATGTGGACATTGACAGTTACCCCGACGAAGAACTGCCGTGCTCTGCCAGGAACTGCAAGAAGGTAAGGAGGGCACACAAGAAAAACACCACATTCGCTGTGGGCTGTCCAGAGCCAGAGCTTATATGGGGGAGGGTTCCATTTAAAACTGCATTTTGAAAGTAGCTGCATGTCAAACGTAGCCAAACAGCCATCAACAGGAAAGTCAGGCGGCTACAGTCAGTCTTGAGGTTAGAAATCATTTCTGACCTAAGACAGATGTAGATGGGGGTGGGGAAATACGGAGAGGTTGATAAAAGGGTACAGACGGGATACGAAGGGATAAGAAGAATAAACCTGAGGATCTAATGTATAACATGGTGACTATAGTTGTTAACCCTGTATTGTCTAACTGCAGTTGGCTAAAAGGATAGAACTTAAATGTTCTCACCCACATACAAAGAGCCAGTGAGATGTTGGATGTGTTAACTCAATGGTGGGAATCCTTTCACAACATAAAGGTATATTAAATAATCACAGTGTACACTTCAAATATATTAGAATTTTGCCAGGTATACATCAATAAAGCTGAAAAAAAAGTCAGATGCAGATGTTTCTCTGAGCTCTTGTTTCTTCTCCTTAGGATAATTGCAAGTATGTGCCAAATTCTGGCCAAGAAGATGCAGACAGAGATGGCATAGGAGATGCTTGTGACGACGACGCTGACGGAGACGGGATCCTGAATGAGCAGGTACTTGCTCTGCCAGCCGGGCGCATGAATTGCCACATACCAGGGATGCAGAAGAAAGCCTGCGAAGTCCCCTATTTGTATTAGTCATTCCCCATGGTAGTTGCCATGCCTGTGATCCCCTGGCATCGCGGCTCTCTCTCCTGAGTTCTGACAGCGCATGACAATGGGGTGGGGCTGGCTGGCATCCACTGCAGGACCGGAGACCTTGGAGGGATTCAGTAAAGTCTGATTAAATGGTCTTCTGATCCGTTAGGATAACTGTGTCCTGACTCACAATGTGGACCAAAGGAACAGTGACAAAGATATCTTTGGGGACGCCTGTGACAACTGCCGGAATGTCCTGAATAATGACCAGAAAGACACTGATGGAGATGGAAAAGGAGACGCCTGTGATGATGACATGGATGGAGATGGTGGGCTTGTCTTGCTTTGTCTTTTATGTGGGACTCGTGTGTCCTTTTGCCCTTGTTCTCTGTTAGGAGCAGAAATAGCATTGCTAACTCAGAAGGCCTCCCACATGGAGTGGTTTCCTGCAGCTTGTGTCTGGCCCACCTCTTTCTATGGAAGGAGACTCCATAGCCCACTCCTCTATTTAATAACCTTGGGCGTTTCTGGAATTCTATATCTTTGCCAGAAACTTTGTGGGGATTACTTCAAGCAGCGTATTTGCAGGCCATGTGTCTTCCTAGAAAGAGTAGATCTCCCCCACCCCCACTTCCCACCTGTGAGATTCCTGGGAGCAGAGAATTGCATGAGGGGGCCTTGAGCAGGGTCACAAACTACAGATTCTGGGTCTGGCTCCTCCTGCGGAGAATCAGGCATCTCCCGGAAGACGGGCCCTTCCCCTGCCTATTCTGGGAAGAGTGTGGAGGCAGGAGTGGGCCAGCTCTAGGCTCCACTGAAGAGGCCTTCTAGTGTGGGCTGTGTGAATGGCAACCCCCAGAGCACAGTTTGAGCTCTGGAGCCTCTCAGGATGGGAGGCAGAACATTTGTTTCTGTGTAGCTTCCATAGCATATAGATGACTATCATCAAAGTATAGGCTGGATGTGATAGTTTTTGAAAAATATTTCACATCACAAGGGCCTTGAAGGAAAATCTTTAGAAATACACTCCCGGCCCTCCACCTACTCACCCACCACACACACACACACACACACGGCTCCAGAATATCCACACCTCCCTAAAACATGACCTCATCCTCTGCAAGCCCTACTGATGATCAGATCCAGTGGTATGCTGGTAAACCAGTTCAACAAACCAAAAAAAGCTCCAAGATGTAGCATTTGCCAGTTTCTATGCTATAAATACCACTCCCACCATGACTGATTACAGGCTGCTTGCATGACAGGACATAGACAACAGTTGGGAAGAGGGGGGGCACGGTGGGCCCAGCCCTTGGGTCCCAGTCTTTATTCACATCGCCACAAGGTCCTCCCTCTCCAGGGCTGGCCCACCTAGCCCTCATGACCTTTTCGTCTGGTTACATGATAGTCCTTGACATCTTGCACAACTTCTGACTGCATGGAGAAATGCCTCAGATCGCTGTTCATTTTTAAGTCTCCCAGAATCCATCCTTTGAGGGTACATCCAGATAAGTGCTGAGAAAGGTAGTGGCTCTTGGAGGACAGCTCAACAGAAGTCCCTCACCCCAGGCCTGGGTAGAGGCTTGATCTCTTAGCACCCTGAAGCCTGTCTTCTAGATCTGTGTATTCACCTGACTCAGGGAACCATTCCTTTCTTGTAGGAATAAAAAACATTCTGGACAACTGCCCAAAAGTTCCCAATCGTGACCAACGGGACAGGGATGGTGATGGCGTGGGGGATGCCTGTGACAGTTGTCCTGATGTCAGTAACCCTAACCAGGTGAGGAGCGTTTGAGGGCCTCATACTCTAAGCTGAGCTCCCCTATGTGAAGATTCTTTAAGACCGGTGCCTAGAAAAACAGCAGAGCACACTGGCTCAGCTCCTTGCTGTTGCACTTACCTACCAGAGCAGACATGGTAGAATTGCACACCTTAGGTCTGGAGGTGGTAGGAAGAACGCTTCACGAGACCTAAGGCCCTCTGGGCTAATCTCATGGGCTGTAGAGTGCCTATGTAGAGTGCCTTAGTAGTAGGAATTTAATGATGCCCAAAACAAGTCTTTTTGCTGGAAGGAAAATGTAGCATGGAAACTAACCTTTGGGAGCCTGTGCCCTTTTAGTCCCCAAGCCCCTATACAGCCTATGTCTGGACATTTCAGATGAAGTTCAGTTAGCGCCGTGTTGTTTCCCTTCTTGCTTCCTGTCTGGATAATTGGGTATGATGTGTCATGTATTTTTAAAGCCCTGAGAGAGGGGCGTCATTGTTGCCCTCTGTGACTCACTCCCATTCTGGCTTAATTCCAACATGCAGAAGCAAAGCCAAATCAGTTTGCCTTGTCCCCATGCCTTTGGCTGGCTCTCCTCAGACCCGTGCCAGAGTTCCACGTCTCCACCTGCCACCATCCTGCCCCGGCGCCCTTTCCAATCAGCTCATCTGGTGTGTAGGCAGCCCAGCCATGTGGCTTGATATTTTGGAAGGCTTTTTTGACAATTCAGCATTGTGCCTACACCAATATGGTGCTGTCCTTTTGCAGTTCTGCACCAACCCAATTCCAGAGAGACTTCCTGAGATGCAGTGGTGAGGGGCCAGATCTGCCTTCTCTGGAACGTTCTGTGCATGAAGGCCCAGGGATAAATAATTACATGCTCTGTTCTCTTTGCAGTCTGATGTGGATAACGACCTGGTTGGGGACTCCTGTGATACCAATCAGGACAGGTAGGGCACATTTCTCAGCTGCATGAAGGCCCGATGAAAAATTTAGAGGGAATTTTAGCTTTCGGAGCTTTCTGCTGCCACCTTGCTTTGGGATCTCTCTGAATACATTGAGAGAGATTGAGCTACGGGTGGGAAAATAGCCCTGCCTCTGGCCAGGGTCACCGCACTTCCTTGAAAGTTCTCTATAGCCAGGTGACGGTGTCAGCAGGGGCCACGAGGCACTCCAGCAAGTGAGATTCTAGCACAGGAGAGGCAGTAGAGCATCATGCTTCAGACCCGGGCTCTGGATGATACACAGCTAGATAAATCCCAACCCCTTCACTTACAAACTACCTAACCTTAAGCAGGTCATCAAATCTCTGTGCCTCAGTTTTCTCATCTGAAAAATGGGGACGACAATGGCACGTAGCCAGGTCTGTTGTGAAGATGGAGTTAATTTACGAAGAGTGCACATCACAGCTTCCCTTACATAGCTAGCACTCAGTAGGTATGAGCTCTTTTATTATTATAGTCTTTCAGCTCAGGGAAGCTTCACTATCATCCCAAAATAGGAAACTGTCAGTTTGCTGAGAGATCACTGTTATTTCATTGTCCTTGGAATTTTTTCGTGTTGTGTCCCTTTATTGGTGGTATTGTCCTGTGCAAATGAGTTTTGTCAACCCGTCTAGCCCCACACGATGTAGTCCTATATTAAGACACAGGGCTGGATCAGATGCTGTAGCAACATTAGCAAGAACACAGACAAGTGTATCTCTGCCCTGGAGGCGCCTGTGGTCCCAGGCTCTGTCCCCTTTCATCTCCATCAGGGATGCTTGTCGGGGCGGCAGGACAGGGATGAGAGAGGGAAAGGACCCTGGAAGGCAAAGCAGGGCCTCCCTTCTCAACCCCTGGGAGGTGGCCCTATCCCCAGTGGTTCTTGAGCCCAACCTTGTGCAAGGACAGCTGCCATAAAGTCCCATTTCTGTCCTTGTGCTCAGTGTCCTTGCTGCAAAGTATGTGTCAGCCAAGTGCACTTAATCCTACTTCTCAATGCAGTCTCAGTTTCTTCATCTGCAAAGTAGAGAGAATTAAATGCACCTTGCAGGTTCTGTAAGAATAAAAGCTCAAGTAGGTAACGCTGCTGGCAGAGTGCTGGTCCACAGGTGACCTGCACCAAACAGTGGCTGTGTTATTGTTACCACCACACGAGGAGAGGGCCACAGAGTCTGCCCTAGGAGGTCTCCATTTCTAAGTGGAACCTTCCCTAAGGGATGGACATCAAGAATGTTCCTTGGTGCAGGTGGTCTTGCACCGACTGCCATCTACAGAATCTCTAAAATATCCTATCCTGTCACCCTGTAGATATTTGCCTAAAATAAATGACTCATTCTGCTACATTCTAATTCCCATAAACTTGAACCTTCGGGAGGAGGACAGGAACTGCTTGTTTTTGCATAAAAATGTGCAAGGCCGTATAGAATGGCTGCTGATGGAAACGGCTCGATCTTAGGATTTAAAAGTCAGCCCTGCTACAGGCACAGGAATTCCGCTGTTTGAGCCATGTCATCTTCTACTTGCCCAGGTTGGCCTCGTTTTCTCTGGGACCCATCTGGGACATGTGGCCTGGAGGGCATGGGCTGGTGTCTGGCTTCCCTCCCCTGTCTGGGATAGGCCATGGGTAGAATGAGGTGAAAGGGACATCTGCTCTGATACAGAGTAGCCAAAGAGGGCCTCCATCAACACGGGGAAAAAAACTCTGGGGACAGGGCAGTCTCCTCCTCGAGTGGCTCTAAGGCCTGGAAAAAAGAAATGTCAGGTGGAGAATGAGGGTTCTGAGAAGTGCTTTAGAGCAGGACTGAGCCCAGCCTCCATGCTTGCCTCTCAGGCAGGGGCCGCCCCCTCCTCTCTGCCATTCTTCCTGAGGCATGCACATATGATCCTTCTTGGGTCTGCTGGCCAGGGATTGTGAAGAGGAATGGAAAACACTGGAGGGCTTCCTAGCAGCCAGCACATACAAGTACTCTGTCATAGATTAAATTGCAATATGCAAAATTCTAATCACAGAAGCATTTAATCTTCATAACAACGCAATGAGGTAGGCTCTGTTACTCCCATTTTACAGATGTAGACACTGAGCCACAGAGGGGTCAAGTATCACGCCTGGGGCTGCATGCTAGTAAGTGGCTGAGCCAGGATTCACTGAGCAGCCTGGCTTCACTGCCCCTCACTTTGTTCCCTTTGCACAGTCTCAGCTGGAGGTGGCGGGGTGTGGGGAGGTGATCACAGTCCCCAGGGACTGATAGGAACATCTGGTCACAAAACCAGAAATCAACCTTTATCTTCTTGAGTAGGATATGATATGCTTGTTTCAACAACATGAGGAAGTGGAGAAAATGGTCTCGGAGGCCCACAGGGCAGCCCTGTCTAGGGACATGTGGGTCAACAGAGACCAAGCCCCCACACCCAACTCTTGCTTCCTCCCTGCTCTCCGGTCACCTGTGCCACAAACCACCTCCTCCTCCTCCCACAGTGATGGAGATGGACACCAGGACAGCACAGACAACTGCCCCACCGTCATTAACAGCGCCCAGCTGGACACTGATAAGGATGGCATCGGTGACGAGTGTGATGATGATGATGACAACGATGGCATCCCAGACGTGGTGCCCCCGGGACCAGACAACTGCCGGCTGGTCCCCAACCCAGCCCAGGAGGATAGCAACAGTAGGCGGGCTCAGCCTCGGGTTGCACGGGGGCCCCCAGGCTCCCTTCTGCCAGGCACATGGTGGCACGCTTCTCCTAGGGCCTGAGGAGCCACAGTTTGGGTGGTCAGCAGACAGCTGGTAGACACCACTGGCGAGCTCCGTCAGAGAAGCACTGCCCTGCAGCCTCTGAGTAGCCCTGGGATGATGTCACGTGGGCCAGGGAAGCAGCCACACGATTCCCCTCAAAGGGCTTGGGGAGCTGCTCGTCTCACAGGAGTCCCAAGCTCAGATGGCTACAGAGGCGAGGCCAGTAAGGAAGAGTGTGCACAAAGCCAGAAATGACACAGAGTAGTGAGGACCTTGGCGAGTGGGGGAGAGTACGCCCATCCACAGCTCAGCAGTTCAGTTCAAATATCTTAATACCAGGTCAGCTGAACAAAACAAACCATGAGCCAGAGGAGCCAGAGAGCCTAAGGATCACCAGCTGGTCTTAGAGACTGTCTGGTGATGATAATTTCCCTGTTTTTCATATGTTCTAGAGAAAGTACTATAGATGTTTGCTTATGTAAGATCAGCCTTAAGATTCACCACTTGGTGAACCCCAGCATCCTGACCCAAGGTTTCTGACAAGATCAGTTTTATAGAGTTGCCTACCACACCACTCTACCCCCAGAAAATTCTTTTGGTCACCTACAGTGGGGTTCAGCAACCAACCATGATGACTCCAGGATGGGGCTCGGGGCCACCTCAGACATGGCTGCTGCTGGGCTCCTCTGCCCACATGGGTGGAGAGTCATAGCCCTGGAGGTGGGGTGTCATAGCCCTGGAGGTGGGGTGTGGGCTCCCTCCAGCTCCTTGCCCAGCCCTGTCTCCGTCAAGCACAGAGTGGGCAGTAGCCAGCTCCTCTCCTCCTCCCCCGCCCCACCCAGGTGATGGCGTGGGAGACATCTGTGAGACTGACTTTGACCAGGACCAGGTCATTGATCGGATCGATGTCTGCCCAGAGAATGCGGAGGTCACATTGACTGACTTCAGGGCCTACCAGACAGTAGTCCTGGACCCTGAAGGGGATGCCCAGATTGATCCCAATTGGGTGGTCCTGAACCAGGTAAGCGTCATGTGGTCAACAGCAGCTCAGCTCTGCCTCTCAGCACAGGTCGTCCTGGGAGAAGTGGGTAACAGTGACAGGGGGCACTGTTTCGGACTGCACTTACTCCTCATAATCACCCTATGACAGAGCACTTTCATTAGCCCTGTTTTACACATCAAGTCCCATCAATCCGAAATGATTGCTCCGGGTAGCAATGCAGGTGATGGCTAAGAATGCTGGAACTGGGACCCAGGCAATCTGACCCCAGAGCCATGCTACTGATCTCTCCAGGGGACTGCCTCCTGCATGTCTTCCTTATTGTGTAGCTACAAAGAGCAGGCACAGAGAGGCTTGGGTTTTTTAGTGTCACCCAGAAAGTCACATTCATTAGAAGTCTATGTTCTCTCAATTAAGCTGATTCAATAAACCCTTAATTACAGTTTTAGCAAAATAATCTCTATTCAGCTTCTCTTTCCCCCCTCACAAGTATGTGCTTTCTTTGAGGACATAACAAGGTAGAACAGTTCCTCAGGTAATTAAATCTTTGTGTGGAGGTCAGACCTTGCTGACCACTCACCAATGGTGCCAGAGGCTCTGGGCTTCCTTGAGCTTTCTCCACCCTCTAAGATGGCCTTCAACTCTCTCTGCAGGGCATGGAGATTGTGCAGACTATGAACAGCGATCCTGGCCTGGCAGTGGGTATGTCCAGGGCATCAGGAGCACGTGTATAGAATCCACTCGTTGCAGCTCCTCATGTGGCTGGTCTGCCTCTCTGATCTTCTTCTGATCCCTGCAGGGTACACGGCATTCAACGGAGTTGACTTTGAAGGGACCTTCCACGTAAACACCCAGACAGACGATGACTACGCTGGCTTCATCTTTGGTTACCAAGACAGCTCCAGCTTCTACGTAGTCATGTGGAAGCAGACAGAGCAGACATATTGGCAAGCCACGCCATTCCGCGCTGTGGCGGAACCTGGCATCCAGCTTAAGGTACCAACAGCTCTAAGATACTCATCTCTCTTCGGAGCCCTCTTTTTAAATCCTCTGTTGTCCCATGTAGCATTTAGTTCATCTGTGAAATCGAGGTGTTTGTGCTACAGTACACCCAGGGCTTGGCCTTCATTCTTGGGTACAAGCTGTGTCCTAACCTCTGGGTTACTGATGGTGAAAATGTCAGTCTGAGTAGGGCTCAAGAGTTGGGAGAGATTTGGGGGTATGTCACCAGGCACAACATACCAGTTTAACTGGCTAATCTGTTCCCTTGATGGGGCCAGCTGTGTACAGGAGGGCTGAGCCGCTGCCTCCCTCCTGCTTGGAGAAAAGGCACACTTTAGAGCTCTCAGAAACACATGTGGGGAGCAATGGATTTACAGCAGGAAAAAAAGTGGAATGGGTTAGTGGGGTATCAGCCAGAGCTGGTTATTAAAGGGTTGAAGGTCACCTCAGGAGAAAGGGCATTTAAGTGTTTACGCTTTTGTCCAAATCCAAGACAGCCAGATTGTAACCATGAAGTCACCACCCCAGGGACCCAGGAAGCAGGAAGGGTGGTCTGTGTATTTGGTTCTACCGTGCTCGTGTCCTTTCCAGGCTGTTAAGTCTAAGACAGGCCCAGGGGAGCATCTCCGCAACTCCCTGTGGCACACCGGGGACACAAGTGACCAGGTCCGGCTGCTGTGGAAGGACTCGAGGAACGTGGGCTGGAAGGACAAGGTGTCCTACCGCTGGTTCCTGCAGCACAGGCCCCAG
Organism: Panthera onca; assembly: GCF_046562875.1. Taxonomy (NCBI): domain Eukaryota; kingdom Metazoa; phylum Chordata; class Mammalia; order Carnivora; family Felidae; genus Panthera; species Panthera onca. The sequence goes on along the minus strand of NC_138339.1, from coordinate 95,476,090 downwards.
GTGGGCTACATAAGGTACGTGGAAGACATCTCACCTTGCACTTGAAGCAAAGCACATCCTCATTGTACGTCACAGAGCCTTCACCGCCCTGACCCTGGATGGCCCTCCAAGGGCATGCTTCCAAGACTCAGGCCATGGCTCCCAGAAAAGTAGTAGGAGAAAGGCACCCAAGCTCAAACTAACCAGCTGGACATTACGGCCCAACTGGGGGTAGAGGGACTTTCTGCACGGGAGGTGTCAGCGTTGGGGAAGGAGGTGCTTGAGTGGTGACCCCCTTTCTGCCATGCTGACCACTGTGAGGCAAGGCGTGGGTAAGCCTCCTATCCACACCTGCCCTGTATGGTGGCTTGTTCACGAATATTCATGCTGCACTGCGGTGGGTCCCTTTTTTGGTCTCTTCCCCTCTGGACTATCAACTCCCTGAAGACAGTGCCTGTATCTCCTTTTACCTTGGTCTCCCCACTCTCAGGCCTGTACCACATGCGGCAGGAACGGATCTTCACGTGAGCCAACACCATCTGCCTCATTTCCCTATAGGACTATTTAAAAAACAAGCACTAAAAACTCTTCTCAGAAATGAGGATGGCTTAGGCTACATCTTTGAAATTTAGACCATGTACTTACTTGCTCATTCCTCAAACGTGCAGATCAACACCAACGACAGCTTATGTAGACCAGTTGCAGTCTCCTGACCAGGAAACCAGCCTGGTGGAAAAAAGAAAATCATGGTGGCTAATTCATGTTTTGTTCTTCTTTGAGCATTTAGTCAAATGTACTGTTTGTCGCACAGTAAGACGTTCATGTTCTGAGCCTTATGAAGCCTAATGCCTTCTTTTCTGTCCCAAAATGCAGTCATAGAATATACAATCTGCCTGCACATAATTTGCAAAACTAATTCCCTAACACTGTAAGAGAAAAATAATAATTTATGACAAAATCATGTAAATGCTTAAACACCACTACACCACAACACAAAATGAAATAGAAGCAGTGACATTCTAATGCAGGTTTTTCTGCTGGTGAGTTAACTTCTAACAAGGTGAACAACTCTTTTTAAGCAAAACAAAGTAGTCGTTTCTCAATTTACCGCCCCCCCCAAATTCAGTATATATTAAAACAGTGCAAAAAATACTTGATGTTCTCAAGTAAACGGAAGTTAGGGTCTAGGCCCGCCCTGATAATTATAAGCAGGGTTTTCACCTACCCAAGTGTCTGAAGGAACACTCCAAAGGAGTATAGGATGCAGGACAAGTTGTGACTGTTCTCTCCAGGGCTTTGTAAGCCATTCAGCTTCCCTGGCTTCTGTCATAAAATGCCAGACAAAGAGCCACAAATTTTAAAGAATTTTTTTTTCAACGTTTTTTATTTATTTTTGGGACAGAGAGAGACAGAGCATGAACGGGGGAGGGTCAGAGATAGAGGGAGACACAGAATCGGAAACAGGCTCCAGGCTCCGAGCCATCAGCCCAGAGCCTGACGCGGGGCTCGAACTCACGGACCGCGAGATCGTGACCTGGCTGAAGTCGGACGCTCAACCGACTGCGCCACCCAGGCGCCCCCAAGAGCCACAAATTTTAAAGCCCTTGTTTAGGGGAGGGCTGTTGCTCCCGTGGAGGATCACTATTCTGAGATTGAACCAGGTGCTACCAGTCAGACCTCAGGAAAAGCAGTGATTTTTCAGTATGTTGTCTGGACAAGGTAACTCACAGGACAATGAGGTCACAAAGCCTCTTGGCCATGGTTCACACTGTGGTTTCTCTTTAACTCATCAGCAAGTACCCATCGAATATGACTCTGTGCCCAGCATTGTGTTAGGCTTTTGGAGAGAAAGAATATGGGAGGACAGGAACATACAGTCCTTGACCTCATGGAACTTCCAGTCCAAGAGGGAAGGGGCCACAGCTGGAGCACAACCCAGGGCTGTGAAAAATGGAGTATGAAACAGCAAAGATGTGGGTATTTAAGAAGTGAGGCCCCTCAGGAGCACCTGGGTGGCTCAGTCAGTTAGCTGGTTGGCTCAGGTCACGATTTTGTGGTCCCTGGGTTTGAACTCCCTGTCAGGCTCTGTGCTGACAGCTCGGAGCCCCGAGTTTGCTTCGGATTCTGTGTCTCCCTCTCTCTCTGACCCTTCCCAGCTCATGCTCTGTCTCTCTCTCAAAAATTTAAAAAAAAAAAATTTTTTTTAAGTGGGGCCCCTGGGTCCCACAGTGGGTGCTTCACCTTGACTTGGGTTTGAGGTTCATGAAGACCGGCTTGGGCTGTGTTGTCCGCAGAGTGCGCTTTTATGAAGGCTCTGAGTTGGTAGCTGACTCCGGGGTCACCATAGACACCACCATGCGTGGAGGCCGGCTTGGCGTGTTCTGCTTCTCCCAAGAAAACATCATTTGGTCCAACCTCAAATATCGCTGCAATGGTAATGTGCATTCTTATTATTATACAATATTATTACTATCATTAATCAGAAAACGCCACCTTATTTTTACAGCACATTTTCTTCTCAGGAGCTCCAAGCTCATGCGGCATATTCGTTAAAATGTAACAGTCTCTGTGTAACCAAAGTAAATGGTAGATCTCATTTTTCCTACTTGGTAGATGAGGACATTGAGACCCACAGAATTTAACTGCTTGGCTTAGGATTTGGGGTTCAGTGAGAAATTCAGTCAGATTTAATTTACGGCAGCCTTTATTTTCTCATGGCTCAGACATAATCACACTCAAAATCCATTCTGCCTGCTAATTTCCTCTAGGCCTATGAATGAGCACTCCCGGGCTTTAAGCCAACAATTTGCAAAGCAGCCTGAAGTAGAAAATGGCTGTGGAGGCTTCAGGGGCCTGTTGCTTAGGCTGACAGTGACCCCTACAGGATGCTTGCGCAGCACGAGATGGTCCCGGATTCCAGGTGGAAGGAACTTTACTAACCCTGCTGTGCCTGTTCTGGTTTGCAGACACCATCCCAGAGGACTTCCAAGAGTTTCAAACCCAGAATTTCGATCGCCTGGATAATTAAACCAAAGAAGCAATCCATAATTGTTTTTCCAAGCACTAAAGCCATATATTTTTTAACTTACTACACCTTTTTTTTATATACACTGTGCCTGCCTTTTACCAATCCAAATAATATCAAACTTTTTATATGGATGTGGCAATAAAGAAGAGATAATTTCTAAAGCCTGGGCTACTCAGACATTGCTTACATGTGGCTCAGGCTTTGATGGTGTGTATGTGCTTCTCTGAGGTATACATCTTGAACTTGTAGGGGGAATTTTTGCTTAGACTGGGTGAATCAGTGAGATTGAGCAAGTGCGTGAATCAGGAAACTCAGGCCGAAGGTCTGATCACTGGTCCCTCAGGTTATCTTCACATAAAAGCCTAACAGTGCCATTGCTCACCTCAGCAGCCTCAAAAACACATGCTCAGGGGAACCTTCCCCAAGAAGATTTTTCCTGACCAGTCCTGGAGCCAATCTGTCTAATTCCTTCTGACACCCTCCCCCACTCCACACACACCTTTCCACACCCGCACATTCAGCAGTCATTGTGCTTATTTATATATTTGGCTCCCCCCAGTGGAATGTAAGCTTACTGACATCAAAGACCATGTCTTAACTAAAATCAGTATTCCCAGTACCCAACATAGTTACCTGAAATATAGTAGATATCCAGTAAATGTTTGCTGGCTTGCTGGCTGAATGCCTCTTAAGTAACAAGGACAAAAGTGTAGATGCATCATATAAGCCCTTCCACAACTCAAAAAGCTCTTCACAGGGGCGCCTGGGTGGCTCGGTTAAGCACCCAGCCCTTAGTTTCAGCTCAGGTCATGATCTCACAGGTTTGTGAGATTGAGGCCCATGTTGGGCTCTGCACTGACAGGGTAGAGCCTGCATGGGATTTTCTCTCTCCCTCTCCCTCTGCTCCTCCCCCACTAATGCGTGCTCTCTCACTCTCTAATAAATTTAAAAAAAAAAACCCTCACAACATATGCTCTATGATTATATCAGTAACCTAATTTCAGTGCCTAATTTATACATACCATTCCATTTATAAGGCAAAGATCCAGGCCCATTTTTATAAACTCCCTAAGAATTCTGTTTTAAAGAATATTGCTGGGTAGTAATATATCCTCCTATTCCAATACTCCTGGAGGTATCTTAAGTCATAAATAGAGGATAAACACTATCACCACAGTTTTATCATGATTTCAATAGTCCTAAAGTACGACGCATATGCGTAAGCAATAGGAGATATGCAGGATTTCAAGACAGCCCGCTACACATGTAAAGCCTAGAGGTGTCTGTTGCCTCCTAATTCAGGACACTAGATCTCCCACATCAAGGTCTTCAGTGAGTGGACAGAATTCAGGCCTGTCTACCAATTTTTCCCTCCGCTGACACTGTCTAGTCTCCCAGGGGAACTATGTTACAGGAGATACTGTTCAAGGATTTCTGGACCATACTGCTGTCATGGGCTTTTTTCAGTTTGTGGTTTCACACCTATAATTCTTTCCCAATTCCAAAAAAAAACTAAGAACAAGTTCATTTCATTAGAGATCATCCTCTTTCAATCTTAGTCCTTTTCCTTTTTTTTTTTTTTTAATCTCACTGAAAGGTTATTATTTACTGAGCCCTTAGGGCCTCTTGGAGCTCTCTGGCCCATTTGGTCTTCCACACACTTTGTCAACAATACAGTTAGGTTACACCTTTATAGCTATTTTTATGCCCTTCTGCTGAGTCTTTGGCACTTTACTAGGCAGTCTGTGATGAAAACCACAAATCTGTTTCTTCAGAGATCTCATTCTCATCACCGAAGTATATACCAGATCCTGGACAGGAAATAAACTACTCTGTAAGTTAAAGAGAGTGTGTTAATCAGATCTGCTTGTGAAGCTGAGCTGAATTCTTACAGTATTTTGATCGGACTTTCAGTGAGCCTGATTTCCTTATCAAAACCATCTCTGGCTCCCATATTCTCTCCTTTACTGCCTCCCTGATGCTGGTGGAAAGAGGAGGCAGCCTTTCTGTCCCCTCCCCACCCCCAAGTCTCCCTGCTGTTAGCAATGCAGCTGCTCTAGGAAAGCAATATACCCTTAGGAAAGTTTCTTTGATACTTTTGTGTCTATAACCATGCTAGTACCATTGGCCTATAAGAGATCAAGAATACAATTGTATCCCTTAGGGAGCTTATTAGACCATTGGGAAGACAAAGGTCATTATATACAGAGAGCAACAGACCCAGTGATGTGCTGAAGCCAGTGCTTACCAGCTCAGGAGAGCCAACTATTATGTTTTGAAGACAGGATATCCCGTCAAGCTGTTGATGGTTTGATATTAGCCATCATGAGAATATTTACACCACAGAAATTGGCAAACACTACAAAGCAAGGCTCCAGAGAGCTGATGGTCAAACATTTACCAGCACACAACTGGGTGGGGTATACTATCCTGTCTTATTTCTGGTTGTCCCTCCTCAGTATCTTGGGAAATGCTGTAGAAAGCTTGAAACTTTCAGAAAACTTCTTCTTTAAATGGAGAAGCAACAGGAAAAAATGTAGAGAAGAAGCTTCTGGACACTGGTCTTGGCAGTGATTTGAATATGATGCCAAAAGCATTCAGCAAAAGCAGAAGTCAGCAAATGGAACTACATCAACCTCAAAAACGTCTGCACAGCAAAAGAAACTAAATGTACATCAGATAAGGGGTTAATATTCAATACGTGTAAAGAATTCATACAACTCAATAACAACAACAAACCCTGATTTTAAATGGACAGAACTAAACAGACATTTTTCCAAAGAGGACATCAAAACGGCCAATAGGCATATGTAAAAATATGCCACGTGACCAACCATCAGAAAAATGCAAATCAATACCATAATGAGTTATCAACTCACACCTGTTAGAATGGCTATCATCAAGACGAGACAAGTGCCGGTGAGAATGTGGTGAAAAGGGAACCCTTTTACACTATTCATATGAATGTAAATTGGTCCAACCACTATGAAAAACAATATGGAGGCTCCTCAAAAAAATTAAAAAGAGCTACCATATACCCAAGGAAAGGAAAACAGGAGTTCAACCACATATCTGCACTCCCATTTATCACAGCATTATTCACAATAGCCAAGATATGGAAACGTGAATGTCCATCAGTGAAGTAAAGGATAAAGAATATGTGGTAAATATACATGGTGGAAAATTATTCAGTCATGAGAAAGAAGGATATCCAGCCATTTGTGACAACATCATGGTCCTTGGGCACAGTATTCTAAGCAAGGTAAGTCAGAGAACGAGAAGTACTGTATGATATCACTTACATGTGGAACAGTAAGTGCCACTGGGTGGCACATTTAAACATCTGACTCTTGGCTTTTGCTCAGGTAATGATCTCATGGTTCATGAGTTCCAGCCCCACATTGGCAAAGAGCCTGCTTGGGATTCTCGGTCTCCCTCTCTTTCTGCCCCTCCCTATGCACGTACTCTTTCCTCTCTCTCAAAAATAAATAAACTTAAAAAAAAAAAAAAAGATTGGGGCACCTGACTGGCTCAGTTGGTTGAGCATTCGACTTCAGCTCACGTCATGATCTTGTGGTCCATGAGTTCGAGCCCCGCATCAGGCTCTGTGTTGACAGTTCAGAGACTGGAGCCTGCTTCAGATTCTGTGTCTCCCTCTCTCTCTTCCCCTCTCCAGCTCATGCTCTGTCTCTCTCAAAAATAAACAAACGTTTAAAAAATAAATAAAAAAGATTGATGGTGTTTAAGGGCACAAGCTTGCAATAAGTAGTAAATAAGTCATAGAGATCTAAAGTCTATACAGTATAATGAATGTAGATGATATTGTACAATATTGTACTACAATCAAACTTACTATGAGACTAAAACTTAATTATCCCAACTGCTAAAAAGAAAGAATAATTATATAACATGATAGAGGGGTTAAATATTGCTACAATGGCAATTATATTACAATATATAGATGTATCAAACTAATAAGTTGTATGCATTAAATTTGCACATTACATGTCAAATATATTCAATATTTTAAATGTGGAGAAGTGGAGAAAGTTGTGAGAATCAGGAAACACTTGAAAAAGGCTAGCAAGATGCCTGCGACAAACTATAGCAATGGCCTAGCTGGTGTGGTGCCCTCTCCCCCAAATTGAAACCTGGGAGTTTTTAATATTTATATTCAACTCTAGTGCAGAAACTCAAATTTCTATGAGAGTTCCATCCATGTTAGCAAGGTCTTCATTTGAATCTTATTAACGGCCCTTTCCCCTCCTTGCTCTCCCTTTCTCTCAAAAATAAACAAACATAGGGGCACCTCGGTGGCTCAAATGAGCATCCAACTCTTGATTTCGGCTCAGGTCATGATCTCACAGTTTGTGGGTTTAAGCCCCACATCAGGCTCCATACTGACAGTTCAGAGTCTGCTTGGGATTCTCTCTCTCTCCTTCTCTCTGCTCCTCCCCAGTCACATTCTTTCTTTTTTTTTTAAATGTTTATTTATTATTGAGAGAGCACAACAGAGCATGAGCATGGGAAGGGCAGAGAGAGGAGAAGACACAGAATCCGAAGCAGGCTCCAGACTCCGAGCTGTCAGCACAGAGCCTGCCGCGGGGCTTGAACCCACCAACTGAGACACCGTGACCTGAGCCGAAGTCGGAAACCCGACTGAGCCACCCAGGCACCCCATCTCTCTCTAAATAAATAAATAAATAAATAAACTTTAAAAAAATATGTAACTAAAATAAAAAAATTTTAAAAACATAGAATAATTGCCTTATAGAAATAAATATAAAAGAAGAATAATCTTATTAATACCTCTAAGAGTGTGAGCAGCCCTCACTCACTCATGATTTCATACTATTATCTGTCTTCCTCCTGACTGTTCACTGAGATCAAGGGTTCTGAGGAAATGGGAGGAGTGATGGAAAAATGAGAATGTCACTGTGGGGAAAGACCATTCCAGGGTAGACACCCACAAGATGAGGGAAGAGTTTGGGGGGCAGGAGGAGGGCCCTGGGCCATGAAGAGAAGCCCCAGGGGCATGGGAGGAGGGGCTGAGAGGGAAGTAGAGCACCCCCAAAAAAGGAAGCTCTTGCTTCTCTCCTTCCAGGTTATTATTCCCATATCTCAGAATTATCATGGGAGGTTATCCTTAGCTTAATTTTAATTCTGGGCTATAGAGTCAAAGAAAATGAGAAAGATGCAACATCTAGTCACCCATTATTGAAGTATCTGTAAAGCATTTTTTTAATGACCCAGACTAGGAAGATAACTCAGAGTATATTCAAGGGACAGAAAAGAATCTGGTCTGAAAAAAACTTGAGAACTAAATCATTTATATGAACCTACAAAAGTGGGATATGAGGTGCCCTTGTTTGAGGGCACACAGTCCACTGAGAAGTTTACCCTAAATTTCTTGAGACAGTGTAGTGTCCTTAATGGGTAAGGATTTTTAATTCCTAAAAACACTTAGAATTAAGTATAGAGATACTAAACCTACTGTCCTAATATTTTTGTGTAGTGTTTAGGAATTATTTTTGAATATGTGGTATTTAAAGTACTTGAAGGGTGCCTGGCTGGCTCAGTTAGAAGAGCATGTGACTCTTGATCTCAAGGTGAGTTTAAGCCCCACGAGTGTAGAGATTAGTTAAATAAACTTTAAAAAATAAAATACAAATAAATTACCTGAAATATTTTAAATAATTTGGCATATTAGAGAACCTAATAAATTGAACTTGTGATTCAATTAAAAATATATCATTCTGGGGTATCTTAGTGGCTCAGTCGGTTAAGCATCCAACTCTTGGTTTCAGCTCAGGTCATGATCTCCCAGTTTGTAGGTTCAAGCCCCATGTCGAGCTCCACTTGTAGGGTCCCACACTGAAAGCACTAAGCCTGCTTAGGATTCTCTCTCTCTGCGCCACTCCCCCACTTTTGCACTTGAGCATGTGCACATGTGCTATCTATTAAAATAAAGAGACTTTTAAAAAAAAAAAACACATTTGAAGCTTCCTCATTTAGGCATGTTTTTAAGTTCCCACTTACAACTAGAGTTTCCATGCTTAGAAACGCATTTTCTGAAATTCAAAAGTCTTTTTTCCTAACTTATTTGTTCATTTGAAAGCAAAATTGAGCTTCCTATGTTCTCTGCACTCTACTAGACCTGGGATGCAAAGATATCAGACTCCTCTTCCCTAAAGGGCTAAGAACTCCAGAGTCCTAATAATTTACTACCCTCTAATGTAGTCGCTCCCAAACCTTTGGCTTTCTTTTGAGATTTCAAAATAAATTTCAGGGGATGATAAAGGATTGCTGATTTCTTACTTTGCCCAGTTAATTCTCTTGACAACAAACACCTGCTCATTTTAGAAAAAGAGCATTTTGGGGAACTGGGTGATTCAGTCCATTGAGTGCCCACCTTTTGATTTTGGCTCAGGTTAAGATCCCTGGGCCATGAGATTGAGCCCCACATTGGGCTCCATGCTGAGTGTGGAGCCTGATTAAGATTCTCTCTGTCCCTCTCCCTGGCTCTCACTCTCTAAAATAAAGGAATGGGATGGGATGGGATACAATGCAATGAGATGGAATTGAATGGACCACAATGCAACACAATGCAACATAAATAAAATAAAATAAAATAAAATAAAATAAAATAAAATAAAATGGTAAAGGTAAAGCATATTCCCAGTCTCAGAAAGGTGGTTCTCATTAAAATTGCAGATAAAAATCAGTTGGGGAGGGGTGCCTGGGTGGCTCAGTCAGTTAAGCGTTTGACTTTGGCTCAGGTCATGATCTCACAGTTTCATGAGTTCAAGCCTTGTTTCAGGTGAGCTCAAACCCCGGTGAACCCGGCTTCTCTCTCTCTCTCTCTGCCCCTCATGGGATATTCTCTCCCTCTCTCTCTCTGCCCCTTGCTCACTTGTGCCCTCTCTCTCTCTTAAAAAAAAAAAAAAAAAAAAATCAGCTGGGGAAACTTAAAAAATAAATCTATGCCCTGCCCCCAACCAATTAAATTAGAATATCTGTGGATTTGACCACAGCATCCATTATTTTTTTTTTAACGTTTATTTATTTTTGAGACAGAAAGAGACAGAGCATGAACAGGGGAGGGGCAGAGAGAGAGGGAGACACAGAATCTGAAACAGGCTCCAGGCTGTGAGCTGTCAGCACAGAGCCCGACGCGGGGCTCGAACTCACGGACCATGAGATCATGACCTGAGCCGAAGTCGGACGCTTAACCGACCAAGCCCCCCAGGCGCCCCTACATCCATTATTTTTAAAAAATCTTTCAGGGTTGGGGCACCTGGGGGGCTCAGTCGGTTAAGTATCCAACTCTTGATCTAGGCTCAGGTCATGGTCTTGTGGGTTCCTGGAACAGAGCACTGTGTGGGGCTCCATACCAGCAGTGCAGAGCCTGCTTAGGATCTCTCTCCTTCTCTCTCTGCCCCTCCCCCCTGCTTGCAATCTCTCAAAATAAAAATATAAACATTTTTATTTATATATAATATATATATATAATATGTATTACATATTATATATACGTCTGTACATATAGTTGTGTATTTGACTTTAGACTTCTGATTTTAAGTTAAAGGGTATGGAAGAATTTGGCTGACTATATAAATAAGAGTGAGGTGATTAAGATAAATTAAATCCACAATATTTATAAGTTTGTTATATTTACAAGAGTTACTTGAGTACCTAGGTAGTTTTTGCCAGACAAATGATACAAAAATTAATTTTATAAATGAAATTTAAACATACTAAGTTTGGGGGAATCTAGATGGCTCAGTCAGTTAAGCATCTGACTCGATTTCAGCTCAGGTCATGATTTCATTGTTCGTGGGATCAAGTCTCACATCGAGCTCTGTAGTGACAGCATAAAGCCTGCTTGGGAGTCTCTCTCTCTCTAAGTAAATAAATAAACATTTAAAAATAAACATATTAAGTTCATAGTGTATTATACATTAATATAGTATTTTAGATGCTATGAATTAATATATTCAACTTATAAATGCAATTTAAAATTTAAGTTTGCAAATGAGACTAAACATTAATCAAAAGCTTAAAAGTGATGATAAATTGTTCTAGAGTACATTTATAAGTACATTTATAGTGCATTTATAATACATTTATAAGTACATTTGTATATTTATGGAGTATAGAAGAGTAAGCAAATTTTTAAGTTGAACTTATAAACTTAAGGTTTTGCAATTTGTATCTTTAATTAATCAAATACTAATTTTAAAAACCTCAGGCACCTGGCTGGCTCATTGGATTGAGCATCTGACTCTTGACTTTGGCTCAGGTCATGACCTCTCAGTTTGTGAGAGGGAGCCCCATGGTGACAGCACATGGTGACAGTAGGATCTGACAGCGCAGAACCTACTTGGGATTCTCTCTTTCCCTCTCTGTCCTTCCCCCTCCCTCTCTCTCTCTTTCAAAATAAGTAAATAAATTCTTTTAAAAAACATAAAAGCCACTAATAGCTTTCTATGTACAAAAACTGCCCTCATAAGCAAAAAATAAAACCAACAAAATACAGTCCAGTGCTAGTCTGGGGAAATACATCGTCAACTCCAAATAAGGAGTGACAGTTGTTCTAGAGCACAGCGCATTTCTACAATGGGGACCGTCACCGCACAGAGGGGAAAAGAGCCTTGGTACCGCTCCCTATGGCTCCCCGGGCATCACCAGGCAGCTGCTACAGCATCTCAATGGCCTGGGTGATGTTGCTTTCAGCAATCAGACCCTCATTTGTTGACCATTTGGTCCAAAGAACATTTCCTGCTGGACTCGGGGCCTCAGGTAGGGATGTGGCAAGAAGCACCCCTCTGTTCTCGTCCTCCTACCTGCCACCCCCCCCCATGTTAAACCTTAAAAAGAAGTGTAAATGCACCTACTTACCTGGAGGGTTGGGGGTGAATGAGACCTGCAGAATTAAAGCTTCCTTCTCTGGCTAGATGCCCCAGAAGTAACAGTGGCCTCTTCCTGAGCCTGTTGTGAAACAATGACAATTATTTTCCGCATATCACCTGCCTCCTCAGCCATGTAGTAGACATGAATCAGCCCTTGAACTCAGGTTTGTGAGAAAAACCACTTTAATTCCCAAATTCCAACTTGTTTTCATTTTGAAAACTCATTCTCCCAGACTCCAGACAAGTACTACTTGAGTCTTGCTTGGGGTTTCCACTCTTCTCTCAGAATCACCCTAGGGTGACTTCTCAGTACCAAAGTGTTAGGGACTGGGGAATGGCTGTCCACACAGATTCCTCCTAACACGACCATGGTCAGCACTCACCACCACCCCCATTCTCAGAGGCCATAAAACCACAAAAGGGCCCCCAAATCTGAATGAACCCCTGGAGCCATTTCTTTACTGGCCCTCACCTGGAGGGCTGCAGGAAGCCCCTCTTCTCCCTCTCTCTCTAGCATGGGACAATCTGTCCCTAATCTGAGAAGGAAAGCCTTATGTCCGCCCGCCCTCCTTGCTTTTGGCAAAGAAATTCTGTCTGTTCCCAGTCTTCCTTTACTTATGGCCCCTAAGTTCCCCTAAAGGCTTAGCTTGCAGGCCAGCTCTGACTCACACATGCCACATCCCCTCTGAGGTAATAAGCTCAGAGTCTACCCTCTGAATGGAGAATTGGGGAATAGGGAAATATCAAAGGGAGATGGGCTCAGTGTCTTCTGGTGCTACCCCACCAAATTCTGAATGAGCCCAAATGATGATGACCTAAGGTGTAGTATAGGATCCTCTTTGGGTTTCTGGAGCCTACAAAAAAAAAAAAAAAAAAAAAAACCACCAGGAATATTGTTTGGAAAAGCCATACTTACAGAATCAAATTGCAGGTGCTCAAGAGGCAGAGGGGTGTGGTGGCAGAGAAAGAAGAGAAAGGGATTCCCCAAGGCTGGGGGAGCAGAGGCATGGTGGAGTTTGGAGTGGACTTGTCTGCTCCACTCCTAAATGGTTTGAGAAATGGAGAGGAGTCTCTGATGGGAGTACCTGGTCATGACTGTGGACTGGACACTTAGCCTGCACC